>NC_090935.1:458435186-459060186 GCF_040938575.1 Ambystoma mexicanum
GAGGAATGCCAGTGGTTCAAATTCATTCAAAACATTCCACCCATCACTTTTGTGTTTAGAGTTCTCCTTTTCAAGCAAAACAATGGACACACAGGGATTCTCTGAGGCTATACTGTTGGTTCCCTGCACTGAAGATCTTCATATTAAGGTAGGCACTCAAAATGTATCAGCCTCATTGTTGTATTGTACAGAGACCCCAGCAAATCTTTTGGGAAGGGACATCCTGAGCAAGTTGCCGATATCGATTGTTTTCTCTGAGGAACATATTGTATGCTTGACTCCAGGACTGTATCAGGTAAAGGGAAGCAGCAAGTTTTCAGGCCTATTGTAGCAACAGCACGATTAGAGGATTTCCCATGCATTTAGCATTGTTTCTTTAAGGGGTGATGTTTTTTTTTTGTTGGATCCGGGGGATCAGATAACAGACTTGGCGGGTACCAATTGAGTTTTCATTCTACCTTGATGTGCTGCAGGAAGTAATACTAGGCCCCACTGTTACAGTTCTCCTAGAGGCGCGCATTATTAAGAAGAACAGGGTGGTTCTCTCAGGCACAGATGAGGAAGGATGAGAGTGCCGCACAGTATTTGTATTTGTATTTTATTGAATTTATATAGCCCTTTACTCCAAACGCTTTAAATGAGAACAAGTAAACATACAGCAAGCATAAAATGATAATTGTACCGCAACATGATAACAGCATAAAGAAGAACTTACAATATTACAGTGGAGAGGAGGGTGTAGGGGGGGTGAGCAAAGGAGTGGTAGGTGTTAGATGAGGTAAGGACGGGGGAAAGAACAGGAATGTGAGGGAAGAAGAGTGGAGAAAGTGAGACAAGAATCAAGCAGGGGGAGGGAGGAAGGGGATCGGTGGGATGGAGAGGGTAAGGAAGAGGAGGAGTAAGAGGTAAGGGTAAAGGGGAAGGGAGGAGGTAGGGAAGATGGGGTGCTAGGGAGGTGAGTGGAAGAGGTAATATTTTAGAGAAGAGCAAAAGGAATGGTAGGAGGGAGAAGAGCGGATGTGAAGGGTGAGGCGGTTCCAGTGGAAAGGAGAGGGTGTGCAGGGAGGAGAGAGTAGGAAAAGATAGGCAGAGCGGAGAGGACGAGAAGGGGTGTAGAAGGAAAGAAGAGAGGAGAGGTAAGGGGGAGCAAGATCATAGAGGGGTTTGAAGACAAGACAGAGGAACTTGAACTTGAGTTGGGAGTGGAAAGAGAGCCAACCTAGAGAGGTGAGGGAGGATGAGATGGAGTCAAGAGGTGAGAGAATGCATAGGGAGCGGATGGCAGAGTGGTAGATGGATTTAAGAGGGGAGAGATGAGAGGAGGGGAGTCCAAAGAGAAGAAAGGAACTGTAGAAGAGTCTGGAGAAGAGGAGGGAAGTAATTAAACGTTTAGTGGTGTGAAAGGTAAGGAGGGGTTGCATTTTACGAATGTTATAGAGGTGAAAGCGACAGGATTTAGCAGTGAGACAAATGTTGTGAGATAGAGAGAGGTGAGGGTCAAGATGGAGACCAAGGTTACAGGAATGGGGAGAGAAGGAGAGGGAGGAGGAACAGTGATAGCAGGGAAGAAAAGGAGTTCAGTTCTATCAGTATTCAGAGTAAGGAAGTGTGAGGACATCCAGGATTTAATATCAGAAAGGCAAGAAGAGAGTTTATGATGAATGTTAGGAGAGAAGGAGGAGAAGGAGAGGAAGAGCTGGGTGTCATCAGCATAGAAGTGGTGTGAGATGCCAAAACAGGAGATAATAGGAGCTATGAATGAGGTGTAGAGTGAGAAAAGAAAAGGGCCAAGGGCAGAGCCTTGGGGAACTCCGTAGTTGAGAGGAAAAGAGGGGGAGGAGGAGCCACCCCAGGGGACAGAAAAGGTGCGGTTAGAAAGATAAGTGGAGAGCCAGTTAAGAACGTTGTCCTTGAAGCCAAATGATGAGAGGGAGGTAAGGAGAAGAGGATGGTCAACAGTATCAAAAGCAGCAGAAAGGTCAAGGAGAATAAGGATGGAGGAGTGCTTTGTATAGCGTGCAGAGAGGAGAGAGTTGAGAGCAGAGGTGAGGGCAGTTTCAGTGGAGTGCAGTGGGCGGAAGCCGGATTGGGTGGAGGGAAGGAATGAGTGGTTGGAGATGAAGGAAGAGAGTTGAGAATAGACAATACACTCAAGAAGTTTAGAAAGGAAGGGTAGTAGAGAGATGGGGCAATAGTTGGAGGTAAGATGGGGGTTGGCAGAAGGTTTTTTGAGAATAGGGATGATAGGTGGAAGTTGAGAGGCAGATGTTGAAGAAAGAGGTGAGGTCGGGAATGAGGAGGGGTAGATTAGTGTTGGATAGGAGGAGAGTGACATCAGAATGCGTGACCGGAGCAAAAGAGGACATAGCGAAGGTAGTGGAGGAAGGAGGAGGAGAGGGAGGAGAGTAGGAGGGGGAGGAGATGATAGTTTGATGGAGGTTGAGGACTTTGCTAGAAAAGGAGGAGGCAAGATCAGTAGCAGTGAGAGAAGAGGTAGTGGAGGGATCAGGAGTAGATGGAGAGAGAAGTCGGGCTAAAGTTTGAAAGATGCAGCGAGGGTGAGAGGAATGTGACTGGAGAAGGTCAGAGTAGTAGCTGCTTTTCGCAGAATTGAGGCATGAGTCATAGAGGGTATGATAGGAGAAATAAGCAGATTGCTTAGAGGGGGATGGGTGTTTGAGCCACTGACGTTTAAGGTGCCTAAGGAGGCGGCGCATAGAGGAGAGATGAGAAGAAAGCCATGTTTGAGCAGGTTTGTGAGAGGGGCTAAATGGTGAGAGGTGGTAGAGAATATCAAGAGTAGTAGAGAGGGAGGAAGATAAGATGGATGAAGCATCAGAGGCGGAGGTAGAGGAGAATTGGGAGAGGGGAGAGGGAAGAGGAGAGGGATGCTAGAAATCGGGAGTGGTTAAAGCAGTGTAGGTCATGCCGAGAAAAGAGGTAGAGAATTGAGGGGGAGGAGGAGAGGGGGATGGAGGGGAGAGGGAAAAATAAAGTAGGGAGTGATCAGATAGGTAGGTGGGAAGGGAGGAGATGGGGGAGGCAGAGAAGGAGGAAGTAAAGATGAGATCAATAGTAGAGCCAGATTGGTGGGTAGGAGGAGAGGGGAGAGAGGAGGTAGGAGTCAAGGATGGAGAAGAGAGGAGAGGAGGGAGGGTTAGAAAAGAGGTGGAGGTTAAATCACCAAGAACAAGAAGTGGAGTGGGACTGGGGGAAATAAGACTGAGGAGATGGTCAATTTCCTCATAGAATGAGCAAACTGGCCCAGGAGGGCGGTAGATGATGAGGAAAGAGATAGCATGAGGAGAATTAAAGATTTTGAACATGAATTCAAAGGAAGGGAAAGAGGGTAGGGAAGTAGGGGATGGAGAATAGGAGAAGTGTGGGCGAAAAAGCAGGCCAAGACCACCACCATGGCCAGTGGTGTGGGGAACATGTTCAAAGGAAGAAGAGGAGGAGGTGAGGGAGGCAGGAACAGAGGTATTGTGAGGCGGGATTCAGGTTTCAGTAATGCAGAGAAATTGTAGGTTAAGGCAAAGGAAAAGGTCAAGGACAGCAGAGGTTTTGGTACAGATCGATCTGGTGTTCCAAAGGGCGACATCAAAGGCATTAGAGGTGTTAGTGAGAGGAGGATAGATAAGGTTGCAGCGATGAGATGAGGTATTTGGGAGAGGGATAGAGAGGGTGTGGGAGGAGAGGGAAAATGGAGAGAGGAGATGGCCATTAGAAGAATGTAGAGTAATGTGAGGGGGAAAAGGGAGGGGGAAAGAAGGGGGTATCAGTGTTGAGAGAGAGAAGGAAGCATAACAGGGAGAGAGAATACAATGAGTCAGGAACGAGGGGCAGTTAGAGGGAGTATGTAAGAGAAATAGAGCAGTGGATGGGGGAGGAGAAGGGGGAAGGGAGAGGGTATAGGAAGGGGACAGACACTGAAAGGTAGACGTACTATTGGGCAGAAGAGGAGAAACACTGGTGTGGGGGCTAAGCCAGTAGTGGTGGTAGGTGAGCTGAAAGCCACAATTGTTGAGGCGGGGGATCACTGAAGCCTGCAGCAGAAGGAATAGGTAGTGAGAAGAAGGAGCAGAAGGAGTGGAAGCGGAAGCACAGTGGTCAGTGACAGGGAGGGAAACAAGGACGGTGGAGGAGAACTCTACAGCACAAAGTGGAGAGAACCGGCCAGAGAGTAGCTGGAGCCGCAGTTGTGGAGGCGGAAGGCACAGAAATACGACAAAGGGGAAGGAGAACAAGTCAATGGAGGGGAAAGTTGCAGACCGTAGATGATGAAGTCAGCCGGAGTGCAGTTGGAGCCGTGGAGTAGAAGTAGAGGCGTCTCAGACCGATGTAGGGGAAACAGGCCTATGGGGGAGATGTCAGTGAGAGATGAGGGGTACAGTAGGAACAGCCATGGAGGTCACCTTAGGTAGAGGGTGGAAGAGAATGCAGCAGTCCGTAGTAGATGGAGTCAGCAGGGGCACAGTGGGCTATAGACGGAGCAGGCAGCAAGAAACAATCGAGTTAGTCCAAAGTAGGTGAGGCAGGTCCAATGAAGGCAGGAGTAGCAGTGGCAGAGTAAGCCACAGATGATGGAGCAGGCAGCGAGAGGTGATCGTGTGAGCCCGCGGTAGAGGAAGCAGTCCTGAGGAGGCAGGTAGGAGATGAGGCAGGTTGCCGTAGTTGAGGCAGGTCCAAGGCAGGCATGAGTAGCAGGTGTAGAGGAAGCCACAGATGACAGAGCAGGCAGAGGGTGCACTGGTGAGCCCCCGGTAGTGGAAGCAGGCATTAGGCGGCGAGGAGATGAGCCCGCGGGAAGGCACAGTTGGCAGAGCAGGCAGCGGGAGGCAAGCGGGTGAGCCCGCAGTAGAGGAAGCAATCCTGTAGAGACGAGGAGATGAGCCCACAGGGAGTCGGGGGAACGTGGGTGAAACCACTGCAGACGAGGTAGGTAAGAGCAAGGGCACAGCACAGCAAGCCAAAGATGAGGGAAGAGGCAGCGGGGGACGAGCAGGTGAGCCCTAGTGGTAGAAGCAGGCCTGAGGGCGAGGACCACAGAGGCACAGAGGATCAAAGCTGAAGAGCGGATAGCAACAGGCGAGTAGGTGAACCCGCAGGCAGTAGGAGGCAGTAGGTGAGCCACAGTAGACGAAGCAGGGCTGCATCAATCAGACCTTGTCGATGAGGGACGTGTCCTACAAGCAATTGTTTGAAGACACACAAAGACACAGGAGAGATGGTCTTTGAAATTGGGTGCCTGGCCAGATAGTGATAGAGCAATGGGAAGTACCACAGACCATGCTCATTGTTAGAAATACATTGCCATTTTAGACGGAGGATTTAGGAAAAGTGCTGGACCATTTGTGGATCAGCAATCCTCATGATGTGGGGCTTCTAAAGATTGTTGGAGCAGTGAGGATAAAATTGAAAGCTGGTGCAATATTTCTATAGGTTAAACAGTACCCCATGTCTAGAGAAGCAGACACAGGGATTTATGAGACTATTATTGCATTGTTAAAGCAAGGCATAATACAGCCTTCTTTGTCCCCATGCATCTACCCTGTGAAGAAAGGGAAGAGATCCAGTTGGAGGATGGTCCAGGATTTGCACCCCCTCAATGATATTGTGGAGTCAGAATTTCCAGTTGTACCGAATCCTGCCACCATTCTCTGTAACATCCCTACTGGGTGGACCCTCTTCACGGTGATTGACTTAAAAAAAGCATTTTTCTCTGTTCCCTTACTCCCCGGTTCTCAGTACCTCACAGCTTTTACATATCGTGGTCAGAGATTCAAGCACACGATGTTGCCCCATGAGTACTGCTAATCTCTGAGTGTCATTAACAGGGTGGCTCAAATGGATTTTGGGAATTTACACATGCCCAGTACCATTATTTAGTACGTGGATGATCTTTTAGTTTTTAGCACTTCAGTGGAGCAGTGTCAAGGAGACTCAATAACACTCCTCACCCTGCTCACAGAGAAGGGGTACAACATGGACAAAGAAAAATGTGAGTACTGCCAGACAGAGGTAGTATATCTGGGGCAAGTAATATCGTCTGCAGGAAGAAAGCTAATGCTGGAGAGAACCACTGCAGTTCTGAATACGCCTCAGCCAGTCACGGTGAAACAGATGCAGCAGTTTTTGTGGCTCTGTAACTATTGTAGATCATGGATCTTTAATTACTCTAGTTATGTGAGGCCTTTTACTACACGGACTCAAGGAAGCTCAGAAGGAGAAAGGTCTGATAGAGTGGTCTGAGGAAATGAGGCTTTCGGGAACTCAAGGCTGCGATCAGCAATGCTCCGGTCTTCGCAACCCCAAATTACAAGAAGCCAATCTTTCTGTTTTCCCATTCAAATAGGCAGGTGATGACAGCGGTCCTGACCCACTAAACATCGCTAGGCTTCAAGCATTTAGCGTACAGTAGCAGACTTTTAGACCCAGTGATGCACGGACAGTTCCCTTGTGAGAAAGCTCTAGAGGCAGCGGCTTTGTGATTAAAAAGTCTTAGGCCATTACTATTTGTTGCCTAGTGACATTGTAAATGGAGCATGCCGTTTTTGTGATTTTAGAGAAATCTAAGTCCATGTTAGTGACTTAGAGATTTTCAGGGTATGAGGTAGTTTTGTGAAATGCCTCAATTCATCCTTTGCGATGTCACCTAGTCAATCCTGCGACATTTGTAGCCGAGCCAGTGCAGCCTGAAGACATTGTTCATGAGTGTGCCACTTATGAGGCAGAAGAGGAAGATATGAATGAAGATGGTTTGGAGGGGGTGACGTGATTTTTGGAGATGGGTGTTCAATCATCAACCAGGAGACAGGAGAGAGGCATATGGGTGCAACTGTCGTGGGTCTTGCAGATGGGGTCAGACTGAAGAGACGGTTGCCTTCTCATTACTCTGATCAATCAACGGAAATAGTGGCACTCATAGAGGCGCTAGAAACGAGTAACGGGAAGGCAGTCAATGTTTATTCTCACTCTGTGCACGTCACCTCCACTCTCCATTCTGGGTTATCAAGATGGCAGAGAATAGGTGTAAGGAGGCATGATGGTACCCTTGTCTCCAGCATGCTGCGCTGATATCAAAACTAATTGAAGCATTAACTTTGCCAGCAGAGATGGGTTTAATTAAATGCGTTTCCCATACTCACCGCCCTAATTCAATAGCTCTCAGGAATGATGTCACAGACAAGGCGGCCAAGGAAGCAGCGTATTTACCTTTCACAGATTCCCAGAAAATGGAAACAGTGTCCCAACGTGAACAGTTACCAGCCCTGTTCACTGCAGTTCCGGTGCTTCAAATAATAGAAATGAAAGGGAAAGCCCCTAGAGAAGAACAGGAGCTCTGGAAAAAGAGAGGATGTGTTCTCTCACCCACAGGTTTGCTTTGGAGGCAGGAGGTGATGGCGATTTTAGTGATGCAACAAATCGCAGCAGAGCTTCAGGAAGACTGGTTTATGTTATGGTATAGTGCATATGTCTACCTCTTTATGTATCATTGATATGATATATGATATGATATGGCATTTATAACGCGCCTATACACAAGTGTTTTAATGCGCGACGAAGCAAGGGAGGGGAACTAGAGGGAGGACAAAGCCAACAATCTACCTAGGCCCAGTGACATTGGTATCATGTAAGTGCAGGGGAGAGGGGACGGGAAAGTGCCAGTGGGGTGGGGAGAATGGGCAAGTGCCGAACATGGGATAAAAACAAGTAGTGCGGCCAGCAAGTGGCAAGTGCAAGGGTTGAAGTGTAGATAGCAGGTTTCTATTAAGTGCATGTAAGGGGACTGTAGGGTTGCAGATACAGACCAAAGTTCATGGGTTGCCAGTAGGCAGTGTAGGGGTGCAACTCGGCATGCAGGGACCTGGGCCCAAATTCAGAGGGTAACCAGTTGACCAGTGCAGTATAAGACAAGAAATCAGCAGGGGAGAGGAAGAGAGAAGGCAGAAGCAAAGAGGAAGGTCTTCAGGTACTTCCGGAACCGGACAAGGTTCTGCTCAAGTTTCAGGGAGGCAGGGAGGCTGTTCCAGAGGGAGGTCCCAGCCAAAGAAAGAGATCTGCTCCCAACTCGCTGCTTGGAGAAGTGACTGGCCATCAAAGAGTTGGAGGTGGCGGAGCGAACAGCTCGATTAGGAAGATATTTCCAATGAGAGAGTTGGAGGTATTGCGGTGCCAGGCCCTAGAAGGCATGTGGACAATGCAGATGGTCTTGAACTTGATCCTTGCAGCCACTGGGAGCCAATGGAGATATTTCGGGGCTGGAGAGATACGATCCCTGGGCGTGAGACCAAGGACAAGTTTTGCAGTCCTGTTCTGGACGAGTTGTAGAGGACGGAGAGTAGAGGCAGGCAGATTTAGAAAGAGGCTGTTGCAGTAGTCAGCCTAGAGCGAACCAGAGCTCTCGAGACAGTGAGCTTCTGGGGAAAGGTGAGGAAAGGAAGAATACCTCTGAGGAGGTGCAGCTGGTAGTTTGACTTCTCAGAGACATCAGATATGTGAGGAGAGAAAGAGAGCGTGGAGTCGAAGATGACCCTTGGGTGCTTAGTCTCACAGGTGGGAGAAGGAAGAGGGCCAAGAGTGGCCGGCCAGAGAGTGATTGGAAAGGAAGGTCCAGGTGTGTCGATGAGGAGGATCTCCATCTAACTGGCATTGAGGCAGAGATCATTGGCAGCACACCACTCCAGGTTTGCGCAGAGACAATCCAGAATGAGAGAGGGAGAAGAGGCGGCAGAGGGGAGCCTGAAAGCAAGTGTTGTCCTCATAGCACTGAAAGTTGGAGCAGAGAGCAGCAATGCGGTGGGCAAGAGGTGCCACGTATTGGTTGAATAGTCAGGGAGAAAGGTTAGTCCTCTAGAGAAAACCACAGGTAGAGAGTGAGATAGAGGAGAGGAAGAACCCAAGTTGGACCTGGGAGGGTCGGTCCGATAGGAAAGAGGTCACCTAGGCCAGGGCCTGATCAATGATACCCATGTTATCTCAAATCTCGGTGGGTTGAATGCCCTCGGAGACCATGGTCCATATCAGTTGAAGAATTATTGTGGCATATAGTGCCTGAGTGCACTTGGAAGGTGAGCCGCTAGGGTGGTATTCGCGGGTTGTCTGCATTCTAATGCTACTTAAAGTGTTGTGAATGTGAGAGATCAGTGTAATGTGCGCAGCAAGGGGGGTGGTCTCTGAGTCTGCATCCTTGCTGCTGTGAGGCATATGTAGGAGAGTATGTGTACAGCTAGGCCAACTTTTTTCGTGGGGTATAGCTGCATTCTACCAGGCTGTTGAGGTGGTTTATGAGCGATATAGGTATGTGTGCAGCTAGGCCTAATTGATAGAGGAGTGTAGCTGCATTCTAATGTCTTTTGATGTAAAAGAGGAGAGAGAGCATAGTGGTATGAAGGAGTGTCTGTGGTTATCGGCTCCTTTCAATTGAGGGTATGCTGATTTATTTTGGACAGTCAGTCCTGATCAGGACTCTCAGTGGATGGATTCGTAGGGCCCATTTCCAGGGTTCCTGTAAGTATTTTAGATCGGATTGTTGGATGCTTCTTGCAATATTCTCTGGTGATGTTTCGTGTCAGGTTAGTGTTGATTTTCAAGGGACAATGGTCGTAAGGGGAGGGCTATACGTACACTGGAAGTCCTTTTCGGGATGCTCTGCGGTTGGACTTGGATGGGTCCACTTTCAGGTTCATTGTAAGGATTTTGGGTTGCATTGTTGTGTGCTTATTGGGAATCATTCAGCAGGGGTGTTCTGTTCTCACAGGACAATGGTCATAGGGGGATGGGTATATCTCCCATGGGCGGACCTTTTCATGGGTTTGTGAAAAGCCATGTTTTTACCACCTTAGGGAAGGCCATGTGGTCCTGTTTGTGCCGAATATGAAGGGGTAGTGAATTGGTGAGATAGCTGTGTTGGTGAGGTAGATGTTTTGTACAGTAAAAATATGTGCTTTTAGCGTGTGTTTGCTGCAGCCTCCCGGCTTGCAGTTTTAAGCACTCACCTTCATTATGCTTCTAAATTAAGGGTACAGTAGGAGCACAGAGCTCAAATTAGCTTGTAAACACCAGTCTTCTGACATTGTGGTTGTAAGCTTCTAATGCATTCTATGTCCTGGGGGAGTGACGTGGCACTCCATCGTTGGACATTTTACAGTCCAAATAAGCCTCTATGGGTCCGAACTTTTGGATGGCCCATAAATTAGAAAGATAGGGGGAAGCCACGTCCTACCCTCATTATCAGAACGCTTGCTGTATAGCTTTCGGTACAGCGCTCCTGTGATGATAGGGAGTGATGCTCGGAGAACCCTGCCGCCAGTGCTGAAAGTCTCTCGGCACAGCGCTCCCTCTTATCATGGGAGCGCCGCACTGAGCGCCACTCCTTACATTGCTGGGACCGCACCTGGCAGACACGGCCCAGGCACTCTGAATCCTGCCCCCTTCTTACCTTAATCTGACAGGGTGCAGAATCATCCGCCCTCTTAAACTTCCCTGCCCTGCAACTGGCAGAGGCGGCCAGGATTCTCATTTTACCTACTCACTTGCCTTGCCGGGCTCTGCCAGAGGGACTGGGATTCAAGACCCTCCTCTTACTCCCTCATTACATTGTACATGGTTGCAGGGAACTAGATAGTTCACACTAATAACTATCGGAAAATTGCCTTGGTTTCCTTTCTTTTTTTTCTTTTTTACCCCCTTACCCATAACCCAGGGCATAATGAGTTTATAGACCACGCCCCGAGGCCGTACAGGGAGTTATGAGCCCTGGAGAAGTTGTGAAATGCTCTCTGCTGCGCTCATCTTTTAACATAGTCTTCTCAGCCGATAATTCCCTGCACAGCCTGAGGGCTAAATCTATCAATCTTAATTAGACTTTACCATCTCTTCCAGTTTTTTGTATTGTCAACAGTGTCATTATTGTAAATATTGCATACATTGTATACTGCACTACTGCCCTAAACACATGGTATTTCCTTCTGCTAGTCCCAACATTGAAACAATACCTGAACTTTCAGCACAGTGTGTTATTCCTAATCTCCATTGCATGGTTGAACACATTTCCTTTCCTAATATCCCTGAGTCACATGTTTTCCTGGGTCAGCCAATCCCATTCCTTCGCCCACACATTTCAGGAGAACTCGTGTCATTTCCGCCAGGCACTGCGTGCTTTGGTGAAGGGGGCGGGGCTATTAAGTTATGAGGTCATTTGGGTTGTGTAACAACTGTGCATCGTTTAACAGGAAGCAGATGAGCACACACATGGGGGTTTCGGCTGCCGATTTACTTATCAGTGATGAAAGAAAGCTAGGGTTTACTCCCTTTATAAACACATTAAAAGGGCTAGACGTATCTTGTTAGTCATTTCGGATATTAGTGTGCGTAAAGTAAACATTGTGAAAAACATGTTTCGAAGCAGTCTTTTATTACGGTAGACAGGAACGTGGCTAAACGAGGCTCTCTGTATGTGTGGGTTTTGGAAGCAAATACCTTTGCAATTTCAAGTCTTAGAGAACTAGCGTGGTGGGAAGGACGTGGGATGCCGAGAAAGCCAGAATGGTGCTGCTTAAATGCCAGTCACTAGTTTTGTTGTGTATGTTTCTCGGGTCTCTGTACAGTTTAGGCATTCCTGCAAAGATTCATCTGTTGACCGCATAACCTCAGCCTTAACAAGAGACTGATTGAAGAATACCGTGACATTCCCACACAGCGAGTTAAACAAACTGTCCAGAATCAGCAAACTCACGACGGTCTCGCGACGATAGCTCAGGGGGAACGCACTTGCATTGGAAGCAATACGACTTGGAGCAACTCACGTTCTATCCCGGGTCGTGCTTAAAAACCTCTGGGTATTAAGCGCATTCTAAATAAGCAATTACAATGTTAGTGGATGATCTGATGCATTCAGTGGCTCATTGAAATAACAGATATACTAAAGTAATTCAGTGCAGTTGACTAATAGGTATAGCGCCTGACTTGCATAGCATCTTTCAATGGTTTGAGCCTTTCCTCCTTGTCCTGTGTCACTGTCGCCCTTTCTTTCAGCTCTCAAGCCCCTCATTTGAGCTCTCTCTCCTCTTCTCTTCACTCTTTATATTGAGTCTCTGGTCCAGCTGACTCACTCCTAGGGGTTTCAGTGTTTCACATATGCGGATGCCCCACAGTGAGGCTTGCTCTCTCTCTCTTCTTGTCACAGCTTAGCCGTGTTGTAGTGTCTGTCAGCCGTCCACGTCTGGATGGACAAAAACTGGCTTCATTTTAACGGGGATAAAATGGATGTCCTGATTGTTGGTTCCACTCCTGAGTCCTTCGGATGGTCCTCAGTTTCCTGGCCTGTCGAACTTGCCCTTCTTCCCACCCTGCCCGCAATGGTAAAAAACGTACAGGTCAGCACTATCTGCTAGTCAGTTCATTTTAAATTGTGCATTCTGCGTAAGGTCTTGCCCTACCTTGCCTACTTTCTCCGTCCTTTGGTAGTCCCTTCTCTTACATCCGGCTCCATGGATTATTGTAACTCGCTCTTCCTGGGGCAGCCTGTTTTTTTACTCCAGCAGTTACAGGTACTTAAAAATTCTGCAGCCAGGCTGGGTATGGGTACTCCCCACTATGCCTCTGCATCTCCTATTCTGCATGCCTAGCATTTTATAAGACTGGCTTTGGAGTATTTGCAGGCAAAATGTATTCACTGTGTCCCTGCTTCTCTTTATGCTGTGCTCCTGCTTTGTGGATCCTTGTTCGCCGAATCAAGATGTTGTGCGTCAGAGGTCGTTCTTTCTCTGTGGCTGCAACCCTTTTAGGCAACTCCTCCGCACTGTCTCTATGGGCGATTATTGACCACCTGTCTTTTCGACCCCCCCCCCTGAAAACCGTTCTGTTTTCAGCCTGAGTTTCTTTGTTTCTGTTCCTGGCTCCTTCATCGTTTACCTCTCAGCGCCATGATACCCCAGCTGGTGTAGGCAGCGCTTAATAAATGCAGCTAACAGAACATAACAAAAAGGGATAGTGCCTTGGCAAAATGGTTTTAAAAAACAGGCCCATAATGTATTGAGCTGGGGGGGTCTACACCATTTCACTGCACTGGATGTTCACTGCATTTTGCTGCAACTGTTTTATGGAGGGCCAAACTTCCATATGCCCATGCATACCCCCTCTCCTAAATGTAATCCCCATACCACCAATGTTACCACCCCCTACTCCCCAGCCAGCCATATATCTTCTGCAGCAAAATGCAGTGAAATGACCAGTGGTGAAAAGAAAAATAGGCATTGGCAAAGCCAATAGTTCTGAGGTTTGCAGTGGTTTATTGCATATTACATGCATACGGATGAATTCAGAACATAATCGGGCTGCTTAGTTGCTCTGTGTGTGAGGAACCATGTGAGGAGGTAGATTGGTCTGCGGGAGTAAAGTGTCGTGGTACGTTCAGTTTGCTTGTAGATGAGCGCGTTTGTTCAGAGACTGCTTGTGGAGGTGGCCTCGCAGGCTATTGTTTGATCAATGTGGTAGAGGATTATTCTGTGCATGTGATGGGTTTAGTGTATGGCGTGAGTGTGCATTGTTGTATGTGTGGGGGGCGGCTGTTTGGGGTCAGCGGTGTGAGTCGGTTCATCTGATATGAAACAGCTCTTCCCCAGCCCTACCAGCCTCCCAGAAATGAGCCTAGCATCAGCTGCCATATAAATGCCACCCGAGCCCCACACGCCTCCTGAATTCTTCACTTAGTCAGGTGGACACTTAGCTGTGGTGGCACACAAGAGACACCTTGTCCTCATTGAAAGGGTGCTTGTAGCGCCACAAGTTCAGTCCTGGTTGTGGATTTCTTTCATTTAAGGGGTATGCACATGTCCAATGATTGTGCAAGGGTGACCGACTGAAGCAAGGGAGGCCGATCCAACCAAGTTGGACTGGTTATAAAGTGGGTAAAAAGCTATGCAATTTATAACCAGATTCGTTTGATAACTCATGAAAATATCAGATAAAAGCCAGGTCACCAACAATACACACAAATATTTTGCAATGCATTTTGTTGATTTCTTTGCATACAATATGTGGCAGTATTCCATCAGTATAAGAAGACATTTTCATGTTGGCTGTACCCAATAATGTTATTAATGTGCATGCAGGCTATGCCATTGTATGCCAGTTTTCCAATGTAAGAAACATTTCAGCATTGCCTATAATACCAGTAATGCTACTATAAGTGAAGGTGGCCATGCTGGCTATGCCGGTTTATGCCATCATGACAGTGTTATCTAAGAGGAACACCCTCATAATGGCTTTTCCTTTAATGACCCTGCCAGTTTTGACACTATGAGAAAACATGTCCATGCTGGTTGTGCCAATGTACACCATTATTCCATGCTTGAACAGACACATGCTGGCTTTGTCATCAATGCACTGCTGTCACTGTCAGAATGCACGTCCATGCTGGCAGTGCTTATATATTACCGTATGTCAACATAGGATGACACTGGCACTCCTCCAGCCACAATAATGTTACATGTGCAAATTGGTGGGTAGGTGGATTTAGAACCAAAGTCCATTGTCTTGCAGATAGGCATATGCACATAGTGAGCAGATGCAGCATAAGGATTTTTATTTTTATTTTTTGAGTCATTGCAACTTAAACACAAGGTTTGTGAATTGTCCCCAATGTCTTGGAACAGACAACTAAACCACGCATGAGAAGGCAAGCAGCGGTGGGGTTTGAGGGGTGTGGGGGGGGGGGCGTATCTGATGCCGCTCAAGCGATGATTCAACAGTGAGTTAGGAAGGTCAGAGTGCTGTAAACCCACAGAAATATATTTTTAACAGGAGAACAGCTGAAGAACCTCCCGAGCCCAGATTGTCTTTGCCTTCGGCATCCATTGCCTGCCACCCTTGCCCGTAACTCTCTAGCCCTTCTCTTCATATCATCCTGACTGCAGTGTTCATATTATCTTGCCCTAAACGTTTCCATATTATTGTTCCCTGTTACTGTATCTCTCTGTGCAGCACTCCTTTGCTTTCTACTTAGGTTTGTAATAACATATTGTCACGGTTTATTACACGGCACACGCCAGCCAGGGAACTCCTTCCCCTACACTGAATGTGGCGCACAATAAAACGCTTTTTATTGTTAGTATATAATGGATTCTTTTTGAGTAGGCCTCCAACCCGTATCACACCCAATCTCCACCAGCCCCCCATGTCACAATGGACTAGGAACCAGGCTGGTGTGTATTAATAACATATTTTATTAATTTATTATTCAATGTAAATGAGGATAATCAAAATACAACAACCACCAGAATTGTGGCAACACACATGCCATATTATATCTAGAGCGACCAAGTTGAAATAGATTGTTACACTCACTTTTGTTTTAATGACAAAACAGGAATATAACAATTCCACACAAAGTGATATCACCTACAGTTAAGCATTCCCCCCTGCAACACTCACCCCCAAACGTCAATTAGACTTGATTCCTTTGAATGGAAGGCAGTGGCAAGGAGTAGGAATATAGAGGTAATCGGTTTTGGGGTGAAGCCCAACACCACAATATGGGTAGCCAGCAAAGAAAGGGAAACTCTGTTTTTGGAGCAAAATGGAAGAATGGGGTTTGGATTATTTCTCGCAACTGCTCAGGGATGGAATAGAAGAAAATGTGTACACTTAGGAGACAGGCAACATTTTAGAGAATAATAATCAGCACACCAGGGAAAATAGAAATAAAGTAAGAAAATCGTTTTTTGGGAGATAGCAAATGCAAAGGGAAAGTACAGTGGCAAATGGAAATTCATTTACACTGAGGCTATAATGACAGGTAGGATCTGGGAAAGGAGTTTAGCTCACAAATATAAAATTGGTTTTGGTTCAGGCTGACAGATGCAAAGAGGAATGACACTGGCAAATGAAAATTTGCTTAGCAGGGCATAATTTAAACACAGGTACAAATTTGGTTTTCTGCTCACAAGGGGATTTATTCTTTTGGGCAACACTTTAATGACTACAACAATTAACAAAAACACTGGGAAAAAGATTGTTGGTTTTGAACTCCACCAATCCCGATCCTGTGAAATTCAATGGGGGAATTAATTGATTTACTTACAAAAATACTAAAGATTTACACAGACAAATGACCGGTTTTTCAATGGGGATATGCTATTGTACACAGGCAAGCAAGAGATCCTTCTATGGGGAGATGACTGAGCTACACTGGCAATTGAGGTTTTCAATGGGGAAATATTTGATGCACTGATACAAAATTAAATGCAATTTAGGGCTGGGGTGATTGCTATTTACATAGAAAACCTTTGTTTAAGGATTAGGAAAGCCAGCTGCATCTCAGAACAATCTGGACAGATAGGGCAGGCGGTCTGGTCACTCCACTCTCAAAAATGGTAAGTTTCAGCAGCCTTCTCTTCATCCTCCTTTTCCTGTCTCCCCGGTTTTTGTGTTTTTTTCAGTCCTAGTACAGTCCCTGTTATATAGCAGAAATGACATCACTAATTTTAAAATCTAGAGGAAGTACCCTGCAATAATCCCTGCCACTAGGACTGGATAGTTACCCCCTCTCTCTCCTCCCCCAGTCAGCTTTGGTTTAGGGGTTGGGAGCACCATCTGTCTTTTTCCATTCGTCATCATACTTTGTTCTCCTTACAACTTTTTGGCAAAAACTAGTTATGTATCACAACTTCATAATTGTACTAGCAACTGCCATATGAAATATATATTCTGTTTTAGCTCATCATGGGGAATTAGATAAGCCGACCTCCAAATCTGCACGATGTAGCATGGCCATGTGTCACATTTTTGACATTTTCATAAAATGTACAACAGTTATGAATATGTAAGTTATCAAGCATATTCCTAATTTCATTTTCCACCTTTTTTCCACCTGTTCACCCACTCTCACATTTGTAACCTGTTCAGATCAGCCAGAAACCTAGTCTAACTGGCATTACCGTTCCAAGAGTCACAGGTAGATGCATTTTATACCCCCAAAACCACCTAGAAATTATATGCAAAATGGCATAAAAATGAAATGAATCCTCATTCTGGTTGCTGTGCAAAATGCCTAAAATGATATAGGGGCTCATTCCGAGATTGGAGGTAGCCATGGCACTAATAGCGCCATGGCTGCCTCCAATAACAGTACCGAGTCCGCCCTCATTCAATGGGGATTTACCGGTCTAGTTGGACCTTTGTGGGACCGGTAACTCCCCATTGAAAATACCATTCCCCATTCCCATTTGAGCCCCTATAGGGCTCAATGGGAATGGGGAAGGTGCAAATAACGGTACCGCAATTTGCGGTACCGTTATTTGCTCCCTGGACCCTTTGTGGCTCCCGCTAAGACCGCCTGGTAAAACCAGACGGCCTTAGCGGGACCCGCAAAGAGACCTTGGAATAGGGCGCAAAGGGATTACCAGCACCGATGTCCTTAACGGTGTCCGGTATCCCTTTGCGCCCATCTCGGAATGAGGCCCATAGTGTTTTCAAATAATTAGTGTTTCTGTCAGCAAATGGGATGGCTGCTTCATCCCCCACAGCCATCTGTTCCCCTTGGTCAGCCTGTGACCAGAGATTTTTATGAGTCTCTTTGAAGTTAGTGTGTGCTCTTTGGAGTGGGTGCAACAATGACTCACACCTTTTAGTCATGTTTCAGCCAAGGATGGCCTTCTCTTAAAGTCCCTGCTTTCCTGGCAGCAGGTCTGTAGAATAGTGAATTCTGACGCCTTTGGCAGCATCACATTGTATTGCAGCTTTATTAGGTGGGAGGTGTGACATCCAGCTGGAGTGGGGCTTTTCATTGTGAAGTTTTGCACGCAGCCAGAACAGGTTTTTCCTGAAGTAAGCGTCTCTTAAACTGTCAATGGAGCTTTGTGGGGGAACCATAATATACATTGCTTTGGTCAACCCACACATCCTGTTCTGCTTTCCTGCCATTTTTCTGTGAGCAGTGAGATCTTTTTCCATTGTGGCTTTTTAAAGCCGTTTTTATTTGCAAACACATGTGCAGGTCGTTTTTGCTTCCAATATTTAAAAATCCTGTTTTCGATTTCACAGGATTCTTTAATTCCTCCTTATTTAAACTCCTGCGTGTCCATTGATAATGAAAGCTAGGCTGTTTTTGTTGCAGTGTTTACATTCCTGACATTCATATGACAGGGAAAGCAAAAGCCAGGACGTTTTTGGTTGAAGTGTTTAAATGGCTGTTATCCATGTGAAAGGGACTTCTGTTTGGGGCCTTTAAATGCACCCCACAATATAAAAAACGCTGCATACAGAAATACATGCATGAAATACATGCACACAAATACACTCTGCATATAGAATAAAAGACAACATTACTAAAACACAACTACAGTAAAAGTATGACGCTAAGCAGAAACAGTTCCACAAGTAAATATGACCAGTGTGAAAACAAGAAGAAAATACAAGACTGTGCTAAAATGTGTGCCTGCAGGATGAGGCCTTGAGAAATGGGGAACAGTGTGAGGGACCTAGCGCTGGCTGAGCAGGTAGTTTCTGGTCTGAAGTGGCTGCAGGGCGTGAATACACTGTTAGTTAAATGTTTCAAGTTTATGTACACATGCTTTGGAAATCAGACCCAAGCAGTGGTTTAGAAATATTAAAACAATGTAATATCTTGCAGCAATACTCCTTTTTTAAGGCTAATTCGTATTGTTGGTTGTTAGCTTTAAAAACCTTAAAAACCCCTTCACTCAGGATCCAGAGACATTAGACGCACTTGTAAACTAATGGTTTAACCAATTCACATTTTTCTACCATATCTCTTAGCCCATTAAGCCTCCAAAAAGGCAAAGCCATGTGTTTTCTTTGTTGGTGGGTGAGGCGATTGAAGTGAATGTGGCTAAATAATTGATTGGAGGATGAAAACGTGCTCACAGACTGATCAATCAATCGTGTCAATTTGGTGTGTGGGGCAGATGAAAATGAATCCAATTAAGACAATGGGCCGCAGTACAACGTAGGCGGCACGCGGAATGAACGGTGCCGGTAAGGGACCGGCACCGTTCATTCCGGGCCGCCACATTACGAGGTCTGCAGCGGGTCCCGCTCTGGACAACTGGCCAGACCAGACATGCCCAGCGGGATCCGCTAGCAGACCAGGATGCTAACAACAGACCCATCATTAACGGGCCCATTGTTATCATCCTCCCCATTCCCACTGAGCCCTCTGAGGGCTCAAATGGGAATGGGGATGTACCGGGTCCCGCGAAAGGGAAGTACCCGGTTTGGGGGTAGCCATGCCGCTACAAATGGCATGGCTACCTCCAAACTCGTAATGAGGCCCAATGAGTCCACTTGACAATGGTCTTGTCAACCAATGGTCAGAGCACACTAGTGATCATTCTTACCTCCAACAGCCAATAGCGTCACCAGAGAAATTCAAAAAGGAAGAAAGTGTATGCAGTTTTTCACCCAAAAATGTTGTGCATGGAAGGGTTTAAGGCCAGAGGTAATAAGGGAGCTGACATCTGGGAGAAAGTGCAGAATCCGTGCATAAGGCCTCACAATTTGCATTTGGGCTTTGTTGCAGTAGACAGTGGATCAAATACGTGTGCTGCCTTAGAAATGTGCAAAACAATGCACATCCCCTGCTTTCCTTATATCCTCATGTTCACACACATGTTCTGCAATTGTGAGCCTATAATGTTAGGGACACAACTTTCTGCTGGCTTGTTTTAGAGAAAGTTTGTCCAGACATTTATCCTAAGAGATATGGAAAGTTGTATTTTGTTTGGTCTACATTCTAGTGATGGTCTGTAGAGCAGTTTAATATATCAGATAAAGAAAGCTGGGCCATCGCTACAGAGGGGCCCAGCAATGTCAACGTTGTGTTTCCCCTCTCCTCAAATAGGGTGCACAGCCTCTGTTTAAATGTATGGCAGTGTTTCTGCAGCCTAGTCATCTATGTATTTCATTGACACACACCCAATGAGGTGACTTCAATGGGCCCAGTGAGGGCTCATTCAAAGATCTGTCAGGAAATGAAAGAAGGGATACAAATAGTTTGACAAATATGAAGTAGAAAGATGGGATGCAGGCTATTAAATGAAACTCGGTAGACAATGGAAGCAGATACAGAGAGAGAGAGACACGGTGAGGCAGTGGGATGGCAGTGGCGGCACCGTGCTGTGAATGGAGCAGCTGGAGGGGCACACAGGTGGGCGTAGATGGGGCTGAGCAGCGAGCAAAGGCAGCGTCACTGCTAACTATTCCAGGATGTAAGCATGTGATTTCAAACGTGACTTCTGATTGGTGATGTAAGACCCACACTAGCTTTTACAGGGCAAATAAAATAATATTTTTGTGACGCATGCCGGATATCCTGCTTTCCAACATCCCTTCTTTTGCTCTCTCTTCCTATCCGTCTCTCACGCTCTCTTTTATTTCTTTCGTCTGTCTCTCTCTCTCGCTCTCTCCCTCTTGTCTATGCATTAATGGTTTTGGCCACATATGAAAGTGTAAAGTGCCACCAAAATGTGCCAAAACCAAAAAGGAACATGAGTCCAGGAAGGATAGCTCCGTGGCAACGTTGGAAGCCAGACGACATAGAGCAACACATGTTCGATCCTCGGGTCCGCGCTTAGAAACCTCTGGGTATTAAGCACGTTATAAATAACCTGTCATGTCATGTAAATTGATTTGTACAGTAGCTTGTTATTATGTATTTATAGGCATAAAATATGGGGTTCTGCAAAAAAGTAGACAGCTTGTTAATTGTATTACATTTTTTAAACATGATTTGCCTTGTATTCATAGATTAGCCAATCCCCTTTGATAGGCTGTGTGGGGTTTGGCTTTAGATGCACATGGGCCTTCACAGTGTGAACGATTGAACCTTGCCCCTTTTTCATTATTAGGATTTGGAGCGTTACTCATCAAAGGGTCACTGGAGATGAAATTGCCCTCATGACACGTTTGACAATGATTGATGCCTATTGCTGGAGGCAATAGGGCTGTACATTGTAGCTTGGGGAAGACAGCAGCATGAATCTGTAATTAAGAAAAAGTGAACAACAGAAGCCTTTTATGAAGCCTGGTCACAACGCGGGCGTGCGCGCGCGCCCGCACGCGCACACACACACACACACACACACACACACACACACACCACCCCCCCACCCTCCCCTCCAGACCTCACAAGACTTTATCCACCAGACACTAGGTTAAATATGGTGCACCCCATATATCCCCTGGCTGTCTCTGTATAATAGCACAGGGGATGACACTTCTTCTCACCTCCAATGGCGTTAACACCAGATAAGTGTTTACGGGAGGGCAAAAGGGACACTTGTCCAGCCCCCTAACTGGAGTGGAGCCCACAAGGCTGCCTGATCTAAAGAATCTAGTTGCCATTGTTTGCCAGGCTTAAATAGCACATGTCAGGATATTGTATGTCATGCTTCTGGGGCTCTATACCTACTGCCTGTCTGTTGTTGACAGGCACATTCTGCTTTGATCAATTAATCCTGTAATGATTTCTGTGTTCACTGTGCTATACATAGCTTGTGTGTTCACTACGGCACACCTCCTGTAGCATTCGCACCTTTCTGTAGGAATTGTATTGAAAACGTAACAAAGCCAAAGTTAAAATGTATATTGATAAATTTGAGTACTGTGATGGTTCTGAAGTTAGCTCAGTGTGTTAAGAACTCATTGCAGAGATCAGTGTATATATGCAGGATTACAATAGGAAATTCCAGCAAGGCTGACTCGGCCTTTCATATGTCTGAAGTTAATAAACCTGCATGTATATATACTTGTTTTGTAGCACAACAGGTGCTTTTATCAGCAATGTACCTGCACCAGATGGCGGTTTCTATAAAATCTAACATAGCATCAGTATGATGAAGGTCAAGAAATATGTTTGTTCAGATGGGAAGTTGTAAAACCTACGCAGTTCGAAAGTGATCCAAATTCAAGACTGTGAACCCAAATCGTTAATTCTTATATTGTGGCTTTGCCAACAGATGATACAGTGATCCTGGTTAAATAACTTTGCACAACAGCACATTACAGCCAACTGATAATCGCATCTATGCTCAGTGAACAATGTCTCCGGACTGAAGCAGCCAACAGCACATCACAGCCCTCTTGCTCTTTTTCCACTCAATCCTACTAACCACCCATATTCCCTCCTTGCATTACCATTCCCTCCTTGCATTGGAGACCACGCAAGAGGCATCAGTGTGCAATATAAAAAACCTTTAACATATAACTTACATTACTGTGCTGTCTTTTGTTAAAAGTTTTACCTTCTCTCATGCTGGTTGCATTGTTTAGCCCTATCCTGACCCTTCTTTTTATGTAAGCCATTAAGTGCAAATGGTTCTAGAGAGAAGAGAGCAGAACAGATATTTCAGGCCTCTGGCAAGCATATTTCAAGATCTGATCATTTGACACAAAAAAGTTTTTTTTTGTAAAATTCAAATAATTTTCTGCACGTTTATAAGTATCAATTGCACAAGCCTTTGTTTTGTACGAATGTATAGCTTAAACGTACAAAAGATAACCCCAGGGGAAATAATCTTGTATGGCCTCATCTGTCAAAATTGCCAATACCGAAACCTTTAAAAATTCTCACCCTTCATAGTGATTTCATTCTCATGGTATGATCCTCAAAAAAAGCACCACAATAATGGTTTCATTGGCTATATGCATCTTTTTAAACCTTTACTTTTCTGAAGGGAAAACCTTGAATCACTAAATATCTAAAACATGCACAATTTGGTACGTGTTTCCTGTTTTGTAATTTAAAAAAACAAAAGTCATCCTAACAATAATGCTTGCAAAAATATCAAGCATTTATACAAGTTTGGCCATCAAAAACATTATCTGTCAGACTGAAATGACTGCTAAGAATGTATAATTACTCGCATTGGTGTGTATCAGCCAGACAATGTTGGCTTGTATTAAAAAAATGAGAACTAGTAAATTAAAAATAAACTGCAATAAAAAGCAGCCCCTATGGCAATCTGCTGGCCTTGTTGTAAATAAGTCTATTTGTCTACCGCAGTGATGTCTCCGAGAAAAATAGAGTGCAGTTTTTTCACTGCACACACACATGAAAGAAGGAAAGGTACGTGTTACTGTTTTTTGTGTGCCTGTTATCACTTATGTGAGGTGTCAGAAATGCCAGGTGGACAACTTGGTAAACGTTTTTCACAAGCAGCCATTGTATTAACTCAGAAGGGTATGATACATGCCTTGTTAAAGAGGATTTCCCTGCCTATCAAACCAAGACTAAAGGAAAACACTCTTATAAAAATAATCTGTCCCTCACACTTGTACATACGTAAAACTCATAAAGGTACCATATGGCAATTTAAGTTTAACATAAATAACAGTTATGTTCAACACAAACCTGATAACTTAGTATTCTTATAGACTGGGTCAATTCCCCTTCCCCAGGTTCAAAAACAAGATTCTCAATCAAAGTTCCAAACAAGAAAGTACCTCCTTTGCATAGCCAAGTTCTAGTCATAAAGTTCTTCTTTCTCCAAAAGTCTTTTACTCGGCATTGGACAAGTTTCCAAAAAATTAAAAGAAAAGTCCTAGGACCTGATTCAAGGAAAAGTATGCATAGGTCACGCAAAGTCTGTGTGCTGATAACAAATCAGTGCGGTCGTCTGCACAAAGTCTCCAATGCGCGCTCCATGTATTCATGGATTCAAATGCGCATTTCAACCTGACTTGCAAAGAGGACCGAGCTGTGTGAGGAACGCCCACAACATGTCCCCACGTAAACTAAAAAAATAGCCATACACCAACCAATCCGCAAACCTCTGCCTCCACCACTGACTCAACATCCAGCACCCAGACGACACAGCGCAAGGTCCTCCGTAAGTTATGGCTGCACCCCAGCCAATCTGCGCGAGGTCACACATAAGTAACGGTGGCACCCCTGCCAATCTGCTGAGGTCCCACGTAAGTAATGGCTGCACCCCTGTGATCCAGCACAAGGCCCCCTTAAGTAACGGCTGCACCCTAGCCATCTGCGTGAGGTTTCCCATAAGTAACGGCTGCACCCCAAACAATCTGCACAAGGTCCCATGTAAGTAATGGCTGCACCCCAGCTAAACTATGTGAGGTCCCCCATAAGTAACAGCTGCTCCCCAGCCAATCTGCGCGAGTACCCACGTAATTAATGGCCGCACCCCTGCGCCCCTGCATGAGGTCCCTAAAAGTAATGGCTGCACCCCTGCCAATTTGCACAAGCTCCCCCATAAGTAACATCTGTACCCCTGCGATTCTGCTAACCCTCCACCCTACTCCCAATGCACCCAAACGGCTGCCATATACCCCTATTGCGCTGCAGCTCCCTCAAACACAGACACCACCCGCCAGCTCCCCTCACCTCCAACACCACCCCAAGGCAGCCCCTCAGGTCCTCACACAACCCACCAGCCCCCCTCACCTATGACATTACCCCCAGGCAGCAGCCTCAAGCCCAGACATCACCCACCAGCACCCAACTCACCTCTGATACCACCCCCAGGAAACCCCTCAGGTGCTCACACAACCCACCAGCCCCCCTCACCTCTGACAACTCCCCCTAAACAGCTCCCTCAGGCCCAGAAACCACCCACTCTCACCTCAGACCCACCTCCAGGCAGCTCCCTCAATCCCAGGTACCACTCACCACACCCCCACCTCTGACACCACCCCCAGGCAGCCCCTCAGGTCCTCACACCACCCACCAGTCCGCTTCACCTCAGACAAGACCCCCAGGCAGCTCCCTCAAGCCCAGACACCACCCACCACCCCCCCTCATCTCTGACACCACCCCCAGGCAGTTCCCTCAAGCCCAGACACCACCCATTAGTCCCCCCTCACCTCCGACCCAACACCTCCCAGCCTGGCCCTGCCAAATAACACCCCTAGCAGTCCAATGTTGACCAACAACTTACCTCAACTTCACTGGCCTGCCACCAATATGAAGCACACTGGCCACATATCCACCCCTAGACTGAACAACTTGGGGCACTGATACAGAATGCATGTCCACAGCTCATCACTGGACTCCCCGGTACATCACAACCTGTGGCACAGCAACAGGACAGCAGAATGTAGCACCATCTACTCTGTGAATGCACCATGTACATGCGAGATAGTTAAGCAATGTAAAGAAATGTGATTTATCATTGTGCTATGTGCCATTGCAATGGCCTCAAAGTGCTGTAGGTGAATGCCCTACGAAGACACAAGTCCAAAACATCACTGATAGGACAGATGCACATGTAATGTGTGTGCATAGTAGCACGTACGAATCAATGAATGAAGGGAGTCTGGTAGGAAAGCATAGCAGTCAAAGCCCCTGCAACTAACACACATTGAACAGGCATGTCCTCGGGTGATGCGAATCAAGTCAGAGATTGTGTGAGCCAAGGAGATGGATGATGTGTACAGGCACATTTAAAAAACTCACATGTGGAGATGAAGCATTTCAGTGGCAGATGTGTAGCATGACATAAGTGCTTCATCTGGGTCGTACTTATGCGACCCAGATGAAGCTCTCGTGCGTAGGTGGGTGGCCATGCATCAGGAGGGACGCACCTACCGAACAATGACTGTACAAGTGATGAGCGTATGCCAGACAATGACAGTGAGTCCCCCAACCGACCTAACAGTCACAGAACAAATGCATTTCAAAAACAAAGTAAACCAAATGCAGCAAATGAACAAAGAGACACCAACAACTGTGTGATGTAGAAACAGAAATCTGTATTATAAATATATACACTAGGAAAAAGTACTACAAGGAAGGGGGAAATGTCCATTCAGACGCAGACCATATACCAGAATCTGCTATGTTCCTCCTGCCAGGTGACTGAATGGTGCTGCCTTGCTTGCCTCCTCGATGTAGTTGGGCCTGGCGAGGATTGCCTCTGGGTACTCCTAATCTGCTGCTGCAGGTACCCCCGCCGTCTGGATGTTGCAATTCGGGGGCTGATGTTCCTTGTGCTCCCCCAGCCAACTCTCCCTCAGATGAGGTGGTCCCACTAGTGGTTGTCCGGGGTATGCACTTTCCGTCTGGTGGCTCGGTCCTTGTCCTTCTGTTCCACAGCGATACCACCACCCACTTCATGAGCTGCAGCAACTGTGGAAAATGGGAAAAAATACATTGACATCAGTAATTGTCATCAATGCATGTATGTGATACACAACATTAGCATCACCAAACATGCAGCATGTTTCAAACAGGGACTGACAAACACACACACACACACACCGCACACAAACATGTAGGTGCACATGCAAACTGCATGTCAACTGCTGCATGAGTGTAGCGTGAAGGCTGAAACACAGTCATGATACATGCACATGCCAACTAAACACAGAGTTGAGTGGCCACCAACACATCACCAAAAACATGCAACACCACCATATCAACGACCAATCAACACAAGTATGACATGTAGCCATGGGCATCAAGTACAGCACCAGGGCACCTACCCACACAAACACAGTTACCTACATGCACATGTGACAGAACAAACTGCAAGCAAGAAACATGTACCACCACACATATCCTGGAACAAATTGCACATGTAATGTGGCCCAGCATACATATATCGCATGTACACACATACACTCCTGATCCAAATGCAGTGGGATGAGATGTCACATCCCTGTCCTGGAGATGTCAATGCATCAACTTGACATACACAGACATCCATGCACATGTGTCACACTCAGCAGATGTGTCTGCACGGATGCATTGTCAGGTGGGCCACAGATGGATTTGTCCATCATGCACATCCCTCACATGCCTACAACACAGCATGTCTTCATCCTTACTGTCCTATCACTTGGTCCATGATCTCTCACAGCATGTGCCTGAGTACAACAAGTCATTCATGTAAAATCTGCCAATACCTGTGCAAATGCCAGTATGCAATGTCGGATGCCACATATGCCCAGCATTGGCATGAGGCAGCAAGCTGATGCCTCTCACGCCACACACAAGCTGCAAACAGGATGCGGCATCTGCAAATATGCATGGCACACATATGTTGTAGAACATTGCCCCACATGGGTACTCACCAGCAGCCTCAAGACAACTTCTCCAGGCCAAGATTTGGGAATGAAGGTCCAGATAGAAACTCTCAAGGACTACCTGGGTGAACTGGTGGCAGCCTGCATGGTACACCTCCACAGAGGGTTCCCTGGCGATCCCTGCCACCACCTTGAAATGCCTATGGGCTTTTAGGTCATCCCAACGCTTCTGGATGGTGGTCTTTGTACGGTCTGCCACCCCCTCCGCATTGTTGGCAGCTGTGATGTTGTCCCAGATCTTCAGCCTTGCATTGTTGCCTAGCTGTGTTGCTGGTTTCAAAAGGGCATTATAGGCACCCAGGACCTGATCCACCAGAATGCCAACTTCGGTGGAGGTGAAGTTGACAGCCCTCTGCCTCGATGTGGGGGTGCTGCACTCCTCAGAGGATGTAAATTAGGCAGACATGGCACCCAAGAGGCAGGTGTGACTTTCCTGGGTTCTGGGTAGGTGCTGTGGAGCTGTGTTGGTATTGGCAGGTGGAAGTCCCAAGTACAGAAGGGGCGGTCACAGTTCCAATACAGGAGTACAGGCAAAAGTCAGACAGCTAGCACTCTGATACAGTGCTGAACACAAGCAGGCACTCACACTCGGCCAGGCAGCAGCAGATTAAGAGTGAGTAAGGCAAAGCAGGGCCAGAGGAGGCAAAAACAGCAGTTCGCAGGTGGGAGGAGCTGTGGTGTGCGTCTCCCATCCGTAGCAGCCGATAACAGAGTAAAGGCCCTTAAAGCGTAAATTACATCCTACAGGGGGACCATGCACATGCGCATCTATGTGGCATGCCTATGCGGTTCACGGAAATGATAGTGTAATATAAGGCGTGAAATGCACATCACTGGTTGTGTGTGTGAAGGTATGAGCTGGACGAGTATCGCATACATATTTGGAGGTGCTACGCAAGCTGTTCACTGCAGGTAATGCGTACCGCATATTTTTTGGGGGGCTTGCCTCTGTGAAAACGCGTATGGATTTTTGCACTTTTTGAGGACTACGGTGTGTCGCATATTCAATTTTTGGTTTCAGGGGTGCCTCTGTGTATCTCATACAGTATTTTCTGCTTTTGGGGTACTCTGTAGCTTTGCCAGACCACACATCTATGTTGCACATCACGTAGACTCTTCCCTTACTCATATGGCCCAGAACAATATCTTGGTGTGCCTTCCATTTGTCTTTTGCACCTGAGACATCAGTGGTAAGGCCCCAAGAGGTAAAGGGGGTAGCCGGGGTAGGGGACGTGGTGAGTACACACCTGCCCCAGCCCAAGAGGATGTGTAGGGCCTCAGGCCACAGGTGACCCGCCACCTGGATGCCAACGTGGTCGCAGACAGACAGGTGAAGCACCAACACTGAGGGCCTCTCAGGCCAAGAAAGAATGCCCTGCAGAGGAGGAAGAGGCTTCAACCCAAGACACAGCACAGGTCTGAAGAGGAAGAGGCACTTCACTGATGATGAGCTCCAGATCCTCATTGACTACCTAACCTATTACTATCGTGAGCTGTTCCAGAATTCTGTGAGCACCCATACACCTGCACAACGGATGGTGCATTGGCTGCGGGTTGCAAACAAGACCAACGCTGCAGGTGTGGACATGCGCAGCGCTGAACAGGTTCAGAAGTGGTGGAATAATCTCACCTTTAGGACCAAGCTAAGGCTCGAGATGTTTCCTGTCTCGGCCCACTGCGGCCCACTGTGATGTGAACCACCCTGGAGGGATGAACTTTAAGCCTCCTGCAGCACTACCATCATTGCTGCATTCATCAGCCCGTCATGGTAATGAGTTCAACATGGCTGACACGTTAACTAAACCTAATCTACTTTGGCTTCACAAACTTGCTGGCACCTACCCCTATCAAGCCATCTGAAAGGCTCCCTGGATCTAATCAGCACCCTCGGCACTAGAGTCAGAAGGCATAGCCGGCCTCACGTGAAGGCTCCACACTAAGGCTCGAGATGTTTCTTGTCTAGGGCTGTCTATGATCTGCAGGGGATCCTCCTGGCCGATGCCTACCCAGCGCAACAATGCTCTAACCAATGTTCAAAATCTTGATAGCTAAGGTAAGAGTGAAATTTTAATTACTTCACCCCATCGAACATGACACCCCCCTATCAGTACCTAATGCGGAATCCACATGCTTTTATCCGTTTCGGTAGCCACCTGTAGCCGTGCTCTGAACGTTGCTCAGTCACGCACATTTAACCATCTGCTCACCTATTCCTCTGCACATCCTATCCCACCCACTGTCACTGATCATTTGGGTGCTTTATCCTACCTGCCTCCAAGTCAACTGCCGAAGAGAACATTGCTCATCAGCCAACGTTCAGTCGTTCACACTTGGAAGGGCCCAGACCCCTACTCTTGAGCTTGCCTTCTGCATCTACAAGTTGACTATACTCCCACGTCGACATACTGCCCTGGGCTTACCTCTTCCGCCTCTCTACGATACTTGAAAAATACTTTTCCACGACTTTTGAAATGTGTATTGTACTCCATGCATACACTTCCTTTATTCAGTATTTCGCTTGCCTAACCCTGCCAGTAACGAGGTTAGATGGAGTAATTAGCCGTCGTTACTTTATTCATGTCGCATCGATTCTTATTTACATGTATATTTCTGTTAGCAGAGTTGCGTTGATGCATAATTTGAGCAGCCCTCTGTTTCATGAGATGCGGCACTACTAAAGCATGCTCACATCAAGCTTCTGATCCTTTCACAGTACCTATTCTGCCTTCACCTCTCCTGCCGGATTTATGCTGCATTTGACCGCATTGTGCTTCTGTATCCCTGTCCCTTACATACATGCCTGATGTGGCTCTCTGTAACACGAGGAGAGGCTTTACCAGCATGTATTTATACGCCCACTATGTCCATTGAAAGTATGTCTGATGTATCTCCCCGTAACATGAGGAGAGGCTTTACCAGCATGTATTTATACGCCCACTATCTCCATTGAATGTATGTCTGATGTAGCTCCCTGTAACATGGGGAGTGGCTCTACCAGTTTGTATGAACTGCATATTCTTATCAAGCACTTTTGGCAACTAAAACCTAGATACCTGAGGGTTTTGTGCACTGTAAATAAATGCAAAATATAAAAATAAAAAAAATAAAGCACAAGCTCAGTGTAATCCTGGCCTCTGCACTGGCTACTCAAGGGCAGCCACCAGAGGAGTAGCAGCTGACACCGCATGAAGAGGCCACGAGTCAGTTTATCATACTTGAGCAGATGCAAAGCGTGGGAGGCCTGAAGAATTATGAGGCCACATCTGGTGAGTGGCATTTCTTGTGCATCGTATGTTCTGCCAATCATGTAAGACACACCCTATATGTGTAGTGATAAATCTGCCTGCAATTGTAAAACATCCCTTGGGTGATGAATGTTTGTTAGCGTTTGGACTCATGTTCTTCCTTCTGGGAGAATCCTGTGTTGTGGGCATGTGTGGCACATGTTCATGTGACGGTAAACATCACTGTCTGCTGGCCTACACAGCAGTGACAGTACATACATGCAGGTTATCAATGTCATGAACATGTGCAATTTGCCAGACCCCATGACATGCAGTAGCAGTTTGCATTGTATGCAATGACAGTAGCCGCGCCTGGCAGTGTCATCCAAAATGACAGTCAATGACTGTTGGTCACTCAATCATGGCCACTCATAGACTGCTTCATATGACAATGTAATGGAAATCGCAATGTCATCTCACACAATCTCAATGTACAATGCATATTCTTGACTTCTGCTAGGCATACAGCAGGGAACTCATGCCGACCTGGAGCCACACAAGGGTGCCTGGCGACCTCGTGTTGATATTGATGTGGCACAGCAGACGGTAATAGACATATGTGCTGCCAAACACACAGAGCACTACACTGAGAGGTTTGTGATTTTGACAGCGCACACAACTTTACTGCACACACATCACGTTGTTCATTGTTCTTGGACTATGCTCTGCACAAAGATGCAATGGGTCATGCTATCCTGGTCAGGGTGCATGATTGCATTAAGGTGACATGTGGCAGTGGTTGTGATGTTGGGTGGATGTAGTGGATGCCAATGGGAAGAGAATGCATGTATGCTGTGGCCCAATCCAACCACAGAAGCACTTTTCAAATGAGTTGACCATTTACCATCTCAGGCATGCAGCATATGTACTGATGGTGTAAAATGTTTGTACAGAATACATGTGTGAATTGACTGGACATAGTTGTTCACTTCTCAGTTGACATCTTGTTTAGTTGTCAAGTTTTGATGGTGGTAGTATCTGTGGACTTGGTTGGCTGACAGATGTCATCTGATGGCCTTCACCCTTACAATGCCCCATGTGCAACACCTCTCCCTAGGTTGTGTGCTGATATGACAGTTGTATGCAATTATGTATGTCAATGTTTCTACTGACAGCATGGACAGGACCTGGAGGGATGGGGGGGGTGCTGCTTGTCAGCAAATGCTATACATCTGTGACTTACTGTTAATTGTGTGTTACGCCACAATATCAAATGCTTGGATATCCTGCCATTTTGTGTCTGTCTGCAATTTGATAAACGTGCATTTTTTATGGAGGAAAATGACTCAATATGTCATTCACTGCCCATGCACAGTTGAGGATGCACAAGATGCACATGAGGAGGAGGATGAAGAGCCGTTGATGCGTCAAACCACCAGTGGAAGCTGTGGCGTCATTTGTCTTGAAAACCCACTGGTGCTACAGACCATCATTAGTCGTGCTGCTGCAGTTTTGGACTCTTCTGACTCAGCTGAATTGGATGCTGAACCAGATGTATTTACCTCACAGAGGGAGAAGGTGAGTGCCCCAATGGGCATATCAGATGGGACCATTGAGTCTGTGGCTGTGCAGCTGGCTTTGCAAGGCCAGTCAGTAGTGGTCCCATGTCTGCAAGTGGTTACCGCTGCAATGCCACCCTCCCCTGAGTTGGCATCAGGATTTGGGGTTCTGACCTGCAGCCAAAGACAGGGGCACTGCAGCAATGGGCATGGTCCCTTGAATCGGGCTGTCCTGGGCCCCGGCACATGTGGTGGGTGTGTGCAGGCTGGAGAGACAGTGTGGGAGCAGCAAATGTTACATACCGCCATCCTACATGGCAATGTGTTGGACAGAATTGCTGAGGGCATGGATAAAATGTCCAAGATCATGACCCCACCAGCGGCCCGGGTAGAGCAACGGCTGCAGATCATGAGGTCCTCAAGCCGATCCCACAGACTTGGCATGGAGGCCAAAATCAAGGGCCAATGGGCTGATCTGAGGTGTCTGCAGAAGTCCCTGCATGCAGATTCTCGGGCACAAAGAGAGGCCCTGAGGCGTGAGATGTAGGCCTTGAGGAAATCTATGCATGATGAACTCCACAAGGAGATGGCTGCCTTGAGGCAGACGCTGTCACAGCAACTCGATGCGTCACAAGTGCGTATGCATGCAAACTCTGTTTCCATTCTTGAAGAAGCGCATCGAAACCTCACCACCATTGGTGTGGTGGTGCATGCATCTGTGTCACAGCTGGCCGTGGCCAATGAAGACCGTGCCTTGGATCCACCACCACAACCACCAGCACAACCACCTGAAGGTCAACTGCAGGATAGGGGGCCCAGCACACCCACGCCTCCTGAACCACCATTGCCAAGGTGTACATGAGCCCATGGAGTTTTTTTTCTTTGTAATGATTTTGATGCACTCTCTCCCTCCCCCCTCCAGGTGGAACTTTTTATCCCCCCAGTCCAGGATTAACCTTTTTATACCCCTTGATCGAAGTAGACACTGTTTTGTTGATTTTTGATACCCCTGTCTAGGATGGAGGCATGTGTTGTTTTTTCACCCAATCCAAGTTGGACTCATTTTCTTTATTCTTTTTTCCTTGAGAGATGTGCTGTTGCCCTCTCAAAGGTCTGAAGAGTGGAGTAGTGGACATGCAGCCATGCAAAGTGATGTCAAATGCCATGGTTGCCTTTAGGATGACAGGATGACATGTGCAGGTAAAAATGGGTTGATGGAATATGGCCTAATATGTGCTGAATGCATTCTTAGCAACTTTGGCTGGTGTAATACTATGTCACATGTTGTTGCAGGGATCCTGATTCATCCGGTGACTGCACTCCATGGGAGTTTCACCCCGCACCCTTTCACGCCCCTAGTCCCCAAGCCCTCTGCCAGGCACTGGCCTGCCTTTCAGGAATTTGGAGGTACAGTTTCTGGTGGAGATGATGAGGGAATCACATCAGGCCACCTCTGTCAGCCGGTAAGGATGCGCACTGTCTCTTGTGTTATGTCTGTGTTATTGGTCCGATTGTTTTTGCACGCATTCCATATATGTTGTTGCTGGTGGTGTGCTGATGTGATCATTGAGTCAGGGTTAATGTCACTGCAGATATGTGTCTGTCCACATGCATGTGTGGTGTGTGTATGTGCACTTCCACTTTGATGCATATGCATTGTATTGGTGAATGCACTCCCAGAATTGATAATAAAAATCGAAGGGATTGTGCAGCTCTTGTCACACTTGAGCCAATGGCAGTATTTCATACAATCTGGATGTACTTGATAATGGGCCTCATTCGAGGCTGGTGCTAGTCATGACCATGACTAGCACCATTACTGGTACCGTTTCCGCCCTGGTTCAATGGGGATTTGCCTGTCTAGTCCGACCTTTGCAGGACCGGTAAGTCCCCATTGAAAATGTCAATCCCCATTCCCATTTGAGCCCCCATAAGGCTCAATGGGAATGGGGAGGGTGCTAATAACGGTACCGTAATTTACGGTACCGTTGTTAGCTCTGAAGTCCCTTTGCGGGTCCCGTCCTTAACGCTTGCTAAAACCAGGCATTAAGGAAGGACCCGCAAAGGTATCTCGGAATAGGGCGCAAAGGGATTACCGGCACCGGTGTCATTACCGGTGCCCTGTATCCCTTTGCGCACGGGTCGTAATGACACCCAATGTATTAAATGCAATCTCTGTGCATCTGCTTCACTGACTGTGATAATGTCTCCTTACTGACACCCTTATTCTCCCTCTGCCCCATGTATCGGGCCCTGCAGTTGTACTCTCTGTCCACTCCCTTATCAGCTCACAGGATCTGACATGCTACTATTCCACATATAACACCCATGTCCATTGTCAGGTCTTCACATCCTTGGCTGCTCTGATTCATGCCGTTGCCTCTGGTGACACAGTTCTGGGCATGTGTGTACATTGACTCCACAGGACAGGTTTGGCACACTTGCTGCATGTAGGGTTGTACAGACATGCGCATGTGAACCCCTGACGGACTGCTCCTGTGTTCCCCAATCAGGTCACTTGTTGTTCATTGTTCATTTCTGTATGCTGTGTTCATCTGGATGTTTTGCATGACTTATTTTTACATTACTTGTTGATCTAATTCAGCACTATGAGTGCACATTGTGGGCCCATGCATGTTATACACCATTCACTCACCCCAGCTTGCCTTCAACTGTTGTCTCTGTAGGAGTGGCCATTGCACCCTGGGATCCATGCACACTTACTGGGACTGTCTCACACAGGGTGTGTGGTCTGGTGGAGGGTGAGTGAACAGGTGCATATTGTCCTGAGGTTCATTTACAGTGTTTTCCAACATGAGGGGTTGGTTGTTGGTGCAGGGTATGGGTATGTGGTTGTAGGCACTTCTTTGCAGGGCTGTTGCATACATTGGTCTCTTTCTTCCATGAATGCCATGGTGTGTTGTGCATGATGTTTCTTTGATGTAAAGTTGCTGATTGACCTTTCACGGGTGGCCTTTCTTTGCCAGTCTGCCCTTCTCAATCACCCACTTTTGTTCTTCATCACCCACTACCCCACTACATGTGGTACTTTCAAATCTATGTGATTTATTGGCTCTCTGACCATGCTACCTCTTTGACAAGTGTTCATGTTGTCCTCTCTTGGCCACATTCTCATTGCCCTCACCCACTGTGATGCCATCCTCATCTCCCCACCAGCCCGTCTCCTCCTTGCACAGCTTTTTTCCTCTCTCTCTCTCTCTCTCTCTCTCTCTCTCTCTCTCTCTCTCTCTCTCTCTCTCTCTCTCTCTCCCTCCACTCCACTGCTATGCAATCATCACTCTGTCTCCTGTCTCCTTCTTGCCCTCTGTCATCCTTTAACACTGGGTGGTCCAGGCCTATTTCCTTGTTCCATATGGGAGTCGTCATGGCTGTACAGTATCTTCACATTGATGCAATGCATGTCTTTGTGAGTTCCAAATGTTTATTCAGGTTGGATGAATTGGATGCGAGCTGGGTGGGTACCTTGTGGAGGTAAATCAAAATCACTCAGGGTGTCATTTGTGTTGTTGTTGGTGGCAGGGAGTCTGCCACTGTGTGGGGTTATTTTTCTTGTCCTTGTACTGAGGTGAGCGGGTCCAGCTTCATGGGTGCATGTGACACATGGAGATGGTAGGCTGGTGTGTCTATGCATGCTGGTTCATCAAGACAGTCAGGGTGCCACTGGTTGCAGGTTGATTTGTTAGAGGAAAGCTGTCAGTGTAGGGCCTTAGTTGGTGAGTTGTCATGAGGGTAGCAGGTACGGCTGTATGTGTGCTGGGACACATGGTGATGGGAGTGATGGTGAGTGTTTCCTTGCATTTCTTGCATGTGTCTTTCCTGCCGCGTGGCTTCCTGTTCGCTGATCTTTTCTAGTCAGGTATAGCCACGCAGGCAGTTCACTCTTGGTCCTTCTTCTCCTTCTGCTGTCCCATGACCAATCCACACACAGCATTGATGGCCATTTGGGTGATGCCATGTTCACTACAGATGCCAGGCACACGCCATTGGCCAGTTGTTGCTGTTTGCCATGGTGAACATGTATCATTCATTTTACACCGGCACATATGTTGCAGCCTGTTGACAGTTGCTCAGTGCATCTCCACACTCACTTCTATTCAAAGCACATTGGTCTCTGTTCAGTCCAGTCCCCACCGCTGCCGGATCCTGTCTTTGGTGCAATTGCTGATATGTTTTCATCCCATCGTCTTGGGCATTACATCATCAGCTCCCCTAACAGTGTTTACCGGACTGTCCTGCTGCCACGTTAATCAGGGGAGGCCATAATGTGACATTGGGAGTACCTCCAAGGAGATCCTGTGCTTCCAACCTCTCAGTGATCTCTTTCTGGGAGTCCTCTCAGTGTCAGAATGACTGTGGCCGGATCTGAATGTTCACAATGTCTCATTACCACGAAAAGGGGTAAGTAGTACCTGGTCCTTCACTGCATGGCTCTCTGGGGGGCAGATAGTATAGGTGTATGGGTAGGTAAGGTGTCAATATGTGGGATCTTTTCATTGGATTGGTGTGAGGTGGGCGGATCTGGCAGCATTGGTGCAGGGACACATGGTGATGGTTGGCTGGTGAGTTCTTGTTTGCATTTGTTGCATAGCACTCAGCGGGGGCACATATTGCTGTGTAATTGGGTGCATGGATGTGTTGCTTGCCCTGACCTTGTGTTGCTTTTCTCTACAGAGGCACTCTGCTGGGGGAACATGGTGGCTGCAATTGAAGGGGACGTTGCTGGTGTATGTATGTACAGGACACATCATCAGAGTTGGGTACAGAGGTAGACATCCATTTATTACAGGGTGCAGCTAGTGCAGGCTCACAAGCTACAATGTGTGAGGTGGAATGTGCATTTTTATTGCAGTGCAATTGCATCATTCAAAGTCTGCATGACTATTTTGATGTGAATGTGTATTGTGTGCATACTTGTTGTCAGGGAATGGGTTGCCCACTCGACCTGTATATTGTTGTGGAGCATGCATCGGGGGGTCACGACACTCCCCATATGTGTTGGTTGCTAATTTACATTTTGTACTGTGCCTTCCTACTTGTTTTCTCATGTATGTATTTTGGGGGATATGTGCAGAATAGTGATTGGTGTCCATTTGACGGTGGCTAGGGACTTTGTTGCTTGTGTTGTGTGCTTTTGGGTGAAATACATGGACACAGTTGTTTCCAGTTGCTATGACTGTGTTGGTGATTTGTGCACAGCCCTACAGATTAGTGGTGTATCAGAACCTTCCAATCCATAGTAATTGGCACATAGATAAAATAATAATAGGGAGTGAAAATACTCCTCCCAAAAATGTTTGTAACAATGCCTATGGAATCGTGCACCCTGCTTTCACCATCACAACAACATGAATGGTGGTGCACTTAGTACCACAGGTGTCCATTGCTATTTCAACTTCCTGAAGGGTAGAAGGGTAGAAGTAAACATGTATCTTTTGAAATACATATATGACTAGGTGGAAAAGTGTATCTTTCCAAAAACAATTGCAGCTTTTCAGTTGGGACATATTTTTACTCACTTCTGCAATACTCACATTGGGAATTGGACTTATATTTGTACTCCCCATGAAATCATTTTACTGCCTACTTTTGAAATTGGGAGTATAATAGTCCCACTTGCTAATATTGTCTGGTGCACTGTTTGTGCATGTTATTTTCTTTCTAATTCACACACACATGTTGCCTCTCCCAGAGACACATTTTCAGAGTGTTGTTGTGGGCACGGTGCATAGGCCCCAATTCATCATGGAAGTGCAAATAGGTTGTGGCCTTGCTGTGTGTGCTCCACAATGGCAAGTTTTTAGATGAAGTAGGTTTGCACCAACTTGGTGCATGCAGCTTCTCCACATGCCCTTTGGCCAGCAAAGGGCAGGGGTGGTGCCTTTGGGTGAGGGATGTGTCCCACCTGCATTTCCACTGGTACGCCGCACCGTGTAGTGACATTGTGCAGTACACATGCTGCCACACTGATTTTACACACTACAGGTGGGGCATATAGCAAAACCCCACCAGAGTGGTCAAGGGAGCGGAAATGTGACTTTAGCACCCTGAATGTGCACTACACTATGGCCCTAGTGGCTATATACGCTGAATTGTATCTTACCTCAGCTGGTGTGGCAGGATTATGGTATGGCATCATCATGTATTGTGACAGTGGTTAGGCACAGTCCCCTGCAAATGTGTACATGGCTGTTATTGAAATTTATTGTCCTGGTTTTTTTTGTCAGTATGTCACATGAATGCATGTGCGTGACCATTCATACTCACCAATGAGCCATGTGTTGCCATATTTTCCAGAAACCAGGGCCCAATGAAGTGATGACTGGCGGTAGATTTAGCTATCACGTGTGTGCCTGGGAATTTGGCATATACTTTTATGATTAGTCCATTAGTGTCGCACACTATCTGCACATTATTAGAGGTGCCCGTGCGTACAATTACGGTAGATGTGCTCCGTCAATCGGGGTGGGGTAGCGCTACATGTGTACTGTCATTAGCACCACGTACATGTGGGAAATGTGCTACTCTGTAGAATTCCTGGCACACTCTCTGCCTTTCCTCCATTGTTTGGGGTATATATATATGGGCCTGCGCACACATGCACGTGCTGTTATGCATGCCAATTCCTGGTGGAGACAGCTGGATTGCGTGGCCTTCGATATCCCACCAACTATTGTCGTGGTTCACTGGAAGGATCCAGTTGCAATGAAATGGAGTGCAGTCAGCACTATCTCAAGAGGGGTAAGGGCCTGGGACGAGATAGTGGGGGATGCTAGGTCATGCTCCCAATCCCTGACAAGGTCTAGGATTACATGGGGGGAAACGGTAGCAAGAATATACATGGTCTTCAGGCATCCTGAAAAGCGTGTTGTTTAAACATCTGGGCCCTGTGCATCCTCCTTCTCCTCCGGTGTCCGTGGAGGATAGCTCCTGCTATTGCTGGTTTCATCGTAGCTGTGGACATTGGTTTGGTGTGCATTGCATGCTTTATACTCATTGGTTCCTATTCATGTTCAACTTTCCACCTTCTATCATTTGGCGGATAGATCACAGGGTTTGAGTGTGCCTTTCCCGCTGCAAGGTTCCACGTTGATATCCATGAATATGGTTAGGTTTGCTGGGGAATGGGCGGGCGATTGCTTGGCGTGGACTGTCCCTCAACACACCCACATTTTCCCTTGATCTTCCTCATCCTGCATGTTCCGCCCCTATTTGGGACTCTGTGTAAGCCCGGCCCACACTCTGCGAGGAGTCTCGCACAAGGCGCTCGACCTCTGGTAGAGGCATGCCAGGCCTTCCCAGAGTCCCTGCAAGTCCTGCAAAGTCGATTCCATGAATCAACTAACAGTGTTTTGCATGCAGAAAAAGGAAAGTCCTGATTCTCCCCCAAAATAATTCCATGAATCAGGGTCTTAATCTTCAAACTGATAATCAACACTGAAATAACACTTCTTCTTCTTGGAACATGAGCAATTCAGCAATTATTCTTTATTCACAACAATGGGCCTCATTACGACCCAGGCGGTAGGGGGTTCACGGCGCTGGTAGAGCTGCCGGCGCCGTTAACCCCCTACTGCCTCATTACGAGGTCTGCTTGCGGGACCCACTAACGATGCCTGGTAGAACCAGGCATCCTTAGCGAGTCCCGTGAGCAGACCAGGATGCTAACAACGGGCCCATCATTAACGTGCCCGTTGTTAGCATCCTCCCCATTCCCATTGAGCCCTATGGGGGCTCAAATGGGAATGGGGATGTACCGGGTCTGGGTTCCTTGAAAGGGGAAATGCCGGGCCCTCCAAGGTCGGAATGGCCACGTATTTCCCCATTCAGGGAACCCGGTACCCAGTATGGGGGTAGCCATGCCGCTAAAAGCGGCATGGCTACCTCCATACTCGGAATGAAGCCCAATGTCTTTGTCAGAATGATTTTTACCATAATTCATCAAACACAATGGTCGGCTGGCCGCTCTCTTTCCTTCACAACCACCCACCACGATTCATTACTTCAATGTATTCTTGCTGGTCCACTAACCTGCCAGGACTACCACTAGTATTCCCTATCCTGGCTTCCTCCCCTACCAGTACTTTGTGACTTGGTTTGTTTCACAACCTTCAGAACAACATTTTGGGCCTCATCACTAGTTTGGTGGTAGCCCTTAAATCCGGTGGTAGCGCTGTTACTGCCGGATTTAAGGGTCTGCCAAATCACAGCTTCGGCGGATTTCCCCCCAGCTCTGAGCTGGGCGGAAATCCGCTGAGATTTTGCCGATTTTTGGTGCGTTTACTTCCGGCGGGAAATCCGCCAGCAGTAAAAGCACGAAATTTTCCCATTGAGCCCAATGGGGAATGGAGAATTCCCGAATGAGCTCAATGGGGAATTGGGATTTCCCGTTCCGTCAAACCCGTGATCCGGCGCTAATAGCACCGGTAGGTTTGGCGGTAGGGCTAATAACACCAGCGCTATTAGCGCCGGCGTTACCGCCCAACTCGTGATGAGGCCCTTAAGATTCACAATTCCTTCTGTGAAGAGACAATAAACGTAGTGCTATTCATTCCACTGATTTGTTTACCCCGGAAAATGCAGGTTATGATCATCTTATCCTCGATACCTCTTACAAGGAAGGTTTCTCTCCTGCTACTCTTTATCTTTCACTTTCACATCAAAAAACTGCTGACAATGCTTCTTTATCACTCTTGCCTTCCTTTGGCTTAGACAACTCTTGTTGGTGGGTGACTTATCTATTGCCTCTTCCTCACCATGGGAAAAATGGTTACAATTCCTCTGCAATAACATTATCTTATTATATTGCCAATGCGGGCTATATGTTTGCCGTTTTGGAATAAATCATTGTAACCTTGTTTTTCATTAAAGTGAGTACCTCGCAACCTTCTTTCATTAGTTTGTTTTTTAAAATTAGTACTAGTGGTCAGCGTTCGACTATGGAGCATTCTGGGTTTTCCAAATGCTGGCAAACTCACTGGTCTCTCCACACGTGTCCGATCATACCCATGCCTCTGCTTCTTCTGTGGACTTCTGAACTCCTGCCAGCCTCGGTCACATTCCTGTGGCGTGCGCTGCTTAGGAAAGAAATCTGCCTTGCTCCTCCTACACTCCGGTGCTCGCCAGCCACCAGCACCAGGCATACAATGAAGAGAATCTCTCTCTCTCTTCCAGGATGGTTTATCAGTTGACCGCTTCCCACAGCTTGACCTCTGCAGTTTAGTTCACTCTGAAAACCCTCTCAGGACCGAACTCTGTTTCCACAACAGCAGAGGGGGTCTTAAATACCTAAAAATCCCACTCAGGTGTGGGTCATCAGGATCATTTAACTGTACACTGTGGTTTTGTGCCTCTGAGCCCTTTTCCTCGTCCCAGTACTTTGGACACTGTGGTATTTGAAGTCTCCATTGTTCTGATCTCTTTTTATATCAGGACAGTCTTCCATTTTAATTACTTCACTCTTTTTACTGAACATACCTTTAAAGAAGGACTTAGAAAAGATTCATAATTGGTTTAGATTTAAGGAAGAATTACATTTATTAGAATTCAGGGTCTTAATACTCTGCTTTTCATATATATTCTTCACATGCCGATTACAACAGTTTTCATTATCAACAAAGCAGGTAGATTTGTAAAGGGAAACCTTACTCTGACAGCAAGCCATTAAATATTCCGGCATTATAGAAATCTCTCCTTCTGAGGAAGATAAGTACTGCGTCCCTCCCAATGGAACCATCCCGTTCCCCTGGGGCCCTTCTCTTCAGAGCTGATCCTCCCAGCTAATACCAGCGCAGGGTTAGGATGGCTTCCCATGCCCCCTGGGAGGAGATTTTAGGCAGGGGTTCTGTAAGGACTCTGCACAATTCATCACACTTGTCAATTGCAAAAAACAGACAAACTGTACTCTTTCTACCAAATAATGAAATCCACAAAATAATACATTTAAATATTGGACTATTTGTGCAATGACGGATGATCCTTAGACACTTTGTTTTGGTTACATCAGTTAACTTTATTCCTGTTACATTAGGTTGCTATAAGATGAGAGAGTTTGAACCACTGGCTCCCATCACCTCGGCAGGATCTCTACAACTGACTCTCTCTGGAACCTTCCACTCCATGCATTCCTTCACTCACACAAAACATTCTCTCTGACACACCAACATTCTCTTTTTCGTCACCAAGTACCTGCATTCACACCCAGCACAATACAACAATTTGTAATTCGATTTTCATACATATGTCTGTAAAATAGATACTATTTTCGACAATTCCATAAAATATATATCATATATCACAATGGCAACCAATTCATATTGTAATCTATATATATACTTACATATGGTTTAGAATTTTATGAACTTGAAAGCTCTGATTTCATGAAAAAAATTGAAAGAGATATGTGGAAAGGTGTGTTATTTTTCATCCCTAAAGGCGTTCCCATTCACGTGATTAGATATGAATTTGGTCTGCAATCCTTACATTCAATTATTATATGGAGAAAAATGTTGTTATGGAGCAAATGTCTGATGAATGATACCACATCTCTATATACGATTGCAGCAAAAGATCGATCGAACCCTTTTTGTGTGAATTTAAAATCTGTAATTGATGAGTCACTATTGAATATAGGAGTAACTATAGAGATGTTGATAAATAAACCGCAAAAAGTGAAACTTATACTTCAAAGTAATGATTGGCAAAAGACTTTGGACTCGGTGCGGCAATCTAAAACCCTTTATCGGATACACTCTTTTTGGAAATTTTATCCCGTTCTTGAGAATTTTTTAGTGAAATACCCTTCTCAGAATTTTAGAAACTCGTTTATGAGGTTCCGTTTTGATATCTTAAAAACAAATTATATTTTAAAAAGATGGAACCTATTGAACGGCGAATGGATATGGTGTAAATACTGTAAGGTAGAAAGGACCGAAGAAACTTTGAAGCACATACTACTACAATGTCCAGCTCTTTTAAAACAAAGGATTTTATATTTCGAACAATTTGTTATCTATCTTCATGCAGTTGATACAGAATCTTTATGGTATCAAATCAGACATAACACATTGATTGTCTTAAAATTGAGAATGTTGGCGTTTTTAGAGAATTTCTGTGATTTATCTTAAATTATTATAATGAATTTTCATTTTATGTTCAAACCTTATATATAAATAAGAAATATCGGTTTAAACAAACTGACATATTTTGGGAATCTTAAAAATTCTTTTAAGGTTTACAGGAACAACTTTATATGAATTGTGTCTGATCCGCTTCGTAATTATTATGGTTTTCACAAGCTAATTGTTATTTGTTTGTTTTTATCTTGTGATCTTAAATTGTGAAATTTTATCTGAAGGTGTTTATAATGTCTGTTTGTTTCAACTATGTATCAAATGTACGCTATGTTTTTATTTGATTCTGAAATGTAGTTTCCTTTTTTGTATTGATGTTCTATTTTGTAAAGGTTTATATAAACCATAAACAAATAAATAAATAATAATAATTGTAATCTATACAAATATGTATCAATGCCGAATATTCTTTGCTTGTAATTAGCTGATTTTTCAAAAAAGGTGTCCGTAATGACGAAATGCATGATTAACAAACGTCTTAGTCAATCGTGGCATGTTGACCAGAGCCTATATTCATAATCTAATTGATGCTTTCTTTAGATTCAGACAGGGTACATACTGAAAAGTATAGCAATAAGGTATTAAATTAAGCACTGGAGATTACATCACATTCCTCATTCATGGTACTAGATCAAAAAAATTCAACGGGTGGTTGTGGGTAAGATGGTGATGCAGGGTAGGGGAAGCAGCCTCTGGGTTCAGTGTAACGCGGGCTGAGATCAGAGGATTCAACCTGCGATATGAGGGACTCGATTGACTGCGCCCCTGCCCCGGGTGCTAATAAACAACAATACACAACATTGCTGATCAAACTTATAAAAACAGTAAAAAAATGTAAAAGTCTAAGGCCCTCATTACGACCCTGGCGGAATACGAAAAACGATGGCGGAAATGTAATACCGCCATCGAATACCGCCCGTTGCGATTATGACCCGTCACCGTAAAGTACGATGCGAGTAGCGACACCGTAATGAACGCCAACGCTAACTGCACTAAGTACGCGCACGCGCGCCGTGCAAAACCGCAATATCCGCCATGGCGCAACGGTACGCGAATGCTGACCCCAGCGGACATTCACCTAACGCCATCAAGCATGGCGGAAAGTACCATTCCGCCATGGCGAGAACTACGGCATCGCGAACCAACCGTAATGGCCCTACTGAGTGCCTGTACTCCACTCCCTGGCCACATTGCACAACTTCTCGTAGGCGCAATGCAGTCACACCATGCAACCAGTGAAATGTACAAGTCACCCATGCATGCCAACGAACAAATGCATGCAGGGGCCCCAAGTGCCCTGTGAGTGGCCATCCCCAATTGGCAACACACCATTGCCGTACTGATTCAGCACAGGCATCTGAAGGTGCAAGTACATCAAAACGAACTGAAAATTCCATGACACAAAACAACAACAGTCCCCCATCGCTTGCCACCAGTGTAAACCAACAGTCAAAGCAGTAACCTGAGGGAGACTGCACCAGCCCTGTACACATGGCAGTAGCCAAACCAACCATCAGCATAAGCACGTACCACACAACTGTACCCAGAAGCCGGAACCCAATGCGGAACACCTCACAATACATCGCGCCACAAATCGGAATATGCCACATTACTAGCAAAGAATAACGCCACACGGTTAATATCTGAATATAAATTTAATGCACATCAAAATCACCAAGGCCATACAGCCATTTGAGCATAAACTCACAAATGATCAGCATTACTGTGGGCTGCGGGGTGCGGTCCCCACCATATGGCCTTCTTGTTCGCAAGTGCCGTCCTGGTCATTTGCGTCGAGAAGACGACGGCAGCGTTCTCCTGGAGGGTCTCTGTGAGCACGGTGAGTTCCTCGTGGGAGAAGTGGACCTGCCGCTTGCGGTCGCACGCTTTTTTAGCAACTTTTCCCATATTTATTTTTTTAACTGGGGTGGCTAACGGGTTGGGATGTGTCTCAGGGTCGGATTTTTAATGGTTGTGTTGGGATTCTGGTTTTATAGGTGTACGGCGTGCTGTTTCCCGTTCCGGCCCCATGTTTTTACTTCCGTTTCCGTATATTTACGGTCACCGTATTTTGCGCTGACCGCTCATTACGGTGACCGCTAATATGGGTGGCGGAATTGCACCTAGGGCGACGTACGACGGCGGTAAGGGGCGTTTTGGGGTCATTTCCGCCATCGCAGACTTTGCACTTCCGCCATGGCGTAATGCTCGTGCCCGATGGGTCAGAATTAGCCGCACTTTCCTCCATCGTGCAGTGGCGGAAACGCTATTTACGCTATGGCGATCATGTCAGTTGATTTCCGCCAGGGTCGTAATGAGGGCCTAAATATGTTATGTTGACATGGGAGGTTAAGAGAATATGAAAAAGTGTAGGTTTTTGCTATTTTAATGATGGTACTGTGGCCATGGTGTTTTAGTGTCTATGTCACTTTCATTTAGGCTTTGTTTCTAGCACATTCAAGATAACTTTTTTGAAGTCACCAAGGTACATGGCTGGATGGCCAAACAGTGCAAATATTAAACATAATTGTCAAAAGTATTATTAGCATTAGCGGCCTAATGCCACGTTTACATCAGCCATTTTGAATAAGGCCCTGTTGAAGTTCTGTTATTACACGGACACGATAGATTCTGCTATTAGCTCCAATTGGCCTCATTTCTGAGCTCCTTTCATAAGATTTATTTAGCCTTGATTTCTGCTTCTTTCCAGAGTATTTTATGATTGCCACGGTCCACAGCAGAAGGGTGCAGAGCAAACATTATAGTTGTGCAGTAGCACGTTGGAGCGTATCTCATGCAGAGAATGGATTTACCATAGTAAATGCCCTAAAACCCAAATTACCGGCCAGACTCAAAGAATATGGCAAAGTACTACTTTACTGTCAGCTCAAATGAAGTAGAGAATTCTGGCGACCATACAAATTGCAGCACACACTCTTGGATACTTTTCTCTTACACAGAGACTTTATACTTCGATGTACGTCAGCTATGGCGTCATCCTAAGCGGCAAACATTAAAAACCATTGACAGGAGGGATTGGTTAGGGGAACCTATATACCTATACTATGTATAAGTGTTAATAACATGAGTGGCTTCCCCTTATCTTGTAGGCACGCCTCAAAATATGTATAATACTGAAAAATAGTAACAGCGGTTTGGCTTCTGCAACTTTGTATAGCATGTCGCTACTTAGCCACTCATGATTGGTTGACATACTCTCCTAACCTTGGACATTTGGCTCGCTAGCAGCTCGTGAACATAGTGAAACCCAGGAGCAGAGAACAACGTCAGACCACTGCCCACATTGGTCAATTATCCTACCATCTCTCATCAGATAGACCATGAGCCAAGGTTTCACCTTTGTAGTTGGTCTTGCTGGCTGTTTTCTTCTCTGGGATTTTCAAAGGACTCAGGCTACACCATTCTCTTTCTCTGAGGCGTAATGAATAGACTTTCTTTTCGAGTCTTACACCACGTGTCAAAAGGCCACAAATATGTCCATTTTGACCTTTTATTTACTGCTATTTTATTTAATTGAGCTGGGTGCTATTACTCCTCTTGGCCTGCCTTTGGAGACTTGGTTGCTCTGTCTTACTTGTGCTTTCTGCACTCTTGATTGTCCAATATTTGACACTTCCAGATGTTTTCGCTGCTGCTTAATCTAAGAGAAATGGGTCCTTCATTTATAGTTCATCCTGGTTATTCCCTTTGTACTTTACAATTATGCCTTTTTGTGTCATCCTTACTCTTAGTAAAACAGATATTCTTTGTTCCTCACAGGAAGCTGTTTTCAGCCCTGGTTTGTCTGTGAGGTATTTTTGTCACGATCCAACGTCTATCTTTTCATCATGGCCGCTTTACTCATGTTGTAGTTTCTACTGCAGTAACCTTCTAGGTAACTCTCCTACGTCCTACCTTGCGTTTCTGCATAAATTCATTTCTTGAGCTTTATCTCACTTTTCCTCTCGACATAGAGGATTTCTTCATTTCTTTATACTTAATTACTTTGTTACTTGGATTACCCCTTCATTCTTTAAGTACTCTTATATTGTTTCTGTGCATCATCGTGTCTTCCCTTTATTATGTCACTTTACTTTCATCTGTTCACACTTACAGCTCTTCTATGTCTACTGGTGTATGCCGGCATCCTTCCACCACTTCAGTAAAAGGGTATATTTGAAACAGTTGTCTGAGTGCATAATGACTCTCATATCTTCGTTGTGGTATTGGGACGATACCTGGTGACATGCACAGAGTCTTCCTGCTTTGCTTCCTGTATGACGGAGTTGAGGAGAAAGCACTAGAGATGATATCATCTGCTCCTCTAAATTCCCCCCTCTGATCGAGTCCTCAGCCACCTTCTCAATCTTCCCCACCTTCTCTTCACGCTGTGGCTTCTTTGGGATTCATATCTTTGTTACCCCTCTTGGGTGACCTGCATTCTTTATATGTTCATCTACACTCCAAGTCATATAGCAGCACTCCCCCGTTGGTGGACAGAATTAGGTGATAGAATGCTGTTCCTGGGAATGACAGTGGACTTGCTTTTATGTTCTCACCGGTGCTGCTCTCGTTTTTCATGTGTTCACCAGTTTCAGCATTTATACCAATCATTATCTTCATCGTCCTAATAACTTTCTTTTCTGTCTTTTGACGTCGTTGAATGATGATTCTCACAACGCAGAATCCAAGCATTATCAAAACAAGTACTACTCTTAGTAGTTTGAAAGCATTTGCCAACCAGTATGAATCCATGAAAACAGGATGAGAACCAGTCATCTCCTTCAGACTCGTCTATTTATTTTTCCATTTTCATGTGTACGTTTGTCAGCATAGTTATTGCCTCTGTCAGGGTTCAATTTTCTCCATCAAGGGCAGGTTTGTAACTACAGCAAGAGGTCCCGATCTTGACGCAAACACCACATTCATTAATGTAATCAACTCCAAGACATACCTGGTCTGGAGGGTCATCAATTGACTGGCCCTTAATTCTTTTTGAATGGCGTTGAATCCTTTTATAGCTGTGTTGATTGTCTGTAGCAGCTCCCATCTGGTGATTTGTAACCATTTGGCATTCACTGCATTCTGAAGTCATGGCATAACTATAGATACAAGTATCATTGCCGTCTTGCCAAATAGTTTATGCTTATCTGGATTACTGTCATAAGCTTTTATTGATTCTGCTGAAAAATAGTTCTATCTTTTCAGCCGAAGGAGGGTCAGTGACCTCTTCTTTCCCTGGTGTGCATCCATTTTCGACAAGCTTTCAATCTGAAGATCACTTTGGGGAATTACTGCAGAACATGTATGTTTACTATAGAAAATATTCTTCGCCAATTCTTAGGCAGCTGCATATAAGCTCTGGATCCACAGGCCCAACAGCGATCCATTAGTACAGCAGTTTCACCATTCATTCCTCGTACTTCGGGTACCTGTTTGCATCCTTTGTTTTCTCCAACTAGAACCTGGCCTTTTTTCCAGAAGCATGTTGTTGCATTCGGCATAGGTATTATGGACACCAATCCTGCTTCATTTTCAAACCATGTTAGTAACTTAGAATACTTAGCCCATGACTTTAGGCATGTGTCATTTACTATTTTCACTATGCTTACTGATTCCTTCTTTAATAAGTATGCGGTGCAAGATAACATTCCTTCTTCCCATCCTATACTGGTGGCAACTTCTCCATATACCAATAGATGAAGTCTCTCAGAGAATCCTGGTATTCCTGTTTGTTCCTGTATGTCTGAACATCCCAGCCTCTTCATTTCAACAACCTTTTACTTGTTCTCCAGTCAGGGATGAATATATATGCATCTTGCTCGTTCAACCTATCTTTTTTTTACATCTTTTGTGTTTTCACATACACTAACAGAGTTTCAGGTTTAGCTTCAGTATTAATGTCACTTTACAGAGTATGTAGATACTTAAACACCATATACTTTATACTTTTTTAGCCATTTTCGAGTAACAATTCCTCCAAGATGGCCACTTCCAGGTTAACGGATGCATTAACAGTAAACTGTGTGTTACTTTCCACTTAATTTCTTGAGCATTGAGAAACACAGCAAGATGTGATCACGTGACCACATCTGCCCACATGAGCGTGTACACTAGTCACGTGATTCCCCGTAACTTAAGGCGATCGCAGGACGGGAGGCTGCTTGTTTGCTGCTACTCCCACCGGCGTTTCATTATCACAACTTTACTGTCTTAAAGGAGAAAGACTAGGTAAGAGATTAGACATCAGTACACCTCAATGAGAGAGGATAGTGCCAAATGAGATCAGGACTTAACAAGTGAATTCCAATATGCACTTTTCAGGGACCGCTAGACGGAATCCAGCGAATTCAGACAACAACAGTGGATCTATGCCAACAGTAAGTGCACACCACTTCGACTCTTTACAGAGCATTTCCACTGACCTCTGATCTTTAGGATATGGATAGCATTAGGGCTATTTTCAATTACAGAGCTATCTTGCTTTGATAGGGGGACCAGAACAAGAGGGACATTCAGAAAACAAACTCCTTAGAGGGTCTAGTTTTTGCCATTGACACCAGACATCAATCCGGTGTGAAATATATTACATATGAACATCAGGTTATTTTCCCTCCTCATTAATGGCACTGTTGTTATTTGCAAGTACATGTTAGAGTAGATGATATAAACTTTTGACTTTAGAGGAAAATCTAAGAATTCTGTTTTTTTATTTTCCAGATATAATTTGAGTTCACAGCACCTGAAGAAGAGTATTAAAGTCGAAACGTGTAGTGATAGGAAAGTTTTCAAAAGAACTACTGAACACACTCTGTTCACAACCACCTTTGAAAGTCATTTTAACATTGGACTCAGATTATTTTTTGAGATTGAGTTTAACGTAATGAATTGTCAGATGTTTGTTTATGTTAATTAGTCAGACTATGTGATAAATTTAGATTCAATCTACAAATCAACAACATTTAGGTGATTTGTATCGATGAATTATGTGATTTAGTATGTGATATTATGATGTACCATGTCAATCAAATTTTATGATTATAAATATTATGATTATAATGATAATATTATGATTTTCATTAGTGATTACATTTGATTGAATTTTGAACACAGATACCATTATTTTTTTTATTTATTTAACATTTATAAAGCGCTCACACAGCCCGCAGGCATCGAGGCGCTGTTACAGGAATTGTTTGTTTTTCTTAGTTGCGTAATTGTGTTTTTTTTGGTTTTAGTTACGTATTTATAACGCGCTTAAACACCCAGAGGTTTCTAAGCGCGGACCCGGTTATCGAACCTGTTGTTGCTTCGTGTCGTCTTGCTTCCAAGACGTGCACGCTGCCGCTGAGCTATCCTCCTGGGACAATTAATTAGATGGATTATATCCTTTTCTGTACTTTACAAATTGGTTGCTAATTTTGTATTTAAAAATGTTTGAGGGATTGTTCCTCATATGAGTGCAATGCTATTTGTCTGATTAACTTCAGATGACACATCTCTTGTCCTTTTCTGTTTGAATGTATCCCCTTAGCCAGGGATAACTCTAGCAGTTGCACCTTAAACAAGTCTGAATTGTTTCTTCCACACTCTGTAAACATTTGATTCAGTGTGTCCTTCCAAATATATTTGTGCTTGATTGTTCCTGTATGTCTGAACATCCCAGCCTCTTCATTTCAACAACCTTTACTTATTCTCCAGTCAGGGATGGGTATATAAGCATCTTGCTCATCCATCTTTTGTGTTTTCACATGAGCATCTTCATTTGGAAATGATCTCCTTGATCGCAATCGTAGGGTTGCCCATCTTCCTTTGAATTGTCCTTGTGTTGTGCATTCTGATAGATGCCTGCAGCACTTTGCATCGTGTACAGGTATTTCTCTTGCAATGAATGTTCTGGCTCTGCTTATGGCATAGGGGATGAGAGAACACACGTAGCAGCTTTCATCTGACATTCTTTCTCCCACCTCCTTCATGTTCTGATACCATATATTTTTCTTTAAATGGGCAGAATTATCAAGATATAAGTTTATATCCTCATTATCTTCTGCAGCATCTCTATTTGCTCAAACAATTTGTTCAGAAACAATAGGAAAAACATTATCTGTATTGGTCTTCTCACTGGCATGGTACCTCTTGTACTCTGAAACATTCTCATTCTCCTTTTCTTTCAATGTGTGTTTAGGTCACTTTTATTCAGTTCTTCTCTTTTGTACACCAAATATTGCAGGATAATTGCAATGATAACTCTGAGAATGATAGGGCCGTTTTTAGGATTCCCAGAAAATGTAACTGCATCTACTTCTTGTCTTACAATAGCTGGGCAAGACTGAAGAATATAGGTGAAAAGAGCATGCAGAAATGTATGCAATGTTACCATTATAGGCAACATGAATTGATATATGTATTTACACTTTTGCTTTGGTTCTGGCACATTGTTCATTTTTCTTAACTAAAAATTATTCTGAAATTGCTGCAGCATTTCAGGCAGTGTAAAATATGCTGTGCAATCTGTGTCTCTTATTCTTGATGTCTTTAGTTCAGCTGAAAAAAGGTTCTGGAACTGCAGCAAGTCCATTCACTTCCTACTAAGCTTTAGTAAATGTCCATTTGTTAGAGAATACTTTTCTTAATCCATCAATTCTTTGTTCTTGCCTTTGGTAGCCAAACTTGTGCAGAACGTCTTCTCTTCCTTCGCAGTCAGCAGTTGTCAGAGGGGTTGGAGTGTCTCCTTTGTAGAGCTTTCCGTCATTCAGGTTCAGCCAGACTCTTCTTTTTTTAACTTGACAGCTGTGGGTGTAACCTACTCTACTAGGTTCGGTCTTTCAAAGCAGGGCTTACTCCAAGTGCACACAAATGTTCATGCTAGCACTTGGTCCCCTGGGTACAAACTAGGCTGCTTTAATAGTTTACTCAAATCACCAGCTGGGCTGTCTTCCTTAATCTTCTTTGACCCTCCCCTCCACTGCTTGGTCTGTTGAGAAATGAAAGGAACAGTAGCGGTCATATTTGTCAAATAATCATGCATCTCATCACCTAAAGCCTTTGCTACAGTGTGGGCATCAGTTTCTATTCTAGTGGGAGGAGCAGAAGTATTCTGATGCGGCATCCAGTCATCAACACATGCAGAGTCAGGTAGTGATCTGAACCATGCTGGTTTCTCAGTGCAATCAAACCAAGGGGCAGACAATGCAGCCACCCCTTCTTCAGAGTCATCTTCAAATTCGCTATCCTTTCCTTGAGAAGTCCATTTAATCTCTCACAGATTCCATTGGCCATGTGGATGATAAACAGACCAAAAGTTGTGTTGTATGCCTAATAAAAGAGTTACCTGTTTGAATAGTTCATTTACAAAATGCGAGCTATTGTTGGACCGCAGGACTTTGCGCATGCCCCATCTCTGGAACACTTCACGGACGAGAAACTAGACAGTGCATGTAGAATTAGCGTGTGTGCATGGACCTGCCTGATCCATCTGGAAAAGGGAGAAACTACCACTAACATGTACCTATTTCTGGTGTATACATGCAACATATCCACATAATCTATATGTAGATGTTGAAAAGGACCATTAGGCCTTGGGATTGCTCCTCTCACTGTCCTTGAGGTGTGTCCTGCTGTGAACTTCTGGCATACAATGCAGTTCACAATAAACTGTGCCACATGTTCCAATATGTATGGTGAGAACCAGCCTTCTGCGATCGTAGCAGCAAGACTCTCTCATGTTGTGAGTGAGGGGTAGTAAAGCTATTCCAAAGCCATCTTCAATAATGCTAAAGGCATAACTGTCTCCATATAGCATCAGCGGGGGATAAAGAACACCCTGCCTCTTTGATAAATCCTGTTCTGCCTGTGAAGCTGAACCTTGTAGTTCAATTAATTGTATAACGGATAACATATTAAATCCTTATGTGAATACCATGCACCGTCCTGACAATTGTTTATCACTCTGTACATCAAGGGTAGAAATGTTTGGGAAATATGCTGCCCTTTTGGCTTATACGTCTGTGGCTTCGTTACTGCAAGAAATCAAATCTGCCCTTTTAGTATGGGCTGCGCACTTCATGACTGTGATAGCCAATGGAAGCTTCAATACTTAAATAAGCTTATCCAATAGCGGCGCATGTTGCACTGGTGAGCAGTCGGCTTGGAGGAAACCCATCCTTTTCCAGCGTGACTATCCTGCATGTCACTTTCTCATCTTCAAATCTCTGAAGCGCGGCGATAAGTGCCACTAATTCTGCAGATTGTGCTGAACAAAGTGAAGACAGTCTCACACTTGTCACTACCCCGAAATTTACCATTCTTCTTTTCATTTCACTACTGCTGTCCCAGTATGCCTTTCACCAGTGGTTTGATTGATTTTTGAAGAACCATCATTAAAGAGAACTTCAGCCCCTCCGACATTTTCTCTAACATAGGGAATATCATTAATGCTACTTCCACGTTGCCAAGCTTTTAAAAGCCGAGGACCGGACCCTCTGCGGCAAAGCCCTTGCAGGACAAGGCTGCGGTGTTGTGTGATGCAGGTACACAGGAGACGCTGCCCAATGACACGTAGCACGCATTGCTACTTCCACACTCCAAGCCTTTAAGAATTGAGGATCAGATCCTCTGCGGCAAAGCCCTCTCAAGACAAAGCTGCAGTAATGTGTGATGCAGGTGTTCGGCGACTAAGTGGTAGCAGAGGAGATTAAAAGCGCGAACGACACTCCATCCATCCGTGTCCGTAAGGTAAAAGGGTATTGGGAGGGAGACTAGCACTACTGAACTCCATGAAACTCCCTGGCCTTACACATCCTTCCCCCTCTTTTTCCATCTCCACATGCACTTTACACCTGCAACACAGGCTCTGCTTCTCCCGGCCTGTGCATCGTTCCCCTCTCTTCCCGTCTCCTCCACATGTGTTTTCCACCCACAACTCAGGCTCCACTTTTCCCGGCCTGTGCGCCCTTCCCCTTTCTTCCCGTCTCCACATGCGCTTTTCCACCCGCAACTCAGGCTCTGCATCTCTCGGCCTTGCACATCCTTCCCCTTTCTTCCCATCTCCATGTGCACTTTCCAGCCGCAACTCAGGGTCCACTTATCCCGGCCTTACGTGCCCTGCCCCTCTCTTCCCTTCTCCATGTTCGCTTTCCACCCAGAACTCAGTCTCTGCTTCTCCTGGCCTTGTGCATTCTTCCCCTCCTCCCGTCTCCATGTTCCCCATGTTCTTGGGTCCTTCTCCCTTCTCTTCCTTCCCCCTTCATGTCCCCCCTAGTCATGACTACTTATTTTCTACCTGTTGCAGTGTGTGTATTCTCTTCTTCTCCACTAGGTCTCCCACGGTTATTTGTGTCTTGCGTATATTGTACTGTATTTGCATTCCCCTCGCACTCAATATTGCTTTGTGACTATTGTATGGTATTGTTTATTTGTGGTGTTGTTTCATTTCTCTTCTTACTCCTCTAGGTCCCCCAGGGTTGCTAGTGTTCTGAGTGTTCTGTACTGTATTGCATTTCCCCTCTCACTCTTGTCCCCCTCTGTTGTATCTATTGTATTATCACACATTATTGCACTGTCTCCTTCTCTTTAGGCCCCCTAACTGCGAGCATTGGGGTTTTGGTTCTCTGTGCACACTGTACCCGTCCTTGTCTTGTGCCTTCCCCTTTGTGTGCCACTAGTGTGTGACCTCCCCTGATCCCCTCCTGCTTGGGCTGCCTTCTCTTGCTCTCCGACTTACACCCCTCTGTGCTGCTCTCAGTCTCCCCTATCTTCTCAAACTGATATTCTATCTCTTAACCCATCCCTCTCAATAAGTCTTGTAGGAAGAAGCTTAAAATGGACATACTGGTCTCCACCGAGGCATCCATATCACTGATACCTACACCAGTGCTTCCTCCTGTCATGCATGCCAGATTGGCTCTGTCTGCTTCTGTTCATGTCCCTGCCAGGAGGAAAGGTGCATTCCCATTCAAAAGAGGCACTTTGCACAGAGAACGGTTGCCAGACCGTTCTTTTCTTGTTACAGAATCTCGGGCAGGTTCCCATGGAGATGGTGCTAGAGCTGGCAGAATGCTCGCTGTGTCAGGTTTTATTTACTGGACTCGCACGTTGCGTTAGGTGTGTAGTATCACATGCCTTGGGGGCATGGCTGTCCTCATTTAAGCACTGCGGTGTAGAAACCCGGTGCTTCCGATTAGTTGAATTTTCCTGAAGCTCTGAAGTTACTACGCCAGTTCACATCAGTCCTTGAGTGCTTTAGCCATTCTATCCGGCATTTGTAATCACTCATTATTTGCTCAGCTTCACATTCCTGCCGCACGTTTCAGCACTTTTGGTTCTCCTTCTACTGCTTCCATACCGCCACACGGAGCACGCAGCTTTTCAGTAATTCCACGTTCGGCCGCTGCCGCTCACAGCGGTGCTCCTGTTCTGTGTTCAACCCACCTTAAATCAGCATACAGCCGCTGCCGCCCATGGCTGTACACCTGCTCATTCCACGTTCCATGAACTTCAGACCGTGGCTCTCGCAGATGATTGTCCTCGTTCCTTCTTTCAACGCTGAGAATTCCCTGCTGCAGCGTTCACGGCAAGACAGTTCCACTCGTATCATTTGCTAATGCCAGCTACAGGTCACACTGCTGAACTACAACAACTGCCTTCACTGCACAGCCTTTAGTGGAAACGGTATGGTGTTGCTATCCGTGTAGTGCTTAGAACTTGCCCTTGACAGTGCTCATATCTAAAACTGTTTTTGCTTCTTGTCTGGATACTCCTTCCATTTTGAACACTTGGGACCTCTTGGGAGTGTGTCTACTTGGATTTTGGTTTATACTTCTCCTGTGCATTGGACTCAAAGACGCTTTGCTGGTTTAAGTGCACCAACCCGACTCTAGTGTGTCCCTCGTTCTGCCCGGGGTAGTCCCTAACTAACATTCCTTCCTTTCATTGCTTGGATCCTTCCAGATCATCAAGGTCCTGCTCCGCCCAGCCTAAGGTAGGAGATCCTACATTAATTTTTCACAGAGGGGTTGGGGGGTTAACAGTTAGATACAATACTCAATCAGTTCCTCTTCTTTTAGGAGAAGAATCAATTCAGCAGGTCCTGCAGCACTGTCATACTGGTTATTCCTATAACAGGGAATACAGCCCTTCCCAGTGATTAGCTGCATTTAGCTTTAGGTTCCTCAGCTGGTGTGGTCCATCACCGGGAAGGTATTACTCCATCAAAGGTAATCAGTCACATCAGAGCGTCACAAGTTTGTCCAGGGTTAATGCTGTCCTGGTAAACCATTTTGTTCTTTCCTCATCAAAGTTGTGGTCTGTGGACCAAGTATAACACTTCCAGACAGACCTTCACCGACATCCTCTTTGTCGTTCCCTCTCCAAACCTATGGACCCCACATATGGTCTCTGTTCTCTCTCTTTTTTCCTGCTCTCCCATTAATGGTGGCACTCTGTGGGAGGTCCTCCTGGCCCACTTCCACTCCTCCAGGACCATCATTAATGTATATCTGGATGGAACCGTCTTGGTTCAGGGCCCTCCGCCCAATCGCCTCCTTTTCGATAGATGCTACCCACGTCTTATCAACTTACTTCCTTCTCCTGCTACTCCTACCTACACCTCTCTGACTCCTTCACCACCTTCCTCTTGCACAAACTGTCTGGCACCCTCCTCTGCCTCTCTGGCTGCTCTGCCTCCTCCTTCATCCACCACCTCTCTGGCACCCTCTTCTTCCTCCCTCACTACTCTGTCATCTCCTCCCTCCTCCTCTGCCAACTCTCGGGCACCTATAACTCTGCAGAGTGTACCTCACTCCTGTACGCCTCCATGGAAGTCTTGCAAATGTGGCAATCTGCACCACCTCACTACACTTAATTCTCGCTCTGCTGTCAAACATTCCTCTGACATCTGCCGACTGCTCAAAGAACTTTATCTAGATGTCCTCAGTCTCACCAAGACATGTTTCATGGCTAGCTCTGTCAAAAGTTTCAACACTCTCCTCCCTGATGGCTACAAGATCCTTCCCAAACCCAGAACCAACTGTCCAGGAGGTGGAGTAGCCCTGATCTAACCAGAGTGGATCCCTGCTTCTGTCATTCCTACGCAGGCCTACTCCTCCTTTGAATGCATGGTCTGCAGGATCTCTAATTCTCTCCTCGCCTCTCTCTTACTGTAGCCACCATCTACAGGCCACCTGGCAAGGACACCGACTCTCGGAATAGGCCGACTTCTACACCTCTCTCCTAGCCTCTACCTCTCAACTTCTCCTCCTTGGAGGCCTCAACATCCACTTGGCTGCCTCTAGCCCCTCCTCTGGGCTATTTCACAATCTCTGTGACTCTCTCTTTCTATCTCTCTATTCTTCCATCTCGCCCATGGGAACAACCTGGATGTTCTTATCTCATCAGACATCAGCCTCTCCAACCACTCCTCTGTCCTGGACTGACCACATTCTTCTCTCCTCTCACCTGTCACTCTCTGTCCCCCAGGCAAAGCCGACCCCAGCACTGCCACCCACCTTCTCGGTCATCAAGCCCATGAAGCGTGTGTCAGCGGAGGCTTTCACTGTTATTTTCTCTCCTCCTCTTTCACCTGCAGCTGACTCACACTCTGACACAGTCCTCTCAACCTGCATCTCTAAATCTCTAACACTCTTGATGTCCTTGCCTCTGTCATGAGGATCCGACTGAAGCCCACATCCAAGTGCAATTCTTGGTATGATTCCGACCTTGCCATGCTTAATTTCAAGTGTAGGGGGGGCTGGAGGAAGTGGAGGGCATCAGGCTCATCCTCTGATAAACTGGCTTGTTGCCTGCATGTAAGTCAATATAGACTCTCTGTCCTGTCCAAGAAGAGAGCCTACATCCAAGCCTGTGTCTCTGCGGCCTTTAACAACTTTGCAAAATCTGCAAGGAGCTGGACAAACCTGCTGCAGTCTCCACCTCTCCTGTTCCCCCCAGGCCCTTTGCACAGCACTGGCTTCTCATTTAACCTCTAAAACCCAGGAAATCCTGTCCACTCTCTCCTCTTCCTCTCCTTCTACCACTCCCGGCCCTTCTCTGGCCGTCTCTCCTCCTCCCTTTTCCTCCTTCCCTGTGTTCACTCCTGATGATGTTTCTAGTCCAAACTAGGAAAGTCTCATCAAAGCAGGTGCTGCCCTGCTCCTCCAGAACCATCAAGGACCACATTGACACCCTCGCCACAGCCTTGGTCGATTTCTGCAATCACTCTTTTGCCAATGGAACCTACCCTTCCCCCCTTAAGCACTCTCTTGTGCACCCCCTCCTAGAGAAGCTCTCTGCTGATCCTCCCTCTCCGGCAAACTACCACCCGATCTCTATGACTCCTTTCCTGGGCAAACTCCTGGAAAAGTAGGCCATCTCCCAGCTTACCCTCATACTGAATCTGTTGGTTGTCTCCTTGACCACCAATTTGGTTTAAGAGCAGCCAGAAGCACGGAAACTGTTCTCTGGAACACCCGTGAAGACCTGCTCTCAAATCTCTACTCTAACCTTCCTTCTGTCCTCCTTCTCCTTGATCTATCCTCTGCTTTTGATACGGTCAACCACGCCAACCTGATCAATTGTCTCTGCGACAACCTGGGCATCACAGGTCAGGCTCTAGCATGGTTGACCTCCTCTCTCTCGATCAACCCTTCCAGGTCCAACTTGGGTCCATTCTCTCTCCCACCTTTCTCTCTGCATGTGGTGTTCCCCAGGGTTGTAAACGCTCACCCTGGCACTTAAACCATTACTTTTGTCCTCTGATCCACCTCATCTCTACCTTCTGTTGTAACTTTCAGTGTTATGCGGATGACACTCAGCTCTCCTTCCAGCTTCCCTGAGTCTCCTCTGATCTCTCAGTCTTTCCTGACTCTCTAAACCGTGATTCAGGAATGGTGTTCTTCCAAATAATCTCTGGCTTAATACCAGTAAGCAGTAAGACTGAGAGCCCTGGTTCTCACTAGGCTGAACTACTCCAGCAGCCTCTATCTAAATCTGACTCCCTCTACTCTTTGCCCTTTGCAAATAACCCAGAACAGGACTGTGAGACTTGTCCTTGGCCTCAAGCCCAGAGATCGTATCTCTCCAGCCCTGAAATCTCTCCACTGGCTCTTGGTGGTGGAAAGGATCAAGTTCGAGACTGTCTGCATTGTCCACAATGCTTTCTGGGGCCAGGGATCACAATACATCCAACTCTCTCTTCTTAAGTACATTCCTCATCGAGCCCTCTGCTTATCCACCTCCAACTCTCTGAGGGTCAGATGCTTCTCCAGGCAGGGTGTAGATTTCTGTCCTTGGCTGGGCCCTGCCTCTGGAACAGCCTCCCTGCCTCTCTCAAACTTGAGCAGGACCAACTAAGTTTCTGGAAGCAACTCAATACCTTCCTTTTCACTTCTGCTTTCTCTCTTTCTTTCCCCTGCTAATGCTCCTGTCTGCTGTGGTAACTGGTTATCTGGCCAGCCACTGAACCTCACGGGCACCAGGATCCTGCATGACCAGTAGCCCCTTGCACTGCCTCTGGGCCTCCCACCCACATAGGGACTGTATCTGCAACCCTACTGTCCCCTGGCTCATTGCACTTACTGGAGCCACCACCCTGGTAGCACTTACCATGTCTAGCAGCACTCACTGCACTCTGACCCCCTCATCCCTCCTGGCCCTACCCCTCTTCCCTCCGTCTAGCAGTTTCACGATCTCAATGACACAAGGCCTAGTATGATTGTTGTTTTGTCCTCCATCTGTCTACTCTTCCTTGTCTTGTCACGCCTAGAAAAACATATGCACAGGCGTGTTATAAATGAATTATCATATCATCATATCATATCATAGAACTCAGTATAGGTGGTGCAGTCATGTACATAGTCCTCTTTCCCTATTAGTTCTGCTAGAAATGTCACTGGATTCATTGTTCTACATCTAGCACATTTGATCGCTGGATTCAAAATAATCACCTCATACCGTGATGCTCTTTGTGTAGTGAATGTACTTCTGGGTTTCTCTAAAATAGCAAATAGGTTGTGCTCGACAACATCATTGAGCACCCCACTGTAATACGTGCAGCCTTTTCAATCGCAAAAGCGGCAGCAACTAAAGCTGATGATGTCCTTTCATTACTGGGTCTAAAATCCCACTGTAGTAAGCTAATGGTTTATGTCCATGTCCTAAAGTTGTTTTCTGTGTGAGATCTACTGTCATTTCCTCTGCATTTGAGTACAAAAACAAATACAATTATTCATTGCAATCTGGAATTCCTAACACAGGGGCTGTGCAAATTGCTCTTTTTAATTCTTCAAATCCCTCAGTCATTTCCTCTGTCCATGTTATTTTCTTCTTTTAAAAGTGGTCGGATGTATGTGCTATAATCAAAAACCCAGGCCCTACAATAATTGCATAGACCTAAATATTGTTGTATCCCCCTTATGGTCTCTGGTTTAGGAGTATTTTGAATCGCCTCTGCTCTCCCGGTGTCACTTTTCTCCTATTTTGAGGGATCAGCTGTCCTATATACAGGAACTCTTCCTGACAATATTGTAGCTTTTCTTTGTTTACCTTATATCCTTTATCTGCTAGTATGGGCATAATTCGAACCGAGTCTTCTCTGCATCTTTCTTCTGTCTCGCTGCACAATGATATATCATCTACATACTGAATAATTGCACTCTCCAGCTATACATTAACCAAATCCATCAATATTAAAGATTGAGGGGTACTCACAGCACCCCTGAGGCAAACTAGTATTTTTAGGTACGTATTTCTATTCAAAAATATGTTCAAATCCTGTGAGTCATCATGAAGGGGAATTGAGAAGAAAGCATTTTTTAAATCTATGACTGTATGATATTTAGCCTTAAGTGGGTTAGTAAGTAATATTGTAGATGGATTTGGAACTAGAGGAAACTCTGCTTCGACAATATTATTGAGAGGATGGAGATCTTGACTAAATCTCCATGACCCCCCTTTCAATTTCCTCATGGGGTACACAGCCGTGTTGCCCTGGGAATCCGATGGCACTAATATTCCTTTCTGCATTAAAGCAGAAAGGGTTTTAAATATGCCCTCATCAGTTTCTCTGTACATGGGGTACTGCTTTGCCCATGGCAGGATAGCTCCATGCTTCATCTGGATTTGGACTGCTCCTACTGCATTTAGTAGACCTACATCATAAAGACTACTAGTCCACATGATGCTTGGCACCTTCTCTAAATCTTCCTGAAATTATTACGGTTTCTTTCTCACTAATACCATTTCCTGTGGTACGTCTCTGTTCTCTCTTTTAATCCAGTAAGACTTATAAAGAATACTTATTCACTGTCTGAGTAGTCATCTCCAAACAACTACTTGTCTGTCAAATCTGTCAGTCTGTATCCTTCACCAAGGGCTATCACTGCTGTGACAAGTGGTAAACCTTTACCACTTGTCAAAACCACTCCTTCTTTAGCAAACTTTAACAATTTATTCTGAACAAACTACACTTTCTCTTGATTTCTGCCCTCTGCTTTTTTCTTATTCTTCTCTTGCGACAATCGACAATGATGTACAATAGTCAACTGTATTTCTGGCCAGAGTTTCGCTCCCATCCCTACCTGTTTTTCATCTGATTTTGCACTGGCTTGGGCAGTCCCTGACACAAAAAGTGGTAAAATAATACAACTGTTTTATCCCACGGTTCTCTCATGTCAAGATGCCAATGCTTTTGAATCTCTTGAAAAAAGGCAACAGGGTCTTCATCCTCCCCCATTTTCCTTGTATTAATCGCACCCATGTCTGATATATCGGGTTTCTGTACTTTAAGTGTTCTCCATAAATCTGCTTGCAATTATTAAATGGCACTCCATCATGTGTTGTGTTTTGTGTCATTACACTTGCATACCCTGCTCGTCTCCAAATGTTGTCAGCTTTCTCTCCTAGAATGGCCGCTAGCAGGCCCCTTACATCACCCACTGCTAATTTAATTCCAGCTGTCATCATTTCTAACTCATGGATCCATTTTCCTGCACCTGCAGACAAACTAGGTAGTTTACATTTCAAGTTATCTTTGTCCATCTGTGGCCATGGTATATATATTGCAGTCATCCTCCCCCTTCTCTAATAATGGGAATTGCATATATACCCTCGCTCATAATCATACCCACCTACACTTCTCATTATCAGGTGGGGCTTGTTTTGCCCATCTGTCTTCGTCCTGGCAGTGACCTTAATATGCTCACATATAGCATAGCTATATCCCCCACTGCACGATCATGCTGGTGGTCATTTAGAATATGGTGTTGGTATCAGTGTTTTCTCTTTAGGGTCTTCTAAGTCTGACCATTTTACTCCTTTTTCTATACTTGGATCTATTGAAATACCACATGCACCCTCTCTGTACTTTCTCGTTTTGCTCCCTTTCTTTGCAAGCTATCATTATACCCTAGCTTGTTTGGCTGTCATACCTTTTCTCTTCATTAAGATCTAACTCACTTATGGACCGTGCTCTATGTTGGTCTCCCATTATATCATGCAATCTATTCCTTCTGATAAAGATTCCTGTTGTTCCCTTTAGTTTTATGAGCATCCTTTTCCCTCATCTATCTTCATACATCTCCAATCCTTTTCCATATGCCTTCTGCCTCTTGCTCGTCGGCCCATGTCTGTATTTTCGGTATTCCCTGCAGCTCTCTATGGGGCTGTTGTGATCCTCTCTCTTCTTCTCATCGTTCTCATGCTTCAACTAGCACCATGCATCTGTTAACAAGATAATCTATTTCTTCATCTTTTTTCTCTGATCCTTCTCTTTTCTTCTTCCCTTCTCATCTCCCTATTCTTTCATTCTCTGGGCTTCTATTTCGCTATGTTTCTCCTCATCTATTCTCTCTTTCTTATTATCCTCATACCTTCTTTGTTCTTCCTTTTGTTTCCTCTAATTCTCTTTCTGCTCTTTGTATGCTCTCTCCTGTTCCTTTTCTTTCTCTTCACGTTTTTCTAGTTCTTCCCTTTCTTGAACACCATTGATACCTTTTCTGTCTAACATAGGCAATATCTGTCTTCCCATCCATTTGTTTTGCACTACGAGGCCTTCTTTGGCTCTGTCCTTCTCCTCTTTTTGTCTCTTGACTTCCTCCTCTATTCTGTAAGGAAAGGCTTGGTATCATCAATGAAGACCGGCACAATTGAGACACAGTTCAAGGGTGTTTATTGAATTTTAAAGGCTTGGTTAAACGCCTATCTAAACCTAAATATAAGGATGGGAGAAAGCTACAACAAACAAATAATAACGCAATCCTAGTTGAGTCTGTCAAAATAAAATGGCCTATGCAAATAAAGCTAGTGCCAGTCCTAACTTCTAAATACAAAATGGTGTGGGACAGTAGTGTATGCGAAAAAAGGAAAATTCATCAAGAAACAATATGTCAGGACAGTTGAGCAGTTGTCCTTCCTTTCCCATGCTTTCAGCATGGGAAAAGGCAGCACGCTTGAGACTTGTGCACACTTTGGCTTCCTCAGCACAAGGACACAGTTCAATGGTTCAGCTGGTCTCACACCACTCTGGCAAAGTCTTTAACAAAAAGGATTCTCACAGAAACGTCTCTTGAAAACACAGGCTTCCTCCATCTTGAAACAAAGTTCACTTTGCTTGTCAAAACACACAGTATTACCTTCTTTCTCAGTGACTTCTGGTACTTGTTCCTTTTGTTACTCATATAGTCCAATATCTCAGTATCAGGACCTTCTGTGCCAAAGTCTTTTTACCATTCAAAGTATCTTACTGCAGAGGGCCTGACGTAGCAAACAAAACACAAAAGTTCCTTTCCTTTGTCAAGATACTCACATTCATGAGTTCACGATTGGTCTCCCTCCTTTCGGCTCGGACAACGGGTCCTCCTTGTCTGGGCTCAGACCCCTTTTCCAAAATGTTCACAATTCACAATTTGACCTCCCTCCTCTGGGTTCAGACCAGGGATCCCACTCATCAGGGCTCAGATCCCTTTTCACACAATGTTCACAATTTGGTCTCACTGATCCAAGCTTGGACCATGGATCCACCTCTTCCGGGCTCAGATCCATTTTGACACCAGAATCGAATACGTTTCACTGTGCGCAGGTTTTTGCTTGACCTGTTGCAGGACCACTTCGATTTACAATTCTTTATAACTCTTTAACTTTCACTTCTACCACTTATCAGCTGGCTACCTTAAAGAGACCTTTGATTAGGCACCACTCTGTTTCACAGCTTTCCTCTTTAGGACTACAAGTCCCAGAATGTACATTTGAGGTTTTGTTCCCACTTTGCCAGTTACAGGCATTTTGGGATTTACACAACGTTCTTGACACAAAAGGTTATCCCGCCTTAGCTTCCCTCGAGTCACAGGCTCTCCATCTTTTACCCTCAGGTATGAGGTGTTAGCGGGTCCTCAATAGGGATTCACTTTAGGTCAGGGTCCCAGCACCTGCCCCTCAACTACCTGGGTTTCTGGAACTCACCCAGGGATCAAGCACTGATTTAAACACTACCATAAAAGTGTAGCTGGAGTTTTGGTTCCTTGGGGCACGGCTCCCCTGCTACACTGTAGCCCCCTTTGTACTCAAAGGCTTCAGTGTTTTGGCAGTCCGTCCCCCCTTCTGGCTTCGCAAGGTTCTCACAGCTGCTGATTTCTCCTTCTGGTCTTCATGGTTCCTTCAATATCCTCAGCTCGCTCAGAGTGTGCCTGGGTCGCTGACCTTTTATACTCTTTGAAAGAGTTGATTGGAGTCAGGTATGAGTATTTGTCCCTCCCTGCCTGACTCTGCCTGACCTCATTATCGGGACAACATGGAGACTGCCCATAGAAATCAATTGCCCATTGATTCCTATGGTAATTCTCATGACACCATCTGCCTCTTCTTCGTCCTAGTAGTTAGACTTCTAGAATGGAAGTACCCACCTTCTTGGTCATCTGACCCATGAAGCGCGTGTCAGTTGGGGATTTTGCTGCCACTTTCTCTCCCCACCTCCCCCTTTGGCTGACTCACACCCTGACACAGCCCTCTCCATGCTCCACTCTGCTATATCTGATACTTTCGATGTTCTTGCCCCTGTCATGAGGATCCGTCTGAAGCCCAAAGCCAAGTGCAACTCCTGGTACGACTCAGAACTCATCACCCTTAAACCCAAGTGCAGGGTGGCTGAGAGGAAATGGTGTGTTTCTTGTACATCCTAAGACTAACTGGCCTGCTGCCTGCTCCAAAGGCAATAGCGGCTCTCTGTCCTCACCAAGAAGAGAGCTCACATCCAAACCCGCATCTCTGCGGCATCTAACAACTCAGCTGAACTATTTAAAATCAGCAAGGAACTGGCCAATCCTGCCACGTTCTCTACCTCTCCTGTCCCTTCCCAGGCCCTCTGCATGGCACTGGCTTCTCATTTCATCACTAAAACTCAGGACATCCTGTCCTCTCTCTCCTCCACTCCCCTTCCTCCCTCTACTCCCTGCTCTTCCTCTGGCCCTTCCTCGCCATCTCTGCTCCCTCCTTCTCTGCCTTTCCCCTGTTCTACACAGACAAGGTTTCTAGACAGGTCTGATCTATAAAAGTCTCATCAAAACAGGTTCATCCCTGTTCCTCCAAAACCGTCAAGGATAACCTTGAATCCCTGGCTCCTGCACTGGTCAACATCTGAAACCACTCCTTCACCACTGGAGTCTTCCCTTCTCCCCTGAAGCACTCCCTTGTGCACCCTCTTCTTAAGAAACCCTCTGCCGACCCATCCTGCCCGGCTAACTATCGCCCAATCTCCATTACTCCTTTCCTGGGCAAACTCTTGGAAAAGCTGGCCATCTCCCAGCTCAATCTTCACACTGAATCTGTTGGTTGTCTACATGATCATCAGTCTGGCTTCAGAGCTGCCAGAAGCATGGAAACTGCTCCCCTGAACATCCGTAAAAACCTGCTCTCCAACCTCGATTCCAACACTCCCTGTGTCCACATCTTACTTGATCTCTCTTCTGCCTTTGACACAGTCAACCCTGCCATTCTGCTCAACCATCTCCGTTATAACCTGGGGATAACTGGTCAGGCCCTAGCATGGCTGACTTCTTTTTTCTCTGATCGACCCTACTAGGTTCAACTTGGGCCCTTCCTCTACTCTATCTCTATCTCTACCTGTGGTGTTCCCCAAGGGTCTAACCTCTCTCCCTAGCTGTTCAACCAATACCTGGCACTTCTTGCCCACCGCATTGCAGCGCTCTGCCCCAACTTCCAGTGCTATGAGGATGACACTCAGCTCATTTTCAGGCTACCCTCAGCCACCTCTTCTTCCTCTCTCATCTCTGACTGTATGTCCGCCATCCAGGAGTGGTGTGCTGCCAATGATCTCTGCAATGCCAGTTATACAGAGATTCTCCTCATCAGCACACCCACACCCTCCTTTCCTGACACTCTCTGGCCGGCCTCTCTTGGCCACTTCCTGCTCCCACCTGTGAGGCAAAAAGCCCTGGGGTCATCTTCAACTCCACACTCTCCTTCTCTCCTCATATCTCCAACGTCTCTAAGAAGTCACACTACCAGCTGCACCTCCTCAGAGGTATTCTTCCTTTCCTCTCCTTCCCCCAGAAGCTCACTGTCTCTGGTTCTCTCTAGGCTGGACTATTGCAACAGTCTCTTTCTAAATGACTGCTTCTACTCTCCGCCCTCTGAAACTCATCTAGAACAGGACTGTGAGACTTGTCCTTGCCCTCAAGGCCAGGGATCGTATCTCTCCAGGACTGAAATCTCTGCACTGGCAGAGGCTGCGAGGATTAAGTACAAAACCCTCTGCATTGTCCACAAGGCCTTCTGGGGATTGGGGCCTCGATAGCTTCAACTTTCTCTTCCTAAATATCTCCCTTCTCAAACTGTTCACTCATCTGCCTCCAACTCCCTCAGGGTCAGTCGCTTCTCCAAGCAACGAGTTGGTGGTAGATTTCTTTCTTCAGCTTGGGCCTCCCTCTGGAACAGCCTCCCTGCCTCCCTGAAATTGAGCAGAATCATCTCTGGTTACGGAAGCACCTCAAAACCTTTCTCTTTGCTTCTGCTTTTATCCTCCTCTCCCCTGTGAGTTCCTTGCTGAAATTGCACTGGTTATCTGGCCTCCCTCGGATCTCGGGCCCAGGTCCCCTCCCCCACCAGTCACACACCTGCACTGCTTTCCTGGTAATTCACGCACTTGGGGATTGTTTTTTGTATCCCTACAGTCCCATTACCAGCACTTGATACCTGATGCCTGCACTTACCCCTGCACTTGCCACCTGCTGGCCTTACTTTTACTTATTGTTATTTATTCTATTATCCCATGTACTGCACTGTCCCCTCCCCCTTCCCATGCACTCGCGTGATCTGAACGACACCTGGCCTAGTAGGATTGTTGTCTGTCTTCCCTCTGTTCCCCCACCCTTGCCTCGTCGCGCCTTGAAACACTTGTATATTGGCTCATTATAAATGCCATATCATATCATATCATGTCAAGTATGGATTGTGGGAGTTGCAGGTTTTCCTATAGATCATGGAAAAACCATGTATTTTTTTGTCAGGATGAAAGGGGTAAATGAATTGTGATGGGTACATGGATTTTCTATTGGGTTTTAATTTTCCTGGTCATTTTCTCCTTTTTCTTACAAAAAGGTATTGAGGTATGATGGGACTCTGCTGACAATATCCCATGACAACTGAGGGGATGTTGGGTAGGGGTGTATTGGAATGGGAGGAATACCATGTCTTGCCCAAATCCTTCTCTCCCATAGTCCCCGAGGACCCCTTGCCCAGGTGATCCTCCCTCACTCGTCCGCCCCCGGGGTTGGGATCCAAGAGCGATGGGCCTCCACTGGCCACCTGATCAAAGGATCCCCACGAATAGCCTGGGAGAAAGGCCTCAAGTTTCTCACAATTTCTATCTGTCTACTTCTTCATTCATCAGTCTCTTTATATTCAGAGTGTGTTGATATATTTTTTCATTCCTTAATCTTTCTTTGTTCCATGCTGTCTTCACCATTATAAGCGGGAGGTGCATATGTAGATTTTACATACCCTGCTGCTGCTTTTAATTCCTTTAAAGGATACATTCTCTATTTATCTTCTGTTGTACTATCGTTTTTGGGAGGAGTAAGAGGAGCTGAGGGTATTACGTCCTCCTCTTTATGATCTTTGAGCATTCACTCCTTCTCAGGAGGGTCTTCTTTCCCATTTTGATACATCTTCCATAACTCTAAAATAGCAAATCTTTTTTTAGCTTCTTCCCTATGTATGTAGCATACAAATACATTGTCATATGTTGCAATGGTGTTTTTGACAATGAGCCTTCGTGAGATCATGGCATAATTACGTTATTAGTCATTCCTTTCACGCACTACGCGTGATAGTTCCTAATTTTAGGTGTGTATCCGGGTAATGTCCTGCATAGATGTAAAAGGGGAGTGTCCCCTATGATGACAAGTTGATCTCGAATGCCAATACTTACTTTCTTCAAAATACTCACAACACAAAAATCGGGAGAGCACTATCAATTGCTGGCCTTTACCACAACAGACCAATATTTCAACACATTTTAAAATCTCTATAATATTGCATCTATATATTTCTCAGTTTTTAGTTCTATCGATTCTTGCTGGCCTATTGTTATATTATTGCCATTGCACGAACCTTTAGTTTAACCTTAGTACTTTTTCTCGACTTTTATCCTTGATCTTAAGGTCTAATATTCAACTGATTTTATTACTATCGTTTTATATTTCTTAGTTCTTACACAATACATGTTTTACACTGACATATTTATAACTCCATATAAACATGCACTTTTCTTTTTCTGTGAGAGCCTTCCTTTTCTTTCTCTTAGTAAATGTATCTTATCTCACTATTTACTCAATTTTGGACTGTAATATGCATTCTTCTTAATTGGCACTTGCCTCAGGATTCCCTATCATATACTCTTCTTAGAGTTTAATGCATATTCTTTTGTCCCCTTCGAACTCGAAATTGAGGTGTCTATCTCTTTAAACACAAATATTGTTAGTATATATATATATATATATATATATATATATATATATATATTACACAGCCACGGCAGTGGCTGTGTAGTTATGGTTAAGTTGCTAATCCCATAGGAAGAGCTCTTTTTGGGTGGCTTATAACTTTGCCCTCCCTGGACGAATCCTCACCAAACGTTGCAAAACAAGTATATGGCCAACTCTGAATTTTTTGCAAAGTTTGGTGAGGTTTAGTCCAGGGGGGCAAAGTTATAGGGGGTGTCCCAAAAATTCTTTTTTTCCCATAGACTGAATGGGGAAAAAACATTGCTCACGCCTGCAGCCCAAACCGCTGGACGGATTTTCACCAAGTTTGCGGCAGGAGCAGCGGGTGGGTCCCGAAAGCGTGCTTTTGTAAATTTGGTGAAAATCTGTCCAGTAGTTTTTTTCAAATGACCAAAAAGTAGGTCACAAAAAATTAGTAATATCTATGTCCGCTATGCGGACACATTTCCCTGGTCGTTCCGCGGACAGTGTCCTGATTGGCTAAGCGGCTTGTGGCATGTCCGCAGACATGCGACGTGTTCGTTGATTGGATGGTGAAGAGTGTGAAGTGCGTCAGATTTTTGGAAACGCCCGCCATCTTGGATCCGCGGACATCCGTGGATAGCGCGGTGACAAATGGTGGAGAAATACAACTTTGTCAAGTGTGTTGGTGTGTAAGAGCGTTTGGAGAGGGTGGGGGAGTAAGAGATGGGTCAAATGCTGTCTTTATTTAGGATTCAGGCCCCCCTGTTTTGTTCGTCTTATCCGCAGACAGCCGCGCTTTCCAGGCTGTCCATAATTAGCCAAAATTGGGGTGTCCTAAGGACACTATTCCTGTCCGTACTGGCCGCAGGCAAAGTTGAAACTGTTCTAAGAACATATTCGGTGTTCGGTATGTCCGCAGTTAACCAAAATGGGGGTGTCCTAAGGACACTATTCCTGTCCGTAGTGTCCGCAGGCAAGTTGAAACTGTTCTAAGAACAGGCTCGGTGTCAGGGATGTCCGCAATTACCTAAAATGGAGTTGTCCTAAGGACACTATTCCTGTCCGTACTGTCCGCAGGCAAGTTGAAACTGTTCCAAGAACAGGCGCGGTGTCCGTAATGTCTGCAATTATCCAAAATGGAGGTTTCCTAAGGACACTATTTCCTGTACGTAGTGTCTGCAGGCAAGTTGAAACTGTTCTAAGAACATGAGCGGTGACCGGGATGTCCATAAGCAATCAAAATGGAAGTGTCCTAAGGACAGTATATCTGTCCGTGTCTGCAGGCAAGTTGAAACTGTTCTAAGAACATGCGCGGTGACCGGGATATCCGTAAGCAATCAAAATGGAGGTGTCCTAAGGACAGTATATCTATCCATGCTGTACGCAAGCAAAATAAAACTGTTCTTAGAACACGTTAGGTGTCCGTGGACATAAAAATGCCCATACTGCATAGTTAAAATGTTTGATTATATATATATGGGTGTGATATGCTGCAGTGGTTGTGTCCAGGGCCTAGAGTCTTAGGTGCATCGCTGAAGGCCATGCACTCAAGACTGAAGTTATAAGCACCGAAGTTATAAGCCACCAGATGCACCGAAGTTATAAGCCACCATGGGTGGCTTATAACTTCGCTCTCTCTGGATGAATTCTCACCAAACTTTGCAAAAAGTGTGATATGGGTGGGCCCATATAGACCGTTAAAATGTTTGATTCTATGGGTGTGATCTATGGGTGTGATATGCTGCGGTGGTTGTGGCCAGGGCCTAGAGTCTTGGGTGCATGGCCGAGGCCATGTACCCAAGACTCGAGGCCCTGGCCACAACCACCGCAGCACATCATACCCATAGATCACATCCAAAGAATTGAATATCTACCAAATATTTGCAAATCTACAGTTTGATTTGTATAGTTTGTATGTGAATTTTTGGCTACGTCATGTCTTTAAGATTGTAGAGTTTGATAACAAGCACTGCAGTATAACATATCCATGGAAGTAAACATTTTGCATTGTGGTGTACGGTTACATGTTTGCTTCAATGGTTGTGTTATGGAGCAGTATTTATGAGTTGTACTTATTATAATATACTTACCGTTTGGTTTGGCAACTGGAACACATATATTCTTTGTCAATTTATGTGATAAAAGAAAAGATCATGTTAGTGTTGGTAGTTTATAAGGACTTATCACATGCAAAATAGACATTTCATCTTTTTTTCGACCCTTATATTTAGTAGTTTACAAACCAGTGTACTGTTCAATTTGCTCAGTTTCTGTGTTTGTTGTTAAATCATTGAGTCTGTGGGAAAAATAAATCTATGTTGGATTAAAAAAAACCTTTTTTTGGTACAGTACATTTATTTTTGTGTTTACAGTGTTTACTTGTTTCTGGCTAACGTTGGCTTGTTGCAGATTGTTAGATACTTGTAGAATTTGATCCGATTATACTTTTTATTTATATTCTCAAGTTGTTAATCTATCTGTTTGGTTGTTGCAAAATCTTGGGGCAGTTAGATACATGTTGGCATATTCTAACTGTTTATTTCTTGTTATTTTTAGTGGTAGTGATTTATGTGTTTGTTGTTGCAAAATCTTGGGGCAGTTAGATACCTGTTGGCGTATTCTAACTGTTTATTTCTTCTTATAATTAAGTGGTATTGATTTATCTGTTTGGTTGTTGCAGAATCTTGGGGCAGTTAGATACCTGTTGGCGTATTCTAACTGTTTATTTCTTCTTATAATTAAGTGTTATTGATTTATCTGTTTGGTTGTTGCAGAATCTTGGGACAGTTAGATACCTGTTGGCATATTCTAACTCTTTATTTCTTGTTATAATTTAGTGGTATTGATTTATCTGTTTGGTTGCTGCAGAATCTTGGGGTAGTTAGATACCTGTTGGCGTATTCTAACTGTTTATAGTTTTCTATTTGAAGTTTTATTAATGTTTGTGCACAGATTATTTATTAAATTTTGGTTTTAAGAATATTAAATAAGTGTTTATAAGATTTGCTGGTAATCTTTGCTTTAAAGTAATGGTACTATCATTACATTCGAACCATCCACAATTCTTTTTTTATATATGCAGTGTAGTGACATGAATTGATTGTGGTTCCTGCATGGTAGATTATACCTTTGGTTGTGAAGGTTTTCTTACCAAGTGATACTTGACCATGTGTGAATCCAGTCAGCTTGCAGTTGTTTTTAGTACCATTTTCATTGTAACGTAGAAGCATTAGTATTACGTATTTACTATGTGTTTGTATTAGTAAGGTGGAGCGATTATCTGAATTGCAGGTAGTAGATAATCTGCCATGGTTTGCATTTTGTACAAGTTGCTGAAATGGAACAGATTCACAGTTAGGTATGGATACATACACAAAACATTCATTAGGGATTTGTTCATATTGCATATTGTTGCACAGAGTGCATGGATGTTTCGTATGTTTCCACATGTATGAAATCTGGAAGATTTCATTTACAGGTATGTTTTTGTTTTCCAGTACTTGTAGCAAGTACATTATACCTTCTTGTTGATCTTCTTGTTTGTTGCATTTCTATGAAGGACTAAAATTTGCAAACGCAATTGTCCTATACTGTGTAAGTAAATGTTGTCAACAATTGGTGGGAATTGAAATAGAATATTGATTGCTACATTTGGTTAGCAACTTACACCAGTTATATTTTAAAATTTGAATGGACCTGATAGTTCTGTGTCCAAGTCATTTTTTCGGAGTGTGTGTTGCTTCTTTGAAGAAGTACCTGAGTTTCTTTGAGTGATAGGTTCTTCTTTGGTTGTGGTAATTGATGAAGTATTAGCTTTGTTTACTCTCTTTGGAGGATTTGCACTGAGATCCTGTTGCATTTCTGTTTGAATTAGTTTTTTTTTTCAACATTTTCCTTTTTGTGGAACAGGATATGTTTTTAGATGGGGGGTGTATAGTGAACATAGTCTATTGTATTCTAAAATGCAAGGAATATCAGCGTTTACTTTACTTGCATCAAAGTTGATTAGAAATAGCCCGTCAAGTGTACTTAAGCGTGATAGTGCTACATAGCTCATGCCTTCTTTAAAGACTGTTTTCCCAATATCTATCAATGCTGTATCTAGGGTAAGACCTTGTGATTTGTGAATGGTGACTGCGTATGCTAGAGATAGGGAAAATTGTTCTCTGCATACATACATGTCTTTGAAGAGAAGGAATCGAGCTGTTGAGCGCCCTGTCCTTTTTACTTCTGAAAGTTTGTCAAACTGAATATTGACAAACTGAATGTTGTTGTCACGTGGGTATGTTTGAAAGCCAACCACTGTACCCAGTGCTCCATTAACTAGTCCTTGCTCCACGTCAAGGTTACGTTTAAGCATTACTCTACAGTTTAAAGATAATTTTAATATTTTCTCCAAACCAGCTGTGTTGGAGATAGAATTTTCTAAGGTTTTTATTCTTTTTGTGGCTTGTTGACACATGAGTAGTGTCATACCATATATGTCCAGTTTGTCTGTGGAGGAAATTTCAATTATTGATTGCATTTCTTTTTTCAACATTGTTTCATTGAATTTGGAACAGCTTGCAAGAGTTGGCATAAAGGACATACAATTGACATTTTTGTGTGCTAATTGTTCCATGACATCAGTAGCACATGAGTTATGCCCATAAAGTGCATGTATGTGCCGGGATTTTAATATTGTTTGTGCTTCTTGAGATAGTACACCAACTCTAATACTTTTTAAAATGTTGGCATAGGTGAGGTCTGCAGACTGGTCATGTTTCTGCTAATTCTATGTATTGGAACTGTTGCCAAAGGTTGACATTTCCTAAGCTGCCAACAGTTTTACGGCAGAGTTTGTGTCCTAAGGTTTTAAAAATAGGTTCACCTTCCACTGGTGTCAATTGAAGAAGATCACCGAAAACAATAATGTGTTTTCCTCCTTTTCCTCCAAAGAGCTCTTCGTAGTTTGTTTTGAGTACTTCTTGTAATCTGAGGTGAATCAAAGCCAACATTAGGTTGGAGACCATGCTCACTTCATTAGTAGCATTTTCATTTCTTTTAACACTCTGCGTAGTTCCATTGCAGCTTCTGTAGAAAGTGTGTAATATTCTAATTTGTTTTGGTGTTCTACTGGAAGGAGTAGTAATCGGCGTAAAGTGACACCGCCTATGTTGTAGGCAGCTAAACCTGTGGGGGCAGTTACAACAGCTGACAGTTTGTTGTTTGTCAATTGTTGAAGGAACTTGCTGATGATATTGATTAAGAATGTTTTACCTGAACCAGCTTCACCAATGACGTATAGTAGTATAGGTTTGTAATTTTGGCAGGTACATTCTTTATTTTCATGTTGTACACCATGTGCAATTTCTTTTGTTACTTCTTGAAAAATGCTACGCTGCTCATTGTTCAGTTTTGATTGTAGTACAGTTAAGTCTTCTGTATCTTTATAGTGATACATGGTGTTTTCTACTTCTGCCATAGCTAATTCTGCCTCATTTGTTATTTGTGGCAGTCCCAGTGGTTCTTGGCTTCCTGTTACAGGAGGTTGTCTACTGTCGGGAGTGTCCTTATCTAGTTGGGCCTGGAGTTCTTCTTCGTGTTGCTGTTCATTGTGCAACATTGTTTTGTACTGTGTAAAGTTTACATCGGTTATAGTGCTTTCATTTGCTTTGAAAGTGCCTTCATAGGAGTCATAGTTATCTAGTATCTCTTCTTCTTTTCTCCATGGCTTAAAAAGTTGTAGCAGGGACATGTAATATAGTTCTTTATGTTGAGGAGTTTTTAATGACAATTTGATATGATTAATTAAACTTGGTTTGGTAAGTTTTACTAAGCTGCCTTCACAATTTGTCACTCCTGTTTGGGTAGTATGTGTCTAGTAAATTGTTTTTCAAAATGTCTTGGCTGTTGGGATTATTTTTGGGTATTTTATATATGTGTTTTTAGGTGATTTACCTTTAACACTATGTCTAACTGAAGACATGAAGTTGTTCACTTCACCTTTTTCTGTAACCGGTGTAGGGAAACCAAAGCGGCATTTAGTGTAGTATTTCCCTTTGTTTTTGTATTTGTGACGACAATATTTGCCACATTTGTGTCTTTGAAATTGTACAATTTGTGCATGAAGATCACCATTTGTTGCTTCTGATGGAATTTCACAAGTGACATATTTTTCGATAAACTGTAAACTGTCTTGACGAAATTTAGGAGCATCTTTAATCCATAAAAGCATGTGGATATGTGGTGCTCCTCTGGCTTGGTATTCTTTTCTCCAAAAGAAGTGTTGCACTTCTCTGAGGGGAGGAACAGTTTTATTACAAATAAAGTGTAGCATAGCAATGAGGTGATGATGGAAATATCTTGAAACATTAACAGGATCTAGAAAGCAAAGTTCTCCAGGTGTTAGTATATCTATGTTTGTTTTGTTTTTGTTTGATATGCGTAGGAAATCATGTAAATCTCACATGCATATTCTGCACAACTTAATGTAACAAACCAAGTGGGTGGGCCAAGGTTTCTTATCATGAAACGTACATCTCAGTGATGTTGGAACCAGTATTCTTTAGTACCACACATGTTTGCTAACAGTTTATAATGCTTGATTGTAAAACCTCATCTTTTTCTTGCACGTTTTGTAGTAATTGAGTAGCTGACATATTTTGAAAGTGGGTTCGTCATTTTAATGTGTGTGCAACTCCGTAACTTAGAGTTGCTAGTTCACTTTCAAAGAGTAGGTGGACTATGTATTCCACATTTTGTCTAAATCTGGGAACATCAGAATACATTTGTAATGGGCGGTATTCTGATGCTGTTATCTGAATAGGTCTATGATCTTACCTTCCTCCTTTGCCAGTAGGAAAGAGTAGAAGAAAAGCATGTGCTTCTATACTTTTTTCCCATATGCTGATTGGTGATCCTTTGGTTTGTCATATTTGGTACGTTTCTAGTGCATCATCTATGGTGAATTGTATAATGGTCTAAAATACTGGATACTGTAGCAGGATCTAGAAGTTCAAATTGACCAGTTTCTGGTGACTCTTAATTATTTCAGTTGTTTCCCTTAAATCTTCTTCAATATTTATTTCTTTGTAGTGTTCATTATTGTCTTTTAAATGTTGCAAGACTTGTCTAGCATTATGTAAGTCTACGAGTTGTTGCCAATTTTTTTTGTCTTTTGTGGGTACACCATTTACTAAGACTATTAAAGATTGCTCTATTGGACGTTGCACTCCCAGAGTGTGCACATTTTCTTTTAGATCTAATGGTAAATAAACTACTTTGCCACAAATGCCTTTCACCAATTCAGTGGGAGGTAATTTTGCTGTTTTTGGTTGAAGGCGTATTATGCTTAAAATGGGTGCACTGTTTGAATTATGATGCTCTCATATAAATTGAGTTGTTGCAGGGATTTTGGTAGTGCGAATAATTCCAAGTTATTTGTGACAGCACGTGAATGAGTTTGATTGTTGTCAGGTTTTGTAGAGCAATAACTGCAAAGTATTAAGGGGTCAGTTATTTCATATTTGTTTTCTGCTATAAGAGCTAATTCAAACCATTTGGAATCTTCAGTGTTTTCTATTTTGTATCTTACATCTATAGTTTTTGTGTTACTTTTATAAAAAGTTCTGCGGTAACACACACACACACATGCTTTGGTACTTCAGCGGATGTACTTTTAAATTTTAGTATTTCTTTTTTGTATGTGTGTAGTAGAAGATTGCCATCTGTACAATTGTTGCTAGTCTGTTGTACAGCTACTATATTTTGTAAGTGGCATTCACTTCCAAAATAATGTTTCTGGATATGCTCTATTTCTTCCAGTAGGTCTTTGGCTGTACCATGTAGAAGATTGTTATTTAAATTGGCTTGTGCTAAAGCAGGACTTTTAGCATAGTACAGTTTATAGACTAGATTTCTTATAGTTGAATGATGTGTTGATATCACTTTGATATGATGGAAGGTGCTTTTGCAAATAGGTCCTGAAATGCAGGCCAATGAATGTCCTTGTAGTGCTGTGTATTTGCACACTGGACAGGTATCCATATTTTTCAGCAGTTTGATTTTGATTTTGTCTTTGCCTTTCACATATTGATTGAGGAACTGGCGTAAAGATTTTAAAGATTTTTTGGCAATGTTATACATTGATGTGCATGGCCATTTGTATACTGGACGTTCTGGTTCAGTCGAATGGAGAGTTGATACTGAGTTTTCTGGGGATATTTTTGTAAGTAGTATTTCTTGTTGCATTATGGTATTCTTAAGCTTTTCATAACCTCGTCTTCTGCAATGTATGGCAATTGTGTTTGTTTGGTTTTGGTTGTATGCTTCTTCATTAAAATATGGTTCTATGCTCGTGGTGTGACTCTATTCACCTCCACAGATATTTAAGAAGTTATTTTTGTTGACATTTTGTTTATTGAGAAGTCTTTTTTGTAATTTAGTAGTTAGTTTTGTTAGTGGTTTCATTCTGTTTAACACTAAAATAAATAACTTTCTTTTGAGAAGGATTGCAGTATCAAAGCTTCTAAGATTAATTTTCTACAGTAGGTTCAAGGGTTGTGCATGATTTGCCTCCTGTTTTTACAAGATTCTGAAGGACTCTGTGGCGGAACATTTTTGCTAAAATACTTTTTCTGGTATGGTTACTTGCCATTATATCAAGATTTATAGGAGCAGTTTTAGCAGTAGTGGTAGCTGCATTCTTATTAATCATTTTCTGTTTTCTTTTACATTTTGATAGAGGAGGCACAGTTTCTGCATTGGAAGATTGTTTTGTTTTGCTAAATGATTGTATTAGATTTTTGTTTGAACTTTTTGTACACACTCTTCTAGAGATGGATGCTTATTTTGGACACTTGTATTTTCCTTTGCTCTATTTCTACGGACTTGCTTTCTGGTAGGTATTCTGTGGGGTCTGTTGAAACAAAAAAAGAAGGTATGGGTTGGGCTGTTGTCCAATCTATGTGTGCTGTATGCATGAGTGTCTGAGCATGATGGTAAAGATGTATGTGGTGGTGTGTAGTTGTGCATTGGGCAGCTCCAATTAGTTGGGAAGGCTATTCTTCTATTTGTGTGTTACTATAATGTGGTTCAGATGACAGTAGAAAGTGAATTAGTCGTGAGGAGAAGCACTAATAGTAAATCTAATGATATAAAATTAAAACAGTTCTTTCTTTTGTAATAATAACATTCTAGGGGCTGAGTTATGTTATTTGTGTTCCGAAAAACAGGGATTTGTGTGTCATTCTGCCTGCTAATCCCTGTTTAATAAATGGTGATTTGTGGGCAGAATGGTCCACAAATCTTCGTATTTTTGGTGCACAAATTACATGAATCAACCGCACAACAAAACAGTAAGTATAGCAGATAAACTGAAGGGAAGAAGGAGAGTAGTGCAGTAGAACTGAGAGAGAGAGGGAGGAGTTTGGAAGAGGAGGAGGAGGAAAACGGATGGGGTGAAGTGTGAGAATGGGGGGGAGAAGGGAGGGAGGAGGGGAGAGAGATGATCAAGGAGATAAGGAAAAAGGAGAGGGGGCAAGAAGGGGGAGGGGTTTCATAGTGGGGAATGGAGAAGGAGAGATTTGCGGGAAGTGTGGAATGAGGAAAAGGTAGAAATAGAGCTGAGTGAGAGAAGTAAGGAGTTCCAGTTCAGTGGGGCTAGGAGAAGGAAGGAGCGGAAACGGGATGTGGCACAAGGGGAAGGAGGAACAGTGAGAAGGAAGTGGTCAGCAGAGCGAAGGGAGTGGGAGGGAGTGTAGAAAGAGAGGAGAGAGGAGAGATAAGGGGGAGCAAGAGGGAGCAAGACCCTGGAGAGATTTAAAGACTAGGCAGAGAAATTAAGGTCATATTGTACTTACTCTTTTTTTGTGGAATGAGCAGGTTTCTTTGGAGTTGTTGTTTGTATTTCAGATGCTGCTGTCTTCTAGGAGAGTGGTCTTCACTGTAATTGTAAAAGAAAGAAGTTAGTAAAGTTTTGTGTGTTTATAGCACTGATGTTAATTGAGACGTTGATTTTTATGTTTTTGTAGTAGTATTCTTGTTTGATATCTGAACATAGCGTATGTATGCAGTTTCATTTGACTATGTGTAGCATTTATATTTTATTTACAATATTTTAGTTCAACATGCTTTGCAAATGAGTAGAATATTAACTGTATGAAACTCACTTGGTTTTTAAAGATGTGTTATAGGATGTTAGGAGAAAGAAGAAATAATGATATATTTATTTTGCAATTTTTATAAGGTAAATGGCAGAAACTGTATAGAAAAGCATGGAATGTATGCATTTGTGAAGGTGTGGTAATAAAGCAGAAGGATGTGATTTACAGGTAGTGGTGTTATTGCAGCTGGGAGCTTTTCAATGATAGCGTCTATGTGTGTGAGTGTGTGAAGATGCATGACCTTTTACTGTCTGTGTGTAATTTTATAATACACTACTAAGTGTGTTTCCACAATTATATTGTTATTTCTCCCATCTTCTAATATTATAATTTTTTAGATAGGTGTGTGTGTGTAAAAAAAAATAGATAGCAGACAGGTTTGGAAGTGACAGTTGATTATAGCAGATGGGAAAAATGACAGTAAATTCATTTTAAAGGTTATACAGGTTAAGTGGCAGTTACTCTGTTTATATGTATTTATAAGAGTTGTACATGTACTGTGCAGAAAATATGCATACCTGTAGTTTGTATTCATGCATGTGGATATGCATGCAGCTACAAGTAGAAATCTTGGAGACTTGTAGAGTAGTTCTTGTAGTAGGTGCTTTCCAATGATATGAGACTTGTACTCAGAGTGATCAACAGTACATTTGAAGTGCTGAACTCTGATGATGGAGTTAGATGTAGAGGTCTTGGATGTGATTGGTCGATGGTTGTGTGATTGGTTAGCTGTATCCAATGAGGGAATGACACAGAGAGTGAAGTGGAAATGGTAGAAGGGCTGTCCAAGTTATGATAGGTCCGCGGACATGGCAGTAGTCCGTGGACACCGCATATTACATACGGGGATTTTGGGGTGGAGAGTCATGCAAATGAGAATGAGCAGAGCAAGGGATTGGTCAGTAAAGTTTACTGGGTGTGTTGTGTAAGGAGAGAGTTTGTCAGAAAGTCTTTTTCCTGAGAGAAGAACAGTTAGCTATGGCTGTGTGTTTCAGAAAACAGATTATCTGGATTTTGGGAGACTCATACATACATTGGTTGGAGGTACATGCAGAACGCTGTGGAGTAGCTGCAGATCTTTGATTCCATCATGTGGAAGTGCACTGGCCTGGAGAACGTGGAATGATTAGTTGGACTTGGTACCTCTCTGTGCTAGTTTGGAGACAGAGCTTCATCCAGACATAATTATAATTCATTGTGGAGGGAATAGTTTAGGACATGTGTCAGGAATTCCTTAGCAATTTGCGATGAAAGAAGGACTTAGGAAGGTCATGGACATGTTTCTGAATTCCCCAGTAATTCTTTCTCGTATTGCGCAGAGACAAATGTGGCTGCATTCTTCTTCATCTGGTACACAAAGGGAGAAAGCGAGGCAGAATGTTACTAAGGCTGTCTGTGCCTTTCTAAGAGATGTTGGCATGTCCTCTTTCCACAATGAAAATATTATGTTTCGTAGCACATACCTTTTTCACAGAGATGGAGTTAATTTTACTTATGCTGGTAATCAGATTTTTCTGAGAAATGTACAAAATGCATTGCAACCTTTTGTGGAATTACAGCCATCCATTTTGCACTAGATGTTGAGTATTTAAGTTTTTCAAACACAAAAAACACCACCAAAAGGCTATTTTCACAGCCACCACTTCCTCCTACAGAAAATTGCAATAGTTTTGATAGGGCAGCACCCCAAAATTTTAGATGTCTGCAAACTGTCTGTGGACTTCTAAAAAATGCACAGGGCCCTGCTCCATTTATTTGTTACTTCTATTTTTAGACTGTGAAAGCCTTTTTGGGGGGGATTTTTGTTGTTCTATATTTCTTTTGTTTTTTTACACACGACACACTAGGAGAGGAGGGGAAAGGAGGGTAAGGGGGGACACCAGCCACGGGGATAAGAAAGGGCAGGTGGAGAGAGGAAGATGCAGGGCGGGCCTTACTTAGGTAGTGGGCAGGTCTTCTCGTGCTCCTTGACCACAGCCTTGAAAGCACTTCGAAGTCTCTCCCCCCTGCAGAGTACTGTGTCGCAGTACATACACAAAACTGTGACCCTCGAAAGGTAAGGGTCATCAGCATCATGGATGGCCTGTGAGGCAGCTGGAGGGATGCGCTGTCCCACAGGAGTGTCTCTTGTGGTGACAGGAGCGGAAACGGAGGATGTGGTAGAGGAACTCAACCTACTACGTTGATCACAAGGTACAACCTTGCAAATGACCCCACCGTGGAACGCCCTTAGGTGTCGCTTCATAGATGTCGTACCAAAGCTGTACGAACCAGGCCTCTCACGACTCAGCACCATTTTGCACTGGTTGCAAGTGACCTTGTTCACACGTGCTTTAGGTACGTCACCTTGAATGGTAAATAACCACCACACCCAAGACTCACGGCGAGTGCTGGTAGTAGGGACTTCCACTACCTCATCCTCTTCATCCTCTTCATCCTCACATCCTCCTCTACATCCTCATGCCTGTTCCCCTCTTCAGGCCCTTGGGGAGGTGGTGGTGGTGCAGGGGGTCGGGGGTGGTGCTGAGACAGATGTAGCACCAGCTGAAGCATTTGTGATGTCATCTCTGATGTCCTGGGTGTTATTTTTAACAATGCACAGTGGTGGCATGAGTTATGGTTGCTTAGCTTACCATAACTGGCGAATTTCTGGGGTTTTGCGGTATTACTTTGAACCATAACGTCAGTTTTTTACTGAATTTCATAGGTTTTTAGTAGCACAACTTAACCATAACACCCCGTTTAACAAAGTTTAAAAAAAAAATATATATATATATATAAATATATATATATATATATATTTCATGTAGTTATGGTTAAGTTGGTGTTTCCATAGGAGGAACACTTTTTGGGCGGCTTATAACTTCGCTCCCCCTGGACGAATCCTCACCAAACTTTGCAAAAAAAGTATATGGCCCACTCTGAATTTTTTTGCTAAGTTTGGTGAGGTTTGGTCCAGGGGGGAGCAAAGTTATAGGGGGGTCCCACATTTTTTTTTCCCATAGACTGAATGGGAAAAAAACTTTGCTCACGCCTACAGCTCAAACCGCTGGACGGATTTTCACCAAATTTGGACCAGGAATAGTGGCTTGGTCCCAAAAGCGTGCTTTTGCAAATTTGGTGAAAATCCGTCCAGTAGTTTTTTTTAAATGACCAAAAAGTAGGTAAAAAAAAATTAGTGATATCTGTGTTCGCTTCGCAGACACACTTCCCTGTTCGCTCCGCGGACAGGACGGGGATTGGGCAAGCGGCTTGCGTGATGTCCGCGGACATCTGACGTGCTTTTCTATTGGCTGACGTTAAGTGTGCAGTGCGTCTATTTTCAGAGAGGCCCGCCATCTTTGTTTATCGCATGAGAGGCTTTGTCAATAGGAGCGGGATCTGCTGCCTGCACAGTGTAGACGTGGGCTGCCTGGCTCTGCATCGGCCACGAGTGTACCTGTATGCAGTAATGTTTCTGGTGAGGTGCATGCCCTCGTGTCTCTCTCCCCTTCCCCCCACCCCCCACTCATGGCCCGTGTCTCCCCTGTTCCCCCACCCCCTGCTGATGCTCTGTGTGTTCCTCCTGTTCCCCCCACCCCCTGCTCATGCCCCGTGTCTCCCTCCTTTTACCCCCACACCCCGCTCATGCTCTGTTTCTCCTTCCCGTTCCTCCCGCTCATGTCCCGTGTCTCCCTCCTTTCCCCCAACCCCCGCTCATACCCCGTGTCTCTCTCCCCTTCTCCCCACCCCCGCTCATGCCCTGTGTGTCTCTCCCCTTCCCCCCACCCCCCGCTCATGGCCCGTGTCTCCCACGTGTTACCCCCACCCCCCCGCTCATGCCCCTTGTCTCCCTCCTTCCCCCCACCCCCCGTTCATGCCTGTATCTCTCTCCCCTTCACCCTACCCCCCGCTCATGCTCCGTGTCTCCCCTGTCCCCCCCACCCCCCGCTCATGGCCCATGTCTCCCTCGTGTTCCCCCCACCCCCGGCTCACGCCCCGTGTCTGCCCTGTTCCCCCACCCCCGCTCATGCCACATGTCTCCCCTGTCCCCCCAGCCCCCCACTCATGCCCTGTGTCTCCCTCATGTTCCCCCCTCCCCCGCTCATTCCCCGTGTCCACCTCCTTTCCCCCCACCCCCCGCTCATGCCCCATGTCTCCCCTGTTCCCCCCACCCCCCGCTCATGCCCTGTGTCTCCCTCCCTCCCTCCTTTCCCCCCCACCCCCCGCTCATGCCCCGTGTGTGCCCTGTTCCCCCCACCCCCCGCTCATGCCCTGTGTCTCCCCTGTTACCCCCCACGCCCCCGCTCATGCCCCGTGTCTCCCTTGTGTTACCCCCCACCCCCCGTTCATGCCCCGTTCTTTCTTGTTACCCCCACTCATGCCCCATGACTCCCTTGTGTTATCACCCACCCCCCCATTAATTCCCCGTGTCTCCGTTTTGTTACCCCCCACCCCCCGCTCATGCCCCGTGTCTCCCTTGTGTTCCCCCCACCCCCACTAATGCCCTGTGTCTCACTCGTGTTACTCCCCCACTCCCGCTCATGCCCTGTGTCTCCCCTGTTCCCCACACCTCCCGCTTATGCCCTGTGTCTCCCTTGTGTTACCCCCCACCCCCGCTCATGCCCCGTGTCTCCCTTGTGTTGCTCCCCATCCCCACGCTCATGCCCGGTGTCTCCCTTGTGTTACCCCACCCCCTCGCTCATGCCCCGTGTCTCCCCTGTTCCACCCCACCCCCCCACTCATGCCCCTTGTCTCCCTCATGTAACCCCCACCCCCCACTCATGCCCCATGTCTCCTGTTGCCCCCACCCTCCGCTTATGTCCAGTGTCTCCCTCGTGTTCCCCCCACCCCCCGCTCATGCCCCGTGTTTCCCTCGTGTTACCCCCCACCCCCCGCTCATGCCCTGTGTTACCCCCCACCCCCGCTCATGCCCCGTGTCTCCCTCCTCCCCCCTACCCCCTGATCATGCCCCGTGTCCCCCTCCTCCCCCCACCCCCCGCTCATGCCCCGTGTCCCCCTCCTTTCCCCCGCACTCCCCCGCTCATGCGCCGTGTCTCCCCTGTTCCCCCCACCCCCGCTCATGCCCCATGTCTCCCTCCTTTCCCCCCCACCCCCGCTCATGCCCCGTGTCCTTCTCCTGTTCCCCCACTCCCCGCTCATGCCCCGTGTCTCCCTTGTGTTACCCCCTGCTCATGCCCCGTGTCTCCCTTGTGTTACCCCCCACCCCCGCTCATGCCCCGTGTCTCCCTTGTGTTACCCCCACTCCCCGCTCATGCCCCATGTCTCCCTGGTGTTACCCCCACCCCCCGCTCATGCCCCATGTCTCCTGTGTTACCCCTCACCCCCCGCTCACTCATGCCCTATGTCTCCCCTGTTTCCCCACCCCCAGCTCATGCCCCGTGTCTCCCTCCTTCCCCCCTGCCCCCGCTCATGCCCCGTGTCTCCCTCCTTTCCCCCCAACCCTCGCTCATGCCCCGTGTCTCTCTCCTTCCCCCTTGCCCCCCGCTCATGCCCCGTGTCTCCCTCCTTTCCCCCCCAACCCTCGCTCATGCCCCGTGTCTCTCTCCCCTTCCCCCCACCCCCAGCTCATGCCCTGTGTGTCTCTCCCCTTGCCCCCACCCCCGCTCATGCCCCATGTGTCCCTCCCCTTCCCCCCGCTCATGCCCCGTGTCTCTCTCCCCTTCCCCCCACCCCCTGCTCATGCCCCTTATCTCCCCTGTCACCCCCCACTCATGGCCCGTGTCTCCCTCGTGTTCCCCCCACCGCCCTCGCTCATGCCCCGTGTCTGCCCTGTTCCCCCCATCCCCCGCTCATGCCAGATGTCTCCCCTGTTCCCCCCACCCCCCCGCTCATGCCACATGTCTCCCCTGTTCCCCCCACCCCCCCGCTCATGACCCGTGTCTCCCTCCTCCCCCACCCCCTCTCATGCCCCGTATCCCCCTCCTTTCCCCCACCCCCCGCTCATGCCCCATTTCCCCTTCCTTTCCGTCCACCCCCCGCTCATGCCCCGTATCTCCCCTGCTCCCCCACCCCCCGCTCATGCCCCGTGTCTCCCTTGTGTTACCCCCCACCCCCCGCTCATTCCCCATGTCTCCCTCCTTTCCCCCCCGCTCATGCCCCTTGTCTCCCTCCTTTCCCCCATCCCCCGCTCATGCCCCAAGTCTCACTCCTTTCCCCCCTCACCCCCGCTCATGCCCAGTTTCTCCATCCTTTTCCCCTCCACCCCCCACTCATGCCCCGTGTCTGCCCTGTTCCTCCCCACCCCCCACTCATGCCCCGTGTCTCCCTCCGTTCCCCTCACCCCCTGCTCATGCCCCGTGTTTTGCCTGTTCCCCCCACCCCCTGCTCATGCCCTGTGTCTCGCCTGTTACACTCCACCCCCCGCTCATGCCCCATGTCTCTCTCCTATTCCCCTCCACCCCCCGCTCATGCTCCGTGTCTCCCCTGTTCCCCCCACCCCCTGCTCATGCCCCGTGTTTTCCCTGTTCTTCCCACCCCTCGCTCATGCCCCTTGTCTCCCCTGTTCCACCCCACCCCCTGCTCATGCCCCGTGTCTCCCTCCTTTCTCCCCCATCCCCCGCTCATGCCCCGTGTCCTTCTCCTGTTCCCCCCACCCCTCGTACATGCCGCGTGTGTGCCCTGTTACCTCCCACCCCCCGCTCATGCCCCGTGTCTCCCTTGTGTTACCCCCTGCTCATGCCCCGTGTCTCCCTTGTGTTACCCCCAACCCCCGCTGATGCCCTGTGTCTCCCTTGTGTTACCCCCTGCTCATGCCCTGTGTCTCCCCTGTTACCCCCGACACCCGCTCATGCCCCGTGTCTAACTTGTGTTACCCCGCACCCCCACTCATGCCCGTGTCTCCCTTGTGTTACCCCCCACCCCCCGCTCATGCCCCGTGTCTCCCTTGTGTTACCCCCACCCCCTGCTCATGCCCCATGTCTCCTGTGTTACCCCCCACCCCCCGCTCATGCCCCGTGTCTCCCTCCTTTCCCGCCACCCCTCGCTAATGCCCCGTGTCTCTCTCCCCTTCCCCCCACCCCCCGCTCATGCCCCGTGTGTCCCTCCCCTTCCCCCGTCCCCCCGCTCATGCCCTGTGTCTCTCTCCCCTTCCCTCTATCCCCTTCTCATGCCCCTTGTCTCCCCTGTCACCCCCCGCTCATGGCCCATGTCTCCCTCGTGTTCCCCTCACCGCCCTCCCTCATGCCCCGTGTCTGCCCTGTTCCCCCACCCCCCGCTCATGCCACATGTCTCCCCTGTTCCCCCCGCTCATGCCACATGTCTCCCCTGTTCCCCCCACCCCCGCTCATGCTCCGTGTCTCCCTCCTCCCCCCACCCCCCTCTCATGCCCCTTGTCTCCCTCCTTTCCCCCCAACCCTCGCTCATGCCCCGTGTCTCTCTCCTTCCCCCCTGCCCCCCGCTCATGCCCTGTGTCTCCCTCCTTTCCCCCAACCCTCGCTCATGCCCCGTGTCTCTCTCCCCTTCCCCCCACCCCCAGCTCATGCCCTGTGTCTCTCTCCCCTTCCCCCTACCCCCTTCTCATGCCCCTTGTCTCCCCTGTCACCCCCCGCTCATGGCCCATGTCTCCCTCGTGTTCCCCCCAACGCCCTCCCTCATGCCCCGTGTCTGCCCTGTTCCCCCCACCCCCCCGTTCATGCCACATGTCTCCCCTGTCCCCCCCGCTCATGCCACATGTCTCCCCTGTTCCCCCCACCCCCGCTCATGCTCCGTGTCTCCCTCCTCCCCCCCACCCCCCTCTCATGCCCCTTGTCTCCCTCCTTTCCCCCCCAACCCTCGCTCATGCCCCGTGTCTCTCTCCTTCCCCCCTGCCCCCCGCTCATGCCCCGTGTCTCCCTCCTTTCCCCCCAACCCTCGCTCATGCCCCGTGTCTCTCTCCCCTTCCCCCCACCCCCAGCTCATGCCCTGTGTGTCTCTCCCCTTGCCCCCACCCCCGCTCATGCCCCATGTGTCCCTCCCCTTCCCCCCGCTCATGCCCCGTGTCTCTCTCCCCTTCCCCCCACCCCCCTGCTCATGCCCCTTGTCTCCCCTGTCACCCCCCACTCATTGCCTGTGTCTCCCTCGTGTTCCCCCCACCGCCCTCGCTCATGCCCCGTGTCTGCCCTGTTCCCCCCACCCCCCGCTCATGCCAGATGTCTCCCCTGTTCCCCCCACCCCCCCGCTCATGCCACATGTCTCCCCTGTTCCCCCCAACCCCCCCGCTCATGCCCCGTGTCTCCCTCCCCCCCCTCTCATGCCCCGTATCCCCCTCCTTTCCCCCACCCCCCGCACATGCCCCATTTCCCCTTCCTTTCCGTCCACCCCCCGCTCATGCCCCGTATCTCCCCTGCTCCCCCACCCCCCGCTCATGCCCCGTGTCTCCCTTGTGTTACCCCCCACCCCCGCTCATTCCCCATGTCTCCCTCCTTTCCCTCCCGCTCATGCCCCTTGTCTCCCTCCTTTCCCCCCCACCCCCCGCTCATGCCCCAAGTCTCACTCCTTTCCCCCCCACCCCCGCTCATGCCCCGTTTCTCCATCCTTTTCCCCTCCACCGCCCAATCATGCCCCGTGTCTGCCCTGTTCCTCCCCACCCCCCACTCATGCCCCGTGTCTCCCTCCCGTTCCCCTCACCCCCTGCTCATGCCCCGTGTTTTGCCTGTTCCCCCCACCCCCTGCTCATGCCCTGTGTCTCGCCTGTTACACTCCACCCCCCGCTCATGCCCCATGTCTCTCTCCTATTCCCATCCACCTCCCGCTCATGCTCCGTGTCTCCCCTGTTCCCCCACCCCCTGCTCATGCCCCGTGTTTTCCCTGTTCTTCCCACCCCTCGCTCATGCACCTTTTCTCCCCTGTTCCACCCAAACCCCTGCTCATGCCCCGTGTCTCCCTCCTTTCCCCCATCCCCCGCTCATGCCCCGTGTCCTTCTCCTGTTCCCCCCACCCCTCGTACATGCCGCGTGTGTGCCCTGTTACCTCCCACCCCCCGCTCATGCCCCGTGTCTCCCTTGTGTTACCCCCTGCTCATGCCCCGTGTCTCCCTTGTGTTACCCCCACCCCCCGCTCTTGCCCTGTGTCTCCCTTGTGTTACCCCCTACCCCCTGCTCATGCCCTGTGTCTCCCCTGTTACCCCCGACCCCCCGCTCATGCCCCGTGTCCCCCTTGTGTTACCCCCCACCCCCGCTCATGCCCGTGTCTCCCTTGTGTTACCCCCACCCCCCGCTCATGCCCCGTGTCTCCCTTGTGTTAACCCCTACCCCCCGCTCATGCCCCGTGTCTCCCTTGTGTTACCCCCACCCCCTGCTCATGCCCCATGTCTCCTGTGTTACCCCTACCCCCGCTCATGCCCAGTGTCTCCCTCCTTTCCCCCCACCCTTCGCTCATGCCCCGTGTCTCTCTCCCCTTCCCCCCAACCCCAGCTCATGCCCCGTGTGTCTCTCCCCTTCCCCCCACCCCCCGCTCATGCCCCGTGTGTCCCTCCCCTTCCCCCCGACCCCCCGCTCATGCCCTGTGACTCTCTCCCCTTCCCCCCACCCCCTTCTCATGCCCCTTGTCTCCCCTGTCACCCCCCGCTCATGGCCCATGTCTCCATCGTGTTCCCCCCACCGCCCTCCCTCATGCCCCGTGTCTGCCCTGTTCCCCCCCGCTCATGCCACATGTCTCCCCTGTTCCAAAAACCCCTCCCTCCACCACCGCACATGCTCCGTGTCTCCCTCCTCCCCCCACCCCCTCTCATGCCCCTTGTCCCCCTCCTTTCCCCCCCCCGCTCATGCCCCATGTCTCCCCTGCTCCCTCCACCCCCGCTCATGCCCCGTGTCTCCCTTGTGTTACCCCCCACCCCCCGCTCATGCCCCATGTCTCCCTCCTTTCCCCCAGCTCATGCCCCATGTCTCCCTCCTTTCCCCCACCCCCGCTCATGCCCCATGTCTCCCTCCTTCCCCCGCCCACCCCCGCTCATGCCCTGTGTCTCCCTTGTGTTACCCCCACCCCCCGCTCATGCCCCATGTCTCCCTCCTTTCCCCCCGCTCATGCCCCATGTCTCCCTCCTTTCCCCCCACCCCTGCTCATGCCCTGTGTCTCCATCCTTTTCCCCCCCACCCCCCGCTCATGCCCTGCGTCTGCCCTGTTCACCCCCACCCACCACTCATGCCCCGTGTCTCCCTCCCGTTCCTCCCACCCCCTGCTCATGCCCCGTGTTTTGCCTGTTCCCCCACCCCCTGCTCATGCCCTGTGTCTCGCCTGTTCCACCCCACCCCCTGCTCATGCCCTGTGTCTCCCCTGTTTCCCCCACCCCCTGCTCATGCCCCGTGTTTTCCCTGTTCTCCCCACCCCTCGCTCATGCCCCTTGTCTCCCCTGTTCCACCCCACCCCCTGCTCATGCCCCATGTCTCCCTCCTTTCCCCCCACCCCCGCTCATGCCCCATGTCTCCCCTGTTGCCCCCACCCCCCCGCTCATGCCCTGTGTCTCTCCTGTTGCCCCCACTCCCCTGTTCATGCCCCGTGTCTCCCCTGACCCCCACCCCCCGCTCATGCCCCTTGTCTCCCTCCTTTCCTCCCCACCCCCCGCTCATGCCCCGTGTCTCCATCCTTTTCCCCCACCCCACTCTCATGCCCCGTGTCTACGCTGTTCCCCCCCACCCCCTGCTCATGCCCCATGTCTCCCTCCTGTTCCCCCACCTCCTGCTCATGCCCTGTGTTTTGCCTGTTCCCCCCCACCCCCTGCTCATGCCCTGTTTCTCCCCTGTTCCACCCCACCCCCCCGCTCATGCCCTGTGTCTCTCTCCTTTTCCCCCCGACCCTCCGCTCATGCTCAGTGTCTCCCCTGTTCCCCCCACACCCTGCTCATGCCCCGTGTTTTCCCTGTTCTCCCCACACCTCACTCATGCCCCTTGTCTCCCCTGTTCTACCCCACCCCCCGCTCATGCGTCGTGTCTCCCTCCTCCCCCCCACCCCCCTCTCATGCCCCGTATCCCCCTCCTTTCCCCCACCCCCCGCTCATGCCCCATTTCCCCTTCCTTTCCGTCCACCCCCCGCTCATGCCCCGTATCTCCCCTGCTCCCCCACCCCCGCTCATGCCCCATGTCTCCCTTGTGTTACCCCCACCCCCGCTCATTCCCCATGTCTCCCTCCTTTCCCCCCCGCTCATGCCCCTTGTCTCCCTCCTTTACCCCCCACCTCCCGCTCATGCCTCAAGTCTCACTCCTTTCCCCCCCACCCCCGCTCATGCCCCGTTTCTCCATCCTTTTCCCCTCCACCCCCAATCATGCCCCGTGTCTGCCCTGTTCCTCCCCACCCCCCACTCATGCCCCGTGTCTCCTTCCCGTTCCCCCCACCCCCTGCTCATGCCCCGTGTTTTGCCTGTTCCCCCACCCCCTGCTCATGCCCTGTGTCTCGCCTGTTCCACCCCACCCCCGCTCATGCCCTGTGTCTCTCTCCTTTTCCCCCCAATCCCCTGCTCATGCTCTGTGTCTCCCCTGTTCCCCCCCACCCCCTGCTCATGCCCCGTGTTTTCCCTGTTCTCCCCACCCCTCGCTCATGCCCCTTGTCTCCCCTGTTCCACCCCACCCCCTGCTCATGCCCCATGTCTCCCTCCTTTACCCCACCCCCGCTCCTGCCCCATTTCTCCCCTGTTGCCCCCACCCCCCCGCTAATGCCCTGTGTCTCTCCTGTTGCCCCCACTCCCCTGTTCATGCCCCGTGTCTCCCCTGTTCCCCCCACCCCCCGCTCATGCCCCTTGTCTCCCTCCTTTCCTCCCCACCCCCCGCTCATGCCCCGTGTCTCCATCCTTTTCCCCCACCCCACTCTCATGCCCCGTGTCTACGCTGTTCCCCCCCACCCCCTGCTCATGCCCCATGTCTCCCTCCCGTTCCCCCACCTCCTGCTCATGCCCTGTGTTTTGCCTGTTCCCCCCACCCCCTGCTCATGCCCTGTTTCTCCCCTGTTCCACCCCACCCCCCCGCTCATGCCCTGTGTCTCTCTCCTTTTCCCCCCGACCCTCCGCTCATGCTCAGTGTCTCCCCTGTTCCCCCCACCCCCTGCTCATGCCCCGTGTTTTCCCTGTTCTCCCCACACCTCACTCATGCCCCTTGTCTCCCCTGTTCTACCCCACCCCCGCTCATGCCCCGTGTCTCCCTCCTCCCCCCTTCCCCCTCTCATGCCCCTTATCCCCCTCCTTACCCCCACCCCCCGCTCATGCCCCATTTCCCCTTCCTTTCCGTCCACCCCCCGCTCATGCCCCGTATCTCCCCTGCTCCCCCACCCCCGCTCATGCCCGTGTCTCCCTTGTGTTACCCCCCACACCCGCTCATTCCCCATGTCTCCCTCCTTTCCCCCCGCTCATGCCCCTTGTCTCACTCCTTTCCCCCCCACCCCCGCTCATGCCCCGTTTCTCCATCCTTTTCCCCTCCACCGCCCAATCATGCCCCGTGTCTGCCCTGTTCCTCCCCACCCCCCACTCATGCCCCGTGTCTCCCTCCCGTTCCCCTCACCCCTTGCTCATGCCCCGTGTTTTGCCTGTTCCCCCCACCCCCTGCTCATGCCCTGTGTCTCGCCTGTTACACTCCACCCCCCGCTCATGCCCCATGTCTCTCTCCTATTCCCCTCCACCTTCCGCTCATGCTCCGTGTCTCCCCTGTTCCCCCCACCCCCTGCTCATGCCCCGTGTTTTCCCTATTCTTCCCACCCCTCGCTCATGCCCCTTGTCTCCCCTGTTCCACCCCACCCCCTGCTCATGCCCCGTGTCTCCCTCCTTTCCCCCATCCCCCGCTCATGCCCCGTGTCCTTCTCCTGTTCCCCCCACCCCTCGTACATGCCGCATGTGTGCCCTGTTACCTCCCAACCCCCGCTCATGCCCCGTGTCTCCCTTGTGTTACCCCCTGCTCATGCCCCGTGTCTCCCTTGTGTTACCCCCACCCCCCGCTCATGCCCTGTGTCTCCCTTGTGTTACCCCCTACCCCCTGCTCATGCCCTGTGTCTCCCCTGTTACCCCCGACCCCCCGCTCATGCCCCGTGTCTCCCTTGTGTTACCCCCCACCCCTGCTCATGCCTGTGTCTCCCTTGTGTTACCCCCCACCACCTGCTCATGCCTCGTGTCTCCCTTGTGTTACCCCCCACCCCCCGCTCATGCCCCGTGTCTCCCTTGTGTTACCCCCACCCCCTGCTCATGCCCCATGTCTCCTGTGTTACCCCCACCCCCAGCTCATGCCCCGTGTCTCCCTCCTTTCCCCCCACCCCTCGCTCATGCCCCGTGTCTCTCTCCCCTTCCCCCCAACCCCAGCTCATGCCCCGTGTGTCTCTCCCCTTCCCCCCACCCCCGTTCATGCCCCGTGTGTCCCTCCCCTTCCCCCAACCCCCCGCTCATGCCCTGTGTCTCTCTCCCCTTCCCCCACCCCCTTCTCATGCCCCTTGTCTCCCCTGTCACCCCCCGCTCATGGCCCATGTCTCCATCGTGTTCCCCCCACCGCCCTCCCTCATGCCCCGTGTCTGCCCTGTTCCCCCCACCCCCCGCTCATGCCACATGTCTCCCCTGTTCCCCCCCGCTCATGCCACATGTCTCCCCTGTTCCCCCCACCCCCGCTCATGCTCCGTGTCTCCCTCCTCCCCCCACCCCCCTCTCATGCCCATTGTCCCCATCCTTTCCCCCCACCCCCGCTCATGCCCCATGTCTCCGCTGCTCCCCCCACCCCCGCTCATGCCCCGTGTCTCCCTTGTGTTACCCCCCACCCCCCGCTCATGCCCCATGTCTCCCTCCTTTCCCCCCGCTCATGCCCCATGTCTCCCTCCTTTCCCCCACCCCCGCTCATGCCCCATGTCTCCCTCCTTCCCCCGCCCACCCCCGCTCAAGCCCTGTGTCTCCCTTGTGTTACCCCCACCCCCCGCTCATGCCCCATGTCTCCCTCCTTTCCCCCTGCTCATGCCCCATGTCTCCCTCCTTTCCCCCCACCCCTGCTCATGCCCCGTGTCTCCATCCTTTCCCCCCCACCCCCACTCATGCCCTGTGTCTGCCCTGTTCACCCCCACCCACCACTCATGCCCCGTGTCTCCCTCCCGTTCCCCCACCCCCTGCTCATGCCCTGTGTTTTGCCTGTTCCCCCACCCCCTGCTCATGCCCTGTGTCTCGCCTGTTCCACCCCACCCCCGCTCATGCCCTGTGTCTCTCTCCTTTTCCCCCCACTCCCCTGCTCATGCTCTGTGTCTCCCCTGTTCCCCCCCAACCCCTGCTCATGCCCTGTGTTTTCCCTGTTCTCCCACCCCTCGCTCATGCCCCTTGTCTCCCCTGTTCCACCCCACCCCCTGCTCATGCCCCATGTCTCCCTCCTTTCCCTCCTCCCCCGCTCATGCCCCATGTCTCCCCTGTTTCCCCCACCCCCCCCCGCTCATGCCCTGTGTCTCTCCTGTTGCCCCCACTCCCCTGTTCATGCCCCGTGTCTCCCCTGTTCCCCCCACCCCCCGCTCATGCCCCTTGTCTCCCTCCTTTCCTCCCCACCCCCCGCTCATGCCCCGTGTCTCCATCCTTTTCCCCCACCCCACTCTCATGCCCCGTGTCTACGCTGTTCCCCCCCACCCCCTGCTCATGCCCCATGTCTCCCTCCCGTTCCCCCACCTCCTGCTCATGCCCTGTGTTTTGCCTGTTCCCCCCACCCCCTGCTCATGCCCTGTTTCTCCCCTGTTCCACCCCACCCCTCCGCTCATGCCCTGTGTCTCTCTCCTTTTCCCCCCGACCCTCTGCTCATGCTCAGTGTCTCCCCTGTTCCCCCCACTGTCATGATCTCTGCTTCCAAAAGGTCTGGGTTTTCCCAACTCCCTTGGAAGCAGATCCATAACCCAGGTTCCGAGTGCCAACCAGTCCCAATTGGGACCTTTTGGACCCAGTCCTGGCGCCAGTGGCACCAGGCTCATAAATATGCCCAGTCCCAGCGCTGGAAGCGCCGGGCTCATAATGCTTGGGTGGACTTACCTGCAGCAGACCATGCTGCTTACTTGCCTGCCAGTTGAGCCTCTGATCCTCTTCTGTTTGGAACTACTTTTCCTGTTGGGTGGGGCAGGAGCCACTCCCTAGATTCAAAACACTGGAACTCTTCTGGAAAGCAGGAACTCTTTTCTTACCTAGGCGTGGCTGTGGAAGGAGACACCTAAGCACTACAGGAGGCTATTTAAACCACACCCGATGGATGAATCTTGCTTTGCGTTATTCTGCATCCTCTGCAGCAGAACGCTCATCGTGTCTTCTGCATCTGATCCTGGGCCTAAGGAAAAAGGCTTACCATCCTGAATCCAGTCTTCAGCAACAACTATAAAGACAAGAAAGAACAGGTTAGCATTACGGTCTTCAGTGACAGCTCTTCACTTACCTGGTCCATCGGCTGTCACCAACGCCTCGCGCTGCATTCCGGCATCTGAAAGACAAAGGCTTACCTACTCTTCGTGCGCTCCGGAGGTCTTCACACTGCATTCCGGCATCTGAAAGACAAAAGCTTACCAACTCTTCGCACGCTCCGGAGGCCTTCGGCGCTGCATCCCGCATCTGAAAGACAAAACAAGGTGCGTTTAAAGACATTGGGGAACTTTAATACTCACGTGCCATTACTCCTTTCCACATCTAACCCAGTGGGTATTCCGGCACCCTGCAGCCGCTCCGAACGTGTACCTGCAAAATAAAAAGACAGTTAGAGCGCATCGTGAAGCAGGCAACAAGCGCTTACTTATGTGCTTCCAGGCGCTTCTATTCATCACACAGGCTCCATCTTCAATTCACTTCAGCCCGGCATCCGCCATCGCCGGAACCCTGCAAAACAAGAAACATCATTACTAAAGACTTTAAAGACATTAGAATTACTCGAAACTTACCGTTCGTGCAGTAAACGACGGACAGCAGTCCTCTGAAGTCAAGAGGCCTGCTCCCCTTATCCAGTGAAGAAACTGGTTACAGCACCCTGCCCCGAGGCAGATGGAGAGCACGGCGTTCACTTACCTAAGGTGAGAGCGTTAACCTTTGGGGTTCTACAGGAGAAGAGAAAGGGAAGAAGAGAGAGACATTCAATAACGCAGTTCCTTAATCCCATATTTTCTATCTGCAGACATCTTACCCTTCAAGTCAGACATACAGTGCACAGAGGTCCAGCCCAAAGAGCCAGCCGTGTGTTACACATCACCTTTGCAGATACGGTATACGCCCAGTCAAGACCGGCGCCTCTACGGGAATCAGGTGAGCGTTACAGAACGCAAAGCCTACCACAACACTCCCGTCCAGACGCTATGGAAACCTCGGATACCGACCAGCTAGCCCAGTTACTTGGGGAACTAAGGGCAGAAGTGCATGCAGCCCGTCAGGAAACGAACGCTCTAAGAAGGGAACTGATTATTTCCAAGGAGCGAACAGATGATCTCGCTAGACAATTGCTACAGTCACAAGCCGGACAGACCCCGTTACCCGCATCTGGGGGAAATCTTCCTTCTACATCCTCTATGAATCCAGTGCAGATCAACCTACCTGGGAATGTACCTCTGGCTCCGCCCAAACGATTTTCTGGTGACCCAAAGAGGTTTGCAGTATTTATCAATCGGTGCCGGTTGCATTTCTTATGCCGGCCAGCAGCCTTTCCAACTGATCAAGCTAAAGTAGCTTTCGTGCTTTCGTACCTTAGTGGCAATGCGGCAGACTGGTCGATCCCTCTAGTAAATCAAGATGATCCGGTCCTCCATGATTTTCAAGCTTTTCAGCTCAGTATGGAAAAACTGTTCGCAAGACATTCACAGGGGCAGGCCTTGGACAATGAGCTTCTTTCGTTGCGACAAGGTAATCAAGACCTTTTGGCTTATATTGCATCTTTCAACAGACTGATAGTGGAAACTCAATGGCCTGAGGACAAAAGGATTACGCTGTTTTATAGAGGTCTACGTGGAGAGCTCAAAGATGTGTTAGCCCAAGTAGTGAATCCCCCATAAGATTGTTCGGACTATATAGACTTAGTCGTTCAAATAGATCACAGACTGCAGAACAGGAAGGCCGATAGTTCCAAGTTTGATGCTCGAGTATTTTCCAAACCGCCAACTCCTTCCAAAGGAGTAGACTCCGGGGAACCCATGCAAATAGGGGGTCTGAAAGGTCCTCTAACACAAAAGGAGCGGGAAAGGAGAAAACAGTTGCAATTATGCCTCTATTGCGGAAACTCAGGGCACTTTCTTCGAGACTGTCCGGTGAAACCTGCCAAGAAGGCAGTAGGAGCTGCAGTTACCAAAGTTACAAACTCTGAGCAGGGAAACGACCTCGCCCGACAAGAATAGAGGTCCTCTTGCCAAGCGTGAAAACCAGTTCCGTGACCTCGCATTTCGTGATACCTATGGTCCTCATTAGCCCTGATAATCCGGATCGATTACATGCAATTGAAGCTTACGTCGACAGCGGTGCCATCGGCAATTATGTGGATCATGAAATGGTTTTGAGGATGAATCTAACTCTTTGTCCCAAGGCTGTAAAGGACGTCATTACTACGGTGGATGGTACGGAGATAGCCTCCGGGCCAGTAACGCATACCACTCAAGAGGTGACGCTAGTAAGTCAAGATGGACACCATGAGAAGATCGTGTTCGATGTGATCAAGGCCCCTCAGTTTCAGATTATTCTAGGAATACCTTGGTTAGAGAAACACAATCCTCTGATCGATTGGCAAGCAAGAACGGTCCAGTTTCCAGAATGTGTCTCTACTTGTCACCCTCCACCTGGTGTTGCACTGGCAGCAATTTCTTCAGAGACTCCCCAGTTACCTCCCGAATACCTAGAATACCAAGATGTTTTTCGGAAGGACCAGGCTAACTCTCTACCTCCTCATAGGTCTTATGACTGCCAGATAGACCTGATACCTGGCTCTACTCCTCCTTGTAGTAGAATTTATGCCCTCACCGAGCCTGAGAACCTTCACCTTCGACAATACCTGGATCAATACCTGGCAAATGGGTTTATTCGTCCTTCCAAGTCCCCTGCTTCTTCAGCTTTGTTCTTCGTTCCAAAAAAGGAAGGAGACCTTAGAACTTGTATAGATTATCGCTCCCTGAACCAGATCACCGTTAAGAATAGATATCCGTTACCTTTGATCCCTGAACTCCTGGACCAAGTCAGAAAAGCATGCATATATACAAAGCTGGATCTTAGAGGAGCTTACCACTTGGTACGAGTAAAAGAGGGCGATGAATGGAAGACGGCCTTCCGCACCAAGTATGGGCTATTTGAATATCAGGTCATGCCCTTCGGACTTTGCAATGCCCCGGCCGCCTTTCAATATTTTATGAACGATGTCCTCAGAGAGCTCATAGATGTGTGTGTTGTTGTTTACATTGACGACATCCTCGTTTATTCTTCATCGGAATCTGAACATCGGAAACACGTGAAAATGGTCCTCGAAAGATTGCGTCAACACAAACTTTTCGCTAAGTTGGAAAAATGTGTTTTCAACGTGACTGAAGTTGAATTCTTGGGATTCATATTATCACCTGGCGGAGTGCGTATGGATTCAAAGAAGGTCGATGCAGTTCTCAAATGGCCATCACCATCCTCCGTAAAAGGTGTGCAAAGCATGTTAGGCTTTGCTAACTTTTACCGCAGGTTTATCCCCGAATTCTCTCGAATAGTCCAGCCCATCACTGCCTTGTTAAAGAAAAACAAACGTTTTGAATGGTCTACCGAGGCGGAACAAGCTTTCCAGGATTTGAAGACTAAATTTATCTCTGCACCAATCTTAAAACACCCTCGCCCCGAACTCCCCTACATCGTGGAAACTGATGCTTCAAGCCTTGCCATGGGGGCAGTTCTATCACAAAAGGACCCGGTAACCAATCAGTTGCATCCCGTGGCATTTTGGTCCCGCAAATTCTCACCTCCTGAAATCAATTACACGATTACTGACAAGGAACTTCTGGCTATCAAGTCTGCCTTTAAGGCTTGGCGGCATTATCTGCTGGGGGCCCGACACACCGTTACTGTGATTACGGATCACCGAAACCTGCAATATTTGAAAACCGCAAAAGCCCAATCCTCTAGACAACTCCGTTGGGCATTATTCTTTGCCGAGTTTGACTTCATAATTACCTATCGACCTGGTACAAAGAACGGTAAAGCTGATGCCCTTTCTCGGATGGGAGTGGAAGAACACTTGATCAACCCTAAACCTGTACCAATCATTCCCGAACAAAGAATTCTGGGTGTAATCGCCACAGAATCCATAGAGGAAGTTAAGGATAAGGCCAGGCAACTTGTAACTCCAGCAGACATACAGAATTGGCATCTGAAGGGAAAGGACTTTGCAGTAAAGGACAACTCATCGTATTTCCAAGAACGATTATACCTACCCAGCACAGATTTACAGAAAAAAGTAATCTCTTGTTATCACGATTCTTTAATGGAAGGACATCCCGGTATGGCCAAGACCTCAGAAAAGATCAAGCGCTACTTCTGGTGGCCGTCTTGGAAAAAAGATATCAGAGACTTTATAATGTCCTGTGGAGTATGCGCCCAAAACAAGAGTCAAAAGGAAAGACCAGCAGGCCTCTTACGCCCTATTGACATCCCACCTCGCCCTTGGCATACGCTTTCTATGGACTTCATCACCGATCTACCTCCATGCTCCGGATACAATACGATTCTAGTAATCGTGGACTTATTCTCCAAGATGGCGCATTTCATTCCGCTCAAAGGCTTGCCAACAGCAGCAACTCTGGCCCGAGAATTTCTCGAAAACATCGTCCGACTGCACGGTTTTCCTTCGGTTCTAATTTCGGATCGAGGTAGTCAATTTATTTCTCATTTTTGGCGAAGTTGCTGTCGGTCGGCTCAAATTGATGTGAGACTATCGACCAGTCACCACCCTTAGACCGACGGACAAACCGAGAGGACCAATCAAACTCTGGAACAGTATTTACGCTGCATGCTGCAACAAACTGAAAAAACTTGGAAAGACATCCTTTGGATAGCCGAATATGCCTACAATAACTCTGTCCATTCGGGAACTGGGAAAACCCCGTTTTTTCTTTTGTACGGCAGTCACCCTCGAACCTCGGAGTTGGATCCCCTCCAAGATCTTGAAACACCAGAAGTAGACTACCTGCATTCTACAATCACCCAAGCCTTTAAGGAAGCTGTTTCTCACCTTCAAAGGGCTAAAGAACAATACAAGAAAGGAGCAGATCAACATCGGAAGGAAGCCCCTCAATATCAAGTAGGGGATCAAGTCTGGTTATCCACCAAATATCTACCTCTAAAAGGGCCACGCACATTCAACCCAAGATACCTTGGTCCCTATTCCATCACTACCATAGTAAACCCAGTAGCGGTCAAGTTGGACTTGCCCCCGCACATGAAGATACATCCGGTCTTCCATGTCTCTCTATTAAAACCCGTGCAACCTCAAACCTGACTAACTAAATCTCCAAAACCTATCCTAGTTGATGGGGAACTCGAGTTTGAAGTCAAAAGCATTCTGGACTCCAAGATCTCCAAATCTAAACTATTTTACCTAATTGACTGGAAAGGCTACGGCCCCCAAGAGAGATCCTGGGAACCTGCTGAATATGTCCACGCTCCTCGCCTAATCAAAAGATTTCACCGAACATTTCCTGACAAGCCAAAACCCCCGGAGAAGCCCGGTTTGGGAGGGGCCTTGAGGGGGGGGTACTGTCATGATCTCTGCTTCCAAAAGGTCAGGGTTTTCCCAACTCCCTTGGAAGCAGATCCATAACCCAGGTTCCGAGTGCCAACCAGTCCCAATTGGGACCTTTTGGACCCAGTCCTGGCGCCAGTGGCACCAGGCTCATAAATATGCCCAGTCCCAGCGCTGGAAGCGCCGGGCTCATAATGCTTGGGTGGACTTACCTGCAGCAGACCATGCTGCTTACTTGCCTGCCAGTTGAGCCTCTGATCCTCTTCTGTTTGGAACTACTTTTCCTGTTGGGTGGGGCAGGAGCCCCTCTCTAGATTCAGAACACTGGAACTCTTCTGGAAAGCAGGAACTCTTTTCTTACCTAGCGTGGCTGTGGAAGGAGACACCTAAGCACTACAATAGGCTATTTAAACCACACCCGATGGATGAATCTTGCTTTGCGTTATTCTGCATCCTCTGCAGCAGAACGCTCATCGTGTCTTCTGCATCTGATCCTGGGCCTAAGGAAAAAGGCTTACCATCCTGAATCCAGTCTTCAGCAACACCTATAAAGACAAGAAAGAACAGGTTAGCATTACGGTCTTCAGTGACAGCTCTTCACTTACCTGGTCCATCGGCTGTCACCAATGCCTCGCGCTGCATTCCGGCATCTGAAAGACAAAGGCTTACCTACTTTTCGTGCGCTCCGGAGGTCTTCACACTGCATTCCGGCATCTGAAAGACAAAAGCTTACCAACTCTTCGCACGCTCCGGAGGCCTTCGGCGCTGCATCCCGCATCTGAAAGACAAAACAAGGTGCGTTTAAAGACATTGGGGAACTTTAATACTCACGTGCCATTACTCCTTTCCACATCCAACCCAGTGGGTATTCCGGCACCCTGCAGCCGCTCCGAACTTGTACCTGCAAAATAAAAAGACAGTTAGAGCGCATTGTGAAGCAGGCAACAAGCGCTTACTTATGTGCTTCCAGGCGCTTCTATTCATCACACGGGCTCCATCTTCAACTCACTTCAGCCCGGCATCCGCCATCGCCGGAACCCTGCAAAACAAGAAACATCATTACTAAAGACTTTAAAGACATTAGAATTACTCGAAACTTACCGTTCATGCAGTAAACGACGGACAGCAGTCCTCTGAAGTCAAGAGGTCTGCTCCCCTTATCCAGTGAAGAAACTGGTTACAGCACCCTGCCCCGAGGCAGATGGAGAGCACGGCGTTCACTTACCTAAGGTGAGAGCGTTAACCTTTGGGGTTCTACAGGAGAAGAGAAAGGGAAGAAGAGAGAGACATTCAATAACCCAGTTCCTTAATCCCATATTTTCTATCTGCAGACATCTTACCCTTCAAGTCAGACATACAGTGCACAGAGGTCCAGCCCAAAGAGCCAGCCGTGTGTTACACATCACCTTTGCAGATACGGTATACGCCCAGTCAAGACCGGCGCCTCTACGGGAATCAGGTGAGCGTTACACCCACCCCCTGCTCATGCCCTGTGTTTTCCCTGTTCTCCCCACACCTCACTCATGCCCCTTGTCTCCCCTGTTCCACCCCACCCCCTGCTCATGGCCCGTGTCTCCCTCGATTCCCCCCACCCCCGCTCATGCCCCGTGGCTCACCTGTTGCCCCCACCCCCGCTCATGCCCCGTGTCCTTCTCCTGTTCCCCCCACCCCCGCTCAAGCCCCGTGTGTGCCCTGTTCCCCCCACACCCCCGCTCATGCCCTGTTCCCTCCACCCCCCGCTCATGCCCTGTCTCCCCTGTTACCCCCCACCCCCCGCTCATGCCCTGTGTCTACCTTGTGTTAACCCCCACCCCCCACTCATGCTCCGTGTCTCCCTTGTGTTACCCCCCACTCATACCCCGTGTCTCCCTTGAGTTACCCCCCACCCCCCGTGTCTCCCTTGTGTTACCCCCACCCCCGCTCATGCCCTGTGTCTCCCCTGTTACCCCCCTCCCCCCGCTCATGCCCCATGTCTCCTTTGTCTTACCCTCCACCCCCGCTCATGCCCGTGTCTCCCTTGTGTTACCCGCACTCCCGCCCCATGTCTCCCGTGTGTTACCCCCCATGCCCCGCTCATGCTCCGTGTCTCCCCTGTTCCCCCACCCCCGTTCATGCCCTGTGTCTCCCTCCTTCCCTCCACCCCCCGCTCATGCCCCGTGTCTCCATCCTTTTCCCCCCACCCCCTGCTCATGCCCTGTGTTTTGCCTGTTCCCCCCACCCCCTGCTCATGCCCTGTTTCTCCCTCCCGTTCCCCCACCTCCTGCTCATGCCCTGTGTTTTGCCTGTTCCCCCCACCCCCTGCTCATGCCCTGTTTCTCCCCTGTTCCACCCCACCCCCCCGCTCATGCCCTGTGTCTCTCTCCTTTTCCCCCCGACCCTCTGCTCATGCTCAGTGTCTCCCCTGTTCCCCCCACCCCCTGCTCATGCCCCGTGTTTTCCCTGTTCTCCCCACACCTCACTCATGCCCCTTGTCTCCCCTGTTCCACCCCACCCCCTGCTCATTGCCCGTGTCTCCCTCGATTCCCCCCACCCCCGCTCATGCCCCGTGTCTCACCTGTTGCCCCCACCCTCCGCTCATGCCCCGTGTCCTTCTCCTGTTCCCCCACCCCCGCTCATGCCCCGTGTGTGCCCTGTTCCCCCCCACCCCCGCTCATGCGCTGTTCCCCCCACACCCGCTCATGCCCTGTCTCCCCTGTTACCCCCCAACCCCCGCTCATGCCCCGTGTCTCCCTTGTGTTACCCCCACCCCCCGCTCATGCTCCGTGTCTCCCTTGTGTTACCCCCCACTCATGCCCTATGCCCTGTCTTTCTCTTGAGTTACCCCCCACCCCCGCTCATGCCCCATGTCTCCCTTGTGTTACCCCCACCCCCTGCTCATGCCCCGTGTCTCCTTTGTGTTACCCTCCACCCCCACTCATACCCGTGTCTCCCTTGTGTTACCCCCACTCCCCACTCATGCCCCATGTCTCCCTTGTGTTACCCCTCATGCCCCGCTCATGCTCCGTGTCTCCCCTGTTCCCCCACCCCTATTCATGCCCCGTGTCTCTCCCCTTCCCCCCACCCCCACTCATGCCCCGTGTCTCCATCCTTTTCCCCCCACCCCCGCTCATGCCCCGTGTCTCTCTCCTGTTCCCCCACCCCCTGCTCATGCCCTGTGTGTGCCCTGTTCCCCCCACCACCCCTCATGCCCTGTGTCTCCCCTGTTCCCCCTGACCCCCCGCTCATGCCCCGTGTCTCCCCTGTTCTACCCCACCCCCCGCTCATGCCCCGTGTCTCCCTCCTTTCCCCCCCACCCCCCGCTCATGCCCCGTGTCTCCCTCCTTTCCCCCCGCTCATGTCCCTTGTCTCCCCTGTTGCCCCCACCCCCCGCTCATGCCCTGTGTCTCTGTCGTGTTATCCCCCCACCCCCCGCTCATGCCCCGTGTTTCCCCTGTTGCCCCCACCCCCTGCTCATGCCCCGTTTCTCCCTCGTGGACCCCCCCACCCTCAGCTCCTGTCCCGTGTCGCCCTCGTGTTCCTCCCACCCCCCGCTCATGCCCTGTGTCTCCCTCCTGTACCCCCACCCCCCGCTCATGCCCCGTGTTTCCCTCGTGTTCCCCTCCACCCCCCGCTCATGGCCCGTGTCTCCCTCGTGTTCCCCCCCGCTCATGGCCCGTGTCTGCCCTGTTCCCCCCACCCCCCCGCTCATGGCCCATGTCTGCCTTGTTCCCCCCACACCCCCCGCTCATGCCCCATGTCTCCCCTGTACCACCCCACCCCCCGCTCATGCCCCGTGTCTCCCTCTGTTACCCCCCACCCCCTGCTCATGCCCCTTGTCTCCCCTGTTCCCCCCACCCCCCGCTCATGCCCCGTGTCTCCCTCATGTACCCCCCGACCCCCCGCTCATGCCCCGTGTGTCTCCTGTTGCCCCCCACCCTCCGCTCATGTCTCGTGTCTCCCTCGTGTTCCCCCCACCCTCCGCTCATTCCCCCTTGTTTCCCTCGTGTTACCCCCCACCCCCCTACTAAAGCCCCATGTCTCCATCATGTTACCCCCTCACCCCCTGCTCATGCCCCGTGTCTTCCTCCTTTCCCCCCCTCACCCCCCGCTCATGCCCCGTGTCCTTCTCCTGTTCCCCCCATCCCCGCTCATGCCCCGTGTGCCCTGTTCCCCCCGCTCATGCCCCGTGTGCCCTGTTCCCCCCACCCCCCGCTCATGCCCTGTCTCCCCTGTTACCCCCCAATCCCCGCTCATGCCCCGTGTCTCCCTTGTGTTACCCCCCGCTCATGCCCTTTTTCTCCCTTGTGTTACCTCCCGCTAATGCCCCGTGTCTCCCTTGTGTTATCCCCCACTCATGCCCGTGTCTCCCTTGTGTTACTCCCACCCCCCACTCATGCCCCGTGCCTCCCTTGTGTTACCCCCCAACCCCCGCTCATGCCCCGTGTCTCCCTTGTGTTACCCCCCACCCCCTGCTCATGCCCTAAGTCTCCCACCTTTCCCCCCACCCCCCGCTCATGCCCTAAGTCTCCCTCCTTCCCCCCCACCCCTCGCTCATGCCCCATGTCTCCCTCCTTTCCCACCCACCCACCGCTCATGCCATGTGTCTCCCTCCTTTCCCACCCACCCCCCGCTCATGCCCCGTGTCTCCATCCTTTTCCCCCCCACCCCCCACTCATGCCCGGTGTCTGCCCTGTTCCCCCCCACCCCCCACTCATGCCCCGCATCTCCCTCCCATTCCCCCCCTGCTCATGCCCCGTGTTTTGCCTGTTCCCCCCACCCCCTGCTCATGCCCTGTGTCTCGCCTGTTCCACCCCACCCCCCCTCATGCCCTGTGTCTCTCTCCTTTACCCCCCACCCCCCCGCTCATGCTCCGTGTCTCCCCTGTTCCCCCCGCCCCCTGCTCATGCCCCGTGTTTTCCCTGTTCTCCCCACCCCTCGCTCATGCCCCTTGTCTCGCCTGTTCCACCCCACCCCCACTCATGCCCCGTGTCTCCCTCATTTCCCCCACCCATGCTCATGCCCCGTGTCTCCCCTATTGCCCCCACCCCCCGCTCATGCCCTGTGTCTCCCATGTTTCCCCCACCCCCCCGCTCATGCACCGTGTCTCCCTCCTTTCCCCCCACCCCCCGCTCATGCCCTGTGTCTCCCTCCTTTCCCCCCTATCCCCTGCTCATGCCCCGTGTCTCCATCCTTTTCCCCCCACCCCCCTCTCATGCCCCTTGTCTCCCTACTTTCCCCCACCCCTGCTCATGCCCCCTGTCTCCCCTGTTGCCCCCACCGCCCCGCTCATGCCCCGTGTTTCCCCTGCTGCCCCCACCCCCTCGCTCATGCACCGTGTCTCCCTCGTGTTCCCCCCACCGCCTGCTCATGCCCTGTGTTTCCCTCATGTTATCCCCCACCCCCCGCTCATGCCCCGTGTTTTCCCTGTTCCCTCCCACCCCCCGCTCATGCCCCGTGTCTCCCTGTTCGCCCCCGCTCATGCCCCGTGTTCCCATCCGTTTCCCCCCCACCCGCCGCTCATGCCCCGTGTCTCTCCTGTTCCCCCCCACCACCCCGCTCATGCCCCGTGTCTCCCTCGTGTTCCCCCCACTCCGCTCATGCCCTGTGTTTCCCTTGTGTTATCCCCCACCTCCCGCTCATGCCCCGTGTTTTCCCTGTTTTCCCCCACCCCCTGCTCATGCCCCGTGTCTCCCCTGTTCCACCCCCTGCTCATGCCCCGTGTCCCCCTCCTTTTCCCCCACCCGCCGCTCATGCCCTGTGTATCCCCTGTTTCCCCCCACCCCCGCTCATGCCCCGTGTCTCCCTCGTGTTCCCTTCCACCCCCCGATCATGCCCCTTGTCTCCCCTGTTCCCCGCCACCCCCTGCTCATGCCCCGTGTCTCTCTCGTGATCCCCCCACACCCGCTCATGCCCCGTGTTTCCTTCCTCCCCCCCACCCCCCGCTCATGCCCCGTGTCTCCCTTGTGTTACCCCCCCACCCCCCGCTCATGCCCTGTTTCTCCCTTGTGTTACCTCCCGCTAATGCCCCGTGTCTCCCTTGTGTTACCCCCCACCCCCCGCTCTTGCCCGTGTCTCCCTTGTGTTACCCCCACCCCCCGCTCATGCCCCGTGTCTCCATTGTGTTACCCCCAAACCCTGCTCATGCCCCGTGTCTCCCTTGTGTTACCCCCCACCCCCCGCTCATGCCCTAAGTCTCCCTCCTTTCCCCCCACCCCCGCTCATGCCCCATGTCTCCCTCCTTTCCCACCCACCCACCGCTCATGTCCCGTGTCTCCCTCCTTTCCCACCCACCCCCGCTCATGCCCCGTGTCTCCATCCTTTTCCCCCCACTCATGCCCCGTTTCTGCCCTGTTACCCCCCACCCCCCACTCATGCCCCGTGTCTCCCTCCCGTTCCCTCCCACCCCCTGCTCATGCCCCGTGTTTTGCCTGTTCCCCCCACCCCCTGCTCATGCCCTGTGTCTCGCCTGTTCCACCCCACCCCCCCTCATGCCCTGTGTCTCTCTCCTTTTCCCCCCCACTCCACCGCTCATGCTCCATGTCTCCCCTATTCCCCCCACCCCCTGCTCATGCCCCTTGTCTCCCCTGTTCCACCCCACCCCTCGCTCATGCCCCGTGTCTCCCCTGTTGCCCCCACCCACCGCTCATGCCCTGTGTCTCTCCGTTGCCCCCACCCCCCGCTCATGCCCCGTGTCTCCCTCCTTTCTCCCCACCCCCTTCTCATGCCCCGTGTCTGTGCTGTTCCCCCCACCCCCCACTCATGCCCCGTGTCTCCCTCCCGTTCCCCCCACCCCCTGCTCATGCCTTGTGTTTTGCCTGTTCCCCCTTTCCCCCCTCCCCCTGGTCATGCCCTGTGTCTCCCCTGTACCACCCCACCCCCGCTCATGCCCCGTGTCTCTCTCCTTTCCACCCCATCCTCCGCTCATGCTCCATGTCTCCCCTGTTCCCCCCACCCCCTGCTCATGCCCCGTGTTTTCCCTGTTTGCCCCACCCCTCGCTCATGCCCCTTGTCTCACCTGTTCCAGCCCACCCCCTGCTCATGCCCCGTGTCTCCCTCCTTTCCCTCCACCCCTGCTAATGCCCCTGTCTCCCCTGTTGCCCCCACCCCACCCGCTCATGCCCCGTATTTCCCCTGTTGCCCCCACCCCCCCGCTCATGCACCGTGTCTCCCTCACGTTCCCCCCATCACCTGCTCATGCCCTGTGTTTCCCTCGTGTTATCCCCCACCCCCTGCTCATGCCCCGTGTTTTCCCTGTTCCCTCCCACCCCCCGCTCATGCCCCGTGTCTCCCCTGTTCGCCCCCGCTCATGTCCCGTGTCCCCCTCCTTTTCCACCCCACCCGCCGCTCATGCCCCGTGTCTCCCCTGTTCCCCTCCACCACCCCGCTCATGCCCCGTGTCTCCCTCGTGTTCCCCCCACTCCGCTCATGCCCTGTGTTTCCCTTGTGTTATCCCCCACCCCCCGGTCATGCCCCGTGTTTTCCCTGTTTTCCCCCACCCCCCGCTCATGTCCCGTGTCTTCTCTGTTCCACCCCCGCTCGTGCCCCGTGTCCCCCTCCTTTTCCCCTCCACCCCCCGCTCATGCCCCTTGTCTCCCCTGTTCCCCCCCACCCCCTGCTCATGCCCCGTGTCTCTCTCGTGTTCCCCCCACCCCCGCTCATGCCCCGTGTTTCCTTCCTTTTCCCCCCCACCCCCCGCTCATGCCCATGCCCATGTCTACCTCCGTTCCCCCCACCCCCTGCTCATGCCCCGCATACCCTGTTCCCCCCACCCCCGCTCATGCCACGTGTCTCCCTCGTGTTCCCCTCCACCCCCCACTCATGCCCCTTGTCTCCCCTGTTCCCCCCACCCCCTGCTCATGCCCCGTGTCTCTCTCGTGTTCCCCCCACCCCCGCTCATGCCCCGTGTTTCCTTCCTTTTCCCCCCCACCCCCCGCTCATGCCCCATGTCTGCCTCCGTTCCTCCCCACCCCCTGCTCATGCCCCATGTACCCTGTTCCCCCCACCCCTCGCTCATGCCCACGTGTCTCCCCTGTGCCCCCCCCACCCCCCGCTCATGCCCTGTTGTGTTCTCTTTATACACCCCGCCTTCCCTTACCGTGGTGGCCATCTCGGTAAAAGAGTTTCCTTCCTACACCGGGACGCCCCAGGCATTCCGGTGTAGGAAGGAAAATGTTTTTGACCACCCGGGTTTCCCACTTTGTGGACCTAAGATGCTAGGGGTCTTCATCTATTGAAAAGGATGTTATGGCGACGTTGCACTAATAAAAACCTATGAAATTCAATGAAAAAACTTTGTTAAAGGGACGTTATGGTTAAGTTGCGCTACTAAAAACCTATGAAATTCAGTGAAAAAACTTTGTTAAAGGGACATTATGGTTCCAAGTAAAACCGAAAAACCCTTGAAATTCATCAGTTATGGTAAGCTAAGAAACTATAACTCGTGCCACCACGTGCACTGCTAAGACTAACACCCACAACATCAAAGATGACATCAAAAATGTCATTGATGACATCACTGATGACATCACATATCTGGATCACTCTTTTTTCTTTTGCTGACATATCTAGGCCACATGGTTTTCTTCAGTAACAGTCAGAAACTAAAAATGCTATTTTATTTGTAGACGTATCCTTCAAGTAGGTTCTTACAGTAATTCCCTTAGAGTCCAGTCACATCATATGAAACATACATACGGGATGACACAAGCTTGAAAGACAGCAATCCTTTTTGTGCATAAAGATAATCAATAGACTTATGAGCGCTTTGTGACAGTTCTGTTGTTTTTTTATGGCTGTACTTACCCTGTATATGGTCATATTTGTATGTATTGTACTCTCACTACTTTCCTTAGGGTCCAATTACATCAAGTGATACATATACATAGGATAAATAGCAGCTTTGAAACAGAGCAATCATTTATTTGCATGAAAATAATCAGTTAAGTTATGAATTGTTTCTGCTACTACTTGTGCTTTTTTGCTAACTTCACTTTCCCTGCATATACCCATATTGGTATGTGTTCTTGTGTCTTTGTGTTTTGTCTATAGTAATGCAATTATTTAATACATGTGTTTTATTAACTACTTATTCCATATTTCACAGTACACAAAAATCTATTAAGAAAACAATTATCATTTCATTATTCAACATATTAACATTATGAATATTATACCTTCATCTTGTACGCTGCACACAATGTTATGTTTCTGCATGAGTAGCTTAGTATACTAGATAGAACCCCATAATAGAATGCTATTTATATCAATGCATCGTTCAATGCACTAATTAGGGTATGATATTTATTGCAATTATCCTTGACACTTTTTTCGCAACATTATAATAAGAATCCCGTGTACACATACTTCATGAAAAGTACATACACATGTGATGTCATCAATGATGTCATCAATGACATTTGTGATGCCATCTTTGATGTCGTGGGTGTTAGTCTTAGCAGTGCACGGTGGTGGCGCGAGTTATGGTTGCTTAGCTTACCATAACTGGCGAATTTCAAGGGTTTTTCTGTTTTACTTGGAACCATAACGTCCCTTTAACAAAGTTTTTTTACTGAACATATATATATATATATATATATATATATATATATATATATATATATATATATATATATATATATATATATATTACACGGTCAGCGGTACCTGGAGTGTTTTTATGGTTACGTTGCTAAACCCATAGGAAGAAGCTAAACCCATAGGAAGAGCACTTTTTGGGTGGCTTATAACTTCGCTCCCCCTGGACGAATCATCACCAAACGTTTCCAAAAAAAGTATATGGCCCCCTCTGCAAGGATTGGTGGGGTTTAATCCAGGGGGAGAAAAGTTATAGGGGGGTCCCAAAATATATTTTTTTCCATAGACTGAATGGAGAAAAACTTTTCTCACACCCACAGTCCAAACCGCTGGACGGATTTTCACCAAATTTGCGGCAGGAGTGGCGGCTTGGTCCCGAAATACATCCAGTATTTATTTTTAAAATGACCAAAAAGTAGGTCCAAAAAAATGTGTGATACCTGGGTCCGGTCCTTGGACTCACTTCCCTGTTCGCTCCGCGGACAGGACTCTGACAGGCTAGGAAGACACGGTCATGTCCGCGGACACATAACGTGTTTGCTGATTGGTTGGAGAGAAGCGTGAGGTGCGTTTTCTTGATGTGCCTGCCATGTTGCATCTGCGGATATCCACACACAGCGCAGCATGGAACAGAGCAGAAATCTAATTTTGGGGAGTGTGTTGATCTGGAAGAGTGGCTGGAGACGGTGGGGGAGTGAGAGATGGGTGAAATGCTGTATTTGATTAGGTGGAAGAAGGCCGTGCTGTGATTATGGTGTCCGCTGTCACCGCGGCAATCTGTGGACATAACAAACACTGGCCAAGCTGTTGGGTATTTTACTCTGATGTATTGGTTTTGGGTAGTTGGTAGAGTATTGGGTGAAGAGGCCATGTATTGAAGAGTTTGTGCATTGGCTGTAATTACTGTTTTAGTATGTTAAGTGAAGTGGATCGGTCTTGGGGTGGTTGTGTTATGTTTTTGGGTTGTGGTTAGTGGGCAGGTGTTTGCATGGGTGTGCTAGGCTGTGGTGATTGTGGCCAGGGCCTAGAGTCTTGGGTGCATGGCCGAAGGCTGTAGGCCGTAGGCCATGCACCCAAGACTCTAGGCACTGGCCACAACCACAGCAGCATAACACACCCATGCAAGCACACATTTTGGGTTGTGGTCAGTGGGCCGGTGTTTGCTTGCCTGGGTGTGTTATGCTGTGGTGGTTGTAGGCACCCAAGACTCTAGGCCCTGGCCACAACCACCAGAGCATAACACTCCCATGCAAGCAAACATTTTGACAGTGGTATGTGGGCTGCATAGGGGGTATGTTTTCAAAGTTTGTCTACTGGTTGTCAGTAGTGTGATAGTATTTATAGGACAGTGGACATGGTGTGTGATAGTTGGTTTGTCGGACTGTGTTCAGAATGTTGGGTGTATGGTATTGTATGGCTGGCTTAAACTATAGTAGTATAATACAGGTATGCACTGAATGCTGTGACTCCAATCATTGTCTACTTACTGTTTGCATTGTTGAGGCTGTATGCAGTTTTTTGCATGGTATGGGAAAATGTAGCAGACATTGTTTTTTCATTCTCTATGATAAAAGAAAAGATCACATGTTATGGTAGGTTGTTTGTAATTAGCTATTGCATTGCATAGCAGATATTTCTGTACTTTGTGAACCCTCATAGTTAGTACTTTACAAATACTATGCTTCAAACTTGTGTACTGTGCAATTTGCTCAGTTCCTGTGTTTGTTCGTATAATCATTGGGTCTGTGGGGAAAAAAATCCATGCAGGATAACAAAAAACCTTTCTACGTTATGGTACAGTATTTTTCGGTGGTTGATTTCAGTAGGAGGAATTGGTGTATAGGTGTATGGTTTTTGGTTTGGAAGTGGTGGTACTATTGTTGCAGTTAGAGACCAGTTGGCGTATTCTAATTGTTTATTTCTTGTTGCATTTTAGCAGTATTCATATATCTGTTTGGTTGTTGCAGAATTTTGGGGCAGTTAGATACCTGTTGGCGTATTATGACTGTTGATAGTTTTGAAGTTGTTGAGGGTCTTTTGAGGGTCTTTTTATATGTAATAAGTGTTGCAGGGTTTCCTGAATTATAGTATATTTCAGTATTCTGGTTGTAGTTAGATACCAGTTGGTGTATTCTAACTGTTTACAGTTTTTCACTTCTCAAGGGTATGTTTTCAAGCATGTTTTCTCTTGTTGATGGATGTATACTTTCGCTGTTAGATAGCTGTTGCCTTATTCTATTAGTTTGTGGATTTAGAGGTTATTGAGGACATTTTGTAGACACACATACTCAGATCAGAGAGTACATTTTGTTTTCAAAAATATTAAGTAGGCATTTGCAAGATTTGCTGGTAATCTCTGCTTCAGAGTAATGTAAGTATTGTTGCATTCAAACCATCCACATTTCTTTTTCATGTATGAAGTATAGTGACCTGCACTGGTTGTGGTGCCCATGTGGTAGATTATGCCTACTGTTGTGAAGTTTTTCTTGCCAAGTGATACTTTCCTGTGTGTGAAGATGCGGAACGGCAACAAATCTACCTTGGGGCGGGTGAATCACTAATGCCCCCCTGCTCTTGTATCTCAGGGCAATTGTGCACTGTGTTACTCCTAAGTTACTATGCTATGGACACACTAACATAAGACACAAAGAAAACACATGAATCAATTCAACAATAGAAAGACTTTTATTCATACACAGCAATGCATGATGCAAACACTACTATAATGCAAATCTCGAATTTGCACCTTTTATGCTTTTGGTGCAAATCTACTAGCAATGCAATAACGGTAAGCCTTACAGGCTTCTACTGCAAGCAATCTAATAACAACTCCAATTCACACTATTCCTCTCCATTCCACACCATACTTCACACTCTCTCTGTAAGACAAACCCTGTCTGATTACCCCATCTATCATGTCAGCCAAAGCTCTGTGTGAATGTCTGTTCCACTTCCCCATGCACGTGTCTTATTCAGCAATACTCCCTTTTCTCTGTCTGTGTTGCTGTGTCTCTCCTCTCCCGCTGACTCTTGCAACCAGCCAGTCAATCACGGCCAGGCCTGCACGTCCCGAGGTACATCCAATCACTCCCAAACGCCTCTCCAAGTCATCTCTCGATCTCTCAGAGTGTCAGTGTGCCATCTCCCACTCCAACAAGCATCTCGAACTACCAACTCCCTCTCTCCACAGAGAGCAGACCAGCAGAAATCAGCCACCCAAATCTCAGAGCCTCACCTCTCATTATACTGTTCAATGACGTATACATATCCATGGTTGCATGTTTCTCTCTCTGTCATCATTTCTAAATCTGAGCAGTGCCTAAATGTCTGTGATGCATGTCTTTTACTTTTCAATCACTGCGTGTTCTTGTCATCGTGACTTTTGTCATCATATCTATACTATATCTATGCCATGGCCTTCTACTGTCTGCGGTCACCATCTTACCATCTCCTCATATTTCTCCATTCAAATCCCTCTCTCCTGCATGTCTCTCCGCGCAAAGCTCCTCTCCCTCCATGGTGCTTCCTACCCCCACCTTCTCTCTGTCTGTGACGCACCAGCCCAGGGCCTGATAAGGCCTCAATGCCTTCTCCACTCGGACAAAGGTTGCGTTATCTGTCTGCCAAGCAAACATTTTACGCATACCTGTCTCATTCAATATGGCTTAGGAGCCAGCTAAATGCATTCTCTTTAGTGCTTAGCACATTCACTTACTCAAACCAAGCGCTACCTATAATGCAGACTTCATGCATATTCTAAGTGCACTCTCAATGCATGTCTCTCTACAATGCATACATAATATATAACAACATATATCTACATATATAACATGCCTCTACAATTATAACATGTGTCTCTACATGACACTTCAAATATAACAGGCCTCATTCTATAGCAAATGGCAAATGCATACAAAGTGGCAGAATAATGTGGATAGTCTAAGGTCACTACTTCATGTCACTACTAATCAGAACTAATCAGAATGTATGATGGATAACTAATCCCTAAATGGGTAATGATTCTCTAACAATGGGTAATGATTCTGAAATGATAACAAACCAGGCTTCTCCATACTATCAGGTTTTACAAAGCTAGTAAGCTTGCAGTTGTAGAGGAGGTCCCAAATGCAGCCCACACTCCAACCGTCCATTTTGAAGTACCAGTAACATTCACACCGAAATATGTGATGTATGATGAGCAAATAAACCAACAGAGAGCCGAAGTGGGGTTCTGTCCAGTACCCATCAGAAGAACTGCACCTTTTGAAGTACTGACACCAAGGAAACCATGGACAGTAAGGTACCCACTGAGAAAACCATATCAACAAAATGAAATGAAATGGAGATCGTCTCAGTACAGTCCCTGAAGAAACCATAAAGGTCTTAATGGAAGACGAATGGTGATGTCACAAGAACCTGGACTGACTCACATATAGAAGATATAACGACCTGAGAACGATAAAAAGAGATGAAACGCCATGAATAAAGGACATTATGAATCCAAATTGAAAGGGCGATGTCAAATGTAAGAAGCTTATGCCATGAGCATGGTGAAGATATTTGACCAGTTTACACATGTACATGTGCGTGAAACCGCAAGAAAGCTAAGAAAATTGTGCAGCTTGCTATGCTTAGTAGAAAGGTAGTGCAGCAAGCGCCAATCATACATATCTACCTCAAAAGAAGTATGTTATATAAGTATACTTCCACTTTGCACAAAAAGCAGAATCAACCAAAAGGTTACTAAAGGCCACACGAGAAGAGTTTCGTATTTAGCAAAATCAAGAATAAAGCGGCAGAAACGAAACTCAGCAGAGGCAACCCATGCCAGGAGAACCAAGGTCGTATCTGTCAAGATGGACGAACAGTGGCTACAATTAATTGAAGCAAAGAACAGAATATACTACTCTGAAAGGTCAAGATAAGAAGACGAAGGCAGGTGGTGGGTGAAACGAAAATCAAATACACAAATTGATGAAGAAGAGGCAAATTCACAGTGTCTGAATCACGTGACCAGCCAAGCAAGCAGAAGTAAGATCTTCACACCTACGCATGGCAAGAGGCCAGGAGAAGATATCAGAACTTTTCCAGACAGGAGATGAACTCCCAAGGCCAACCACAGTGAAATAATTGACACAAGGGCCACTAAAGGGATGATTGATTGTAACAATAATTGGAGGAAGGCAGGGGGAACTAAGGGGCACCCTGCACCTGGCTGACCATTCTGCGTGCTGCTAAGCAAAGTGAAAATGTATGAATGGGGTTAGTGCCAACCCAATCACAATGGACCAAGTAATCCAGGGTCCTATAGTTAGTAGAACTAATAGGACATCATACTTTTAGTGAAGTCTACAGTAGCCAGTTTAAAGGTAGGGCTTAGATGCCCCACCTGACAGTGTTTACCCAATCCCCTTACTCTGTTACCATATACAGATATAGTACCTATAGTAAAGTTACCTTTTCCAAACCAATAGAATTGTATGCCAACTTTTAAGCGTTAAACATCAGTGATGACAAGTTTTTAGTATAAATGATGTGTTTTTATGAAGTTCATTGGAGTTGTGAAGCAAGAAGGAAGATCACGCATCCTCTGATGTTCACGAGACGCCCCATTTTTTGTACTTGTCATTAAACGGACTCCCTTTGCCAAACCGTTGAGTTGTCATTATTGATTTGGTGCTGGAGTATTAATCTGCACCCCCATCCATCTCACGGGTGCTGCTATCTTGTCTTAAAGTGCTTTTCAGCAAACCCCGACTCTATGGGCCAGTTGGGGGTCTCAGAGCACACTTAGTAGCAGAGATTGGATGGTTATCAATTATCGAATAGATAAGACACCCATTGACAGTTGACATAAAGTAACTCTAGGTCCTCGGCAATATCACAAGTCCTTTGCCATCCGGCTGAGTAGACCATGAAGCTCCCCGTAGACAGTGGTTAGTGTAAAAATAGAATCTACAGACAAAGGTCTGAAGGGACCTGTGCTTCCCCACATAACACCTTCCCACTCCTATGGGCAGCTAAGCGTGTGAACGGCAGGAGAGGCGGTGACGAAGGCGGCGATCCCAAGCATCCAGAGAGGAAACATGTGAACGGTGAGTGAAAAAGACTAAATGCTTTGGCAAAAGTATATACCTTAGAACAAGTAAGGGAAAGGTAACGGAGGGAGGCGGGAAAGCAAAATATAGTCAGAAGTAGAGTAGGATGTATATATATATATATGGGGAAGGAAATAGTGACTTAAAGGGTGATTAAAAGTAGTAAAAGAGGATACCGGGGAGGACATCCGAGAAGAGAGAGGATATCGGGGTGTACACCCGAGAAGAGAGGATTCGCCTTATTCCTATGCTTTAATGTAGTGGCTAGAAGAAACTTGTATCCAGAGTCCTGATTGAAGAGGAACAAATAAGTCACCATGGTAGTTAAAGACACCCATGAAAGGGATGAGTTTAAACTCCATGTCGGGGTAAAATATTAGAGGCAGAGGTCTGTGTAAGCAGCTGGAGTTTGTCTAGTCTGTGAAAGTCTGTTTTACGTGTTCTTTGTTGTGACGTCAAAGGACGAAACATTTTCCTTCGAGGAACTAGCATAAAAATTACACGATTGGATACTTGGAATATTGTAGAATATAACCTGATGTTTATTGAGTAAAATAGAAGAGATAACATTTTATGGAAAAACAGGATTGGAGCTTGCAACGATTGGTGCTCGCTCATATTGTTGGAATTGTTTCAATAATGAAAGACATAACAAGTGTTGTATAAAGAGAAAGTGAACAAATTTAAATATGGAAGGCATAACTCCATTAGTACACCTGTGCAAACAGTTACCAAAACATGCACATAAGCTTAAAAAATACCATGCAGAATGGGTTAAAGGAACCACAAACAAAATGTTTATGCCATGGCCACAGGGTGGATCGTTATCTAAAACCGTTTTGCAACACATGACGACATACTTGCATACCACATACACGGGTAAAAAGTTAGACAAATGCCTAACTAGTCTAGAGTTGTGGAAAATGTACCAACAGGATAAAGAGGAGGAGCCGCCATTAGACTGGATACTTAACCTATGCACAGTGGGGAGGACGCTCTCAGCGCCACCTGCACATCTGAAACGAAAATTGAAAACAGTAAGGATGAAGGGTTAAACCCGCTAAGAGAACTTAAAGCAGCCACAGGGTATAGCAACCCAGTGTATGAGTCACCTACACAAGTAGTGATGAAAATCCAGACAAATATAGAGATATAGATATCACCTCCAAAGTCCCGATGGACAAAGAGAAATGCGAGAACGAGAGAAAAGACCAGACACAAGCAAGTACATCTCTAGATACAGAGAGAGAAGGCAAAAGATGGAAAGGAAGCAAGGATAGAACTGATGAGATAGTATTCATTCAGAATTAATGGATGGGAGGGCAGATCCTATTGAAACTCGATGGCAAAGGCATTGATGACACGAAACGAAAAGAGAAGTTAGACGATGTACAGAGAAGGAAAAGGAAAAAGGATTGAGAGACTAAAGAATAAGGAAAAAAGACAGGCAGAGACAAGAAAAGTTATATCCTGAAGAGCAAGAAAGGCAACACGATCATAAACAGAGAGTAGCCAATGATCAAAACAGACAGGAGCAGCAAAGGATAGAAGAAGAACAAAGGATACGGAGAAAAGAACAAAGAGACAAAGGGATGAGGAAATCCGAAGGGCAAATGAACGTAGAGACGCAAAGAAAGAGGAAGATAGGGTCAGTGAAGAAGCGAGGAAGCTCAGAGAATTTGATGATGATGTAGAACGCAAGTGAAGACAGAGAGCACGCAATCTTGAATATCTGGAAAGGGAGGTAAAAACCTGAGCCAGTAGTAGACTGGGAAGATATAGAAAAATTCTTTCCTGAGTACGATTCAGTACCAGGCACGCCTAGGGCGAATATCGAGGATGACTTCGACACCAGAAGCATCAGAGAAATGATCGATAGATTATATGATGAAATTGGGCTAGAACAAGTACCCCAAGGGGAGGGGGAAGATGAGCGCCTGGAGAGCACTCAGCTTTACGATACTGAAGACGTCTCCCGAAGTAGTGGAAATAGAGAACTGTCCCTAGATAGGTTGGAAATAAGTAGGAAAAAAGATGATGCAAGACGTTGCACAAGTTGGGGACAGACAATGTCTGACACTGAAAGAGAGGAGCATCCGGAAAAGGAGGAAGAGAGGAGACGTGAAAAACGATTCTCAGGAGGGAAAGGGATAAGATGGTCAGACTCTAGTGGGTCTGCACTGAGGGCATCAGAGTCAGCCACACAGTCTGACCGATGTGAAGAAGTATCTTACGGGTCAGAGGGGGTGTCTCCACCACCCTATGTGAGCCGGTTAAGGACATTGCCCGGTAGGCGGTGATGCAGGAATATTACTCCTACAATAGACAGAAGAACAATGAGAGAGGAAAGAGAGGACTATGCTTCCCAATTTTCATTGTTCAAGAAAGGTGGAGCAAGATCACAGTATATTCCATGGCCACACATGGATCGAGAAAACCTGAAAAATAAGGTTCCAATGTTGACCTCAGGAGCCAGAAAATGGATACACGAGCTATAAAAAATGACAGGAGGGAACACATTAGCCATAGGGGATATTAAAGGTCTCTTAATCGCCATACTTGGTGTTAGAGCAGATGATTTGTGGACACGGGCAGGTTATCCTGGTGTGACCACAGTTAATACCGCGCATGACGGAACTCCATTTAACAATTGCAGAGCCGCGGTATGGAAAGCATTACAAGTGCTATATCCAGACACTTCCGACATGGGAGCTATAATGACATGTAAGATGAAGGAGTCGGAAGACCTGTTGCTTTACATCCAGAATTTCCAAGACGCGTGGGTACTCGAGACTCGGGAATCTTGGGGGAAATCTAAACCCATGTTCTACCATATTTTATGCCGAGGGCTGCCAGAAACAGCTCAAGAAATTGGTAGGAATCAAGGCCAAACCATGGTCAGAAATACAGCTGACCATCGTACACTATTTCGGGCTACTGCAAGAAAAGAATCGCAAAAAAGAAGCTGCACGAAAGGGTGAAGGGGAAAAATAAGTAAAGAAAAAATTGTCAAAATATGCACTTGAAGGTGCAATGATAATGGATGGATCAAGCATGCAACAAGTCAATTCTCCACAGCAGAATAATCAGGGCAATACAGGGTTTTACCCCAGGGTAAGAGGATTCAGAGGAAGAGGATGGCAGAGTAATCAGGGAGGTTTCCAGAATAATCAAGGAGGCTTTCAAAACATGCAAAATGGCAATCAGGATATGTCAAATGGGCAAATGATCAGACCACCGTCAGTATGTTGGTTGTGTGGGATGACAGGGCATCTAGCAGGCACATGCAGAAATGAAGGCATGATGCAAAACGGCCAAGGAACAGGAGCAGGTATGGTGCATCCACCTGTGTTTTTACAGCAGTGATGAAATGGAGTTGCACAGAATCACACAGTACAACAACAAACGCCAGGAACACATCAAGGCTTGCAACCTCAGAATTCGACAGTCTCAACAGTCACTGATGCAACTGTCACAGACAGTAAGTACAGGACAGGCCGTGAACCCTGTAATAAGGAATAACACTGGTGATGGGGGAAGTCCATTCACACAGTGTGGGACACAATTATATATGGAGTAGGACAGCTCACTGGGAACCCTGATGTGTTCTATCCTATCAGTGACACCAGACCCTCACCAGGAACCAAGGGTGGATATCATTGTAGGGGATAAAGAATATTCCTTCTTAGTTGACACGGGTGCAACACGTTTGTGTATACGTGAAGGCAAATTTTCCTTGTCTGGCGATGCTATCAATACTGAGAGTTTCACAGGAGCTACAAGTCGTGTTCCTTTTACAAACGCACTTCCAGTCTCTATAGGAGAATGTGATATGAAAGTAACGCTGTTATATTCACGACAAACACCAGTAAACATCTTGGGTTGAGATTTAATGATGAAATTAAACATGACAATCTTGTTCACTGAGGAGGGCATAGTATGTTCAACTCCAGGAATGCACTATCTGAACGTATGCGAAATGATTCGAACATACAGCAGGGCACACAGCTATGAGGGCTATGCCATCCATTAGAGCCACGAATATTTGCATATGGAGTACGTGTGTTAATGGCAGGGCTGCCAGGCCTTGCTGAGAAAACCATGAGGACCGCAGATGAATTTCTGTTCAGGCCAAGAATATCTATGCACGAGGAAAAGGGACAAGTATTTCCCTTAGTGATACACACAGCCGCGATACGAGGGAAAATGGCTTTGATCGATGTTTGTGATGATGAAGGCCGATAATGGTGCACACTAATCGCCATGGAAGAAGGATACACATTGACTGACATCACTGATGACGATCTGTTTGATGAGCAAGCAGATGGAGAGAAACAGCAGTTGAGGTGAACTTCACCTTTTGGGTGAAAATGATCAAAAGAGAAGTGCCTCAGAGAATAATGTTAACACAGAACCGTCCTGAATATTTTGAGGACGACATGGCCCAGGTGCCTGTCTCAGTGTGGACCACAAGCCCCTATGATGTAGGATTATTGAAAGGAGTCGGAGAGGTGAAAATTAAACTGAAGCCAGGAGAAATTCTTCCAAAAGCACGACAATACCCCATGTCCAGGGAGGCCGATGAAGGATTTTTTAAGACAATTTATGCCATGATAGATTAGGGCATCTTAGTGACATCAGAGTACCCCATGAAAAGAAGTAAAGGGGGGTCTTGGAGGCTAGTAGAAGATTTGAGGCCTATAAATGATATTGTGGAGGCTGAGTCCCCTTTAGTCCCTAACCCGGCAACAATCCTAAGTAATATACCTGTTGAGGCGAAATATTTCATGGTGATTGACTTGAAAAATACATGTTTCTAAATCCCATTACACAAAGACTCACAAGATCTGACATCATTTACGTCCTGCAGATGGACCTAAGCATTATTGCATTGGAGAGTGTTGTTTTACAATATGTGGATGACATCTTAATTTGCAGCACGACAGAGGAGAAATGTAGACACAATTCTGTTCAGCTATTGACTATATTGGCTGAAAAAGGATATAAGGTTGATAAGGAGAAGTTACAATATTGTCAACAAGAAGTGCTATACATAGGTCAGCTGATCTCACATGAGGGGAAAAGAGTTACCCCAGAAAGAGCTGAAGCCATACTGAACACAGCCAAGCCACACATGGTAATGCAGATGCAGACCTTCTTAGGCCTTTGCAATTATGTCAGGGCATGGGTCATCGACTACAGTTCATACACCAAGCCTTTGCTTCAGGCCCTAAAGAAGGCACAAGTGACAAAAGTAAAGATTGAATGGTCTGAGACCATGGAGGAAGGATTTGCTGCACTCAAAAGAGCCATTTGCACGGCACCAGTTTTAGGGATTCCCAATTATGCAGAGGAATTCTATCTGTTCTCACACACGAATGGCAGCGGTATGACGGCAGTACTCACACAGAGAACCACACTGGGGTACAAGCCCCTGGCATATTATAGTGGAAATTTGGGCCCCAGTGATGAGGGGCCATTTCCTGTGTGAACAAAGTTTAGCTGCCGCAGCATTCGCCATCGAAAAGGCTACTTCCATTGTAATGGGATGCTCAATGACATTATACTTCGAGCTCTCACTATTTGCTATTCTAGAGAAACTGAAGGGCACACTGACATCTCAGAGAGCTTCTGCTTATGAAGTGATCATATCGAATCCATCGATTTAGGTAGTCCGATGCAAGACAGTGAACCCAGCTATGTTTTGCAGCAGAGCCAGTCAGTGAAGGAGAGCCAATACATGACTGTGAAAAGTATGAAGAATTCTATGATGAAATTCCTAGAGTAAAGGAAAATGCATTGTCAGAAGGAGAAATTGTCTTTGTTGATGGTTCGTCGAGAATCGATCAAAACAATGGGCAAAGATATACAGGTGTTGCTGTGATGAAGCACACAGCAAATGGAGAATTTAGAGTGCTTCTTATTGCACGAATACCATCTCACTATTCAGCGCAAGCTGCAGGATTATTGGCGTTGATACTCGCGATTGAGAATCATGCAGACCAGGAAGTAACAGTGTACAGTGACTCCACCTATGTGACATCCACAGTGCACGCAGGCTTAGCATGCTGGAAAAGAAGGGGCTCCCTCCGAGCACATGGTATGCCAGTGCAGCACGCAGCCTTATTGGACAGGCTGAGTAAGGCACTACAGATCCCAGTGGGCATAGCTGTCGTGAAATACGCCGCCAACATGAAAGGGACAGATTTTATCTCATGAGGAAATCAAGCAGCAGACACGGAAGCCACATGTGTGGCATCCAAGAGAGAGACGATCATGGACGTAGAAGTCGCAAATGTGAATGAGAAAATGATTGTCGCACGGAGTGTACCTGAGAGCTACAGTAACATGGGACAAACACAGATAATGGAACTCCAACGGGAGGCACCACAGGAGGAGAAGAATTTATGGAAGCGGCGAGGGTGTTCTTTAAACCCCTCTGAAAGCTTGTGTCAACAAGGCAGCACTGCTAAACCAGTAATGCCTTTAGCCCTGATAAAAATAGCACTGGAGCAGTTACACTATCCAGCACACATGACAAAAGAGAATCTAGCGGCAAAACTCGCTGAAGACTGGTTCATACCAAATTTAGCAGAGAATGTTGCATTTTTTCCGGTGAACTGTATAATTTGCCAACAGTTCACAGCTGGGCACACACTAAAAGTAATTAGAGGAGTCCTCCTAAGGCCCAATGTACCTTTTCAGCACTTGCATGTCGATTACGTCGATATGATTCAAGTATGTCACGGGTACAGATATCTAATTGTTGTGGTGTGTCCATTCTCTAGATGAATAGAAGCAGGTCCATGTACATACCCAGACTCTACCTGTACGGCCAAATTTCTAGTAAGAGAGGTATTTCCCAGGTGGGGAGTATGTGAAGTCATGAGATCAGATAACGGGACTCACTAAGTATATGAAGTTTTTGAGCAGATTAGCTTGTTGCTTGGTATTAAGCATAAGTTATCGTCAGCGTATCATCCACAAGGTAGCAGGATATGTGATAAGCTCATTGGCTTATTAAAGGAGAGGATAGCCAAGTTGAAGCTTACTCTAAGAAAGGGATGTTTACACTGCCTTCCTTTGGCACTGTATGCACTCAGAAACCAGCCTAGTTCTGACCACCATCTTACGCCGCACAAAATAGCCACAGGAAGAAGAGTGTGCACTCCCCTGACAACCGAGACAGAGCTAGTTGTGATGCCCAGTCGACAGGAGAAATCCTAGGGTCTGAAATGCAAAATTACTTGAATTGCATGACATCTTGCCTTACTGTCATTTCAGGACAAATGCAGCGACGACGAAAAGGGTGCAGGGCAGCACGGAACACAGAAGGAGATACTACTGCCAGCACAGCTTAAGGATTACGTGTACCATCCATCTTCCCTGGAGACACCGTCCTGGTAACCACACGAGAAAAAAGTGGGGCGAGCCAAGGTTTAACAGTCCCTTTACAGTGGAAGACTGCACTCCCTCTGCAGTAAAGCTACAAGGAAGAAGAGCTTGAATCCTTTTAGGTGACATTAAGCCATACATTGGAGAAGGCCCCCTGCCTGCACCCCAGCTCAAAGAGACTACGGATGACGGGGAAGAACCACAGCACGTGCAGATGAGATCCATGACGAGGAAGGACGCATGAGCAGAAGCAAAGCAAGGACAAAGAACCTTTGTGCAAAGGTTGTGGCTTCCTTTTGGACATTCCTCTGAGCAAAAAAGAGGATAAGGACATAAAAACGAACACTCTGTGCATCCTAAATTGCAGGGTGAAGAAGAAAAGTGCACGTGGAGGCCACAACATAGTCAGTTGACTTTGAACTTTGGACTGAGGCACACTGAAGCCTGGATTAAGAAAAAAAAAGAATTTGCCAAATTTCGATCAAGGACACTTAAATTGGAAGAAAATACAGTATCCAGACTCTTTCAACACAGACACTTTGTTCGGACTCACGTATGGTGTCCCACACTAATGACATCACCAAAGATGTATTAATATACTTTGAGCTAGTACTGAGATCATACCTGTCATTGGTGGGAAGGCTCACCAGGGTCACTGACTTGCTTCAAGATCCTGAAAACGAAAAAACTATAAGGAGGCTACTCAATGTGATTGCCGAACAGTTCCTCCTACTTCCGGAATACAGCGAGGAAAAACCAAATGTCCCAAGTGGAGAAAGAAGCAAATAGGCTTATTAATGTACTGTTCTTTCGCCTAATTGAAGACTGTCCAGATCTTGTCGGAAGAACTACAGATGTATTGACATTTCTTCGAGATCCAGCAAATACAGAACGTCTAAGTATAATCCTAAACGGAATTGTTATGCAAGTAGCTCTTCACGCACACCGAAATTGCAGAGACTGTTCACAGTAAGTAGAGTCCAAACTTCAACGAAGGCAGGACAAATGTCCCTGTCACCAGAAGACAGCAGATTGGCGAGTAATGTTTTCTTTCACCTAATCGAGGATTTTCCAGAGCTTGTGGGGAGACCTATAGATGTTGACGTCCTCACATTCATCAGAGACCCAGCTAATTCTATGCAGATACGCATGCTCTTGCATGGTATCATGATACAAGTGGAACTTTCTAACCATCAACAGAACTATTTGAAAAGATTTTAAAACTTTCCGCTGAGGGACAGATCGAGAGAGTAGTGCCAGAGATTTCATTTTTTATTTTATACTGACAAGGATACAGCATGTCTTCGGGAATGAAGCAGATCAGAGGCGTATACTGGGATTGAGTATATTTTGAACATGCACAGTAAAGAGACTTGCTAAATTATTGCCTGAGTTGGACACTTCCGATAGCCCAGCAAGAGACCTGTGTCCAGAAGAAATAGACAATCCATTGTTCAGACAAAGTGGGACAACTGTTTTAGTACCTGCAGCTCACAACCAGAACCAACAGAATCCAGAGATAATATTGTTTAGAAGATGTATTAAAAGTTAGCATATTTCAACGAATGATCGAGATGGGGATCCAGAGCATCAATCTTGTCCTCCCTCGGGAGGAGAGGCGTCCATATTTTTCTGGAAGTAAATGCTGTAGATTGACCTACAGGGGTATTATGTATTTATGAATTATATTCATCGTTATTTTACTGTCACTGATGATCAAAACTGCATTTTTTATTGGTGTACAAAGCATCCCAATCCAATGCACCCACCTAATGGGGCATCCATGAAGCCCACAAAGGCACCCAGACCTTACATAGTCATTCCCATCCCTTGGAAACCTGATGGTGGAGTGAGTGAACTTGAGATGGATGTGTTTAGCAATGACACACACACACTTATGGTAACAAACAAAGTGAAAAGCCGGAGACAAGGTTGACAGAGTGTGAACGTAAAAAGGTTACTGACAACCACAAGCAGGCAAACATTGAATGCACACACACCAGGCCTAGTGTCAATAACTGCAGAACCACAATCCAAAGCATGGAAGAAGAAGAGACTGCCTACTATGAGAAGTTCCACCACATGTGAAGTGAAAAGACAAATGGAAAAAGCTGAACTCCTGAAACGACGAAAGGAGCTGGAGATGAAACAAACAGAGACAACATTGCCAAGCACATATGTTCCATTGAAGGGGACAAATACAAGTTCTACAATACAGCCATATACTAGCCCAATGACAGAGTGGATATGGACACTTTTGACCAAAAGAGAAGGAATGCAAGAGGGGTTGGAGAAGAAACCAACCAAAATAACATTAATGAACACCACTGATGCGAAACCGAAGGAGGAAAAAACAAGCTCAAAGAAAATTTCACGAGCACAGCTTATAGCAGAATCGATGTGGCCATCATTAGCCAGAGCCAGGAAAAGGCAAGAGGAAATAGAAAGGATCACCAGACTTTCCTCCACTCGACTAGCACAGATGAAGATACCTGCATCATGGAACGGGATACCTCAGAATCCTCCAGCAAGAAAGAGCCATACAGATGCATTCAGGGATATAGGTATAGCAAACTACATGAAAACCTTAAGGATTAAGAGAAGCATACACAGAGACGACAGTGAACTAAACGATTACTTGGACAGCACAGCACATTTGGGAAACAACATTTGGTACCAGCATATGAAAGAAGTTGGAAGACAAAGTTCAGAGGGGGGATGTTTTGTTTGTGCACTCCTACCATACAGCATGGGGAAGTCAAAGGTTTTCGTAGCAGTAGGAGTTGATGTCCAGACAGAGCACTGTCATTCACATGTAGCAATGTGCAAAATCAGAGGCCAGTTAATGCGTAGTGACGCCTCACTGAAATGGGCAACCGAAGCAACCGACCCAAATGAAGACGATTATGTCCAGGACATAAAGACAAGAAACAATGGAAAGAAAAAAGACATTGTGATCAGATATGAGAAGCCTGGAGTTGGAACGGAGATTAGAAGAGAAGCAAATCAAAAAATGAACATCCAAGGAAAAACTCCAGAAGACGCTCGAAGTTGGAAACACAGAGGCCAGATGCAGATTTGGGGAACAGTGCTTTCACCGGACGAATGGGAGAAAGGAGTAGTGATTTGCAGGGCATGTATGATCCTTGGAGTCTGCAAAGAAGCAATTGAAAATGCACAAAGAATATGCAAACCATTATGGCCAAAGCTTGCAAAACTGCTGACATGGGTCGAAGACAGAAGAGGACCCTTGCAGATAGCGCCACTGGAAAGCCCAACACTGTGTTTCAGGACTAATGGCACAAGAAAGATGGGAGGGAATCAAAACTGTGGACACATTTTTGATGCTCCAGGAATGGTGCATGGAACTGCAGTTATTATGGATCATTATTGGCCATGTGGATCCAAGGCATACATCAGACTGCCGACAAACTGGGAGGTATATGCACAATAGTGAATGTCCACATCCCAGCGTTGGTGATCCAGAGAAGTGTTTTGGACATTGACATTTTACCGAAAGCCGATGCTCACCTGAGGAAGAAGAGATCTGTGGAACTGCTGAATCGAATGAAGAGAGAATTACTTTTCTGACAAATTGGAAGAAGCTTTTCATGCAATCCCATACGAACACAGGCTGTTTAGACTTGCCTCATCAATGTTCACAACAATCTTCATGCCAAGATTTCAAGTTGGAGCAAATACTAAATGGTTGCAGATAACCAGATGGGAGTTACTACAGACCTTCAACACAACCATACAAGGATTCATTGCCGTAAAGGAATAGTTAAGGGCAGTTCAATTAATGACTCTCCAGAACAGATATGTCCTTGACATGATCACAGTTATGGATGGAGGTGTTTGTGAAAACATCGGAGAATCATGTTGCACATTTTTATACCTTCTCACGATGAAGAAAATGGAACTCTAACAGAATCCATATGTATGCTGACAAAACTACAGAATCAAATGATCGATGAAACTGACAAAGTTGATGATGACAGCTAGTTTGGATCACTATTGTCGTGGGTTCCGCAATGGATGGCAGATGCATTCAAATTCCTAGGAGCCCTGATAATGATGATATTGCTAGGATTCTGTGTTATCAAGATAATAATATCTCAGTGCCAGAAAACTGTGAAAAAAGCCATAGGGATGAAGATTGTGATTGATGTCGAGCCAGGATGGAAGCCCAAAGACCTGACCGATGAAGAAATAAGAGACTTTGTGAAGGCCAGCATTCATGCACCAGAAGGAACAAAGTTCCTACATCCCAAGAAACATAGAAATTATGTGGGAAGATGGCTTTACTGCAGCCCAAATGGACAGTGTCAACTGATGACGTGGAACAAAGACGAACATGTAAGAACAGCAGGAAGCTTGAAAGGAGTAATAAAGATATGGAACCCAAAGAGACATTTCATCAGACCATAATACATAGACCCAGAAGATGAAGAAAGAATGGACTCAAACAATGAAGCAAAAGAGAAACTGCAAGAACCGAAGAAAGAGGTGAAAGTGGTTGTTGAATCGCCCAGAGGTGGGAGTGTAGAGAAGGTCCCAAATGCAGCCCGCACTCCAACCGTCCATTTTTAAGTACCCTGAATGTTCATGCCGAAAATTGTGAGGTATGATGAGCAAATAAACCAACAGAGTGCCGAAGTGGGGCTCTGTCCAGTACCTATCAGAAGAAAAGCACCTATTGAAGTACCGATACCATGGAAACCATGGACAGTAAGGTACCCACTAAGAAAACCATATCAACAAAGGGAACGAAATGGAGATCGTCTCAGTACAGTCCCTGAAGAAACCAAAAAGGTCTTAATGGAAGATGAATGGCGACATCACAAGAACCTGGACTGTCTCACATATAGATGATATAACGACCTGAGAACAATAAAAAGAGATGAAACGCCATGAATAAAGGACATCATGAACCCAAAGTGAAAGGGCGATGTCAAATGTAAGTAGTTTAAGCCATGAGCATGGTGAAGATATACGACCAGTTTACACATGTACATATGCATGAAACCGCAAGAAAGCCAAGAAAATCGTGCGGCTTGCTATGCTTAGTAGAAAGATAGTACGGCAAGCCCCACCTATACATATCTACCTCAAAAGAAGTATGTTATATAAGTATACTTCCACTTTGTACAAAAGCAGAATCAACCAAAAGGTTACTAAAGGCCACACAAGAAGAGTTTCATATTTAGCAAAATAAATAATAAAGCGGCCGAAACGAAACTCAGCAGAGGCAACCAGTGCAAGGAGAACCAAGGTCATATCTGTCAAGATGGACAAACAGTAGCTACAATTAATTGAAGCAAATAACAGAATATACTACTCTGAAAGGTCAAGATAAGAAGACGAAGGCAGGTGGTGGGTGAAACAAAAATCAAATACATGATTTGATGAAGAAGAGGCAAATTCATGGTGTCTGAATCATGTGAACAGCAGAGCAAGCAGAAGTAAGACCTTCACACCTGCGCATGGCAGCAGGCCCGGAGAAGATATCAGAACTTTTCCAGACAGGAGATGCAGTCTCGAGGCCAACCACAGTGAAATGATTGACACATGGCCACTAAAGTGATGACTGATTATTACAATAATTGGAGGAAGGCCAGGGGAACTAAGGGGCACCCTGCACCTGGACTACCATTCTGTGTGCTGCTATGCAAAGTGAAAAAGTATGAGTGGGGTTAGTGCCAACCCAATCACAATGGAACAAGTAATCTACAGTCCTATAGTTAGTAGAATCAATGGGACGTCGTACTTTTAGTGACATCTAAAGTAGCTAATTTAAAGGTAGATGCCCCACCTGACAGTGTTTATAGTACCTATGGTAAAGTTACCTTTTCCAAACCAATAGAATTGTATGTCAACTTTTAAGCATTAAATGTCATTGATGAGGAATTTTTAGTAAAAATGATTTGTTTTTATGAAGTTCGTTGGAGTTGTGAAGCGAGAAGGAAGATCACGCATCTGCTGATATTCATGAGACTCCCCATTTTTTGTACTTGTCATTAAACTGACTCCCTTTGCCAAACCGTTGAGTTGTCATTATTGATTTGGTGTTAGAGTATTAATCTGCACCCCCATCCTTCTCACGGGTGCTGCTATCTTGTCTTAATGTGCTTCTGAGCTATGGGATATTTTTACCCATGCCAATGCGAACCACTGCACCCCTTTGCCAATGGGGAAAGAAACAGCCAAAAATTGAAGTGCTAACCCCTTGGCATGCAAACATCTGCAAATCTGTGGATGGTTCACCTTCACACACGCCTGCACACCCCTGCCACACACAGTCAAAGTTGGTGTACAAACAGAATTCTCTGCAGGAGAATGCCAGTGGGTGCTATTACATGTAACATGAAGCAAGGCCACAGAAGTGGGCTAAAAACCGAAAAATGCCTTTTAAAATGCGGCTTCCTCAACCAATTGCAACCTTCAAAGTGCTGTTTTGGCACTAAATTCAGTCATTTTCCAAGTGAACTATTGAAATTAAAAGTATTCTGAAATCACTGATTCTCCAGGTGCCTCAGAGAAAACCGGGCCTCACTGAATGACAGCAGCTAAGAAATGTATTTCATGAAAAAGACAACCCAGCAACGTTTATTTTAAGTTCCACGGGAGAAATGCGGATAAAAGTGGTGTGGGATGTTTTAACCCACCTCTGCTATGCTGCAGCACTGTGTTATGAGGGTGCCAGAAATAATAAAATGGCCACAAAATCTTGTGTGCACCAAAACCTCTGAAAATCGCACTTTGCAAAGCACAAAAAGATGGCTGCCCAATCTGCCATGGATGTTGTCAGTGGTGGAACAGAGATCTCACTCCTGGAATATGTCACTGGGCTCCACAACAAGTAAAAATGGAGTACAGAAGGAAAAAGCAGTGTTGCTAAATGAAACCCCAAAATCTTGCCTTAAATCCCTTTTCTTTGTTGCTGAGACTGCAGAATGCTGGTACAAAACACCCTCAAACATCCAAAATTCTTGCTAGGCGCTACAATTCACTTAGTTTAAGAAATCCTTGTGAACTTGCAAGGTCCTGAAAAGCTGAAAGCATAAAGGGATTTCCACAGCAAAAGTGGCCTGTCTGTGGAATCAAAAAATCTCTGTGCAGCAGTGGACTGCTAAAATGACAGCTGTCAAGAACCTGCCTGATTAACCTTTAAACATGTATAAACTGAAATCAAATGTTGGCAATATAAGAGGCCTGTTACTGAGATTAACCATCTTTAAAAAATGTTTTGATTCCATGGTTTAAAATCTTGAATAAGTATTCTAGCTGCTATTTTGAAATCACAAGTTTGTTTTAAGCTAAGGAAAAATGTAACAGAAATAATAATTAAATTAAGCCTGGCTAAAAGCTACCAAACTGGAATATCAGGTTTCTCCACAGAAGAATGGCCTTTCCCGCAACCAGGAAATCACGCCCAACCGGTAATTATAGGGTTTGGAAAGAACTTGATCTACAGAGGCAAAAGGGAACAATGAACAGCTGCTACTAAGGAAATGCGGGGTGTGAGGACAGTCGTAAATAAGAGCAAACAGGGTGGAGACTGCTTCTGGACTGGAGGGAGACAGAAAGAGGCAGAGACAAACAACCATCTGTGGCTGAACCGTCACAAAGAACATTTTCTTAAAAGACTTATAATTTGCCAGTGAAAATTGTACAAAATATAAAAATAACAGATTTGTGAATCTAAATTTTGGCTGCACGTTTCAAGAGGCAGCAAAATCGTGTGACATGTTCTGGAAAGAAATGGCAGAAAATGTGATTTTACACAAAATGTATTTTCGCTAAAAGTCTGAAACTTTATACACTTATGCCCATGTTAAACGTGCACACTTGTAGAAATGTGCTTATAAATTGGACATTGTGTTCCTGATGAAAAGGGTAAAATTCTGTGAAAAGCTGAAACAAGATTCCACAGCTACAGGGTTTTGAGGGATAGCTGCTATATAAAATATGTAATCTGTAGATGTGATTCTTATAGAGGTTGCACATTTGTAAATATGTATTGTGCCAAAAGTCAATTTTGTGTTCAAGGGGTAGGGGTGGATTATCTGCCGCATAAAACCACACCATAAAGGTGACACACTGTTGCTCTCCTCCTATTAAGGCGGAGAGGAGACTCTGACCCAATCACCTGTCAAAGGGACAAGCTTAAGATAAACCAGCACACACACCCCTTTATCATAGCATAAATAGAGACAGCTCATCACTAAAAAACAGACAGATTCACTCACTATTCTGATACTGGCAGAGCATCCTGCTGCTGAACTCTACATCTTCATTGCTCCAGACTCCAGAAACTTGGCAAAGCAGAAACCCATTTCATAGATGAACCACTTTCAGCTAGGCCTCCAATTCAAGATCCAGAACTCCACAAACCTAAGGGGAAGCATCAAAATACAGCCGGGCTGCACTGTACTGCTTGCCTGCTGAAAGAATTATCATCAGAACCAAGAAGGGCAATTCCAATCCAGTCCTGCGCCGTGCTGTGACCAGAGTGCATTGCAGATCCAATCCAGTTCTGTGCCATGCTGTGACCAGAGTGCATTGCAGATCCAGTTTAGTCCTGTGCCGTGCTGTGACCAGAGCACCTTGCTGATTGCAGATCCAATCCGATGTGCCCAGCTGTCTGTCATAGAGCCAGATCCAATTCCTTGACCAGAATCTTGACGGACCAGAATCCTGACGGTTCTGTTTAAAAACATATCTAGTGAGTATCTATAGATAGAACTGTGTCACTAGTATATGTACTGTCCATAGTCAATCCCTATCTTAAACCCATCCTATCTTGTATTCAAACCTGTATTGTTAGGAGTATTTTTGAATTACCTGAACTCTCTCCAAACCATTCTATCTTCCTCCTGTAATACTATTGCTAAAACTATCTTTGCACTGATCTTTTCCCATCTGAAGAAGGTGGTTCCTTAGCAGGCAGTCATTCTGGCAAGTGGCTGTGTTCCTGTGGGGCATTCATTTTGATCATAGTAATCCTCTAGTGTAAGAAATCCTTTTGCCTTTTTAAAAGTGCATCCCTGTTTTCCATTCTTGCGCCTATCTCGAAAAAATGATCTCGAAAAAATGACATCTAATAAAATGTCCATAACTTCCTCAGTTATTGGCTAGATACAAAATTTCAACTTCAGCTTTAAATCGCATCTAAAACCGCATCCCAAATCCTTACGGTTCTCCCATTATCGCGATTATTGCGCAGTGAAAACTTTGCTGCGAATTTCATTTTTGGGAAATTCTGACACGTGTAAAACAGCTTTTGATTGCTTCCGACTTGAATTTTAAGATTTCAAATTGTTTCTTGGCATTAAATCATTGTTTGTGTTTGTGTGCAACTATCCAAAGCGGCTCCCCTAAGAATTTATAACAATTTCAGCAATTTAGATCATATTTAATGTTTTTATCCAGTCCATTTTAAGATAACCTTAAAAGCCATTCTGACATCTTGACAGTCAATTCCATTTTTTCTCTTGTGTTTGCTGGGGGAAAGTGGGATTGATATTCTGTGTGAATTTTGCCATTCCTGAAAACCTGTTCTCTCCTCCTATCTCTTTACATTGCCTATTGGGGCTTGAGGGGTGTGCAGGGGGAACCTTTTACCACAGTGCTATTTGATCTGAACACACACATAAAAGTATCATTTGTGCTGAATTGTTTTGCTCACTATTACTCCTGGAGTATAAAAGAAATTATTCTGTGTTACATCACCCCATTGGTGATTATTGTGTACCCATTAAAACATAGTGTGATTAAATTGTAAATACATAAATAAATATTTTAACTTTGCAAACCAGCCTGATTCCTGGTTCATTGTGACCGGGGGGCTTCCAGGAGAGGGGCGTGATATGAGTGGTATATCGTTCAGAATAAAGAACTTTTAGACAAAAATAAATAAGGATTTCAGTTGTGCATTACACGCTAGGCATTGACTTGGGTGTGTGCCGGATTGAAATCACTTACAACTTTTGGTCTCATCACGAGATCCTGAATTAGACATACCACTTGTGACAGTCTAACACAGTGTGCTAACTAATGGAGTACATACACACTGTTGGGCTACAACACTGTGCTACACTCTAAAAACACCCTTCAATAGAAATACTCAAAGGAGTTTGGCCTGCTTGCAAAGATAAAAATAACACTGAGATAAGTCAGAAGGAAATTCATATTTCCGGAATGGCGAGCTTAGTGGAAAACAATATGGCAAAAGAACACCTACTGCACAAATTGTTTGTCAGCGGTGAATGGGTAGAGCAGGATGAGAATGTTTGGCTGCAGGAAATCAAACAACAAATCACTGCCATAGAATTAGATACATGGCAGGACCGAGGTCCATTACACCAGGCACTTAGTGAATTGTATATGGCCCCAAAAGTAAAATAAGAGCAATGTAAAAATGTCAAAATAGCGTCTTACCTATACCTCCACATTGGATTAATACAGGAAAAATATGCCGAAAACTTAGATCTGGCAAAGAGGCAAGTACAATCCCTAGAGAAAACCCAAACTGATTTGGACTCTGCAGAGCAAAGGCTACAAAAGAGGCAAGAATCAGAGAAAGAAACCAGGCAGTACCTGATAAAATTAAAGGAAGATCTGGATCTCCTGCAGAAAGAGAAGGTAGAGCAGGATATCAAATTGCTGACACTGCAAAAAGAGTGTCAAGAAAGGTTGAATTCGCTACAACAGAGCCAACAAAAGCTGGAACAGTAAGTAAATTATAATAGAGACTGCGCAGGGCAGATAGTTGCCCTAGAAAATCAGATTGATGAAATGAAGGAGGAAAATAACAAATTAATACTGAAGGATCTCCACACTCAAACAGATTTTGATGAGGAGCGCCAGAAATGATGTGCCATTAGAAAACAAAGGGACGACCTGGCTGCAGAGAGGGGTACTCTAATTCAGGAAAGGGACGCCTTAGGCCAGGAAGTTAGCCATTTAAAAACCAAGGTGGAAGAAAATCACCTGGCCCTTCAGGGACTGGGTGAACTCAAAATGGACTATGAAAAGCTGTTAGAGCATACCAGGACGGTGGAAGATGCCCTGGCAAAGGATAATCAGGCAAGTCAGGATCAGACACAGGAGGTGAGTCTCCTGCAGCAAAAGTTGGCCCAATACTCCCAATGCAGACAGGAAGCACAGAGAGACAATGGGGCTCTCTGTGGAAAACAAATGACAGGTTCCATAGACAGATAGCCATGCAGGAACAACTACCAGTTCAGCCTTAATAGAAGAACAAAAGTGTCAGATTCTTGCATGCCATCAGGGAGAAGGGGCTGAGAAAGATGAGGTCAGATGGGAGAGGGAAACCCCTGAGCATAACCTCAGGAACCCTGTTTATAATCCCTACAATTCCATGGACTCTGCCACCCCCATGTCCACTGGCTCACATGAACCAAGGGCCACAGGGATTGTAGACTTCAACCCAATGAGAAATATTGGGCTAATAGGTCAGCGCCTCCCAGAAATGGATGGGCAGTCATCTCTGTACAGGTTCCCAAGTGCTAGGGCCATCTTCTCTGATCAGGGAGACTTAAATGAGGGGAGAATCAGAGAAATGGATCCTCAGAAATATAACTTACCAAGAGATCAGACAGTGAAATTTGGTGGGGAATTCCATGAGACTAGGCCCACTAAGAGCATACTAAAAACCTCTTTCCAGCTAGGACAGTGGGGGGGTACTCAAACAATCCTGGGAGCAAGGAAGAATCAGAAGACTCTTCGAGCGCCACAGGTCCCAAGAGACTAGGCCCCTACATTCTGCCAGCCATCTGCAAGCTTGCAGAATCCGGGAGAGTCTAGAAGACCAGACAGCCACCTCTATTAGCAGTGCCTCTGAGTCAGAGGATGAGTGGACCAGGGTGAGAAGAACTAAAAAGGCTAACAAAGTTAAGAGGGCTTTACTTAAGGATCCCCTGAAGCAAATAAAATCTATTAGGAGCATCATCACGCCCTACCACAAAAATGCCAAATATTCGGTTTGGGAGCACCTTCAATTATTTGAGCAGATGATGGAGACTTTCCATCTGAAGGACAGCCAAAGCTGTATTCAGTATGTAAAAAGGACGTTTTCTGCTGAGTACTCACGCTTCTTTGCGGTGCTGTAGGATCAGAACCATTCCAGATGGTCCACCTATAGGGCGGCCACCCTCAAACATTTTTCCATTCATAGGAACACTAAAGAGGCTCGCAAGGCAGCCTATAACCTACAATGTGGGGAAGACCAGGCCCCACAAATATTTGTTCAGGTATTGAAACGCCCCTTTGCGCAGACCACTAGAAGGGTGCGCACTGACAGTAAGGAATTTGTGAACACCTTCTTCCATGCTCTCCCTAATTACATTATGAACCAGCTAGTGAGGGGCTTTCATGAGAAAAGATCAATAGACTGGGTAATTGAACAAGCAACGCACATCTATGAAGTACATGAGCCGTTGGAAAGTAAAAATGTTATCAAAAGCCCCAAACCAACCAACACCCCTGCTGCTGCTAAGGTGGCGGAGGTGAAGGTTGCCCCCATTTTAGATCTGGAGATGGGGGGGCCTAAAAACCTCCCCGTGCATAATCCAACCAACCCCAAACCCAAAAGGCCCTCTGGCCAATCCCCAACGGGGAGCCAGGGAGGTAACCCCACAAATGGGATCCCTAACTCCCCTCACTGCATCAGCCCACGCTAGAAGGGAAATAGACCCATCCTGGGCTATGTGTGGACTCCCCCAGCCCAAGCAGGGGGGATCCAACCAGACACCTGGAAACCCAGGAAACTTCCCTCCTCACTTTCCCCAGGAGGGCAGTAATCTGAACTCTCTCCAAACCATTCTATCTTCCTCCTGTAATAGTATTGCTTAAACTATCTTTGCGCTGATCTTTTCTCTTCTGAAGAAGGCGAGTCCTTAGCAGGCAGTCATTCTGATCAAGTGGCTGTGTTCCTGTGGGGCATTCGTTTTGTTCATAGACATCATCTAGTGTAAGAAATCCATTTGTCTTTTTAAAAGTGCATCCCTGTTTTCCATTCTTGCGCCTATCTCGAAAAAACAACCTTGTAACGCTCACCTGGTATCCACGGAGACGTCACTCAGACTGTTCTGACCTCTTACGACCTCAAACCCTTCCCTGGAGGCTATTCAACTGGAGACTGGGCCTGAAACACAGGATTGGTAGAGTTTAACTCCCTATTGTCTCTGTGTGCTTGAACCCCTTCTTCCCCGGGGTCCAACCCTTCCCTTTGATCCACAGCTCACCTTGTTTTCTTGGATAGTGTGCTCTCCATCCTGCTTTCAGCGCAAGGCCGTGTTGATTGATGCAGGCTCGTTGCTGCATAGTGACTTCACTGGCAAGAGCCCGACAGGTAAGTATAATGAGTCTTTTGAACAGTTCTCTAACTTCGTTCCTTTCCTTCCTTAGATGATGGCCGGCGTCCGGGATTGACGGCGTGCTGCTGAGATGAGTAGCGCTGAAGGCGAATGTGAGCGCGATGCGCGATGCACCCCTTTTGTATTTGCATTGAACTGAGTTCTATTTCTGTGTCTTGATGGTGCTGCGACGTTTTCAGCGTGGATGGCAGTTATGAAGAACAAATGTGGTGGGTAAGCGTGGTATGCAGCGCCTCTAGATGTTTCCACACTAACCTGGAGTGTCTTTTCCCTCTTGCAGATGGATGAGAAGTTCCGGAGACAGAGCTCCCCCAGAGTGGCTGGGATTCAGGTAAGCGTTTGAAGCTTGTACGGTATTTAAAAATAAGCGAAGATTTGCAGAATGCTTGATAATGCCTTTTTTCTGTTCTTTTCCCTTTTCCTTAGGAAGCGGCATGCCGGGATGGGAATGACACCGCCGAAGATGCCCGCAGAACAGAAGGAGTGATGAATGATGGGCAGAAGCGCTGCAAGGTAAGGCTGTTCCTAACAGTGTTCTTGTTCTTGCAGGAGCTGAGCGCAGAAGAACGATGCAGGCCTACTGGAGACCGATCCGAACACGGTGAGTGTCACGCTGCAGGTGAAGAAAACGCAAAGCATGTTTCTCAGCCTGGGAGTGGCTTAAATAGTCTCTGGGTATCCCAGGTGTCTCTGGGCTGGACCACACCCAAAGGACTAGACCACACATGCAGTTCTGGGAACCGAAATATGTGGGGGCATCCATCTTGTCCCCATCAATGCACTACAAGTCCAATCCCCAATGGTATCCTATGGGAGTGAGTGAGTCTGGTGCCACAAGTGCCAAGTCTGACTCCAAGTGGGTCTTTGGAGGGATGGAGAGGCCCTTGAGGGCCATGTAGGTGATTGTGGCCTGGCTCCAGCCTGACATCTTGGAGGGTTGGGGACATGAGGGGCAGGAATCATGACAGCCCTCACTAAAACGTCCATAACATCCTCTGTTTTTGTGCTAGAAACAAAGTTCCAACATCTGCTCGTAGCTAACATCCACAGCTTTAAATCACATCTAAATCCACATCCCAAATCCATACGGTTCTCCCATTATCGTAATTATTGCACAGTGAAAAGTTTGAAGGGAATTTCGTTTTTTGGAAATTCTGACACGTGTAAAGCAGCTTTTGATTGCTTCCGACTTGAATTTTAAGATTTCAAATTGTTTCTTGGTATTAAATCATTGCCTGTGTTTATGCAACTATCCAAAGTGGCTCCCCTAAGAATTTATAACAATTTCAGCAATTTAGATCATATTTAGTGTTTTTATCCAGTCCATTCTAAGATAACCTTAAAAGCCATTCTAACAGCTTGACAGTCAATTCCATTTTTCTCTTGTGTTTGCTGGGGAAAAGTGGGATTGATATTCGGTGTGAATTTTGCCATTCCTGAAAACCTGTTCTCTCCTCCTATCTCTTTACATTGCCTATTGGGGGTTGAGGGGCGTGCAGGGGGAACATTTAACCACAGTGCTATTTGATTACCCCATTGGTGATTATTGTGTACACATTTGTGATTAAATTGAAAATACATAAATAAATATTTGCACTTTGCAAACCAGCCTGATTCCTGGTTCAGTGTGACCTGGGGGGGGGGGGGTCCCAGGAGAGGGGCTTGATATGGGTGGTCGTTCAGAATAAAGAACTTTTGTATAAAATAAATAAGGATTTTAGTTGTGCATTACACGCAAGGCATTGACTTGAGTGTGTGCCCGATTGAAATCACTTACAGCTTGGGGGCTCATCACGAGATCCTGATTTAGACATACCACTTGTGACAGTCTAACACAGCGTGCTAACTGATGGGGTACATACACCTAGTTGGGCTACCACACTGTGCTACACTGTAAAAGCACCCTTCAATAGAAATACTCAAAGGAGTTTGGCTTGCTTGCAAAGATAAAAATAACACTGAGATAAGTCAGACGGAAATTAATATTTCTGGAATGGCGACATTAGTGGAAAACAATATGGCAAAAGAACACCTACAGCACACATTTTTTGTCAAGGGTGAACGGGTAGAGCAGGATGAGAATATTTGGCTGCAGGAAATCAAACAACAAAATACCGCCATAGAATTAGATACATGGCAGGACCAGGGTCCATTACACCAGGCACTTAGTGAATTGTATATGGCCACAAAAGTAAAAGAAGAGCAATGTAAAATTGCCAAAATAGCGGCTTACCTATACCTCTACATTGGAATAATACGGGAAAAATATGCTGAAAACTTAGATCTGGCAAAGAGGCAAGTACAATCCCTAGAGAAAACCCAAACTGATTTGGACTCTGCAGAACAAAGGCTACAAAAGAGGCAAGAATCAGAGAAAGAAACCAGACAGTACCTGATAAAATTAAAGGAAGATCTGGATCTCCTGCAGCAAGAGAAGGTAGAGCAGGATACCAAATTACTGACACTGCAAAAAGAGTTTCAAGAAAGGTTGAATTTGCTACAACAGCGCCAACAAAAGCTGGAACAGTAAGTACATTATAAAAGAGCCTGCGCAGGGCAGATAGTTGCCCTATAAAACCAGATTGATGAAATGAAGGAGGAAAATAATAAATTAATAGTGAAGGATCTCCACATTCAAACAGATTTTGATAAGGAGCGCCAGAAATTATGTGCCATTAGAAAACAAAGGGACGACCTGGCTGCACAGAGAGGTACTCTAATTCAGGAAAGGGACGCCTTAGGCCAGAAAGTCAGCCATTTAAAAGCCAAGGTGGAAGAAAATCACCTGACCCTTCAGGGACTGGGTGAACTCAAAATTGACTATGAAAAGCTGTTAGAGCATACCAGGAGGGGGGAAGATGCTCTGGCAAAGAATAATCAGGCCAATCAGGATCAGACTCAGGAGGTGAGTCCCCTGCAGCAAAAGTTGGCCCAATACTCCCAATGCAGACAGGAAGCATAGAGAGACAAGGAGACTCTCTGTGAAAAAAAATGACAGGTTCCATAGACAGATAGCCATACAGGAACAACTAATAGAGACCAGTAAGGCCTTAATAGAAGAACAAAAAGGTCAGATTCTTGCATGTCATCATAGAGTAGGGGCTGAGAGAGATGAGGTCAGATGGGAGAGGGAAACCCCTGGGCATAACCTCAGGAACCCTGTTCTCGCCAGACTCTTTAATCCCTTCAATTCCATGGACTCTGCCACCCCCATGTCCACTGGCTCACATGGGCGGGCATCTCTGTACAGGTTCCCTAGTGCTATGGCCATCTTCTCTGATCAGGGAGACTCAAATGAGGGGATCTATGTGTTCACTGCGCCCCCGTAAATGCGACAGCCGAAAATGCTGACACCAGTTACGGCGTGGCGCAGTGATCACATGGATCACTCTGCCTGCTTCCCCAGCCTACATTACCCCTCCCAACCACCCCACTCCACTCACCTTTAGGGTGGCACACGTAGAAGTGTGCCGCCGCCCCCTGCGATCCCTGCAGTGTTAGCTCTTCCCACTAACGTGGGTTAGAGCTGACGCTGCAGGGTGCTTTTTATTTTTTATTTTTTTTATGTGTCCCCTACTTTCCGAAATGGTAAGCGGGGGACACCCCCGCAACCACCGATCCCCGTTACTGTGCCCAGGTAGAGCGAGGGACACACCCGCAACCCCCGCATTGCTTGGGCGCAGTAAATGTCAACCTCATTTTGTGCACCTCCAAAGTCGCAGTGACTGCGGGGGCGCACAAATGAGGGCGACATTTTTGTACAATACCAAATATGGGGAGAACAAGAGAAATGGATCCTCAGAAATATAACTTATGAAGAGATCAGACAGTGACATTTGGTGGGGAATTCCATGAGACTAGGCCCCCTAAGAGCATACTAAAAACCTCTTCCCAGCTAGGACAGTGGGGGGTACTCAACCAATCCTGGGAGCAAGGAAGAGTCAGAAGACTCTTCTGAGTGCCACAGGTCCCAAGAGACCAGGGCCCCACATTCTGCCAGCCATTCCCAAGCTCTCAGAATCCGGTAGAGTCTGGAAGATCAGACAGCCACCTCTGGTAGCTGTGCCTCTGAGTCAGAGGATGAGTGGACCATGGTGACAAGAACTAAAAAGGATAACAAAGTTAAGAGGGCTTTACTTAAGGATCCCCTGAAGAAAATGAAAGCTATTAGGAGCGTCATCACGCCCTACTACAAAAATGCCAAATATTCGGTTTGGGAGCACCTTGAATTATTTGAGGAGATGCTGGAGACTTTTCATCTGAACGACAGCCAAAGCTGTATTCAGTTTGTAAAGTGGACATTTTCTCCTGAGTACTCCAGCTTCTTTGTGGGGCTGGAGGATCAGAACCATTCCAGATGGTCCACCTTTAGGGCGGCCATCCTCAAACATTTTTCCATTCATAGGAACCCTCAAGCGGCTCGCAAGGCAGCCTATAACCTACAATGTGGAGAAGACCAGGCCCCACAAGAATTTGTTCAGGAATTGAAACGCGCCTTTGCGCAAACCACTACAAGGGTGCGCACTGACAGTAAGGAATTTGTGAACACCTTCTTCCATGCTCTCCCTAAGTACATTATGACCCAGCTAGTGAGGGACTTTCATGATAAATGATCACTAGACTGGGTCATTGAGCAAGCAGCATGCATCTTTGAAGTACAGAAGCTGTTGGAAAGTAAAAATGTTACCAAAAGCCCCAAACCAACCAACACCCCTACTGCTGCTAAGGTGGCAGAGGTGAAGGTTGCCCCCCATTTTAGATCTGGAGATGGGGGGGTTTAAAAACCTCCCCGCGCAGAATCCAACCAACCCCAAACCCAGAAGGCCCTCGGGCCAATCCCAAACGGGGAGCCAGGGAGGTAACCCCACAAATGGGACCCCTAACTCCCCTGACTACACCAGCCCACGCTAGAAGGGAAATAGACCCATCCTAGGCTATGTGTGGACTCCCCTGGCCCAAGGGGGGGATCCAACCAGACACCTGTAAACCCAGGAAACTTCCCTCCTCACTTTCCCCAGGAGGGCAGTAATCCCCCAAATGCTTGACCAAATTTATTTCCCCGGTACCCGCCAAACTTCAACCCCCAAAACAACCCTTCTTTCTTTCCTCACTTTCCTGAACCCAGACAGCACAATCCGGGAGTGGGGAGGCCAAGGGAGGAGGGGTACCCAAACTTTCCTAACCAGCAGTATTATGCGAGAAGGGATAGTTACCCTTCCCGGATCCACCCAGGGTAGACCTGAGGACCCCGTACCAGCCAGAGCAGGTGTCCAACTAGAGCGCCAGGTCCAGAACATGGCACAGGATCTGGGTCGCATGCTGAGGGCTCAACAGAACCCTCAGATGAGCACGGTGGCTCAGTATTCCTCAAATTCAGAGTCTGGTGCTCCAGAACAATGATGGGAGAAGAACCCTGACAACCCACCGGTTCCCAGGGAGGAGGCACAAAGGGAAGGGGGTGTAAAGCCTTAGAGGAAGCTTCCTTCCCCACATTTGAAAAGCCCATGGAAACCCAGGAACCGGAACCAACATCTCCTGCCCCCGAAAGTCTGCAACCCAAGGAGCAGAGGGTGGGTAAGAGAAATAAAGAGAATAAAAAGACCCATTTTGTGGCGGAGGTGCAAATCTTCCAGTTTGAAGGAGAGGGGTCCTCAGAGGATCCTGGGAAAAAGATCTTCCCCTTCAGGGATGGGGGAACTCCTCCCAATGAAAAATGGGTCCCAAAGGATCCAAATCCAGACTGGGTAGATGTGGGGACCGAGTAAAAACCGGCCATCATCAGTACCCAGAATGACCAGCACGATAATCCCCTGGTTCAAACGCATCTTTGTGACTGCCTCCAAAAAGGGGGGGCAGCCCAGAATCAGAACCAAGGGAACCCAAAACTTCCTCCATATCTAGCTGAAACCTTTTTCTTACAGGTTCCCAAGATCCCAAACAAAATCCTGCACAAATCACCTCTCTGTCGGGATCCAAAACAAAGAATTTAACCCACCAGTTGGCCAAAAATGTGCATTATCTTTGCCCTCTTGAGGAAAAGGAGGGAAGATTTTCCAAATACAGGGGAAATGTACAATTTTGGCACTGGAGGACACTGGATCCCAAGCTACCCTTCTGTCATAAAGGGCCTTTGATCAGCTGAATTCGGGAAGGGGGGTAATACCAAATTCCTCTCACCCCTCTTTCTGGACAACTTCAGAACGTCGATGGGAAGGAAATTCCTGCCAAGGGGATTTAGACATTAAAATTGGGCGACACCAGGTGAAGCACCAGGTCATAGCTGTGACTCCAGAGGGCACACCATGTTTACTAGGGAATGACATCCTGCGGAGATTGTCTCCCCTCATAGATTGTGTAAACAAGGTCCTCTTGACCCAGACTAACGGACCAATAAAATTGAAACAGAGTGTCAACCATGTTAGTTTAAATGGCACAGGCCACATGGTTGAACAAAAACCTGACTTAATTGAATTCCACCTCCAGAATAATTAAATCCCAAACGTGACAGTAATTGCAGTAGGACAACAAACTGGTGATGGGAAAAATCAACCTTCCTTCCAGTCTAAGGTGGCATTCCACACTGGAAGGAAACTCTCTGAAATTCTATTCAAATTCACAATTTGAAAATCCCATTCCTATAGTCCAAAAAGATGAGAAATCAGCTCAAAGCTTGGCTGATATTCAGAAAACTGGAGAGCAGTTGTACATCCGTATTCAGTTAAATGAGGGGAAGGAGTCTGTTCTCGCACGAGTGTGTGTAAACAACGGAAAGAGCTTCATCAGTGAGGCTATGTTCCACAAACTCCCAAAAGATCCAGCCATTCCCACATTTAAATTGGTAGACAAATGGGAAATGGACCTGGAAACACCCAATTACAAACATCTCCTGTCTAGAAGATGTATGCTCTAAATGTCCATAGGCAACAAGAGCATAGTCCATAATTGTTGTGTCGTGCGAGATGTCCTGCTGCATTTTATTTAGGCAGTGACATTCTCAATCGCTTTGCCATTAGTTTGGACCTAATAAACTTCGAAGCTTGGTCCTGATTAGCGGGTAATCCCATGGACTTTGATGACCCAGAGAAAGCATTTCGGTCAGCTCAACTGCTGCCATATGCAGTTGAAATTCAGATTGGAGATGAAGTCACCATCCCAGAACGGACTCGACAATTCTCATTGGAAGTAAAAATTAAAAGAGGACAGAAACTGAAAAATCCTGACGCCTGTGTCCATCTTAGTGATCATTTTCAACAGCAAGGGTTCGGGGTAAACCCAACACCACTAGTCAACAAAGAACACAACACCATTCCAATAGAGGTGGATAACAGCGACTTAAAGAGTATCAGTCTGGGCGCAGGCACCATTATTGGAATGGCGGTTGAAGACCGACATTTTTCCATAGATTTAGGTAATTAACTGTTAGGACCAATCCCCAATGACTGTTTGCACACTGATAGCGATGATGACACAACACCAGACAGGATCTTCGCCCGGCATGGGGGGAATTTCCTGGTGTACTCTTCCTGCCCTTATGGTAAGGATGATGTGACCTGTGACTTCAGCTGGGATGAGGTGATCTTTCAAGTCCACAAGGACTGTCTCCCCCACCTGAAGCCATTAGTCCAAATCAGCCCTTTGATCAGAGACTTCTCCATCCGGCTGGAGGAACCCGCTGAGATAGCCAAACCAGGCGCAAAGGGGCTTTTAAGCCAATAACGGTGACTGTAAAGTACGGTCACCGTTATTTGCAATTTCCCCATTCCCATTGAGCCCTATGGGGGCTCATTTGGGAATGGGGAAGAGCCCTGGGGAATGGGAAATTACCGCCCTGGTCAACTCGGAATAGGGCGGTAATTTCCCATTCCACCAGGGCGGTGCCAGTACGGGTCCGGCGCCGACCAAGGCGCTAATAGCGCCATTGGTTAGCGCCAGATTCGGAATGAGGCCCTATGTTTAAATGTGCTCTTTCCATGAAGAAATTGAAAGCATGTTTTTGTGAAGGGCTTAATTCCTTTAATTGTCAAAATCCCCTATAAACTCTGTGCATTTTATATATTTTAAATGAAAGACTGTAGGTGAATCTTAAAGTAACCCAGTTTAGAGTTAACTGGTTAATTCTGATTGGACAATGCCGAGCCTGGGAAAGATGACACTTCATGTTGAGACTCTGCTGCTTACGTGATGCTGGAGGTTTTCGCATAATTAGAACAAAGATCTCATAAGCCATTCATCTTTGGCTGAGCCAAGTACAAAGGACAGACTGAGCATTGATCCCTTCTGGGGAGGTGCAGGAAACATCCCTTTACACCCCACCCTGATCAAAGGGATTTGACAGCTGTTGTTTGTTGAAAGGAGAAAAAAAAAATGCTCAAAGAAATCTGTTGTTTAAAATGCCTATTTGTGGTTAACTCTTGAAAACCTTTAACTTTACCCCAGGAGGGAGGACAAATCTAAAAATTGGTAGTTATAAATCTAATTTTATGCTCTTTCTGTGGAGACGTTAGTGAACTCTGTACTACCTAAGGACCAAAGTTACAGGAAAAGAATAATTGTGGCAAAACTATTGATAATGCAAATATGATATTTTATACTCATATTCTAGGGGTAATTGCCCAGATATGTATTGAATTAGAAATTGTCAAGCCAAACTGTTATGATTAAAATTGACAAAATTCCACAGAACTACAAAGACAGCTCTCACAGAGATGGGAATTGGACATAAGGATAACTCACAAAATATATAATGTATGTGTCAGATTTGATTTGGGGGCATAATTACAGAAATGTGCATTTGTGCAAAAGTTAAATTGTTGTTCAAATCAATGTGAGAGTTCCTAAATCGCATCATAAAGATGACAGCTCTTTTCTGACTTCCAACCAGAACAAGGCAGTGCCTTTGACCACTCACAGCCGTGGGGGTGTGGTTTGAAATTCTGCCCCTACCATAAACTTTGTGATGTCACTTGGCATGATAAATATAGGAACTTCACCACACACAGACACTGATTCCTGACTTCATCCTGATTTCCGTGCAGCGCTTTGTTCCAGAACTCTTCATCTTGTTCCTGTTCCAGATTTCTTTGCAAAACCAAGGCCCAGCATTTGCTGAACTCTTTTCAGCTAGGTCCAAATCCAACCATCCCAAACTTAAGGGAAATTAATTCTGATGTAGTCTGGCGTGCTACCATTAATACTTGCCTGCTAAAATTCGCATCCTGCTAATCTACCGTGTCCAGTGACCAGAAGGGCCAATCCAAATCCAGTCTGAGGTTCAGTCCAAATTGACCAGAACCGCCCAGCTGACCATCCTGCCAGAAGTGCCCTGCTGCAAGTAGACCCAATCCAGATGACCAGAACCCTGACATTCCAATCTTAATTAACATTGGATTGTAAGTATAAACAGGAATCAGAGTAACCCATAGTATATTTGCATTGTCCTACCCCAATCTCAACCTATCCCATCTTTAACCTCAGATCTCTAATATTGTCAGAACAATTGTTGCGCTGATTTTTTTCTCATTTGTCTCATTGAACCATAACCCATTAGTGATTTGGATTAAATAAAGTAATTCCCATACAGAACGGAAAACCAGAGTATCATTCATGAAGAATTACAATCGGCCGTGCGTAACTGTGGAGATTCACGGGTGACATTCTCTTTTTCATAATCATTAATATAGTCTAAATAACCCAATCTGTCATTTTAAAACTATATTTCTACTTCTCTCACTAAAACTTCCATAACTTCTTCAATTTTATGGCTAGAGACTTAATTTCAACTCTCACTTGAAACTAAGACCGGAACAGTGTATTTGAGCTGTTTTTTATTAAAAATCGCATAGTGAAATGTGAGAATTTGCATTTTGCAAAAGTTTTACATGTGTCTTTTTCCATCCAAAGTGTTTCTTAACTTCCATTCCGATCTAACATGTGTACTGTTGTTTATATTGTAGCTCATGTTTGTTAGAACCTGTTTAGTGTGGCTCCCAAAGGACATTTGATCAATTTCAGCCTTTTTGAACCCTTTTCATTGTTCACAAAGCCATTTTCATCGGTCAGTTTAAAACGTGTCAATTTCCAAAAGTGATTTTCTCTCTTGTCTGGGGAGGGAAGATTTTATTCAAATACTATAATCTGTTCTTTATTCCTGAATACCTGCTACTTACTTATAGCTGTGTAGAATTGCTCAGTTGTGAATTAAGAACTTCTCAGGGGGAAATAGTAACCTAAGCGCTATCTTTTCACAAACCAAAACTGTTCTTTTCCCTGTGTTTTATCTTCTGTGCTGCTCAAAAGTGAATTCAATTGCCTTACTTATTTTCTGTTTGTATTGTCACCACATGGGTGATTGCTGCCCATATATATATATATATATATATATATATATATATATATATATATATATATATATATATATATATATATATATATATATATATTAAAATGTGTGTTGATTTGAATTTTAAATAAATAATTAAATAATTACCTTTACAAACCAGCCTGATTCCTGGTCCACTGTGACCTGGGGGGTATTTTGAGACGGGTTTGATATGAGTAGTATATCACTCAGAATATTGAACCTATAGACACAATAAATAAGTATTTCATCTGTGCTTTACATGCTAGGCGAGACCCGGTTGTATTGCCTGATTGAAATCCTTAACAGATTTTGGGGGCTAGTGCCGTGATTTTGAGTTCAAGTTACCACCCGTGACAGTCTAACACTGCATACTAGCCTGCAGGGTACAAACACCTTGCTATTTGTCAGGGGTGAGTGGCCAGAACAGAATGAGCAGATCTGGCTACAAGAAATCAAAGAACAGGTCACTGCCATGGACCTAGATACATGGCAGGACACACGCCTATTACACCAAGCTCTTAGTGAACTCTATATGGCCCCAAAAGCTAAGGAGGAGCAGACAAAAATTGCCAGGATAGCGGCCTACCTATACCTCCACATAGGAGTAGTGCAGGAAAAGCATGCAGAAAACATAGTTCTGGCAAAGAAGCAAGTGGAAACACTACAGAAACTCCAAACTGATCTAGACTCTGCAGGGCAAAGGCTACAGAAGAGCCAAGAATTAGAGACAGAAGCTAGGCAGAATATTACCCAATAAAATGAAGATTTGTCTCTCCTACAGCAAGAGTAGGCAGAGCAAGATACCCAAGTACAGACACTGCAAGAGGAGTGTCAGGAAAGGGGTGACTCTTTACAAACAGAATCAGCAGAAACTCGCGCAACAGTTAAATTATAATAGAGCATGCGCAGAACAGATAGTCACCTTACAAAACCACATAGAATCCTTGAAGAGGAAAATAATAAATTAATTATTAAAGACATCCACTCTTAAGATGAATTTGAGGAGGAACGCCAGAAATCTAGTGCATTTAAAAACAAAGGGACGACATGGCTGAACAGAGGGGCACTCTAATTCAGGAGAGGGACACCTTAGGCCAGGAAGTAAGCCAATTAAAAACCAAGCTAGAGGAAAGAAAGCTGGCCCTCCAGGAGCTCAGTGAAGTAAACACTGAATATGAGAAGCTACTAGAGCACACCAGGTGGGTGGAGGATACTCTTGAAAAGAACACCAAGACCAATAATGATAAAACTCAAGAGGTGAGTCTCCCGCAGCAGAAATTGGCCCAGTATTTCCAATCCAGGCAGGAAGCACAGAGATACAGTGAGGCTCTCTGTGAAAAGAATGATAGGTTCCACAAACAGATAGCCATGCAAGAGCAAATCATTGAGACCAGTAAGGCATTAATAGAGGAGCAAAACAGTCAGATTTTAGCATGTCACCAGGGAATAGGGGCTGAAAGAGAAGAGGTAGGGAGGGACAGAGAAACCCCTGAACATAACATCAGGACCCCTGTCATCAGGGACTCTAACCCCTTGAGTACCATGGACTATGCCACTGGCTCATATGGACCAAGGGCCATGGGGATTGTAGACTTAAGCAGAATTGGCAACATGGGACTGACAGATCAGCGCCTCCCAGAAATTGATGGACAGGCATTTCTGTACAGATCCCCAAATGTTAGGGCTAGCCTCTCTGATCAGGAAGACTCCTGTGAGGATAGAGTCAGGGAATTGGATCCTAAAAAATACTGCCTACCAAAGGATCAGTTTGTCAAATTTGGTGGGGAACTCCAGGAAATCAAGTCCAAAAAGAGTATCCTAAAGACCTCTTCCCAGCTAGGGCAGTGGGGCACAGGGGGTACTCTGCCAATCCTGGGAACAGGGGAGAGTCATAAGACTCTTCTGAGCACCACAGGCATCAAGAAACTAGGCCCCCACATTCTGCAAGCCCTTCTCAAGCTCGCAGAATCAGGGAGAGCCTAGAGGATCAGATAGCCACCTCCTGTAGTAGCGATTCTGAGTCAGAAGATGAGTGGACACGGGAGTCTAAGACCAAAAAGGGCAACAAAATTAAGAGGGCTCTACTTAAAGATGTCCTGAAACAGATCAAGGCCATTAGGAGGGATATAACTCCCTATCATAAAAATGCTAAGTATTCAGTCTGGGAACACCTTGAGTTATACGAACAGATGATGGATACTTTCCATCTGAGAGCTAGTCAGAGTTGCATCCAATATGTAAAATGGACCTTCTTCCATGAGTACTCCAGCTTCTTTGCGGGGCTGGAGGATCAGAACCACTCAAGATGGTCCACCTATAGGACGGCCATCTTAAAACATTTTTCTGTCCATAGGAACGCCCAAGAGGCCCGCAAGGCGGCCTACAATCTGCATTGTGCGGAAGATCAGGCCCCACAAGAATTTGTGCAGGAACTAAAATGTGCCTTTGCGCAGACCACCAGGTGGGTGCGCACAGACAGCAGGGAGTTCATTAACACCTTTTTTCATACATAAACCAGCTGGTGAGGGACTTTCACGAGAAGAGATCAATGGACTGAGTCATTGAACAGGCGACCCATATTTATGAAGTGCAGAAACCTGTAGAGAACAAAAACACCAATAAAAACCCCAAAGCATCCAACACCCCCGCTGCTGCTACAGTGGCGGAGGTGTAGGTTTCCCCCACTTTAGATCTGGAGATGGGTGTGCCTCAAAATATTTCTGTACAGAATACTTCTAGCCAAAGAACCAGAAGGCCCTCAGGCCAATCCCAAACAGGTAGTCAGGGAGGTAATCCCACAAATGGGACCCCCAACGCCCCTGATTATATTAGCCCCATTACAAGGGCAACAAACCTATACAGGGGTATGTGTGGACTACCCCAGCCCAAGGGGGGGATTCAATCAGGTAGGCACCACCCCGGGAAACTTCCCTCCTAACTTTCCCCAGGAGGGCAGTAATCCCCCAAATGCCAGGTTGAGCTTCTTTTCCCAGTACCCGCAAAACTTCAACCCGCAAAACAACCCTAATTTCTTTCCCCACTTTCCTGAGCCCAGAAAGCCCAATCCAGGAGAGGGGAGGCCAAGGGTGGAGGGTTACCTGAACTATCCCAACCAAGGGTATTATGGGGGAAGGGACAGTTACCCTTCCCGTGATCCAACAAGGATAGACCAGAGACCCTCGTACCAGCCAGAGCAGGTATCCCAACTGGAGCGCCAGGTCCAGAACTTGTCCCAGGATCTGGGTTGCATGTTGAGGGCTCAGCAGAACCCTCAGATGAACATGGCGGCTCAGAACTCCACCAAAGAAGGGTCTGGTGATCAATAGCAATGATGGGGAGAGAACCCCGACAACCCACCAGTTCCAAAGGAGGAGGCAAGGGGGAAGAGGGGTGTAAAGCCTTAGAGCAAGCTCACTTCCCCACTTGTGAAAAACCCCTGGAAACCCAGGAAACGGAAACAAATTCTCCTGCCCCCGAAAGTCTGCAAACCAAGAAACAGAGGGCGGGTAGGAGAAATAAAGGACCTTAAAAGACCCATTTTGTGGAGGAGGTTCGTGTCCTCCAATTTGAAGGAGAGGCGTCCTCAGAGGACTCTGGGGAAAGGATCTTCTCCTTCAGGGATGGGGGAATGACTCCAGTGTTTGTGAAGCAGTGCCGCTTGCCTCTCGAATCCATGGAGTCCCTCACAGAAATAATTAAAAACCTTCATTTCCGTGGGATAATTAGTCCAGTCCCATTTCATAGATGAACCATTTTCAGCTAGGCCTCCAATTCCAGATCCAGAACTCCACAAACCTAAGGGGAAGCATCAAAATACAGCCGGGCTGCACTGTACTGCTTGCCTGCTGAAAGAATTATCATCAGAACCAAGAAGGGCAATTCCAATCCAGTCCTGTGCCGTGCTGTGACCAGAGTGCATTGCAGATCCAATCCAGTTCTGTGCCGTGCTGTGACCAGAGTGCATTGCAGATCCAGTTCAGTCCTGTGCCGTGCTGTGACCAGAGCACCTTGCTGATTGCAGATCCAATCCGATGTGCCCAGCTGTCTGTCATAGAGCCAGATCCAATTCCTTGACCAGAATCTTGACGGACCAGAATCCTGACGGTTCTGTTTAAAAACATATCTAGTGAGTATCTATAGATAGAACTGTGTCACTAGTATATGTACTGTCCATAGTCAATCCCTATCTTAAACCCATCCTATCTTGTATTCAAACCTGTATTGATAGGAGTACTTTTGAAATTACCTGAACTCTCTCCAAACCATTCTATCTTCCTCCTGTAATACTATTGCTAAAACTATCTTTGCACTGATCTTTTCCCATCTGAAGAAGGTGGGTCCTTAGCAGGCAGTCATTCTGGCAAGTGGCTGTGTTCCTGTGGGGCATTCATTTTGTTCATAGTAATCCTCTAGTGTAAGAAATCCTTTTGTCTTTTTAAAAGTGCATCCCTGTTTTCCATTCTTGCGCCTATCTCGAAAAAATGACATCTAATAAAATGTCCATAACTTCCTCAGTTATTGGCTAGAAACAAAATTTCAACTTCAGCTTTAAATCGCATCTAAAACCGCATCCCAAATCCATACGGTTCTCCCATTATCGCGATTATTGCGCAGTGAAAACTTTGCTGCGAATTTCATTTTTGGGAAATTCTGACACGTGTAAAACAGCTTTTGATTGCTTCCGACTTGAATTTTAAGATTTCAAATTGTTTCTTGGCATTAAATCATTGTTTGTGTTTGTGTGCAACTATCCAAAGCGGCTCCCCTAAGAATTTATAACAATTTCAGCAATTTAGATCATATTTAATGTTTTTATCCAGTCCATTTTAAGATAACCTTAAAAGCCATTCTGACATCTTGACAGTCAATTCCATTTTTTCTCTTGTGTTTGCTGGGGGAAAGTGGGATTGATATTCTGTGTGAATTTTGCCATTCCTGAAAACCTGTTCTCTCCTCCTATCTCTTTACATTGCCTATTGGGGCTTGAGGGGTGTGCAGGGGGAACCTTTTACCACAGTGCTATTTGATCTGAACACACACATAAAAGTATCATTTGTGCTGAATTGTTTTGCTCACTATTACTCCTGGAGTATAAAAGAAATTATTCTGTGTTACATCACCCCATTGGTGATTATTGTGTACCCATTAAAACATAGTGTGATTAAATTGTAAATACATAAATAAATATTTTAACTTTGCAAACCAGCCTGATTCCTGGTTCATTGTGACCGGGGGGCTTCCAGGAGAGGGGCGTGATATGAGTGGTATATCGTTCAGAATAAAGAACTTTTAGACAAAAATAAATAAGGATTTCAGTTGTGCATTACACGCTAGGCATTGACTTGGGTGTGTGCCGGATTGAAATCACTTACAACTTTTGGTCTCATCACGAGATCCTGAATTAGACATACCACTTGTGACAGTCTAACACAGTGTGCTAACTAATGGAGTACATACACACTGTTGGGCTACAACACTGTGCTACACTCTAAAAACACCCTTCAATAGAAATACTCAAAGGAGTTTGGCCTGCTTGCAAAGATAAAAATAACACTGAGATAAGTCAGAAGGAAATTCATATTTCCGGAATGGCGAGTTTAGTGGAAAACAATATGGCAAAAGAACACCTACTGCACAAATTGTTTGTCAGCGGTGAATGGGTAGAGCAGGATGAGAATGTTTGGCTGCAGGAAATCAAACAACAAATCACTGCCATAGAATTAGATACATGGCAGGACCGAGGTCCATTACACCAGGCACTTAGTGAATTGTATATGGCCCCAAAAGTAAAAGAAGAGCAATGTAAAAATGTCAAAATAGCGTCTTACCTATACCTCCACATTGGATTAATACAGGAAAAATATGCCGAAAACTTAGATCTGGCAAAGAGGCAAGTACAATCCCTAGAGAAAACCCAAACTGATTTGGACTCTGCAGAGCAAAGGCTACAAAAGAGGCAAGAATCAGAGAAAGAAACCAGGCAGTACCTGATAAAATTAAAGGAAGATCTGGATCTCCTGCAGAAAGAGAAGGTAGAGCAGGATATCAAATTGCTGACACTGCAAAAAGAGTGTCAAGAAAGGTTGAATTCGCTACAACAGAGCCAACAAAAGCTGGAACAGTAACTAAATTATAATAGAGACTGCGCAGGGCAGATAGTTGCCCTAGAAAATCAGATTGATGAAATGAAGGAGGAAAATAACAAATTAATACTGAAGGATCTCCACACTCAAACAGATTTTGATGAGGAGCGCCAGAAATGATGTGCCATTAGAAAACAAAGGGACGACCTGGCTGCAGAGAGGGGTACTCTAATTCAGGAAAGGGACGCCTTAGGCCAGGAAGTTAGCCATTTAAAAACCAAGGTGGAAGAAAATCACCTGGCCCTTCAGGGACTGGGTGAACTCAAAATGGACTATGAAAAGCTGTTAGAGCATACCAGGACGGTGGAAGATGCCCTGGCAAAGGATAATCAGGCAAGTCAGGATCAGACACAGGAGGTGAGTCTCCTGCAGCAAAAGTTGGCCCAATACTCCCAATGCAGACAGGAAGCACAGAGAGACAATGGGGCTCTCTGTGGAAAACAAATGACAGGTTCCATAGACAGATAGCCATGCAGGAACAACTACCAGTTCAGCCTTAATAGAAGAACAAAAGTGTCAGATTCTTGCATGCCATCAGGGAGAAGGGGCTGAGAAAGATGAGGTCAGATGGGAGAGGGAAACCCCTGAGCATAACCTCAGGAACCCTGTTTATAATCCCTACAATTCCATGGACTCTGCCACCCCCATGTCCACTGGCTCACATGAACCAAGGGCCACAGGGATTGTAGACTTCAACCCAATGAGAAATATTGGGCTAATAGGTCAGCGCCTCCCAGAAATGGATGGGCAGTCATCTCTGTACAGGTTCCCAAGTGCTAGGGCCATCTTCTCTGATCAGGGAGACTTAAATGAGGGGAGAATCAGAGAAATGGATCCTCAGAAATATAACTTACCAAGAGATCAGACAGTGAAATTTGGTGGGGAATTCCATGAGACTAGGCCCACTAAGAGCATACTAAAAACCTCTTTCCAGCTAGGACAGTGGGGGGTACTCAAACAATCCTGGGAGCAAGGAAGAATCAGAAGACTCTTCGAGCGCCACAGGTCCCAAGAGACTAGGCCTCTACATTCTGCCAGCCATCTGCAAGCTTGCAGAATGCGGGAGAGTCTAGAAGACCAGACAGCCACCTCTATTAGCAGTGCCTCTGAGTCAGAGGATGAGTGGACCAGGGTGAGAAGAACTAAAAAGGCTAACAAAGTTAAGAGGGCTTTACTTAAGGATCCCCTGAAGCAAATAAAATCTATTAGGAGCATCATCACGCCCTACCACAAAAATGCCAAATATTCGGTTTGGGAGCACCTTCAATTATTTGAGCAGATGATGGAGACTTTCCATCTGAAGGACAGCCAAAGCTGTATTCAGTATGTAAAAAGGACGTTTTCTGCTGAGTACTCGCGCTTCTTTGCGGTGCTGTAGGATCAGAACCATTCCAGATGGTCCACCTATAGGGCGGCCACCCTCAAACATTTTTCCATTCATAGGAACACTAAAGAGGCTCGCAAGGCAGCTTATAACCTACAATGTTGGGAAGACCAGGCCCCACAAATATTTGTTCAGGTATTGAAACGCCCCTTTGCGCAGACCACTAGAAGGGTGCGCACTGACAGTAAGGAATTTGTGAACACCTTCTTCCATGCTCTCCCTAATTACATTATGAACCAGCTAGTGAGGGACTTTCATGAGAAAAGATCAATAGACTGGGTAATTGAACAAGCAACGCACATCTATGAAGTACATGAGCCGTTGGAAAGTAAAAATGTTATCAAAAGCCCCAAACCAACCAACACCCCTGCTGCTGCTAAGGTGGCGGAGGTGAAGGTTGCCCCCATTTTAGATCTGGAGATGGGGGGGCCTAAAAACCTCCCCGTGCATAATCCAACCAACCCCAAACCCAAAAGGCCCTCTGGCCAATCCCCAACGGGGAGCCAGGGAGGTAACCCCACAAATGGGACCCCTAACTCCCCTCACTGCATCAGCCCACGCTAGAAGGGAAATAGACCCATCCTGGGCTATGTGTGGACTCCCCCAGCCCAAGCAGGGGGGATCCAACCAGACACCTGGAAACCCAGGAAACTTCCCTCCTCACTTTCCCCAGGAGGGCAGTAATCTGAACTCTCTCCAAACCATTCTATCTTCCTCCTGTAATAGTATTGCTTAAACAATCTTTGCGCTGATCTTTTCTCTTCTGAAGAAGGCGAGTCCTTAGCAGGCAGTCATTCTGATCAAGTGGCTGTGTTCCTGTGGGGCATTCGTTTTGTTCATAGACATCATCTAGTGTAAGAAATCCATTTGTTTTTTTAAAAGTGCATCCCTGTTTTCCATTCTTGCGCCTATCTCGAAAAAACAACCTTGTAACGCTCACCTGGTATCCACGGAGACGTCACTCAGACTGTTCTGACCTCTTACGACCTCAAACCCTTCCCTGGAGGCTATTCAACTGGAGACTGGGCCTGAAACACAGGATTGGTAGAGTTTAACTCCCTATTGTCTCTGTGTGCTTGAACCCCTTCTTCCCCGGGGTCCAACCCTTCCCTTTGATCCACAGCTCACCTTGTTTTCTTGGATAGTGTGCTCTCCATCCTGCTTTCAGCGCAAGGCCGTGTTGATTGATGCGGGCTCGTTGCTGCATAGTTACTTCACTGGCAAGAGCCCGACAGGTAAGTATAATGAGTCTTTTGAACAGTTCTCTAACTTCGTTCCTTTCCTTCCTTAGATGATGGCCGGCGTCCGGGATTGACGGCGTGCTGCTGAGATGAGTAGCGCTGAAGGCGAATGTGAGCGCGATGCGCGATGCACCCCTTTTGTATTTGCATTGAACTGAGTTCTATTTCTGTGTCTTGATGGTGCTGCGACGTTTTCAGCGTGGATGGCAGTTATGAAGAACAAATGTGGTGGGTAAGCGTGGTATGCAGCGCCTCTAGATGTTTCCACACTAACCTGGAGTGTCTTTTCCCTCTTGCAGATGGATGAGAAGTTCCGGAGACAGAGCTCCCCCAGAGTGGCTGGGATTCAGGTAAGCGTTTGAAGCTTGTACGGTATTTAAAAATAAGCGAAGATTTGCAGAATGCTTGATAATGCCTTTTTTCTGTTCTTTTCCCTTTTCCTTAGGAAGCGGCATGCCGGGATGGGAATGACACCGCCGAAGATGCCCGCAGAACAGAAGGAGTGATGAATGATGGGCAGAAGCGCCGCAAGGTAAGGCTGTTCCTAACAGTGCTCTTGTTCTTGCAGGAGCTGAGCGCAGAAGAACGAAGCAGGCCTACTGGAGACCGATCCGAACACGGTGAGTGTCACGCTGCAGGTGAAGAAAACGCAAAGCATGTTTCTCAGCCTGGGTGTGGCTTAAATAGTCTCTGGGTATCCCAGGTGTCTCTGGGCTGGACCACACCCAAAGGACTAGACCACACATGCAGTTCTGGGAACCGAAATATGTGGGGGCATCCATCTTGTCCCCATCAATGCACTACAAGTCCAATCCCCAATGGTATCCTATGGGAGAGAGTGAGTCTGGTGCCACAAGTGCCAGGTCTGACTCCAAGTGGGTCTTTGGAGGGATGGAGAGGCCCTTGAGGGCCATGTAGGTGATTGTGGCCTGGCTCCAGCCTGACATCTTGGAGGGTTGGGGACATGAGGGGCAGGAATCATGACAGCCCTCACTAAAACGTCCATAACATCCTCTGTTTTTGTGCTAGAAACAAAGTTCCAACATCTGCTCGTAGCTAACATCCACAGCTTTAAATCACATCTAAAACCACATCCCAAATCCATATGGTTCTCCCATTATCGTAATTATTGCACAGTGAAAAGTTTGCAGCGAATTTCGTTTTTTGGAAATTCTGACACGTGTAAAACAGCTTTTGATTGCTTCCGACTTGAATTTTAAGATTTCAAATTGTTTCTTGGTATTAAATCATTGCCTGTGTTTATGCAACTATCCAAAGTGGCTCCCCTAAGAATTTATAACAATTTCAGCAATTTAGATCATATTTAGTGTTTTTATCCAGTCCATTCTAAGATAACCTTAAAAGCCATTCTAACAGCTTGACAGTCAATTCCATTTTTCTCTTGTGTTTGCTGGGGAAAAGTGGGATTGATATTCGGTGTGAATTTTGCCATTCCTGAAAACCTGTTCTCTCCTCCTATCTCTTTACATTGCCTATTGGGGGTTGAGGGGCGTGCAGGGGGAACATTTAACCACAGTGCTATTTGATTACCCCATTGGTGATTATTGTGTACCCATTTGTGATTAAATTGAAAATACATAAATAAATATTTGCACTTTGCAAACCAGCCTGATTCCTGGTTCAGTGTGACCTGGGGGGGGGGGGGGTTCCAGGAGAGGGGCGTGATATGGGTGGTCGTTCAGAATAAAGAACTTTTGTATAAAATAAATAAGGATTTTAGTTGTGCATTACACGCAAGGCATTGACTTGAGTGTGTGCCCGATTGAAATCACTTACAGCTTGGGGGCTCATCACGAGATCCTGATTTAGACATACCACTTGTGACAGTCTAACACAGCGTGCTAACTGATGGGGTACATACACCTAGTTGGGCTACCACACTGTGCTACACTGTAAAAGCACCCTTCAATAGAAATACTCAAAGGAGTTTGGCTTGCTTGCAAAGATAAAAATAACACTGAGATAAGTCAGACGGAAATTAATATTTCTGGAATGGCGACATTAGTGGAAAACAATATGGCAAAAGAACACCTACAGCACACATTTTTTGTCAAGGGTGAACGGGTAGAGCAGGATGAGAATATTTGGCTGCAGGAAATCAAACAACAAAATACCGCCATAGAATTAGATACATGGCAGGACCAGGGTCCATTACACCAGGCACTTAGTGAATTGTATATGGCCACAAAAGTAAAAGAAGAGCAATGTAAAATTGCCAAAATAGCGGCTTACCTATACCTCCACATTGGAATAATACAGGAAAAATATGCTGAAAACTTAGATCTGGCAAAGAGGCAAGTACAATCCCTAGAGAAAACCCAAACTGATTTGGACTCTGCAGAGCAAAGGCTACAAAAGAGGCAAGAATCAGAGAAAGAAACCAGACAGTACCTGATAAAATTAAAGGAAGATCTGGATCTCCTGCAGCAAGAGAAGGTAGAGCAGGATACCAAATTACTGACACTGCAAAAAGAGTTTCAAGAAAGGTTGAATTTGCTACAACAGCGCCAACAAAAGCTGGAACAGTAAGTACATTATAAAAGAGCCTGCGCAGGGCAGATAGTTGCCCTATAAAACCAGATTGATGAAATGAAGGAGGAAAATAATAAATTAATAGTGAAGGATCTCCACATTCAAACAGATTTTGATAAGGAGCGCCAGAAATTATGTGCCATTAGAAAACAAAGGGACGACCTGGCTGCACAGAGAGGTACTCTAATTCAGGAAAGGGACGCCTTAGTCCAGAAAGTCAGCCATTTAAAAGCCAAGGTGGAAGAAAATCACCTGACCCTTCAGGGACTGGGTGAACTCAAAATTGACTATGAAAAGCTGTTAGAGCATACCAGCAGGGGGGAAGATGCTCTGGCAAAGAATAATCAGGCCAATCAGGATCAGACTCAGGAGGTGAGTCCCCTGCAGCAAAAGTTGGCCCAATACTCCCAATGCAGACAGGAAGCATAGAGAGACAAGGAGACTCTCTGTGAAAAAAATGACAGGTTCCATAGACAGATAGCCATGCAGGAACAACTAATAGAGACCAGTAAGGCCTTAATAGAAGAACAAAAAGGTCAGATTCTTGCATGTCATCATAGAGTAGGGGCTGAGAGAGATGAGGTCAGATGGGAGAGGGAAACCCCTGGGCATAACCTCAGGAACCCTGTTCTCGCCAGACTCTTTAATCCCTTCAATTCCATGGACTCTGCCACCCCCATGTCCACTGGCTCACATGGGCGGGCATCTCTGTACAGGTTCCCTAGTGCTATGGCCATCTTCTCTGATCAGGGAGACTCAAATGAGGGGATCTATGTGTTCACTGCGCCCCCGTAAATGCGACGGCTGAAAATGCTGACACCAGTTACGGCGTGGCGCAGTGATCACATGGATCACTCTGCCTGCTTCCCCAGCCTACATTACCCCTCCCAACCACCCCACTCCACTCACCTTTAGGGTGGCACACGTAGAAGTGTGCCGCCGCCCCCTGCGATCCCTGCAGTGTTAGCTCTTCCCACTAACGTGGGTTAGAGCTGACGCTGCAGGGTGCTTTTTATTTTTTATTTTTTTTATGTGTCCCCTGCTTTCCGAAATGGTAAGCGGGGGACACCCCCGCAACCACCGATCCCCGTTACTGTGCCCAGGTAGAGCGGGGGACACACCCGCAACCCCCGCTCTGCTTGGGCGCAGTAAATGTCAACCTCATTTTGTGCACCTCCAAAGTCGCAGTGACTGCGGGGGCGCACAAATGAGGGCGACATTTTTGTACAATACCAAATGAGGGGAGAACAAGAGAAATGGATCCTCAGAAATATAACTTATGAAGAGATCAGACAGTGACATTTGGTGGGGAATTCCATGAGACTAGGCCCCCTACGAGCATACTAAAAACCTCTTCCCAGCTAGGACAGTGGGGGGTACTCAACCAATCCTGGGAGCAAGGAAGAGTCAGAAGACTCTTCTGAGTGCCACAGGTCCCAAGAGACCAGGGCCCCACATTCTGCCAGCCATTCCCAAGCTCTCAGAATCCGGTAGAGTCTGGAAGATCAGACAGCCACCTCTGGTAGCTGTGCCTCTGAGTCAGAGGATGAGTGGACCATGGTGACAAGAACTAAAAAGGATAACAAAGTTAAGAGGGCTTTACTTAAGGATCCCCTGAAGAAAATGAAAGCTATTAGGAGCGTCATCACGCCCTACTACAAAAATGCCAAATATTCGGTTTGGGAGCACCTTGAATTATTTGAGGAGATGCTGGAGACTTTTCATCTGAACGACAGCCAAAGCTGTATTCAGTTTGTAAAGTGGACATTTTCTCCTGAGTACTCCAGCTTCTTTGTGGGGCTGGAGGATCAGAACCATTCCAGATGGTCCACCTTTAGGGCGGCCAACCTCAAACTTTTTTCCATTCATAGGAACCCTCAAGCGGCTCGCAAGGCAGCCTATAACCTACAATGTGGAGAAGACCAGGCCCCACAAGAATTTGTTCAGGAATTGAAACGCGCCTTTGCGCAAACCACTACAAGGGTGCGCACTGACAGTAAGGAATTTGTGAACACCTTCTTCCATGCTCTCCCTAAGTACATTATGACCCAGCTAGTGAGGGACTTTCATGATAAATGATCACTAGACTGGGTCATTGAACAAGCAGCATGCATCTTTGAAGTACAGAAGCTGTTGGAAAGTAAAAATGTTACCAAAAGCCCCAAACCAACCAACACCCCTACTGCTGCTAAGGTGGCAGAGGTGAAGGTTGCCCCCCATTTTAGATCTGGAGATGGGGGGGTTTAAAAACCTCCCCGCGCAGAATCCAACCAACCCCAAACCCAGAAGGCCCTCGGGCCAATCCCAAACGGGGAGCCAGGGAGGTAACCCCACAAATGGGACCCCTAACTCCCCTGACTACACCAGCCCACGCTAGAAGGGAAATAGACCCATCCTAGGCTATGTGTGGACTCCCCTGGCCCAAGGGGGGGATCCAACCAGACACCTGTAAACCCAGGAAACTTCCCTCCTCACTTTCCCCAGGAGGGCAGTAATCCCCCAAATGCCTGACCAAATTTATTTCCCCGGTACCCGCCAAACTTCAACCCCCAAAACAACCCTTCTTTCTTTCCTCACTTTCCTTAACCCAGACAGCACAATCCGGGAGTGGGGAGGCCAAGGGAGGAGGGGTACCCAAACTTTCCTAACCAGCGGTATTATGCGAGAAGGGATAGTTACCCTTCCCGGATCCACCCAGGGTAGACCTGAGGACCCCGTACCAGCCAGAGCAGGTGTCCAACTAGAGCGCCAGGTCCAGAACATGGCACAGGATCTGGGTCGCATGCTGAGGGCTCAACAGAACCCTCAGATGAGCACGGTGGCTCAGTATTCCTCAAATTCAGAGTCTGGTGCTCCAGAACAATGATGGGAGAAGAACCCTGACAACCCACCGGTTCCCAGGGAGGAGGCACAAAGGGAAGGGGGTGTAAAGCCTTAGAGGAAGCTTCCTTCCCCACATTTGAAAAGCCCATGGAAACCCAGGAACCGGAACCAACATCTCCTGCCCCCGAAAGTCTGCAACCCAAGGAGCAGAGGGTGGGTAAGAGAAATAAAGAGAATAAAAAGACCCATTTTGTGGCGGAGGTGCAAATCTTCCAGTTTGAAGGAGAGGGGTCCTCAGAGGATCCTGGGAAAAAGATCTTCCCCTTCAGGGATGGGGGAACTCCTCCCAATGAAAAATGGGTCCCAAAGGATCCAAATCCAGACTGGGTAGATGTGGGGACCGAGTAAAAACCGGCCATCATCAGTACCCAGAATGACCAGCACGATAATCCCCTGGTTCAAACGCATCTTTGTGACTGCCTCCAAAAAGGGGGGGCAGCCCAGAATCAGAACCAAGGGAACCCAAATCTTCCTCCATATCTAGCTGAAACCTTTTTCTTACAGGTTCCCAAGATTCCAAACAAAATCCTGCACAAATCACCTCTCTGTCGGGATCCAAAGCAAAGAATTTAACCCACCAGTTGGCCAAAAATGTACATTATCTTTGCCCTCTTGAGGAAAAGGAGGGAAGATTTTCCAAATACAGGGGAAATGTACAATTTTGGCACTGTAGGACACTGGATCCCAAGCTACCCTTCTGTCATAAAGGGCCTTTGATCAGCTGAATTCGGGAAGGGGGGTAATACCAAATTCCTCTCACCCCTCTTTCTGGACAACGTCAGAACGTCGATGGGAAGGAAATTCCTGCCAAGGGGATTTAGACATTAAAATTGGGCGACACCAGGTGAAGCACCAGGTCATAGCTGTGACTCCAGAGGGCACACCATGTTTACTAGGGAATGACATCCTGCGGAGATTGTCTCCCCTCATAGATTATGTAAACAAGGTCCTCTTGACCCAGACTAACGGACCAATAAAATTGAAACAGAGTGTCAACCATGTTAGTTTAAATGGCACAGGCCACATGGTTGAACAAAAACCTGACTTAATTGAATTCCACCTCCAGAATAATTAAATCCCAAACGTGACAGTAATTGCAGTAGGACAACAAACTGGTGATGGGAAAAATCAACCTTCCTTCCAGTCTAAGGTGGCATTCCACACTGGAAGGAAACACTCTGAAATTCTATTCAAATTCACAATTAGAAAATCCCATTCCTATAGTCCAAAAAGATGAGAAATCAGCTCAAAGCTTGGCTGATATTCAGAAAACTGGAGAGCAGTTGTACATCCGTATTCAGTTAAATGAGGGGAAGGAGTCTGTTCTCGCACGAGTGTGTGTAAACAACGGAAAGAGCTTCATCAGTGAGGCTATGTTCCACAAACTCCCAAAAGATCCAGCCATTCCCACATTTAAATTGGTAGACAAGTGGGAAATGGATCTGGAAACACCCAATTACAAACATCTCCTGCCTAGCAGATGTATGCTCAAAATGTCCATAGGCAACAAGAGCATAGTCCATAATTGTTGTGTCGTGCGAGATGTCCTGCTGCATTTTATTTAGGCAGTGACATTCTCAATCGCTTTGCCATTAGTTTGGACCTAATAAACTTCGAAGCTTGGTCCTGATTAGCGGGTAATCCCATGGACTTTGATGACCCAGAGAAAGCATTTCGGTCAGCTCAACTGCTGCCATATGCAGTTGAAATTCAGATTGGAGATGAAGTCACCATCCCAGAACGGACTCGACAATTCTCATTGGAAGTAAAAATTAAAAGAGGACAGAAACTGAAAAATCCTGACGCCTGTGTCCATCTTAGTGATCATTTTCAACAGCAAGGGTTGGGGGTAAACCCAACACCACTAGTCAACAAAGAACACAACACCATTCCAATAGAGGTGGATAACAGCGACTGAAAGAGTGTCAGTCTGGGCGCAGGCACCATTATTGGAATGGCGGTTGATGACCGACATTTTTCCATAGATTTAGGTAATTAACTGTTAGGACCAATCCACAATGACTGTTTGCACAGTGATAGCGATGATGACACAACACCAGACAGGATCTTCGCCCGGCATGGGTGGAATTTCCTGGTGTACTCTTCCTGCCCTTATGGTAAGGATGATGTGACCTGTGACTTCAGCTGGGATGAGGTGATCTTTCAAGTCCACAAGGACTGCCTCCCCCACCTGAAGCCATTAGTCCAAATCAGCCCTTTGATCAGAGACTTCTCCATCCGGCTGGAGGAACCCGCTGAGATAGCCAAACCAGGCGCAAAGGGGCTTTTAAGCCAATAACGGTGACTGTAAAGTACGGTCACCGTTATTTGCAATTTCCCCATTCCCATTGAGCCCTATGGGGGCTCATTTGGGAATGGGGAAGAGCCCTGGGGAATGGGAAATTACCGCCCTGGTCAACTCGGAATAGGGCGGTAATTTCCCATTCCACCAGGGCGGTGCCGGTACGGGTCCGGCGCCGACCAAGGCGCTAATAGCGCCATTGGTTAGCGCCAGATTCGGAATGAGGCCCTATGTTTAAATGTGCTCTTTCCATGAAGAAATTGAAAGCATGTTTTTGTGAAGGGCTTAATTCCTTTAATTGTCAAAATCCCCTATAAACTCTGTGCATTTTATATATTTTAAATGAAAGACTGTAGGTGAATCTTAAAGTAACCCAGTTTAGAGTTAACTGGTTAATTCTGATTGGACAATGCCCAGCCTGGGAAAGATGACACTTCATGTTGAGACTCTGCTGCTTACGTGATGCTGGAGGTTTTCGCATAATTAGAACAAAGATCTCATAAGCCATTCATCTTTGGCTGAGCCAAGTACAAAGGACAGACTGAGCATTGATCCCTTCTGGGGAGGTGCAGGAAACATCCCTTTACACCCCACCCTGATCAAAGGGATTTGACAGCTGTTGTTTGTTGAAAGGAGAAAAAAAACAATGCTCAAAGAAATCTGTTGTTTAAAATGCCTATTTGTGGTTAACTTTTGAAAACCTTTAACTTTACCCCAGGAGGGAGGACAAATCTAAAAATTGGTAGTTATAAATCTAATTTTATGCTCTTTCTGTGGAGACGTTAGTGAACTCTGTACTACCTAAGGACCAAAGTTACAGGAAAAGAATAATTGTGGCAAAACTATTGATAATGCAAATATGATATTGTATACTCATATTCTAGGGGTAATTGCCCAGCTATGTATTGAATTAGAAATTGTCAAGCCAAACTGTTATGATTAAAATTGACAAAATTCCACAGAACTACAAAGACAGCTCTCACAGAGATGGGAATTGGACATAAGGATAACTCACAAAATATATAATGTATGTGTCAGATTTGATTTGGGGGCATAATTACAGAAATGTGCATTTGTGCAAAAGTTAAATTGTTGTTCAAATCAATGTGAGAGTTCCTAAATCGCATCATAAAGATGACAGCTCTTTTCTGACTTCCAACCAGAACAAGGCAGTGCCTTTGACCACTCACAGCCGCGGGGTTGTAGTTTGAAATTCTGCCCCTACCATAAACTTTGTGATGTCACTTGGCATGATAAATATAGGAACTTCACCACACACAGACACTGATTCCTGACTTCATCCTGATTTCCGTGCAGCGCTTTGTTCCAGAACTCTTCATCTTGTTCCTGTTCCAGATTTCTTTGCAAAACCAAGGCCCAGCATTTGCTGAACTCTTTTCAGCTAGGCCCAAATCCAACCATCCCAAACTTAAGGGAAATTAATTCTGATGTAGTCTGGCGTGCTACCATTAATACTTGCCTGCTAAAATTCGCATCCTGCTAATCTACCGTGTCCAGTGACCAGAAGGGCCAATCCAAATCCAGTCTGAGGTTCAGTCCAAATTGACCAGAACCGCCCAGCTGACCATCCTGCCAGAAGTGCCCTGCTGCAAGTAGACCCAATCCAGATGACCAGAACCCTGACATTCCAATCTTAATTAACATTGGATTGTAAGTATAAACAGGAATCAGAGTAACCCATAGTATATTTGCATTGTCCTACCCCAATCTCAACCTATCCCATCTTTAACCTCAGATCTCTAATATTGTCAGAACAATTGTTGCGCTGATTTTTTTCTCATTTGTCTCATTGAACCATAACCCATTAGTGATTTGGATTAAATAAAGTAATTCCCATACAGAACGGAAAACCAGAGTATCATTCATGAAGAATTACAATCGGCCGTGCGTAACTGTGGAGATTCACGGGTGACATTCTCTTTTTCATAATCATTAATATAGTCTAAATAACCCAATCTGTCATTTTAAAACTATATTTCTACTTCTCTCTGTTCTTTTTTTTTCAAAAACGCCTCTCACTAAAACTTCCATAACTTCTTCAATTTTATGGCTAGAGACTTAATTTCAACACTCACTTGAAACTAAGACCGGAACAGTGTATTTGAGTGAAATGTGAGAATTTGCATTTTGCAAAAGTTTTACATGTGTCTTTTTCCATCCAAAGTGTTTCTTAATTTCCATTCCGATCTAACATGTGTACTGTTGTTTATATTGTAGCTCATGTTTGTTAGAACCTGTTTAGTGTGGCTCCCAAAGGACATTTGATCAATTTCAGCCTTTTTGAACCCTTTTCATTGTTCACAAAGCCATTTTCATCGGTCAGTTTAAAACGTGTCAATTTCCAAAAGTTATTTTCTCTCTTGTCTGGGGAGGGAAGATTTTATTCAAATACTATAATCTGTTCTTTATTCCTGAATACCTGCTACTTACTTATAGCTGTGTAGAATTGCTCAGTTGTGAATTAAGAACTTCTCAGGGGGAAATAGTAACCTAAGCGCTATCTTTTCACAAACCAAAACTGTTCTTTTCCCTGTGTTTTATCTTCTGTGCTGCTCAAAAGTGAATTCAATTGCCTTACTTATTTTCTGTTTGTATTGTCACCACATGGGTGATTGCTGCCCATATATATACATATATATATTAAAATGTGTGTTGATTTGAATTTTAAATAAATAATTAAATAATTACCTTTACAAACCAGCCTGATTCCTGGTCCACTGTGACCTGGGGGGTATTTTGAGACGGGTGTGATATGAGTAGTATATCACTCAGAATATTGAACCTATAGACACAATAAATAAGTATTTCATCTGTGCTTTACATGCTAGGCGAGACCCGGTTGTATTGCCTGATTGAAATCCTTAACAGATTTTGGGGGCTAGTGCCGTGATTTTGAGTTCAAGTTACCACCCGTGACAGTCTAACACAGCATACTAGCCTGCAGGGTACAAACACCTTGCTATTTGTCAGGGGTGAGTGGCCAGAACAGAATGAGCAGATCTGGCTACCTACAAGAAATCAAAGAACAGGTCACTGCCATGGACCTAGATACATGGCAGGACACACGCCTATAACACCAAGCTCTTAGTGAACTCTATATGGCCCCAAAAGCTAAGGAGGAGCAGACAAAAATTGCCAGGATAGCGGCCTACCTATACCTCCACATAGGAGTAATGCAGGAAAAGCATGCAGAAAACATAGTTCTGGCAAAGAAGCAAGTGGAAACACTACAGAAACTCCAAACTGATCTAGACTCTGCAGGGCAAAGGCTACAGAAGAGCCAAGAATTAGAGACAGAAGCTAGGCAGAATATTACCCAATAAAATGAAGATTTGTCTCTCCTACAGCAAGAGTAGGCAGAGCAAGATACCCAAGTACAGACACTGCAAGAGGAGTGTCAGGAAAGGGGTGACTCTTTACAAACAGAATCAGCAGAAACTCGCGCAACAGTTAAATTATAATAGAGCATGCGCAGAACAGATAGTCACCTTACAAAACCACATAGAATCCTTGAAGAGGAAAATAATAAATTAATTATTAAAGACATCCACTCTTAAGAGGAATTTGAGGAGGAACGCCAGAAATCTAGTGCATTTAAAAACAAAGGGACGACATGGCTGAACAGAGGGGCACTCTAATTCAGGAGAGGGACACCTTAGGCCAGGAAGTAAGCCAATTAAAAACCAAGCTAGAGGAAAGAAAGCTGGCCCTCCAGGAGCTCTGTGAAGTAAAAACTGAATATGAGAAGCTACTAGAGCACACCAGGTGGGTGAAGGATACTCTTGAAAAGAACACCAAGACTAATAATGATAAAACTTAAGAGGTGAGTCTCCCGCAGCAGAAATTGGCCCAGTATTTCCAATCCAGGCAGGAAGCACAGAGATACAATGAGGCTCTCTGTGAAAAGAATGATAGGTTCCACAAACAGATAGCCATGCAAGAGCAAATCATTGAGACCAGTAAGGCATTAATAGAGGAGCAAAACAGTCAGATTTCAGCATGTCACCAGGGAATAGGGGCTGAAAGAGAAGAGGTAGGGAGGGACAGAGAAACCCCTGAACATAACATCAGGACCCCTGTCATCAGGGACTCTAACCCCTTGAGTACCATGGACTATGCCACCTTCATGTCCACTGGCTCTTATGGACCAAGGGCCATGGGGATTGTAGACTTAAGCAGAATTGGCAACATGGGACTGACAGATCAGCGCCTCCCAGAAATTGATGGACAGGCATTTCTGTACAGATCCCCAAATGTTAGGGCTAGCCTCTCTGATCAGGAAGACTCCTGTGAGGATAGAGTCAGGGAATTGGATCCTAAAAAATACTGCCTACCAAAGGATCAGTTTGTCAAATTTGGTGGGGAACTCCAGGAAATCAAGTCCAAAAAGAGTATCCTAAAGACCTCTTCCCAGCTAGGGCAGTGGGGCACAGGGGGTACTCTGCCAATCCTGGGAACAGGGGAGAGTCATAAGACTCTTCTGAGCACCTCAGGCATCAAGAAACTAGGCCCCCACATTCTGCAAGCCCTTCTCAAGCTCGCAGAATCAGGGAGAGCCTAGAGGATCAGATAGCCACCTCCTGTAGTAGCGATTCTGAGTCAGAAGATGAGTGGACACGGGAGTCTAAGACCAAAAAGGGCAACAAAATTAAGAGGGCTCTACTTAAAGATGTCCTGAAACAGATCAAGGCCATTAGGAGGGATATAACTCCCTATCATAAAAATGCTAAATATTCAGTCTGGGAACACCTTGAGTTATACGAACAGATGATGGATACTTTCCATCTGAGAGCTAGTCAGAGTTGCATCCACTATGTAAAATGGACCTTCTTCCATGAGTACTCCAGCTTCTTTGCGGGGCTGGAGGATCAGAACCACTCAAGATAGTCCACCTATAGGACGGCCATCTTAAAACATTTTTCTGTCCATAGGAACGCCCAAGAGGCCCGCAAGGCGGCCTACAATCTGCATTGTGCGGAAGATCAGGCCCCACAAGAATTTGTGCAGGAACTAAAATGTGCCTTTGCGCAGACCACCAGGTGGGTGCGCACAGACAGCAGGGAGTTCATTAACACCTTTTTTCATGCACTCCCTAAATACCTAAACCAGCTGGTGAGGGACTTTCACGAGAAGAGATCACTGGACTGAGTCATTGAACAGGCGACCCATATTTATGAAGTGCAGAAACCTGTAGAGAACAAAAACACCAATAAAAACCCCAAAGCATCCAACACCCCCGCTGCTGCTACAGTGGCGGAGGTGTAGGTTTCCCCCACTTTCGATCTGGAGATGGGTGTGCCTCAAAATATTTCTGTACAGAATACTTCTAGCCAAAGAACCAGAAGGCCCTCAGGCCAATCCCAAACAGGTAGTCAGGGAGGTAATCCCACAAATGGGACCCCCAACGCCCCTGATTATATTAGCCCCATTACAAGGGCAACAAACCTATACTGGGGTATGTGTGGACTACCCCAGCCCAAGGGGGGGATTCAATCAGGTAGGCACCACCCCGGGAAACTTCCCTCCTAACTTTCCCCAGGAGGGCAGTAATCCCCCAAATGCCAGGTTGAGCTTCTTTTCCCAGTACCCGCAAAACTTCAACCCGCAAAACAACCCTAATTTCTTTCCCCACTTTCCTGAGCGCAGAAAGCCCAATTCAGGAGAGGGGAGGCCAAGGGTGGAGGGTTACCTGAACTATCCCAACCAAGGGTATTATGGGGGAAGGGACAGTTACCCTTCCCGTGATCCAACAAGGATAGACCAGAGACCCTCGTACCAGCCAGAGCAGGTATCCCAACTGGAGCGCCAGGTCCAGAACTTGTCCCAGGATCTGGGTTGCAAGTTGAGGGCTCAGCAGAACCCTCAGATGAACATGGCGGCTCAGAACTCCACCAAAGAAGGGTCTGGTGATCAATAGCAATGATGGGGAGAGAACCCTGACAACCCACCAGTTCCTAAGGAGGAGGCAAGGGGGAAGAGGGGTGTAAAGCCTTAGAGCAAGCTCACTTCCCCACTTGTGAAAAACCCCTGGAAACCCAGGAAACGGAAACAAATTCTCCTGCCCCCGAAAGTCTGCAACCCAAGAAACAGAGGGCGGGTAGGAGAAATAAAGGACCTAAAAAGACCCATTTTGTGGAGGAGGTTCGTGTCCTCCAATTTGAAGGAGAGGCGTCCTCAGAGGACTCTGGGGAAAGGATCTTCTCCTTCAGGGATGGGGGAATGACTCCAGTGTTTGTGAAGCAGTGCCGCTTGCCTCTCGAATCCATGGAGTCCCTCACAGAAATAATTAAAAACCTTGATTCCCGCGGATAATTCGTCCAGTCCACAGCACCTTCAATAATCCGGTGCTGGGGATTTTTAAACCAAACGGCCAGTGAATACTCTGTGCTGACTTGAGGGAGCTAAACAAATGGGTCCACACTTCCTGATGGCCTCTTCCCTACATTGACCAAGGGCTGGCCCAGATCCAGGGGTCAAAGGTATACACTGACATTGACCTGACCAATGGGTACTGGACCGTACCTGTCAGTAGGGAGGACAAGTACAAGCTGGCTTTTACCTTCGGGGGCAGTAGTACACATGGACCCGGACTCCCTTTGGATACATCAACTCCGGAAATAAATTTAACATCTTCTTGCATAAGGTCATGTCCGACTTGGATGAAAGAGGTAACCTGGCCTATGTAGATGATGTTCTGATCAAAAGCTCAACTGTGGAGGAACACATAGCGGAGACCCGTGTCAATTTCTTGGGGCATGAGATAACTCCTGACGGTCTCTGTCCCCAGGAAAAGAAAGTAGAAGCACTCCGGAAACTAAAATACCCCACAACTCTGCGTGAGCCAAGGAGCCTCCTTGGACTGACTGATTACACTAGAAAGTTCATTGAGGATTACACAGAGATCACAAGACCCCTGATCCATCTGTTGAAGGAGGGGTCAAGTGGGAGTGGGGTCCGGACCAAGCTGATACAGTAAGACAACTCAAAAGAAGCCTCTAACAAGCACTATGCCTAGCTTACCCTTGTCAAAAACAAGGAGTTCTTCTTGGAGACAGGGTTCTCAAATACATGCTTGACCGCAGTACTATACCAAAAGCATGACAAGGTCAATAAAGTCATCTCCTATGCAAGTAAGACTTTATCCTCTGTGGAGGGAAAATTCAACAATTGTGAGAAGGCACTCCTGGCAACAGTGTGGGCATTGACGAATTACTGCCCGCTCATCCAGGGGGAACACATCATAGTGGAGACTCCACACCAGCCTCTGCAATATCTTCAAAGTGACAGAATCTGTGACAGAAATGGGAGTAATTCCCGAATTACTTCCTGGATTCTGTCAATGCAAGGCTTTCCTGTGCAGGTCAGATATGGCCAAAACAAGAGTCCCCTCGTGCAAGGTCTGGCTGACTTGCATGATTGTGCCAGAGAAAACAGTCTTGAGGACAAAAGTCTTAACATCAAGGACAACATGGAGGCGTTCCTCAATTCCCCACACAAAGTCAAAGACAAGTGTGAGAGAATGCCCACTGTCTATGTGGATGGGTGATCCTACCATGTAGTCAAGTGGCAGAGCTGATGGCTGTACATCAAGGCATCCTCACTGCTGTCCAACACCAACTCCACAAACTGGTCATAATCACTGATTCAGATCATGTCTGGAATGAGTTTGTGGAGCACCTGGTTAATTAGAAGACCAGAGTCATGCTATGTGCTAACAATAAACCCCTAAAACATGGAAAATGAATACAGAATATTGATGATCTGGTCACCTCTAGTGGGATGAACATCCATTGGAAAAAGTTGAAGGGTCATTCCACGGTAGAGGGACCAGACAAAAGAGGAAATGACTTAGCTGATCAGCTGGCCAAAACTGGAGTCATCCAAGGGAATCTACTTGAGATCGAGTCCCTGTTGGGGAAAATCCAGGTCACTGCTATCACTAGGTCCCAGCCAAATTCTCACAATGAACTCTCAACTGCCCAGTGGAGTAAGGAGACCCCAGATGCTGATTTAATCACGGCTCAAAAAGGGGATTCAATAATTGGTAAGTTTTATCAACACATTGAGGACCCTGAGAACTTCCCCTGATAGCTACCGATTGCATTGGCAAAGAGGACCTCAGAGTGTTGATGATATGTCCAAAAATGTTCTGAATCCAAGACGGTTTGTTGGTGAGGAGAGCCATATCTGGCGGTGACCATTGGGTGGTTCCTACCTCATTCCAAAGCCTGATGCTAACTGACGCCCATGATGCAGCCACAGCCGGTCATCGGGGGTTTCATACGACATTAGCGATCTTGTGAGAGGTTGCATATTGGCCACACATGGGTCAGGACCTCGACCAATACTTGAAGGGGTGTCTTGTGTGTGCACAATTTCAGCCAACATCACTCACAAACCGTGCGTCCCTCCAAAAGAGGGGCATGACACTGCCTTAGTCAGATTTACAAGTCGATTTCATCAGGCCCGTGATTCGCTGCTCTAGCAGGAACAAGTACATGTTAACCGTAACATGCTTGTTTACAAAATGGGTGGAATGTCTCCCAGCCCCAAATTGCAAGGCAGAAACAGCAGCTGCCCTGATGATCAATCACATCTTCTCGAGTTTTGGACTTATTCGATGGATTGAGTCAGACCGAGGTAGTCACTTCACCAGCGAAGTGATGACAAAGATGTGGGAGATACTTGGGGTAAAAAGGAAATTACACATTGCATTCCGTCTAGCCTCTAGTGGTGGAGTTGAGATGTACAATAAAACCATTGTGAGCATATTAAAAAGGTTTGTGGTAGACTCTGGGCTAAGTTGGGATATTCGATTACCCCTTGTACTGATGGCCATCAGATCTACCCCTTCTTCTGCAACAAAAATTTCTCCATTTGAGCTAATGACTGGACAAAGGATGGTGCCACCCCAGCATTTGCTCTACAGAACTCAAGAGCAGATCTTGATAAATGCCTCCACAACTCACAATTATGTTGAGAATCTGAGAAAACACCTTCAGCATGCTTTTGTGAATGCTCAGTGGAATCTAGAAATATCTGCAGACAGCATGAACACCCACTATGACCTTAAGACAACAAAAAAGGGATATCAAGTAGGAGACAAGGTCGACTTGTACAATTTCCAAAGGAACCAATCCAAGGAGCACACATTCCTGCCTATCGGGCAAGATCGTTTGAAATTGTGGACAGAATCTCACCAGTCACCTACAGAATCCAATATCCCCAATGGAAATTTGACAGAAGGGGAAGACAAGTGGGTCCACATAAACCAGCTAAAGAGTTGCCATCCCAGGCATAATTTGCAGCAACTAGAAGAGCCTACCGGAAACCCAGAGGGGGAGAATCCAGACATCAAGAAAAATTATTACATTTCCATTGATTATATGCGAGGAAATTGTTAAGATTGTCATTAAATACATGTGGGAAATATTGTCTATTGTTATTGAATGCATGCATCTATCCCACTGCTGAGATACCCCTGGGAACAGTAGTGGGAACATTTTCATAACCGCGTTATGTTCTGTTTTCTAGTACTGGCACTAAATACACCTAATCACGGGAGGAAAAACCCAATAAATCTGGAGTGTCACTTCACAATGAAAAAGAAATCAGGGGAAAAAACCGGAGTATCTTCCCATCCCAACCAGAAACGGCGAGGAGAGCGTGTCACATCAATTGCTGACGGGAGAAGCAACCGGATTTCACCGAAACAGAAAGAAAAATCCCACCTGCCTGACTTCCCCCCAACTGGAAGTCAAGCCGAAGTTGGGGGGGCTTTGTGGGATATTTTTACCCATGCCAATGCGCCCCACTGCACCGCTTTGCCAATGGGGAAAGAAACAGACAAAAATGGATGCGTTAACCCCTGTGCGCACAAAAATCTGCAAAACTGCGCATAGTTCACCATCACAAAAGGCTGCACACCCCTGCCACACACACACAGTCAAAGTTGGTGAAAAAACAGAATTCACTGCAGGAGAATGCCAGTGTGTGCTGTTACAGGTAACATGAAGCAAGGCCACAGACGTGGGCTAAAAACCAAAAATTCCTTTTAAAATGCTTCTTCCCCAACCAATTGCAACCTTCAAAGTGTTGTTTTGGTGCTAAATTTAGTCATTTTCCAAGTGAACTATTGAAATTAAAAGTGTGCTGAAATCACAGATTCTCCAGGTGGCTCAGAAAAACCGGGCCTCACTTACTGACAGCAGCTCAGAAATGTATTTCATGAAAAAGGCAACCCAGCAAACATTATTTCAAGTTGCACAGGAGAAATGTGGCTAAAAGTGGCAACATATAACAATTTCAGCTGTGCAGAGAAAACTCCAAGCAAAGACTGAATATTCACTTCCAGATTGCAAACAAATTCCAGCACTCAAGGACAGAAATGGTGCTGAATAGATGTGTATGTTGCAAAGGAAAATCTGATGTAAAAGACTTTAGTTTAAATGAAGAAATTGAAACATTTGCCTGTTTAAAAGCATGTTTTTGTGAAGGACGTAATTCCTTTAATTGTCAAAATCCCCTATAAACTTTGTGCATTTTTAATATATTTTAAGGGAAAAATTGTAGGTGAATCTAAAGTAACCCAGTTTGGAGTTAACTAGTTAATTCCGATTGGACAGTGCCCAGCCTGGGAAAAATGACACTTCATGTTGAGACTCTGCTTCTGCCCCAAGAAGGAGGACAAATCTAAAAATTGGTACTTATAAATCTAATCGTATGCTCTTTCTGTGGAGACGTTAGTGAACCCTGTACTATATAAGGACCAAAGTTACAGGAAAAGAATAATTCTGGCAAAACTATTGATGCTGCAAATATGATATTGTATACCCATGTTCTAGGGGTAATCGCCCAGATATGTATTGAATTAGAAATTATTAAGCCAAACCGTTATGATTAAAATGGACAAAATTCCACAGAACCACACAGCTCTCACAGAGATAGGAATTGGACGTAAGGATAACCCACAAAATATATAATGTATTTTTCCAATTTGATTAGGGGGCATAATTATAATTATAGAAATGTGCATTTGTGCAAAAGTTAAATTGTGGTTCAAATCGATGTGAGGGTTCCTAAATCGTATCATAAAGATGACAGCTCTTTTCTGACTTCCAACCAGAAAAAGGCAAGTGTCTTTGACCACTCAGAGCTGTGGGGGTGTGGTTTGAAATTCTGCTCCTACCATACACTTTGTGATGTCACCTGGTATGATAAATATGGGAACTTCACCACACACAGGCACTGATTCCTGACTTCATCCTGATTTCTGCGCAGTTCTCTTTTCAGCTAGGCCCAAATCCAACCATCCCAAATTTAAGGGAAATTAATTCTGATCCAGTCTGGCTTGCTACCATTAAGGCTTGCCTGCTGAAATTCGCATCCCGCTAACCTACCGTGTCCAGTGACCAGAAGGGCCAATCCAAATCCAGTCTGAGGTGCAGTCCAAATGGACCAGAACCGCCCAGCTGACAATCCTGCCAGAAGTGCCGTGCTCCCGGTAGACCCAATCCGGATGACCAGAACCCTGACAGTCCAATCTTAATTAACAGTGGACTGTAAGTATAAACAGGAATCAGAGTAACCCATAGTATATTTGCATTGTCCTACCCCAATCTCACCATATCCCATCTTTAACCTCAGAACTCTAATATTGTCAGAACCATTCTTGCGCTGATTTTTTTCTCATTTGTCTCATTAGACCATAACCCATTAGTGATTTGGGTTTAAATAAAGTAATTCCCATACAGAACGGAAACCAGACTATCATACGTGAAGAGTTACAATCGGCCGTGCATAACTGTGGAGATTCACGGGTGACATTCTCTTTTTCATAGTCATTAATATAGTTTAAATAACCAATCTGTCATTTTAAAACCAAATTTCTACTTCTCTCTGTTCTATTTTTTTCAAAAACGCTTCTCACTAAAACTTCCATCATGTCTTCAATTTTATAGATAGAGACTAAGGGGGTAATTCATAGAATTCAGCGCACAAGTGGCGCACGCGGCTGGCGCACAGTGTGCGCATGCGAATCCCTGCGCCAGCCGCGTGCGCTGAAATCCATTTCTGCGCACAGCGTATTCATGGATTCCAGCCACCAAAACCAGCCGTGGCGCACAGTGGCGCAGCGACACTGCAGCAGCGCCAGTTACGCCGCCAAGAACGCATCCCGCGCAGGGAAAAGCCATCAACATACCCAATCCAGCGCAAAGGGCTGTGCTAACCCTGTACCAGCACAGCAAGCGGGCTACGTGTATCACTGGGGTGCGCGGGAAGTACCTCACGCGATTGGCCCTGTGCGAGCAGGGTACGCATATTTCAGGGGTGCGCGGGAAGTTCCACACGCGATTCCATCAGGGTACGTGTATTTCGGGGTGCGCGTGACGTTCCACACGCGAAATCAGCAGGGTACGTGTATTTCAGGGTGCGCGTGAAGTTCCACACGCGATATCAGCAGGGTACGTGTATTTCAGTTGTGCGCGGGAAGTTCCACACATGATTGGCCTGGGCGCGTGTATTTCAGGGGTGCGCAGGAAGTTCCACACGCGAATAGCCTGGGCGCGTGTATTTCAGGGGTGCGCGGGAAGTTCCACACGCGATTGGCCTGGGCGCGTGTATTTCAGGGGTGCGTGGGAAGTTCCACACGCGATTGGCCTGGGCGCGGGAAGTTCCACACGCGATTGGCCTGGGCGCGTGTATTTCAGGGGTGCGCGGGAAGTTCCACACGCGATTGGCCTGGGCGCGTGTATTTCAGGGGTGTGCGGGAAGTTCCACACGCGAATAGCCTGGGCACGTGTATTTCAGGGGTGCGCGGGAAGTTCCACACGCGATTGGCCTGGGCGCGTGTATTTCAGGGGTGCGCGGGAAGTTCCACACGCGATTGGCCTGGGCGCGGGAAGTTCCACACACGATTGGCCTGGGCGCGTGTATATCAGGGGTGCGCGGGAAGTTCCACACGCGATTGGCCTAGACGCGTGTATATCAGGGGTGCGCGGGAAGTTCCACACGCGATTGCCCTGGGCGCGGGAAGTTCCACACGCGATTGGCCTGGGCGCGTGTATTTCAGGGGTGCGCGGGAAGTTCCACATGCGATTCCATCAGGGTACGTGTATTTCGGGGTGCGCGTGAAGTTCCAGACGCGATTCCATCAGGGTACGTGTATTTCGGGGTGCGCGTGAAGTTCCACACGCGATTTCCGCAGGGTACGTGTATTTCAGGGGTGCGCGTGAAGTTCCACACGCGATATCAGCAGGGTACATGTATTTCAGGGGTGCCGGGGAGTCCTACATGTGATTTGACAGTGTGGGTCCTCCCAGGTGTTCCCTGTACACCCTCCACGGCCCCTGCAGGCAGCCCACACCACAGGGGACTACCCTGCATCCCTGGTCATGTCCCGCAGGCAGCCCACCCAACATGGGCATGCCCCCCAGCAAAGGCACATGTCTCCTTGAACTAATGAACACCAACTCATGTCCCCTTGCACCCCCACCCCCAGCACTGTGGGGCACCTGCCAGCAGGCCCCCACCCATGTCCAACTCATGTCCCCCACCACCCCCACCCCCCAGTCACCAGGGGCAGCCTCCACCAGGCCCCCACCCATGTCTCCCAGCACCCTCACCCCCCAGTCACCAGGGGCAGCCTCCACCAGGCCCCCACCCATGTCTCCCATCACCCCCACCCCCCAGCAGTGCAGGGGCAGCCTCCACCAGGCCCCCACTCATGTCCCCCTGCACCCCCATCCCCCACCCATGTCCAACTCATGTCTCCCACCACCCCCACCCCCCAGCACTGTGGGGCACCTGCCAGCAGGCCCCCACCCATGTCCAACTCATGTCTCCCACCACCCCCACCCCCAGCACTGTGGGGCACCTGCCAGCAGGCCCCCACCCATGTCCAACTCATGTCTCCCACCACCCCCACCCCCCAGCACTGTGGGGCACCTGCCAGCAGGCCCCCACCCATGTCCAACTCATGTTCCCCACCACCCCCACCCCCCAGCACTGTGGGGCACCTGCCAGCAGGCCCCCACCCATGTCCAACTCATGTTCCCCACCACCCCCACCCCCCAGCACTGTGGGGCACCTGCCAGCAGGCCCCCACTCATGTCCCACTCATGTCCCCTTGCACCCCCACCCCCCAGCACTGTGGGGGACCTGCCAGCAGGCCCCCAACCATGTCCCCCTGCCCCCAGGTCCAGACGATACACAATCATGGCAGTAATGGGCAGCATACCCAGCACAAACACCCAGCCAAGGATTGCATCCACCCACATAGCAAATGCAATTACATGATACAACCCCAATGGCAAGTATGTAAATGAACACATGTCCGTCACACACACATACACAATGGGTGCAAGTGAATGTCAAAACCCATATCATGACAAGCATGAAATCAATGAGAAAATACCACAAAAGAAAGTTATAAAAACATGTATTCTCGAAAAACATACAACAATGGGGATAACAAAATAAATTGTCCATGTCCGATAAGTAATGTAAAAATCCAAAAAACAAAGGAATCCAAAAACGAATGTTGTCCAAAGCAAAATCATGGTGAAAAAAAATAATGAAAAACCATTGCCTCATGGTGAACACAAATATAAATCAAAAAAATGTATTTTAAAAAATCCAACTATACACAAGAATATTCCAGGGTCCATGAGCCCAACACTATAAATGAAACCTACTACTACCTAATAAAAAAACTATATACAGAAAAGTGGCCATTGTCCGAGCGGTCCAAAAAAATCTCAAAAAATAAAGGAAACCTAACACTAACTAACTAAAGAACTATATACAATGGCAGCGGGCAAGTCCTGCGGCTCACTCTGTGATGTTGCCGGCCAGGGCATCATCGAACTCCATGTCGATGTCCTGGAGGCGGGACTCTGTCCTGGCCCCGAGGTCTCGCAGGGATAACCCCATGTTCACCTCAAACTCCCTGCGAGCTTCCTCGAGGCACTCAGCCCACCTCAACGCCCGACGCATGGAGAACTCCGCCCTGACCATGGTGAGCCGCTCCTCTTCCGCCCGCTGCCGCTCCGCACCTATCCGCTGGACCAACTGCTCCCACACGGAAGACACTACCATCCCAGGGTTCTCCTGCCCTCCGGCCGATGCCTGCCCCTCTGATCTTGATGGCCCCGAGCCATGATGCCTCCCACGTCGAGCCTGCTGCTGCCTCCGACGCCACTGCCTCTGCCAGCACGATGGCATCCAGGATGATGGAAACCACCGACGCCGTCGTGCACGTGCCCTGCCCGATGATGCCGTCACATCCTCCATCTGCTGGGGTCCAGTTGCCGTGTTGTCCACCCCTGCTGGACCTCTGACTCCCGACTGTGGCAGGGATGGGATCCCCACCGAGCTGGCTGCATTGGTCAGGGCAGGTCCACAGGGGGCCCTGGTGGCATCTGGGCCGGAAGACGGCAAGGAGAACGACTGGCGTATAGTCTCCACAGAGGAGGAGAGGGCCGCCAGATTGGCCGACACATGCAGGAAACCCCGAACATGGCCGATCCCAATTGGGCCACGTCGGCACGGTGCTCTTCGTGATGACGTGCGTGCTCCTCCTGGGAAGCACGCACGGCATCACGAATCACAGCCGTGCGCATCGCGACCCCAATCAGGACCTTCTCCACACGGCCAGGGGTCCCCTCGTCCGCAGGTGGAGGGGAGTCAGATGACATGGACATCCCCTCTACCTGCGGACGGGCCTGGGACGGGGCATCCCTGCTGGTGCAAGGTGGTGCACCCACAGGTTCAGGGACAGCGACATGCACAGGCCCCTCCACGGTGACCTGTGCTGCCTCCTGCCCCTGCTCCTGGACTGCACCACTTGCACCAGCAGGGATGCCCCCACCAGGCCCCATGTTCGCCTCAGTGGCGGCCTCCTCCTCCTCTGTGGAACCCACCAACCTGGATGGCTCCTCACCATCTACCGCCATAGCAGGCCCCTGTGGGGGCTCACCCACCCCTTCCGCTGCGGCCGTGGGGGCATCCCCGCCACCTTGCTCCACAGTGCCGTCTCCGCCCTCTCCTTCACTAGCCGCTGCGTAGAGGGAGACATAGAACACAAGCATCAGGGTACTGTACAATGGTCCCCTAGACAGGAAGCAATAGCAGATGAGTGCCACTGTCAAAGTACACTTCCATCATGTCACACCACAACACATGTGTCAGTCCAGGCAAAACACACACAGTGACAGTCATGGTGCGTGCCATGGACATTTCAATGCATGTCCAATGGACTCTCGAATCATACAATGTAATGGGACTCACATGCATCATGGGTCATGCCTATCACATGCACACACTTCACCTCCATCTGGCCACGTACACCCCAATCACAGTGCATACAAGGATGACTAGGCTGCATCAGTGAATCTGTACATTGTCACAGACATGTGTCATGCATCCATGGCACTCACAAGTCACAGACACGCAGGTCAGGCACACAGACATGGATACCACATATGCATCTGGCATCAGCACCCATCCCTCGCCCCCACCCATGTCCAGGAACATAGACTGCCATGCTCTCATGTGTGCGATCTGCACAGGGCTCCCCATGTCGCATTCAAATACATGCAACAACCGTGCGGTTCACACATTACAGGTCGCACATGCATTCCCATGATGTCCCTGCACACATACATGCGTACATGGCCTATGTCACACATCCAGGCAAGTATCAGACAACCAGCACACTGCAACATGCCCTGTCTCACACAGCAATGCTTGGCCACTTACCGCTCAACTCCAGACGGGTCTCCCTCTCAAGGACCTGGGCGTGGAGCGCTGGGTGTGCGCGTTCCAGGACCCTCATCTGGATGGAACTCATGCGGCCCCGGCCCCCCTCCACGAGGCGCCGGGCCTTCATGAGGGCCTGGACCTCAAGTCTTCCCAGCGCTTCTTGACCTTCTGGATGGTGCGGGTTGCCACCCCCTCCGCGTTGATGGCAACCACACAGTCGGCCCAGATCCTCTCCCGTCCTTCCTTGTTGGCGCGGGACGATCCAAAGAGGGCATCATACTGCCCTAGGACTTGCTCCACCAGGACACCAACTTCGGTGGCACTGAAGCTGGTGCCCCACTGCCCCTCTGGCCGGGGGTTGCCACTGGTGCCAGATGTTGATGTGCCCGACATGGCAACCCCAGGGGCAGGAGTGGGTGGGCAACTGGGTCCTGGGGCTGGGCTGTGGAGCGATGTCATCCGAGTCGGGAGTCTTCTGTTCCAGCAGGGGTGGACACAGCAACTGGAAACCTGCAGATGGCTGATGTGCAGGCACCAAATGGCAGGGCACGGTGGCAGCAGGCAGGCAGGCAGGCAGCAGCAGATGGCACGTGGGAGGCTGCTCAGGGCACTGGGGGGCAGTAATTCGGCCTTCTGGGCAGGAGCGTGGTCTTCCGTGTGTTTTCGCGTGGCCAGCTTGATACGGAGTGATTTGGCACGTAAAAAATCTGCACGTCAGCGTGTAATTCGAGGAAAGGCCCTTAGCGCGTAAGCGCGTCTGCACGCATACGCATTCTCATTGGACAGAAGGCCCCTCAAGCGCAAGCGCCCCTGTGACGTGACGCGTACAGACGTGTATGCGCATTTCAGCGCGCGTGAAAAACTGCACGTCCGCGTGTAATACGAGGAAAGGGCCTATGCGCGTAAGTGACGTGACACGCGCAGGTGTTTCCCTCATTGCACGTGATGACAGAACACACGTGGATTTCCACCAATCGCGTGTAAAAGTTCCCGGCACCCCGGAACACACGTACCCAGGCTAATCGCGTGTGGAACTTCCCGGGCACCCCGAAACACACGTACCCAGGCCACTTGCGTGTACGCACACTCCACTCCGATCACACGCGATGACACTCGGACCGTATCCGAACACGGGAAACACGCGCACGGCAAAAGACGTGCACAGGCGTCAACGCGTCTGCCACACGAAGGCAGGCGGAAGCGTCCCCGCGCACAGCATAAAAGTGCGCGCAAACAACAAACGCGTATATACAGCTACGATGAATGCCCCATTTGTCGCTGCACTGATCGTGGGACACCGCAGGAGGAGGAGAATAGCCAGGGCACGCATTTTCGCAACACGGACAAGCCTTTTTGGGATGCCTGACGACCAGGTCTATGGCAGGTATAGGTTTCCACCCCATATCATCCTAGACCTGGTCAGGGAGTGGGAAGATGACCTCACATCCCCCACCCTTTGCTCCCAAGCATTGAGCCCCTTGGAGAAGGTGCTCAATGTCCTGCATTTTTTGGCCACTGGGTCATTTCAGCGGACCACTGCCATAGTGGGGGGGGTCTCACAGGCCACGCAGTCACGCTGCCTACACCAGGTACTGGCAATCATGACAGCGCGCCCCTCAGTCCGCAGGCACATATACATGCCCAGAACACCCGCAGAAAGGCAGGCCGTTGTCCTGGATTTTTTCAGGGTGGCACACTTCCCCAAAGTGCTCGGTGCCATAGATTGCACCCATGTGGCCCTACGTCCACCTAGGGCCATTGAGCACATCTACCGAAACCGCAAGCACTGGCATTCCATCAATGTACAGGTGGTATGTGATGCAAAGGGAATCATCACCTCTGTCTATGCAAACTACCCTGGCTTCACCCATGACAGTTTCATATACAGAATGTCCGCCCTGAGCCGGGCCCTGGAAGCTGGGCAGCATGGCGACACATGGCTCCTAGGTCAGTACAAATGCCCTTGCACATGCATGCAAGTCACACACAGACAAATATCCAAACCCTAATAATCTCAACTATTATCATCTCCCCAGGGGACAGTGCCTACCCTCTGATCAACCACATGATGACGCCAATCCGGAACCCCACCACACCACCCCAGGTAAGATACAACGCCGCCCATATTGCAACCAGGGGCATAGTGGAGCGCACATTCGGAGTGCTCAAGTCACGTTTCCGCTCCCTTGACCGCTCTGGTGGGCAACTACTCTATGCACCACCAGTAGTGTGCAGGATCATTGTGGCAGCATGTGTCCTGCACAATGTTGCAACACGGCAGGGCGTCCCGGTGGACATGGTGGTGCCCCCACATCCCCAACCACAGGCGCTGCCCATGGGAGGGGACAGGGCACGTGGCGAGGAAGCCCGGACCGAGCTTGTGGCCACATTTTTCACCTAAACTCCCACCCCTGCGGAGTGCACACAGGCCTGGCACATACCAGGTGACAATCGATGATGACAAAGAGACAGTCAACTGTCACAACCTTACCACCCTGAGATAGTTGCCATGGAAGTGCCACATCGTCTGCATCCCTAGCTACTTAAACACAAGCTATCCTGTGTGACCAAAAGGCACACATATGACATATGACATGATATGGGCCATACACAAGTATTCCAAGGCGCAATGAGGCAGGGAGGGGGGAACAAGGGAACACAGAGAACGGTACTACTAGGCCAGGTGTCATTGGGATCGTGCAAGTGCAGGGGTAGGGGGAATGGGAAAAGTGCAAGGGGAAGGGTGGGGGGGAGTCCAGTACAGGGGAATTAGCCCAAAAAAATGATACATAGGTCGCCTGGTGGCAACTACAAAGGTGAGTGCAGACAAGTGCTGGGAAGGGAGGGCTGTAGGGATAGAGAGACAGTACTGCAGTGCAGGGGTTGCCAGGGAGGCAGTGCAAGTGGAGAGTGGCTGGGCCAGGGACCGAGGTCGGTGAGAGTGGCCCAGTTGCAGCTCCTGTGCAGTTCCAGTGGAGAATTCTGCAAGGGAGAGGCAGACAGTAAGCAGAAGCAAAGAGGAAGGACTTGAGGTGCTTCCAGAACTGGAGATGATTCCCCTCAAGTTCAAGTCAGGCCGGAAGTCTGTTCCAGGGGGAGGGCCCTGCTGCGGAGAGAAATCTACCCCCAGCTAGTTGCTCTGAGAAGCGGATGACACGGACATGCAAGGTGTGCATCACACACACCTGCAAACCAGGCCATGGCCATCACTGTCATGTCACACAAACCCTCCCAAACATCAACATGTCATGGCACGCAATACCCATACAACAATGCAGTAACGATAAGGTACACATTGCCATGTCCTAAATGCACAGTGGCATCGGACACTGCTGCCTGACCCGGGATCAGATGAAATGACAGACCAACAACCTCCCACCCAAAATAAGTCATTTCAAAATGCATTACAACAGTCGTAGACGTAACATCACAATGAATGCCTGTCTACATGCACATCATGCATTGCAAAATCAACACTGCAGCTCATGTGTGCAGTGTCCTACTCCTGCATCACACTGCTCAGCGCACAGCACAGTGAACAGCCATTGTGTGTGATGCACACCCTGAGCATCACATCTAAGTGACAGACCACGTCAAACATCAAATCAGGCATGTACTGGATCCATGATCGGTCACAGAACATGTGCTGCCGGGACACAGTGGGCACCAGAAGGCAAACAGTGTACACGTGTATATGCAAGGGTGGGAGTACATGTAGTGCATCAGAGTGCAAGTGTGTGGTTCTGCAAGAACATGCACTCCACATATGCATGTGCACTCAAGTGACCATCAGTGTTCCCTACACATCACATGTGAACATCCACCATGTGTACACCCCGGCATGTCAAACCACAACTATCCCCTCACACCTGAAAGGAAAACACAACACATGAACAGGCATTGATCAGCAGAACACAACATGTACATGGGATACCACCATTACTATGTCAGAGTTCCCATCACACTGCAGGGCAAGGCAACAATCAACAACAACCCCCCCCCTCCCTCACAAATGACCATGACCCACTGAACAACTGCACCTGGGTCATGGAGCCCCCAAACCTCAATTCCACCTGGCCACAGGATCACCTTTACCCTTCGTCACCATCTCCCACCTTGTGCGTAAAAAGATGCCTGAACCCTCAGAATACACACTCATTTCCGAAACACAAAATCCAAGGCATAAAAACGAACCCAAACACCCTCCAGTAGATGACTTGACGTAGCAGTACCTCACAAAGGCCAAGTATTACCACAATGATGCAACAACCAAGGTAGCACAGCAAAACAATGTCACGACAGGATGTGAGACGTGTGGTACATGACATAGGATGATGCACCATGAATGGATGTGTACTGTCAGAGGTCCCCTGTACAGGCGCGGGAGTGCCACGAAACAACCACCCCCACCATGTCCCGGGTGCCTGCAAGGTCAAACTCACACAGGCCCCTGAGACCCTGGTGGGGAAGGAGGTTCAGGGATATGCAGTCGGGACAGGTGTTGACACACTGGATGACTGGAATGAGCGGCAGGAGAGCGGAGGTGGAATGACACATGAAACTAGGGAATGCACGAAAATGTACAACCTGCATGAACACATACACAATCCAAACAGACTTGGACATCATTGTCATGGCCTTCTGTAGTCCAGGCTCAGGAGTGGTACGAACCAACCACCCCTTCTAGGGTTTTGGCGCCTGCAAGTTCGGGGCTTACACAGGCATCCGCAACCCCAGTGGGGAAAGAGGGTCAGGGAACGTTGCTTGGATAGGCACGGGAAGCAGGAACACCGGGTAGAGGGTACAGGTTTCATAATTGCATAGGATCACGGGTGATTAGGGAGAAAATAACATACCAAATTGAACCACACATACATCCATGCATCAGTACACTCCCCAGCAAGCCTATGCAGAGCAGTTTGTAAGAAAAACAACAAGACACTTAGCTCTGGTTTTGAATGCTGGCCTCCTGCCTGCGCACTCTCAGGTCCGGTTACAGGAGCACTGCAATGCTGCAAAGAGAGACACAGTCAACAACCTGTACGTGCCAATTGCACAAAAACACAACACCAAACATGCCCCATAGCAACAGACTACTCTACAAACAGACAATCTGTGGTTGATGCTTCGTACCCATATATAACATCACCCCTGTGACGGGTCATACACAGTCAATGCAGTAAGGCAGCCGCTGCTGGGTGCGTGGCAAATGGAACACCAATGTGTCACAATTCACACAACATGCAAGGTTCCCAGGGTAAGCAGACAGACCCATATAGCAAGCCATGACTACAGAGCAAGTTGCGTACCACCATGACCGAAACAAAGTTGGCAGTGCATTTATCATGAAGTACGTGGAAAAGACATGCACTGCACCCGAGTATGTCCCTTGCTGCATGTCCCTGTGAGCTGCCCCTTTCCATGTCTCGGAAGGCTACATGGTTGATACAAGTGGCTCAATGGACCTTGGTGTACCGGAGGGTATGTGCCACTGCCCCTGCATGTGTCCCAGACAACCCTACTATCAGCAGCCATCAGTCCACAAACACATCTGAGCTGCATTGTGTACTTCAACACCAATATTCGTCTAAGCTCACCCTCAGTGCTGTGACTAAGCCTGCATGTGCAACTCGCCTGGTGCAAGCTTTGCTGTGTCGTGGCCCCCCTGTGATGCTCACCTTGCCTGGAGTTCCTTGGAACATGTCAGCAGTTCTAGGATGTGGGTCTGCAATCACTGTGCCTCTGCTTCTGCACACATGTGCATGTGGGCACCAACAAACGGGTCCAGAATTCCGTCGTCCAATGGGACATGTCTGCTGGCAAAGGTGCTCTGGAGGCTCATCCCCCTGCAGAAAGGGCATGGAACACATGATTAATGCTTCAAAATCATCTGTGTGTGTCTCATCAGGCATCTCATTACTTGACCATGTCAGAGAGTCACATCACAAATCACACCATCAGTACGTCTTTCACCTACAAAGTGTGGAACACTATCTACAGCATGAATTGCAACAAGCACATGTACAGGAAAGAAATGAAACATACTACACAATGCATAGCAATCAATGTCCACATTAATCATGATACACCCGATCTAGCAAAAGCTGAACAGTGGACAATGACACCTAAATCATCCCCACTAGGGGTGTCAACACAAGTCACACAGCACCAGACATGCCACAGATATGACAGTCCAATGCCCTTGTGTAAAATGCTGTAACACCGAACCATCCTTGCGAGCCCATGGATAAGGGAGGCAGGAGTGGCATATGTGAGTCAAGGAACCCAAGCACCAAACACATACACAAGACAAGCCTGAAGGGTCCAGCTGGAACAGACAGTGGATGCCTTCAAAAGCCACAAAGCACCGCACCGTCACATGAAAGCACAATAGACTAGCAATTTTAAAATAAATCAACTATTAACTAATTAGACTAACTATGGACAACCTACATTACCTATTTAAACTAACTATCAAACAGAAACTTAACTAACTAAACTAAAAGAAAAATCAAAAATGGCCACATACGACCCGGGTGGGAGGGGAGGCACCCAGGAGGGGGGAGGTACAGGGTGCTGCTCAACATCCACATGCGATGATGCTGAGCCAAAAAAAAAATCTCCATGGGCTCAACGCCTGCACAGCACGACCTATGTGGGAGATAGATGGTCGTCCGAGTCTGGCTCATCCTGGAAAGGAGGACGTGGCACAGTAGCCTGGCCACGCCTAGCCGCAGCTTGCCCCTCGTCGGCAGCAAGTCTGCCGGACGGGTGAGCCTGGTTCTGTGTGGCGATGTGACGTAGGTCTGCATGCAGAACCTCCCGTGATACACGTGCTTCCTCTTGCAAGGTAGCACGTGTAACACGGAGTTCCTCCTGCAAGGCCTGGCTGGACAACCGCTGCACCTCCCGGCAAGCCTGTAGCTCAGCTGAGATGGTACACTCAAGCTGTGCAAACCTCTCCTCTGCCCGCTGCCTCTGGGACATCATAAGGACACCCAGAGTGGATCTGCGGGAAGCATACTCCTCCCTCAAGGCATCCATGTGCGCCTCTGCGTGAGCAGCAATTGCTTGACGCAGAGACGACATTTCAGCCTGGCGTGCCCTGTCTGAGGCCGCCATGCCCAGCCTGAGCGAGCGGGCCGTGGACCGTGCCGCCTGCTGCTGGAGAAGCACCTGCCTAGCAGTGGGGAGCACAGATCGAGCCACACACTCCATGCTCTCAGCGATGTTCTCCATTGCTGCCCCCTGCCGTTCGGAATTGGCAGTCATGCTTTGCTCCCACTCAGTATACAGCGGTTGCGAGCGGCGACCGCATTGCCGGGCTTGACCCCTGCGGGACCCAAGGACCGGGGGTCCTCGCTGTGTTGGCACCGCCTGCGGCTGCACGACTACATGCCCCCGTCGACGTGATGTACCAGGCACATCAGTGACTGGTGTGGAGGGTGACCCTGCGTCCCGATCCACCACGGGCAGAGGAACCAAGACTGTCTGATCCCTCAGTGCAGGTATCGCAGACAGAGGAGTGTCCACATCAGAATCACTCACCCCTGACACATGGACTTGATGGTCATCCAACTCAACATGGACGTCAGAGTCGTCATCAAGGCTGGACTCATAGGCAGCCAGAGACAAGATGGACTGCAGCACTTGGGGGTTTTCGTGGCCTACCACCCCACGACCCCCACTAGTGCCGGGTTGATGTGGCGTTACCAACCCTGTGTCTGGCATGACAACACCATCCTCTGCCTCCATTGCGTCATCACCTGAAAAATAGAGAGGAAAAGGTCAATACACATGTCAGAAGCACACGACACACACACACACCGACAGCAAAGGCATCAGGCAGACATGTGACACACAACATATGACCTGGCATGCATGCTGGGTCTACTTTGAATAGCTTCTGTGATCAGACCTGTTGAAAGGTGGCAGTTTCCATGGAAGTGGGTCTATGCAGTGCAGAAAATGTGTACGCCACTCACTACCTACATGTACAAGCACTACATGGTGTGTGCCAGGAAATGTGAAGGCAGTGCAATGTCAAAATCAGACATCACGTGCATTGTGCATTCAATGTGTACCATGTCCAGAAGCCAAGCACCCCTCCACCCCAGTACCAAAGCAGGGATGCCTATCATGGTATCAAAAGGCTGACCATACACCTGTGTATTGACAGGCAGTGTTGACTGGCATCAACAGCTTCATGTGATTCAAATTACAACACTGCAAATGATGCTGGGACAGTGGGCAGGACACATGATGGAAACTCCGGAGGCTGCCCACGTGTGAAGAAGACACAACAAGAGTTGGACAGAGTCATTGGCCATTGAACAGGCTGAGGCCTGTGAGCCACACAGATTGTCAGAGCCTAAACATGTGTGCAACGCAGGACTGAGGCACAGTTGACATGGGAAGGCTGATGAGATGGCAGGCAATGTATGTAACCAAGGACTGATATTACAGTGATCATCCAGTCAGGGACATGGAGCATGAATGGGCACTCATGTCCCTGCGGTACATCTGACCCATGCACAGTACAAGTGAGATACCCTGCATCGAGTACTAAGGCTGTACGACATGGCATATGTCTGGCAGATTCTACGCTGGAAGTTAGTATCTACACAGGACACATGGACAAGAAACTACACATTGGCAAGATTGGAGCAGACCAGTGCAAAGGTGGAACTGGGGTGCAGAGTGGCGGAGGAGGGGCAAGGGAGCATGCCTACATGGAGTCCCGCATGCAGGCAGAGGAGACATGCATGACGGTAGCATTGCATTACTTACACATCAGAACCATGTACACGTCACATGTAGCAGCAATCATGCACAACACATCCCACAAGTGAAACACACACGTCCTCAACAAACACGCATCAACACTCACTGGACTGGGCATCAAAGTCCAGCTTCTCTCCCACTCCTTCGACCAATTCAGGTGGTATGAAATCCGCAACGAGAGCCTCATGCAGAGTGAGTTCTTCCTCCTCTGGTGCAGGCCCACCGCCAGTCACCAGAGTCAAGTTGTAATTTGAGGCACGCTTGGCCTTAGTGCTGCGCTTGATGTCATTCCAACGCTTTTTGCACTCCTGCGCCGTGCGCACCTCATGGCCGAATGAACTGACATGTTCCGCAACATGCTTCCAGTGGGTGTCATGTTGGGCAGCCGTGGTCTGACTATTGGCACCCACTAGCATGTCATGGCTGTGGCCCCGCACGTAGTCCACGAGGAAGTCCAGTTCCTGCTTACAGAAAGGCTTCTTTCTCGACGTGCAGGAGGTCGTGGCTGTGTGTGGGGTCCCAGCCTGTGCTGCAGGTGCAACCTTCCTCCTCTTGGACTGTGGCGCAGACCCTGGCTGGCTAATGCCGCCCTGACCAGCATGGCCAGTGGGTTCGGTGGATTGAGCCAAGGGAGTGGCAGGTGGAGGGATGACCAGAGGCCTGACTTGTGTCAGTGGCAGCTGGGTGCCCACTAATGGACCCTGCGCAGCAACATCAGCTGTGGCAGGGTCATTGACCGCAACGGTCCTGGTTGGCAGACTCACAACCGGGGTGCTGTTAGGTGCATCTGCCCCTGCACTTGCCAACACCCGGCTGTTCGGGGCAGCAGATGACATGACTGCCCCAGGGACACGTGTCTTGGTCTGAGCAGCCCGGTGTGCCCCTATGGTTTCCCCCCTGGCCTGTTGGAGATCTACCAAGGGCTCTTCAAGTGCCAACGCAGCCTGCGCTGGCAGACCCTGAGCCTGGGTGGCGGTGTCCACAGCTGCACCTGCAGCTACCACCACCCTTGGGCCCGTGGCAGTCGATGGAACGGACTGCCGGGTCATATGGGTGCCAGTGCCAGATGCAGGAGCTGTATCCCCCGGAACCACAGGGGGTGGTGGCATGGCTGCACCGAAACATGGCGCAACATTGTGCTCAAGTGGCGCACCCCTGCCTCTTCCCCCTCTGTGGCTGCCCTGGACACCCTGGAGTCCCCCTACTCCCTGGTCACCACGACCATGTCCCCGACCACGCCCGCCACGAGGAGTACGCCCAGCTGAGGCGCCCCTCACCTTTGGTGGCCTCCCAACCATGGCACAGATGTAGTAGTGCTGGCACAGATGGAGTGGTGCCAATGGGAGGTGTACACCACAATTGACCTGGGCAATTGGGGTCAAGGGGGTGGGAAGCAAGATGTTAACAGCCCCCCTGCACCTGCAAGGCTGTATGTGACCCCGGTGATGTGGTGACGGGTCACGCAACGCTCAGGCACCCCAAAACTGCAGTAAAACCGTGCACGCAACCCTGCAGCCTACGTGCGTGGATTGAACCTCCCGCAGTACGCGGTGGCACCCAGTAACACGAATAACGCGTACGCGTGGGACACGCAGGCTACTATGACATCGAAAATGGGTGCGATACACAGGGGCACCCGCAGTGGGAAAAAGAGCGTGTGTGACTCACCGTCTGACTAGCGCGATGCAGAAAAACACGCGTAGCCAATACCCCCGCCAAAAGAAGAGATACGTCCTTGATAGCTGTGAAGTTGTGATGGCGCGCGAAACAACAGGAAGCAGCAACACACGTCGGTCTCCACGAAAGGCACGTACAGCGAACTGCTGGGCCCGCTCACCTTTAACCTGTGCTGAGGGAAACGCACGCGCGCGTCACGTCACTTACGCGCATAGGCCCTTTCCTCGTATTACACGCGGACGTGCAGTTTCCACGCGCGCTTACGCGCATGGCCCTTTCCTCGTATTACACGCGGTCGTGCAGTTTCCACGCGCGCTTACTCGCATGGCCCTTTCCTCGTATTACACGCTGACGTGCAGATTTTTCACGTGCCAAATCACTCCGTATCAAGCTGGCCACGCGTATGCACACGGAAGACCACGCTCCTGCCCAGAAGGCCGAACTACTGCCCCCCAGGGCCCCGAGCACGCTCCCACCTGCCATCTGCTGCTGCCTGACTGCCTGCTACCCACGTGCACTGCCATTTGCTGCCTGCACATCAGCCAGGGGTGCTGTTGCTGTGACCACCCCTGCTGGAACCGAAGACTCCCGACTGGGATTCCATCGCTCCACAGCCCAGCCCCAGGACCCAGTTGCCCACCCACTCCTGCCTCTGGGGTTGTCATGTCGGGGCAAACACCATCTGTGACCACTGACAACCCCCGGCCAGAGAGGCAGAGGGGCACCAGCTTCAGTGCCACCGAAGTTGGTGTCCTGGTGGAGCAAGTCCTGGGGCAGTATGATGCCCTCTTCGGAAGTTCCCGCGCCGACAAGGAAGGACGGACTCGGATCTGGACTGACATCTGACTGCCATCAACGCGGAGGGGGTGGCAGTCCGCGACTTACAACATGTCAGGAAGCGCTGGGAGGACTTCAGGTCCAGGACCCTGAACAAGGGCCGGCGCCTCTTGAAGGCAGCGGATGCCAAGGGGCGCCGGGCCCACTTGTCGGAAGAACAGATGAGGGTCCTGGAACGCATATCCCCAGCGCTCCACGTCCAGGTCCTAGAGAAGCAGACCCGTCTGGAGTAGAGCGGTGAGTGTACATGCATCCTGATTGTGAGCAGTGCATGTGGTGATTATTCGGTAGTGTGCAGGTTGCACATCTGTTTGTATGGGGTCGAGTATGGGTGGGGGTGTACAGGGCCGTGGGGCTGACACATGCGAGGGCTGTGATGTGTGAGACATGGATGGTGCTTGTGTGTGTAGGCTTGCATGCCAAATGCAGTTGTGTGGGCACACATGTTTGGATGAATGTGTATGTGAGTAGACATGTCCGTGATGTCACGCATGTATCTTGTTTTCGGCTGCATGTATCAGCACTGTGTACATGTGCATGTGTGTGTATTTGACAAGGGTGCAACAGTGATGCCACATGGATGCATGTGACAGTGGTATGTGGAAGCCTGATTGGCAGATGTGACATGGATGGCCGTCTGAACAGTGCGACACTTGGCAGGGGTGTACACATGCATGCAAGTGTGGTGGTGTGTGTACATGTGTGGTGCACTTCCTGTGTTGCATGTGATGTCTTGCTCACCTTTGGCTGCTCATGCTGTTGTATGTATATGGATGGTGGTGGCAGTTGCGATATTGCTGTGGTATGGCTCATGTGTGCGAGTTGTAATGACATGTGTGTTGGGGATTGTGAGGACCTGGTGGAGGCTGCCCATGGTGGCTGGGGGTGGGGGTGATAGGGGACATGAGTGGGGGCCTGGTGGGGGCTGGCCATGGTGGCTGGGGGGTGGGGGTGGTGGGAGACATGGGTGGGGGCCTGGTGGAGGCTGCCTCTGCACTGCTGGGGGGTGGGGGTGGTGGGTGACATGGGTGGGGGCCTGGTGGTGGGTGCCCCTGCACTGCTGGTGGGTGGGGGTGGTGTGAGGCATGGGTGTGGGCCTGGTGGATGCTGCCCCTGGGGGGTGGGGGTGGTGTGAGACATGGGTGGGGGCCTGGTGGAGGCTGCCCCTGGTGGCTGGGGGTGCAGGGGGACATGCGGGGGGGGGAGTAGTGCAAGTTGACATGTGGGTTGGCTGGTGGGCATGGGCATGGTGGGTGGGGTGCCTGCATGACATGTGCTGGGTAGGCCCCTGTGGTGTGAGCCACCTGCAGGGGCCGTGGAGGGTGTAGAGGGAACACCTGGGAGGACCCACACGTGCAATTCAAGTGTGCTGCTCCCCGCGCACCCCTGTAATACACATACCCTGTTGATATCGCGCACACCTGTAATACACGTACCCTGATGGAATTGCGTGTGTTACTTCCTGCGCACCCCCGAAATACACGTACCCCGCTCAATCGCGTGTGTCACTTCCGCGCGCCCCCGAAATACACGTAGCCCGCTCCCCCAGGCCCGATCGCGTGAGAAAGTCCACGCGAACCCCTGAAATACACGTAGCCCGCTCCCCCAGGCCCGATCGCGTGAAAAACTTCACGCGAACCCCTGTAATACACGTAGCCCGCTCCCCCAGGCCCGATCGCGTGAAAAAGTTCACGCGAACGCCTGAAATACACGTAGCCCGCTCCCCCAGGCCCGATCGCGTGAGAAAGTTCACGCGAACCCCTGAAATACACGTAGCCCGCTCCCCCAGGCCCGATCGCGTGAGAAAGTTCACGCGAACCCCTGAAATACACGTAGGCCGCTCCCCCAGGCCCGATCGCGTGAGAAACTTCACGCGAACCCCTGAAATACACGTAGCCCGCTCCCCCAGGCCCGATCGCGTGAGAAAGTTCACGCGAACCCCTGAAATACACGTAGCCCGCTCCCCCAGGCCCGATCGCGTGAGAAAGTTCACGCGAACCCCTGAAATACACGTAGGCCGCTCCCCCAGGCCCGATTGCGTGAGAAAGTTCACGCGAACCCCCGAAATACACGTGCCCCGCTCACACAATTGTTGTATGTTGCCACTTTTGTAATGCGCAGGGACGCTACCGCCTGCCTTCGTGTGGCGGACGTGTATCGGCTTGTGCGTGTCTTTCGCTGCGCGTGGGTTTGCCCTATTCGGTTCCATGAATACGTGTGGTTCGGGTGCGTGTGGGCGTTCCGTCTGCTTCCCTGCAGTACATCCCCAGTTACGCCCTAGTTTTCGCGAGTTGTTCCGCATTCCGCGCGTTACGCCCCGTGTTCCGCCCACTTTCTGGTGTATGCGCCGAGGTTGTGCGCTTTCACTGTGCGCGTCGTGCACGTCTTTTGGGATGTTGCAGTGACGTGTGCGCCATGCACGGGTTTGGCGCACATCCCGAGGTAAACACGCGCAGGGACTTCCATGAAACGCACGCGTGCGCGTGCGCCTGTTTTTTTCCGCTTGCGCCTGCTTGCGCGTAGATTTTCGGCGCACGTTTGTTCCATGAATCGGCCCCTAAATTTCAACTCTCACTTGAACCTAAGACCCTCAGCTACATCCACATCTAACAGCATAGCGTAATAGTGTATTTGATCTGTTTTTATTAAAAATTGCATAGTGAAATTTTGCCACAATTTGCATTTTGCAAAGGTTTTACATGTGTCTTTTCCCATCCAAAGTGTTTCTTAACTTCCATTCTGATCTAAAGTGTGCACTGTTGTTTACTGTTGTTTATCTTGTAGCTCATGTTTGTTAGAACCTGTTTAGTGTGGCTCCCATATAAATTTCAGCCTTTTTGCACACTTTTCATTGTTCACAAAACCATTTTCAACTGTCATTTTAAAAAGTGTCAATTTCCAAAAGTGCTTTTCTCTCTTGTCTGGGGAGGGAAGATTTTATTCAAACACTGTACTCTGTTCTTCATTACTAAATACCTTTTACTTACTCACATCTGTGTAGAATTGCTCAGGTGTGAATTAAGAACTTTGCAGGAGGAACTATTAACCTAAGCGCTATCCTTTTCACAAACCAAAACTGTTCTTTTCCCTGTGTTTTATCTTCTGTGCTGCTCAAAAGTGAATTCAGTTGCCTTACTTATTTTCTGATTGTATTGTCACCACATGGGTGATTGCTGCCCCATATATATATATTACAATTTGTGTTGATTTGAATTTTAAATAAATAAACACATAAATAAATACCTTTACAAACCAGCCTGATTCCTGGTCCACTGTGACCTGGGGGTTATTTTGATACAGGTGTGATATGAGTGGTATATCACTCAGAATATTGAACCTATAGACACAATAAATAAGTATTTCATCTGTGCTTTACATGCTAGGCGAGACCCTGTTGTATTGCCTGATTGAAATCCTTAACAGATTTTGGGGGCTAGTGCCGTGATTTTGAGTTCAAGTTACCACCCGTGACAGTCTAACACAGCATACTAGCCTGCAGGGTACAAACACCTTGCTATTTGTCAGGGGTGAGTGGCCAGAACAGAATGAGCAGATCTGGCTACAAGAAATCAAAGACCCGGTTGTATTGCCTGATTGAAATCCTTAACAGAGCAAACACCGACTCTTTGGGCCAGTTGGGGGTCTCAGAGCATACAGTTGTTTTTGGTACCATCTGCAATGTATCGTAAAAGCATTACTATTACATATTAGCTATGTGATTTTATCTGTAAGGTGGAATGATTGTCGGAATTGCAAGTAGTACATAATATGCCATGGTTTGCATTTTGTACGAGCTGCTGAAATGGAAGGGATTCACAGTTAGATATAGATACATAGACAAAGCGCTAGTTAGGGACTTGTTCCTGCACCACATGGCTGCAGAGAGTGCATGTATGTTTCCACATGTATGAAATCTGGAAGATTTAATTTATATGTATGTTTTTGTTTTCCAGTACTTGTAGCAAGTACATTAGACATTTTTGTGGATCTTCTTGTGTGTTTATAGTGAATCTGACCATTCCAGAACAGTAGTCCAATTCTTGCCTTATTTCAGAAACACTTGCAGGCCGATTCATGGAATAATTAGCGCGGCGCAAGTGGGCAAAAACGTGCGAATCGCAGTGGAATAGCGAAAATCGCAGTGCAAGTGCGAAAATCGCACGAAAAGCAGCGCACGTCGATTCAGAAAAAACCAGCGGATGTGCGATAAAAAGTGTGCCGCGCACGTTGGCGCACAGGCCATCTAACAGCAAAAATCGCACAGGCCACAGCGAAATTCGCACATAGCGCGGCGCACGCAACAAAAGTAGGCAGAACACGGGCGTAACACTCGGAATGGGGCACAACTTGCAAAAACGTGGGCGTCACGGGGGAAGTACAGGGCACAAGTGCGCGGAACGCCCACACGCTCGCCTACAACACGTATTCATGGAATAGAATAGGGCAAAAAAGCGCACGCTCAAACCAGCGCACAGGCACAAACACGACCGCCACAAGAAAGCAGGCGGTAGCGTCTCTGCGGCCGTAAGAAATGTGCGCCAAAAGGTGCGCCAACAAATAGCACCCATATACTGCCATGATGAATGTCCTATACTGTGGCCCTCCAGGACAAATGACGTGCAAAGGGGTACCCACAAACACGGACACGCTGACAAAAAATACGTGTGCGTGTATACTGGGGTGCGTGGGAAGTCTCACATGCGATTTGGCCGGGTAGGTGTATTTCAGGGGTGCGCGGGAAGTTCCACACGCGATTCCATCAGGGTACGTGTATTTCAGGGGTGCGCGGGAAGTCCCACACGTGATTCCATCAGGGTACGTGTATTTCAGGGGTGCGCGGGAAGTCCCACACGCGATTACAGCAGGGCGCGTGTATTTCAGAGGTGCGCGGGAAATTCCACACGCGATTCCATCAGGGTACGTGTATTTCAGGGGTGCGCGGGAAGTCCCACACGCGATTCCATCAGGGTACGTGTATTTCAGGGGTGCGCGGGAAGTCCCACACGCGATTACAGCAGGGCGCGTGTATATCAGGGGTGCGCGGGAAGTTCCACACGCGAATAGCCTGGGCGCGTGTATTTCAGGGGTGCGCGGGAAGTTCCACACGCGAATAGCCTGGGCGCGTGTATTTCAGGGGTGCGCAGGAAGTTCCACACGCGAATAGCCTGGGCGCGTGTATTTCAGGGGTGCGCGGGAAGTTTAACACGCAATTTCAGCAGGGTACGTGTATTTCAGGGGTGCGCGGGAATTTCCACACGCGAATAGCCTGGGCGCGTGTATTTCAGGGGTGCGCGGGAATTATCACACGCGATTTGGCTTGGTACGTGTATTACAGGGGTGCGTGGGAAGTTACACACGCGATTAGGCTGGGTGGGTCTGTTAGGCGGAAACCTGTGCAGTTCCCTCTGGGACCACTGCAAAAGATTTAGGACTACAGGTGCTGCGATGAACCCACTTGGTAGCAGTCTGCACCACACAGATTCAAAGTGGTAGCTGTGGCTGAGCAGGCAGACTTCTCTCAAGAAAAGTTGGTCAGTATAGGGAGTATACAAGATAGGACAATTTTTCGCAGCAAAACGAGTAAGCACGCAACCAGGCTTAGTATAAAGATAGTAAGTTATTTATTTATAACAGAACGTCTATAGAAAATACTAAAGCAAATCACGGCAACAAATCAAAACACAATTACTCTGCAGAATGGAATTAGCTCAATCCCCCGAAACACAATATCGACAACTCTAGGTTCTACGTCACCACTTATTTTCAGACAGAGGTGTATACCTCAACCCAGATGACACTCGAATATTTAGTGAGGAAGGGAGAGAAGAGATAGGCAGGTAATGAAGTCAGCACGGTTCGTACTGAAGCAGGTAAAAATGCAAGGCAGGAAGGCATTAATCACGTTAGATCACACAGTTCAGCGGCCCCCTCACACGAACCGATCGAATAGGGAAGCCAGGCGGGTACGGTACCTTGTTGTGGAGGGCAGCTCTGGCAGGGGCAGTTGTTCCTGGCGGTGGATGCACGACGGGTCTTGGCCAAGAGAAGAGATGTTCTCGTCGTCGTAGAGAAGAAGTCCGGTGCACCACCAGGGAAGAAACCAGCCGCGGAGTGCTCCGTCACAAGGCACCACCTTCCGCTCACGGTGCAGGAGTAGTGGCTATCCGGTCGCCGGGTGCTCTGCACGGGCAATTCGACCACTACGTCCTGGGCGAACGAAAAGCACGAAGAAGACGACTGGTTGTCCCCACCAGTCAGGGAAAGAGACTCTCCGGCAGGGAGATCTCTTCTGTCGTCGGGAGATTGGGAGGCGATTCCGCAGGGCTCCACCGGAGGTGTCGTCGTGCAGGTCGGCTCAGCGTTACCCTGTTCGGATTCTTTAGGTCCAGTGGCGACTTCCTGAAGACCCAGTCCCAAAAGCCCTGCTTTTATGCAGACGCCCCCCATTCATTCAGCCTAGCTGTCAATCAACACATGCTAAGTGGTGAGCGGGAAGGCTCACCACCTGGGCCAATCACTCCAGAGTGCGACCTGAGTTGGCAAGGCAACTCGGTCCAGGGTGCCTAAACCCCCTCCCACACCCCTGTGGTAACCCAGACAGAATGGCGCCACTTTGGAGGGTCTCTGTCCAGAGGCCCGCCAAAAGTGGAACAAAGGGCTCGACCTTTGGTTTAGGAGTCACAGAGAAAAGCACAGACGCCATTTTTCAAACCGAGTTCTGGCAGAAAATACCACTCGATAAACTTATTTAAGATAAGTAGATCGGTGGCACGTTGGAGATTAACAAGAAAACAGGGTCAATCTTCAACAATGGGACGAATCCCATAGGGTTATGCTCGGGGTCGAACATAACAAGTAGTTTCCACTGCCACCAGCCAAAACTCGACGAGGGGGGACGGGACAGTGCCCCCTCGAGTAACAGATCCAGGAGTAATCGAATTACCCCTACTAGCACGTCCACAATAAGATGGTTGGTACTAGTTCTGTTAGCAAATTTGGGTCTAGTAAAGCCAATGGTGACTTTACATGCCCGGGGAGACAGTAGTCAGTCCCTGAGTATGGAGTCTATGGTGGGGGTCCTGCTAAGGCGCCCCCGTGTCACGACACGTAGGGTGTAGTGTGACACACATAGAAAAACTTATGAGACCCTATGGAGTAAAAGACCCCATAGCCCATCGAACACATTGACATCTCAAGGAATCACACACATACATGTCCAAGAGTGAGAGTAAAAGGGTCCCACTCTTGGCAGGATGGAAAAAACAAACTCCAGAAATCCAGCAAAGCTGCTGGGGGACTCACTAGGTTAGGAAATTCAGCCTAAACAGAGAATTCTCCCTAACAGGGTCCTCACAGGTGTTCCCTGTACACCCTCCACGGCCCCTGCAGGCAGCCCACAAAACAGGGGACTACCCTGCACACCTGCTCATGTCTCCCACCACCCCCACCCCCCACCATCCAGGGGCACCCTCCACCAGGCCCCCACTCATGTCTCCCACCACCCCCACCCCCCAGCAGTGCAGGGGCAGCCTCCACCAGGCCCCCACTCATGTCTCCCACCACCCCCACACCCCCAGTCACCAGGGGCACCCTCCACCAGGCCCCCACTCATGTCTCCCACCACCCCCACCCTCCCAGTCACCAGGGGCACCCTCCACCAGGCCCCCACTCATGTCTCCCACCACCCCCACCCCCCTGCCACCATGGGCACCCTCCACCAGGCCCCCACTCATGTCTCCCACCACCACCACCCCCCAGCAGTGCAGGGGCAGCCCCCACCAGGCCCCCACTCATGTCTCCCACCACCCCCACCCCCCAGTCACCAGGGGCACCCTCCACCAGGCCCCCACTCATGTCTCCCACCACCCCCACCCCCCAGCAGTGCAGGGGCACCCTCCACCAGGCCCCCACTCATGTCTCCCACCACCCCCACCCCCCTGCCACCATGGGCACCCTCCACCAGGCCCCCACTCATGTCTCCCACCACCACCACCCCCCAGCAGTGCAGGGGCAGCCCCCACCAGGCCCCCACTCATGTCTCCCACCACCCCCACCCCCCCAGCTACCAGGGGCACCCTCCACCAGGCCCCCACTCATGTCTCCCACCACCCCCACCCCCCACCATCCAGGGGCAGCCTCCACCAGGCCCCCACTCATGTCTCCCACCACCCCCACCCACCTGCCACCATGGGCACCCTCCACCAGGCCCCCACTCATGTCTCCCACCACCCCCACCCCCAGCAGTGCAGGGGCAGCCCCCACCAGGCCCCCACTCATGTCTCCCACCACCCCCACCCCCCTGCCACCATGGGCACCCTCCACCAGGCCCCCACTCATGTCTCCCACCACCACCACCCCCCAGCAGTGCAGGTGCAGCCCCCACCAGGCCCCCACTCATGTATCCCACCACCCCCACCCCCCCAGTCACCAGGGGTACCCTCCACCAGGCCCCCACTCATGTCTCCCACCACCCCCACCCCTCAGCAGTGCAGGGGCACCCTCCACCAGGCCCCCACTCATGTCTCCCACCACCCCCACCCCCTGCCACCATGGGCACCCTCCACCAGGCCCCCACTCATGTCTCCCACCACCCCCACCCCCCCAGTCACCAGGGGCACCCTCCACCAGGCCCCCACTCATGTCTAACACCACCCCCACCCCCCAGCAGTGCAGGGGCACCCTCCACCAGGCCCCCACTCATGTCTCCCACCACCCCCACCCCCCTGCCACCATGGGCACCCTCCACCAGGCCCCCACTCATGTCTCTCACCACCCCCACCCCCCCAGTCACCAGGGGCACCCTCCACCAGGCCCCCACTCATGTCTCCCACCACCCCCACCCCCCCAGTCACCAGGGGCACCCTCCACCAGGCCCCCACTCATGTCTCCCACCACCCCCACCCCCCAGCAGTGCAGGGGCACCCTCCACCAGGCCCCCACTCATGTCTACCACCACCCCCACCCCCCTGCCACCATGGGCACCCTCCACCAGGCCCCCACTCATGTCTCCCACCACCACCACCCCCCAGCAGTGCAGGGGCAGCCCCCACCAGGCCCCCACTCATGTCTCCCACCACCCCCACCCCCCCAGTCACCAGGGGCACCCTCCACCAGGCCCCCACTCATGTCTCCCACCACCCCCACCCCCCCCAGTCACCAGGGGCACCCTCCACCAGGCCCCCACTCATGTCTCCCACCACCCCCACCCCCCACCATCCAGGGGCAGCCTCCACCAGGCCCCCACTCATGTCTCCCACCACCCCCACCCCCCTGCCACCATGGGCACCCTCCACCAGGCCCCCACTCATGTCTCTCACCACCCCCAGCCCCTGCACTGCTGGGGGGTGGGGGTGGTGGGAGACATGAGTGGGGGCCTGGTGGAGGGTGCGCCTGGTGGAGGGTGCCCCTGGTGGCTGGGGGGTGGGGGTGGTGGGAGACATGGGTGGGGGCCTGGTGGAGGGTGCCCCTGGATACTGGGGGGTGGGGGTGGTGGGAGACATGAGTGGGGGCCTGGTGGAGGGTGCCCCTGGTGGCGGGGGGTGGGGGTGATAGGGGACATGAGTGGGGTCCTGGTGGAGGCTGCCCCTGCACTGCTGGGGGGTGGGGGTGGTGGGAGACATGAGTGGGGGCCTGGTGGAGGGTGCCCCTGGTGGCTGGGGGGTGGGGGTGGTGGGAGACATGGGTGGGGGCCTGGTGGAGATTGCCCCTGGATGCTGGGGGGTGGGGGTGGTGGGAGACATTGGTGGGGGCATGGTGGAGAGTGCCCCTGGTGGCTGGGGGGTGGGGGTGATAGGGGACATGAGCGGGGGCCTGGTGGAGGGTGCCCCTGCACTGCTGGGGGGTGAGGGTGATAGGGGACATGGGTGGGGGCCTGGTGGAGGGTGCCCCTGCACTGCTGGGGGTTGGGGGTGGTGGGAGACATGGATGGGGGCCTGGTGGAGGGTGCCCCTGGTGGCTGGGGGGTGGGGGTGGTGGGAGACATGGATGGGGGCCTTGTGAAGGGTGCCCCTGGTGGTGGGGGGGTGGGGGTGATAGGGGACATGAGTGGGGGCCTGGTGGAGGGTGCCCCTGCACTGCTGGGGGGTGGGGGTTGTGGGAGACATGGATGGGGGCCTGGTGGAGGGTGCCCCTGGTGGCGGGGGTGGGGGTGATAGGGGACATGAGTGGGGTCCTGGTGGAGGCTGCCCCTGCACTGCTGGGGGGTGGGGGTGGTGGGAGACATGAGTGGGGGCCTGGTGGAGGGTGCCCCTGGTGGCTGGGGGGTGGGGGTGGTTTGAGACATGGGTGGGGGCCTGGTGGAGGGTGCCCCTGGATGCTGGGGGGTGGGGGTGGTGGGTGACATGAGTGGGGGCCTGGTGGAGGGTGCCCCTGGTGGCTGGGGGGTGGGGGTGGTGGGAGACATGGGTGGGAGCCTGGTGGAGGGTGCCCCTGGATGCTGGGGGGTGGGGGTGGTGGGAGACATGGGTGGGGGCCTGGTGGAGGGTGCCCCTGGATGCTGGGGGGTGGGGGTGGTGGGAGACATGAGTGGGGGCCTGGTGGAGGGTGCCCCTGGTGGCTGGGGGGTGGGGGTGGTGGGAGACATGGGTGGGGGCCTGGTGGAGGGTGCTCCTGGATGCTGGGGGGTGGGGGTGGTGGGAGACATGAGTGGGGGCCTGGTGGAGGGTGCCCCTGGTGGCGGGGGGGTGGGGGTGATAGGGGACATGAGTGGGGGCCTGGTGGAGGGTGCCCCTGCACTGCTGGGGGGTGGGGGTGGTGGGAGACATGGATGGGGGCCTGGTGGAGGGTGCCCCTGGTGGCGGGGGGGTGGGGGTGATAGGGGACATGAGTGGGGGCGTGGTGGAGGCTGCCCCTGCACTGCTGGGGGGTGGGGGTGGTGGGAGACATGAGTGGGGGCCTGGTGGAGGGTGCCCCTGGTGGCTGGGGGGTGGGGGTGGTGGGAGACATGGGTGGGGGCCTGGTGGAGGGTGCCCCTGGATGCTGGGGGGTGGTGGGAGACATGAGTGGGGGCCTGGTGGAGGGTGCCCCTGGTGGCTGGGGGGTGGGGGTGATAGGGGACATGAGTGGGGGCCTGGTGGAGGGTGCCCCTGCACTGCTGGGGGGTGGGGGTGATAGGGGACATGGGTGGTGGCCTGGTGGAGGGTGCCCCTGCACTGCTGGGGGGTGGGGGTTGTGGGAGACATGGATGGGGGCCTGGTGGAGGGTGCCCCTGGTGGCGGGGGGGTGGGGGTGATAGGGGACATGAGTGGGGTCCTGGTGGAGGCTGCCCCTGCACTGCTGGGGGGTGGGGGTGATAGGGGACATGGGTGGTGGCCTGGTGGAGGGTGCCCCTGCACTGCTGGGGGGTGGGGGTTGTGGGAGACATGGATGGGGGCCTGATGGAGGGTGCCCCTGGTGGCGGGGGGGTGGGGGTGATAGGGGACATGAGTGGGGTCCTGGTGGAGGCTGCCCCTGCACTGCTGGGGGGTGGGGGTGGTGGGAGACATGAGTGGGGGCCTGGTGGAGGGTGCCCCTGGTGGCTAGGGGGTGGGGGTGGTGGGAGACATGGGTGGGGGCCTGGTAGAGGGTGCCCCTGGATGCAGGGGGTGGGGGTGGTGGGAGACATGAGTGGGGGCCTGGTGGAGGGTGCCCCTGCTGGCTGGGGGGTGGGGGTGGTGGGAGACATGGGTGGGAGCCTGGTGGAGGGTGCCCCTGGATGCTGGGGGGTGGGGGTGGTGGGAGACATGGGTGGGGGCCTGGTGGAGGGTGCCCCTGGATGCTGGGGGGTGGGGGTGGTGGGAGACATGAGTGGGGGCCTGGTGGAGGGTGCCCCTGGTGGCTGGGGGGTGGGGGTGGTGGGAGACATGGGTGGGGGCCTGGTGGAGGGTGCCCCTGGATGCTGGGGGGTGGGGGTGGTGGGAGACATGAGTGGGGGCCTGGTGGAGGGTGCCCCTGGTGGCGGGGGGTGGGGGTGATAGGGGACATGAGTGGGGGCCTGGTGGAGGGTGCCCCTGCACTGCTGGGGGGTGGGGGTGGTGGGAGACATGGATGGGGGCCTGGTGGAGGGTGCCCCTGGTGGCGGGGGGTGGGGGTGATAGGGGACATGAGTGGGGGCGTGGTGGAGGCTGCCCCTGCACTGCTGGGGGGTGAGGGTGGTGGGAGACATGAGTGGGGGCCTGGTGGAGGGTGCCCCTGGTGGCTGGGGGGTGGGGGTGATGGGAGACATGGGTGGGGGCCTGGTGGAGGGTGCCCCTGGATGCTGGGGGGTGGTGGTGGTGGGAGACATGAGTGGGGGCCTGGTGGAGGGTGCCCCTGGTGGCTGGGGGGTGGGGGTGATAGGGGACATGAGTGGGGGCCTGGTGGAGGGTGCCCCTGCACTGCTGGGGGGTGGGGGTGATAGGGGACATGGGTGGGGGCCTGGTGGAGGGTGCCCCTGCACCGCTGGGGGGTGGGGGTGGTGGGAGACATGAGTGGGGGCCTGGTGGAGGGTGCCCCTGGTGGCGGGGGGTGGGGGTGGTTTGAGACATGGGTGGGGGCCTGGTGGAGGGTGCCCCTGGATGCTGGGGGGTGGGGGTGGTGGGTGACATGAGTGGGGGCCTGGTGGAGGGTGCCCCTGGTGGCTGGGGGGTGGGGGTGGTGGGAGACATGGGTGGGAGCCTGGTGGAGGGTGCCCCTGGATGCTGGGGGGTGGGGGTGGTGGGAGACATGGGTGGGGGCCTGGTGGAGGGTGCCCCTGGATGCTGGGGGGTGGGGGTGGTGGGAGACATGAGTGGGGGCCTGGTGGAGGGTGCCCCTGGTGGCTGGGGGGTGGGGGTGGTGGGAGACATGGGTGGGGGCCTGGTGGAGGGTGCTCCTGGATGCTGGGGGGTGGGGGTGGTGGGAGACATGAGTGGGGGCCTGGTGGAGGGTGCCCCTGGTGGCGGGGGGTGGGGGTGATAGGGGACATGAGTGGGGGCCTGGTGGAGGGTGCCCCTGCACTGCTGGGGGGTGGGGGTGGTGGGAGACATGGATGGGGGCCTGGTGGAGGGTGCCCCTGGTGGCGGGGGGGTGGGGGTGATAGGGGACATGAGTGGGGGCGTGGTGGAGGCTGCCCCTGCACTGCTGGGGGGTGGGGGTGGTGGGAGACATGAGTGGGGGCCTGGTGGAGGGTGCCCCTGGTGGCTGGGGGGTGGGGGTGGTTAGAGACATGGGTGGGGGCCTGGTGGAGGGTGCCTCTGGATGCTGGGGGGTGGTGGGAGACATGAGTGGGGGCCTGGTGGAGGGTGCCCCTGGTGGCTGGGGGGTGGGGGTGATAGGGGACATGAGTGGGGGCCTGGTGGAGGGTGCCCCTGCACTGCTGGGGGGTGGGGGTGATAGGGGACATGGGTGGTGGCCTGGTGGAGGGTGCCCCTGCACTGCTGGGGGGTGGGGGTTGTGGGAGACATGGATGGGGGCCTGGTGGAGGGTGCCCCTGGTGGCGGGGGGGTGGGGGTGATAGGGGACATGAGTGGGGTCCTGGTGGAGGCTGCCCCTGCACTGCTGGGGGGTGGGGGTGGTGGGAGACATGAGTGGGGGCCTGGTGGAGGGTGCCCCTGGTGGCTAGGGGGTGGGGGTGGTGGGAGACATGGGTGGGGGCCTGGTAGAGGGTGCTCCTGGATGCAGGGGGGTGGGGGTGGTGGGAGACATGAGTGGGGGCCTGGTGGAGGGTGCCCCTTGTGGCTGGGAGGTGGGGGTGGTGGGAGACATGGGTGGGAGTCTGGTGGAGGGTGCCCCTGGATGCTGGGGGGTGGGGGTGGTGGGAGACATGGGTGGGGGCCTGGTGGAGGGTGCCCCTGGATGCTGGGGGGTGGGGGTGGTGGGAGACATGAGTGGGGGCCTGGTGGAGGGTGCCCCTGGTGGCTGGGGGGTGGGGGTGGTGGGAGACATGGGTGGGGGCCTGGTGGGGGGTGCCCCTGGATGCTGGGGGGTGGGGGTGGTGGGAGACATGAGTGGGGGCCTGGTGGAGGGTGCCCCTGGTGGCGGGGGATGGGGGTGATAGGGGACATGAGTGGGGGCCTGGTGGAGGGTGCCCCTGCACTGCTGGGGGTGGGGGTGGTGGGAGACATGGATGGGGGCCTGGTGGAGGGTGCCCCTGGTGGCGGGGGGTGGGGGTGATAGGGGATAGGGGACATGAGTGGGGGCGTGGTGGAGGCTGCCCCTGCACTGCTGGGGGGTGAGGGTGGTGGGAGACATGAGTGGGGGCCTGGTGGAGGGTGCCCCTGGTGGCTGGGGGTTGGGGGTGATGGGAGACATGGGTGGGGGCCTGGTGGAGGGTGCCCCTGGATGCTGGGGGGTGGTGGTGGGAGACATGAGTGGGGGCCTGGTGGAGGGTGCCCCTGGTGGCTGGGGGGTGGGGGTGATAGGGGACATGAGTGGGGGCCTGGTGGAGGGTGCCCCTGCCCTGCTGGGGGGTGGGGGTGATAGGGGACATGGGTGGGGGCCTGGTGGAGGGTACCCCTGCACTGCTGGGGGGTGGGGGTGGTGGGAGACATGGATGGGGGCCTGGTGGAGGGTGCCCCTTGTGGCTGGGGGGTGGGGGTGGTGGGAGACATGGATGGGGGCCTTGTGAAGGGTGCCCCTGGTGGCGGGGGGGGTGGGGGTGATAGGGGACATGAATGGGGGCCTGGTGGAGGGTGCCCCTGCACTGCTGGGGGGTGGGGGTTGTGGGAGACATGGATGGGGGCCTGGTGGAGGGTGCCCCTGGTGGCGGGGGGTGGGGGTGATAGGGGACATGAGTGGGGTCCTGGTGGAGGCTGCCCCTGCACTGCTGGGGGGTGGGGGTGGTGGGAGACATGAGTGGGGGCCTGGTGGAGGGTGCCCCTGGTGGCTGGGGGGTGGGGGTGGTGGGAGACATGAGTGGGGGCCTGGTGGAGCGTGCCCCTGGTGGCTGGGGGGTGGGGGTGGTGGGAGACATGGGTGGGAGCCTGGTGGAGGGTGCCCCTGGATGCTGGGGGGTGGGGGTGGTGGGAGACATGGGTGGGGGCCTGGTGGAGGGTGCCCCTGAATGCTGGGGGGTGGGGGTGGTGGGAGACATGAGTGGGGGCCTGGTGGAGGGTGCCCCTGGTGGCTGGGGGTTGGGGGTGGTGGGAGACTTGGGTGGGGGCCTGGTGGAGGGTGCCCCTGGATGCTGGGGGGTGGGGGTGGTGGGAGACATGAGTGGGGGCCTGGTGGAGGCTGCCCCTGCACTGCTGGGGGGTGGGGGTGTTGGGAGACATGGGTGGGGGCCTGGTGGAGGCTGCACCTGCACTGCTGGGGGGTGGGGGTGCAGGGGGACATGAGCAGGTGTGCAGGGTAGTCCCCTGTTTTGTGGGCTGCCTGCAGGTGCCGTGGAGGGTGTACAGGGAACACCTGTGAGGACCCACCCAGCCTAATTGCATGTGATAATTCCAGCACACCCCTGTAATACACGTACCTGGCCAAATCGCATGTGAGAATTCCCGCGCACCCCTGTAATACATGTACCCAGCCGAATCGCGTGTAGAACTTCCCGTGTACCCCTGTAATACACGTACCCAGCCAAATCGCGTGTGATAATTCCCACGTACCCCTGTAATACACGTACCCTGGCCAATCGGGTGTAGAACTTCCCACGCACCCCTGTAATACACGTACCAAGCCAAATCGCGTGTGATAATTCCCGCGCACCCCTGTAATACACGTACCTGGTCAAATCGCATGTGAGAATTCCCGCGCACCCCTGTAATACACGTACCCAGCCGAATCGCGTGTAGAACTTCCCGTGTACCCCTGTAATACACGTACCCAGCCAAATCGCGTGTGATAATTCCTGCGTACCCCTGTGATACACGTGCCCTGGCTAATCGCGTGTAAAACTTCACGCGTACCCCTGTAATACATGTACCCTGGCTAATCGCGTGTATAACTTCACGCGTACCCCTGATATGCACGTTACCCGCTTTGCGTTCCTTGTTTGGCAGCCCTGTAGACTGGTCCAGGGTTAGCGCAGCCCTTTGCGATGATTTAGCGATTTTGATGGCTTTTCCTTGCGCGAGGGCGTTCTTGGGGGCGTTACTGGCGCTGCTGCAGGGTCGCTGTGATACTCTGCGCCACGGCTGGTTTGGGAGCCTAAAATCCATGAATACGCTGTGCGCGGAAATCGGTTTTAGCGCACGTGCCTGGCACAGACAATCGCACACGGACACTCTGCGCCAGCCGCTTGCGACACTTTTCTGCGAAATTCTATGAATTACCCTGTAAGTGTTGTCAGGTTTGTTTGTTGCATTTCTGTGAAGGACTAACATTTGCAAACAAAATTGGTCTGTCCTGTTTAAGTAAATGTTTTCAACAATTTGTGGCAATTGGAATAGAATATTGATTGCTACATTTGCATAGCAATTTACACCAGTTGTATTGGAACATTTGAATAGACCAGACAGTTCTGTGTCTGAGTCATTTGATGGAAGTGCATGTTTTTTCTTTGAAGAGGTAGTTGCTTTTGTTTGTGAAATAGATCCTTTTTTGGTTGTGGTAATTAATGAAGTACAAACTGCTTTTAATTTCTTTGGAGGTATTGTTGTGAGATCCTGTATAAGTTGAGTCTGCACTAGTTTCTTTTACAAAGTTTTGCTTGTTGAGGAACAAGGTAGGTTTTGAAATGGGGTGCATATAGTGCACATATTCTATTGTATTCTACAATGCAAGGAATATCAGTGTTTACTTTACTTGCATCAAAATTGACTAGAAATAGTCCTTCAGGTGTATGTAGGCGTGACAGTGCTACATAGCTCATGCCTTCTTTAAACACTGTGCTGCCAATATCTATAAATGCTTGATCTAGGGTAAGACCTTGTGATTTATGAATGTTGACTGGATATGTTAGAGATAGAGAAAATTGTTCTCTGCGTACATACATGTCTTGGAAACGGGCTGTTGTACGTCCTATCCTTTTAACTTCTGACAGTTTGTCAAAGTGAATATTGACAAACTGAATGTTGTTGTCACGTGGGTATGTTTGAAAGCCAACAACTGTACCAAGTGCTCCATTAACTAGTCCTTGCTCCACATCACGGTTACGTTTCAGCTTTACTCTACAGTTTACAAACAATGTTAATATTTTCTCTAAACCAGCTGTGTTAGAGATAGAGTTTTCTAAGGTATTTAGTCGTGCTCTGGTTTTTTCACACATGGGTAGTGTCATACCGTGCACAATCCCGTTTGCCTGTGGAGTAAATTTGAACTATTGGTTGCATTTCTTTTTTCAACAGTGTTTCATTGAATTGTGCACAGCTTGCAAGAGTTGGCATCAAGGACATACAGTTTACATTTGTGTGTGCTAATTGTTCCTTGACATCAGTAGCACATGGGTTATGCCTGTAGAGTGCATGCATGCGTCTAGTATTTAATATAGATTGTGCTTCTTTAGATAGTACACCAACTCTAATGCTTTTCGAAATGTTGGCGTAGGTGAGGTCTGCAGACTGATGCATGTTTTCAGTTAATTCTTTGTATTAGAAATGTTTTCAAACATTTACATTTCCTATGCTGCTAAGAGAGTTTCGGCATAGTTTGTGCCCCAAGGTTTTAAAAATAGGTTCTCCTTTCACTGGTGTTAATTGAAGAAGATCTCCAAAAAACAATAATGTGTTTTCCTCCAAAGAGTTCTTCATAGTCCGTTTTGAGGACCTCTTGTAATCTCAGGTGAATCAAAGCCAACATTAGATTGGAGACCATGCTCACTTCATCTATTAGGAGCATTTTCATTTGTTTCAAAACTCTGCCTAGTTCCATTGCAGTTTCTGGTGAAAGTTTGTAGTAGTCTAATTTGTTTTGGTGTTCTACTGGAACGAGTAGCAATCGGTGTAAAGTGACACCACCTATGCTGTAGGCAGCTAAACCTGTGTGGGCAGTTACAACAGCTGACAGTTTGTTGTTCGTCAATTGTTGGAGGAACTTGCTCATGATTTTTATTAAGAATGTTTTCCCTGAACCATCTTGGCCACTCACATATAGCAGTATATGTTTGTACTCTTGACAGGTACAAGTTTTCGTTTCATGCTGCATACCATGTTCAATTTGTTTAGTTACTTCTAGGAAAATGTTACGCTGTTCATTCTTTAATTGTGATTTGAGTATAGCAAAGTCTTCTGTAGACTCTTCAAACTGGCACATGGTGTTTTCTACTTCAGTCATGGCTAATTCTGCCTCATTTGCCATGAGTGACTGTCCAAGTGGTTCTTGGCTTCATGTTAGCCAAGACTGACTGCTGTTAGGAGTGTCTATATTTAGTTGTGCTTGGAGATCTTCTTTCTTTGGTGTTCATTGTCTAACATGGTTTTGTACTGAGTAAAATGTATAGTGCTTTCATTTGCTTTGAAAGCATCTTCATAGGAGACATGGGTATCTAAAAATCTTCTTCTTTTCTCCATGTTTTAAAAACCTGTAGTACGGCCATGTAATACAGTTCTTTATGTTGAGGAGTTTTTAAAGACTATTTCATATGATTAATTAGGCTGCATTCGGTAAGTTTCACTAAGCTACTTTCACAGTTTTCAACTCTGTATCAACCTTTCTTCACATCTGGTTTAATATTATTTTTGTATGTGAAGTTTTGGGCTATGTGGTATAGACACATGGTTTCCAAAGCATTACTCCTGTTTGGGTAGTATGTGTCCAGTAAGTTGTTTAAAATGTCTTGGCTGTTAGGATCATTTTTGGCTATTATTCCTATGTCTTCATATGGTTTGAGAACTCTTTTCCTGGATTTAGCGTGACCAAGGCTTATCCATAGTACGTTTTCAGATTTCCCATATAATGCAGTGCCGGTTAAATGGTCTGCAGCTTCGTAGCAGCCACATTCTCTATGGGAGAGCATTTTTAAGCCAAAGCCGTAACATTTTTGGGCCAGTGTTTTGTCAGATGATATGTCGTACCAGAGGTCTTTCAGCTCGGTTTTCTTTGCTTTGGTTAAGTAGGCTGTGACATATCATGCAACTGCAGTGGAATTGTCTGCAATGTACGGCACATTTATATTTGCATTCCATAAGAGGGCAATGATTGCATTGTAATCATTGATGTACTTTGATCCTTCTTTTCTTTTTATGCAGTATGTGTTCTTAGGTGATTTGCCTTTGGCACTATGTCTAACTGAAGACATGAAGTTGTTCACTTGTCCTGTTGTTGAAACTGGTCTTGGGAAACCAACACAACATTTGGTGTAGTATTTCCCTTTGTTTTTATATTTGCGCCGACAATACTTGCCACACTTGTGCCTTTGAAATTGTAAAATGTGTGCATGTAGGTTGCTATCTGTAGTTTGTGAAGGGATTTCACAATTGACATATTTCTGAATGAACTGCAAAACAGTGTCATCACTGTCCTGATCAAATTTAGGAGCATCTTTAATCCACAAAAGCATGTGGATGTGTGGTGCTCCTCTGGCTTGGCATTCTTTTCTCCAAATGAAGTGTTGCACTTCTCCGAGGGGAGAAACTGTTTTATAACAAATGAAGTGTAGCATGGCAATAAAGCGATGATGGAAGTATCTTGATACATTTACAGGATCAAGAGAGCAGAGTTCTCCTTTTTTTTCTCAGTATTTGTTTTATTTTTGTTTGCTATGCATAGGAAATCGTGCAAATCTTCCCATGCATACTCTGCACAACTTAATGTCACAAACCATGTGGGTGGGCCATGGTTCCTTATAATACAGCGTACTTCTGCGTGTCATCGGAACGAGTATTCTTTTGTACCACGCTTGTTTGCTAAAAGATTTGTAATACTTGACTGTAAAACTTCATCTTTTACTTGCACCTTTTGTAGTAATAGCATAGCAGACATATTATGAAAATTGGTTCCTGATTTCAATGTGTGTGCAGTGTGCAACTCTATAGGCTAGAGTTGCTAGTTCACTTTCAAAGAGAAGGTGGAATATGTATTCAATGTTTTGTCTGAATCTGGGGTCTTCAGAATACCTTCGTAAAGAGCAGTATTCTGATGCAGTTATTTGTGTGGGTCTTTCATCGTACCTTCCTCCTTTGTAGTAGGAAAGAGTAGAGGACAGGCTTGTGCTTGTACACTTTTTTCCCATATGCTGATTGGAGATCCTTTGGCTTGCCGCATTTAGTAAGTTTCCAGTGCATCATCTACAGTGTCTTTGGACTGCAGTGGGTGAATTGTATAATGGTCTAAAATATTGGATGCTGTAGAAGGATCTTGAAGTTGGAATGGTGAGTCTTGAATTATTTCGGTGGTTTCCCTCACGTTTTTTTCAATGTTTATTTCTTTGTAGTATTCATTGTTCTCTTTTAGATATTCCAGGGCTTCTCTAACTTTATGTGAGTCCACTAGTTGCTGCCAATTTCTTTTGTCTTTTGTAGGTACGCCATTCAATTGGATAATCAAAGATTGATCTATTGGCCATTGCACTCTCAGAGTGTCTACATTTTCTTTGAGATCTAATGGCAAATAAACTACTTTGCCACAAATGCCTTTCAGTAATTCTGACAGAGGTAGTTTTTCTGTTTTTGGTTGAAGGCCTATTATTGCATGAAATGGGTGCACTGTTTGAATTATAATGCTCTCATACAAGTTAAGTTGTTGCAGTGGTTTTGGCAGTGGGAATATTTCCAAGTTATTAGTTATAGCACGTGAAGGTATTTGGTTGCCAAGCTTTGCAGTGCAGTATCTGCAAAGTAGGTTAGTAATTTCATATTTGTTTTCTGCTATAAGATAGAGAGCTAATTGGAAACACTTGGATTCTTCATTGTCTTCTATTTTGTACATTTTGTCTACAGTTTGTGTGCTCTTTTTATAAAAGGTTCTGCAGCAACCCACACATGGTTTGGTACTTCAGCAGATGTGCTTTTAAACTATAGTATTTCTTTTTTGTATGTGTGTAGTAGAAGGATCCCATCTGTAAAGTTCCTGCTACTCTGTTTTAAAGATATTGAATTTTTTAAGTGGGTTTCACTTCCAAAATATTTTCTTTGGATGTGCTCTATTTCTTCGATTAGTTCTCTGGCTGTACCATGTAGAAGAATGTTATTTAAATTGGCCAGCACTAAAGCAGGACTTTTGGTATAGTACAGTTTATGAACAAGATTAAAATGACAAAAAGAATGTGCCAATTAATTGAAAACCTAAAATCTGAAATTATTAGCATGAAGAGCGATGACATTGAAACCTTAATAAAGCAAATGACTATGGAAGTGGCTTCAGTTTGTGGCACCCCTTTCATCGCCACTGGAAAAGAATTTGATATTTCCTATGATAGAGAGACATTGTTGGCAAGGCAAACTCATTGTAGAGAACGTCACAAGTTAAAAAAGCTCTCTATCACATTGAACGTTTACATTAAACAAAGAAAATGGATGAATAATATATATAGGTGTTGGTGTAAACGTCGAAGTCAAATGAAAATAAATACTAAATGGCAAAAGATGATAGGCACCTTACAAAAATGAGATAGTAGATCGGAGTGGAAAATGTTAAATAAAGTTACAGGTAGCTCACATCCCCAACCACTCAATGCAATTGGCGAACAGTTATGGGTGGAATATCTTATCAACAATATGTATGAAGAACATATAGATGATACAGCTGTAAATATTGTAGATGATTGGCCTTTGAAGTTGTCCAGACGTGACATAATAAGAATCATCAGTAGACTTAAAAACTCAAGAGCTCCGGCCCTGAATGGGTTAGCCTTTGTGGTCATTAAACATGATCCTACAAGCTGGTCTACAATATCACTCATACTGTGTAAGAAAGTATGCAAAGAAAAAAGAATTCCTTTTTCCTGGACCACATCCATACTGATACCCATGTACAGAGCAGGCTCTAGAACCATGCCTGAAAATTATCGGTCTCTGTCTTTGCTTGATACTTCCAGTAAAGTACTCGCTGCTATTGTTTTGGACCATCTGAAAGCTGGTCCGATGCTAATCAGATATTACACCCTTTCCAGTCAGGTTTCGAACCAGTGCCAGTACCATGTATAATGTCCGCCTCCTTGATGCTATAACAACTAGAGCTAAACATCGGCCTAATCCATCAGTCTACGTAACATTTGTAGATTTTAGCTCAGCTTTCGACAGGGTCAATTCAAAAAGCTACGGGAGATCCTGTCTAAAGTAAAGTGTCCCACAATGGTACTGGAAATATTGATAAAGTTACATCACAATAATACGGCTCGAATACGCCTGGATAATGAAGGAGGATTATCCATCCCGATCATTCCCATTGTCCAGCTAAATTCAAAACTACCAAGGTCACAGCATTATGGTATGCTGGCGACCTTGTTATTGTTAATCATGCTATCAAGGGCGTGAAAACCATATTGGAAGAGTTGGGCCGTTTTACCACTGAGCATAGTATGAGCATAAATTTAAAAATAATTAAGACCATGTTATTCACAACAAGGAAAGTAAATAGGCCTCAAATGTAATTAAGCTAGGGAACACATGAATACACTGACTCCTACAAATATCTTGGAGTGGATATGGATAGTAAAGTTGGATATCTGCCTTTAATTGCAAGAAAAATACAACATGCCAAACAAATCACCATGCTCGTTCGGAGTTTCGTCTCTCATTATGCAGGATACTCCTTGAAGGGCATAATGTTGCTATATACACAGTGGTTTATACCAGTTTTGGCTTATGGGCTCAAGGCCCTTACAATTGAAAACATTTTATGGTTGGATAAATTAGAAGGCTACTTCTGGTGTACTATAGTAGGCCTCCCTCCTTCTTGTCCCATACAATACATTAGGGTGGAATTTGGTTTTATATCTCTAAAAGCCACCATCCAGTATCAAAGAGATCACCTGCCTCTGAAAGCTGTGTGTCATCCAGTTAGTCAGATGCTCAATATTATGGGGAAAAACGTTATTGAACTAAAGAAAAGAAAAGCCCCCAAAAATATAATGTTTTGTGTATGGATTTGTATCCTGAATTGAATTGGTCAGTTAAGCACTCTATTTGTGGCAGATTTAAGGCCATTAAAACGACATTTAACAAGAAATCCCAGAAAAAAGATTGGGAAAACAACTTTTTCCATATGAACAGCCTGCATAATCATCACCAATTAGAGGGAATTGTACATTTGTATCTCTGTTCACAAAAATATTTAATATGATGTCCTAGTCCAGCTGTACACAGATTTTGGTTACTTATGAGGCTGAAGCAACTGCGAGTCAGAGATACATATGGAACTCAATGGAAATTGGCTCCTAATCAATGATTCTGTTGTATCTGCAACATAGAGGGTAATCTACAGACAGGCATATCTTAGCTGAGTGATCTAAGCTTGTCTCCTTATACAGGAATATGTATGAACGGTATGTACACCAATATACCACCATTGCTACCATACATTTCTGGTATTTATGTATAAATACATCATCCAAATCCATGTTTATTTCCCTGTATAATGTATGGACTATAGCTGAGTCTATGCTAAACTCTAATGTGTGAACCTAATCAGCCGAAGAATTAATATATTCATCACTTTACTAAAGTTGTATAACTTTGGACCTATCCTATGGTTAATTGTAAACAAAGGTTGAGGTAAGTAAACCATGGCATGAACACATGATGTACATCTAGGTACGCTTGCGAGAAAGGTATTTTAGCATTAGAGAGAATTGTTGAATTGTTGCATATGAAATGTTTAATGTTTGTATGAATGAAATTTACAACTATTTAATGAATGTGATTTGTTGATGGTATACTAATGTTGATGATAAATTGTATACGCTTTTCTAAAACCATTTTATGTAAAAGCTCATTGCACTGTTGTAAAATTTCATTTGAACTGAAAACAACAGTAATAATAAATTAATAAATGTATGGGCCTCATTACACGGATGGCAGTAACCATGGCGCTAATAGCGCCATGGTTGCCGCCGGTATTTTACCGAGTCCGCCATGGTGAATGGCGGAATTACCCCCCTATTCCAAGGTGTGTGGGGGCGGTAATTCCCCATTCACCATGGCACTTCCCCATTCCCATTTTTGCCCCATAGGGATCAATGGGAATGGGGAAGGCAGTTATTACGGTACCGCAAATTGCGGTACCGTAATTACCTACAAGGTCCCTTTGCAGGTCCCGTCCTTAACGGCTGGTAAAACTTTTATTGCTTTTATTTCAAGCAATAATGACCCCTCTCAAGGTCTATACAACTCTTTGCACACAGTGCCCACAGTGCCTGTAGCAATAAAGATGTTTTAATCATGGTGGTGAAGTATTAGTTTAATAATTAGTACGTGCCCATAACGAGTAAGTAAATGCAATGGTGTTTCATATTATCATTTTAAATATCTGGGCCGTCTTTATAAGGTAAGCATTTTAATTATAAACTTGATGGGAGTGGAACAGTTTTAGCATGAGTTTGCTTCAGGTGCAATATTAAAGTGAACCGTTTTTATTAACAAAAGTGAAAACATAGTTTCATGTTTTAGTTTTCATTTGGGTGTGTTTAATTAGATTGGATTGTCTTCCTAAAGGACATTTTGCTGGCTGTTTGTTAAAAGCAGAGAAATGCTGTTTATTGTTTCCCTGACTCCTGCTGAAGTCAGAATGTCTGGAATACAGTCAATACCAATAGTTGATTGGCTGTGGGCTATTAAAAAAGAAAAGGATCAAAGGATTCCCCTTAGGGACACTTTCCACTTCACTATTTCCAAATCAGTCACACTTATCTCTATCCGTCTCCCTCAAATTCACACTGTCACTTTAATTATTGCAGTGTCTCAGCCACCCTTACTTTCCTTCTCTTCTCAGCTCAATGTTACTCTCCTTTTTGATCTCTTTTAAGTCCTTGGTGCATTTATATATGCTGGTGCCTCTAGCTGCAGTGGGACCATGGGGCTTTAGCTTAGTGTTACATGTGAGAATCCCCATGCTAGCGTTAGTGAGGAAATGCACCTAATCAGTGCTACTGCAGTCGCTTCTTGATTGTTACCCACCCAGAGCCCTACACTGACCGTCCCTAGAGAGAGGAAAACAATCAGAAATGGACGAAAGAGGGAGCACATTACAGCCTTGTGACCTTCCGCAAACACAATGTGGTTTTGTAAACCTGCCTCTCACGTATTGCTTTCTGCTTTACACTCGCCTCTTCCACTCCATATATATCCCTCCTTTCACTGTGGCTTTATTACTCCATGACCTGGAGAGCTGTGCACCGGCAGCTGCTCTGCATTTCCACTGCCCCCTCAGTACAGCAGAAAAAAAGGCAGGTAACCCAAATATAAACCCAGTAAACAAAGCCCCAAATTCCAAACCATGGTGATAATAGCAGCACAGAAATTATTAGACCTGTGCAAATAAGAGGTTTCACAAGCTAGTGTTTTGTATGCATTCTGGTACATATGACTATGCCTTTAAAACTGGGAAAGAAAAATGACAAGTATCTGATGTCAAAATGCTGGTGGAATAGTTTAAGTAAGTAATCAGTCACTTCAGGTATGTGTGTGGATAATGTGCAGTCTGCAGCTACAGGTTCAAATTCCGTAAGGGCCAACTGTGAGGGGCCGGAAATGCAAGGCAGACGCGTAGGTTTTTCGCAATTAGCCATTCTATTAAAGGGTGTGAAATGCCTCACTTTCCCTCACTAAAAGAGGATTTCCCTGCCTAGTAAACTAAGACTAAAGGAAAACAAGTTTATAAGAGGAATCTGTCCCTCACACTCATATATAGCACAAATTCATACAGGTATCATATGGCCATTCAGGTTCAACAAAATAACAGTTATTTTCAAAATTAAACTTTGTAACCATGTATCCTTGTAATCATGGTCGGATTCTGTAACCCAGGTTTGAATCAGTATTTTCCAAATCAAAGTTCCAAATAAGAAAGTTGTTTTCACTATCCAACCTCTGCTCTGCATACAACACAAAGTTCTTCTCACTCTAAAAGTCTTTCACTTGGCATTTCGATTGTCTTATGATTGAACATGATGTATCACTCGCCAAAAATATTGTTAAAAGCTTCCACTAAACCAAAAAAGATTTCAAAAACAAATACTTCTGCACTTCAGTTTCTTCTTCCTGGTCCACAAACCTGCCAGGACTACCACTAACAATCCCTTTCGTGGTATAGTCACCTGACAGGAGAAAAACTCCTAACACTACTACAAGTACTCTGTGGTGAAGCTTGCTTCAACTTTCGGAAACTCTTTGGGCCTCATTACGACCCTGGCGGTAGGGGGTTAATGGCGCTGGTAGAGCTGCCGATGCCGTTAATCCCCTACCGCCTCATTACAAGGTCTGCTTGCGGGTCCCACTAAGGACCCCTGGTAAAACCAGGCGTCCATAGCGCGTCGTGTGCAGACCAGGATGCTAACAACGTGCCTGTCATTAACGGGCCCGTTGTTAGCATCCTCCCCATTCCCATTGAGCGCTATGGCGGCTCAAATGGGAATGGGGATGTACTGGGTCCGGGTTCCTTGAATGGGGAAATACTGGGCCCTCCAAGGTCGAATGGCCCGGTATTTCCCCATTCAGGGAACCTGGACCCGGTACCCGGTAATGGGGTAGCCATGCCGCTTTTAGCAGCATGACTGCCTCCATTGTCATAATGAGGCCCTCTGACTTTCAACAACATTGAAATTCACAACTTCTTCTGTGAGGATACAAAACACATTGATGTTGTTTGTTCCACTGATTTGTTTGCCACATGCAATGCAGGTTATGTTCCTTTGCACTTTGATACTTTCTATAAGGAGGGCTTCTCTTCTGCCACTTTTGATTTCCTAATTTCACACCAAGTAACTGCTGGCAATGTCTCTTTGTTATAATTGCCCTCTTTGGCATGGGCAATGCCGGTTTTTGTCTTGCTCAAATATTGCCTCCTCTTTACTTTGGTAATGATGGTTACAATCTTTGTCAATATTGCCCCCCATTTGCTTTGGTAATTAGATTTGTAGCCTTACTTCTCTCGTTATCTTTCAAAATGATTATAACGCCAACATGGCTTTCTTTCATTTATTCGGTATTCAAAATGTTCACAAGCAGTCAGGGGTCGACTACGGTGTGCCCTGGGGTTATAATTATTATAATTGGTTATTTATAACGTGCTTAATACCCAGAGGTTTCTAAGCGTGTACCGAGGGATCGAACCTGTGTTGTTCCACCTCGTCTTGTAGCCAAGATTAATGCTTTGCCCCTGAGCCACCCTCCCGAAGTTACGTATCAAAGGCCAATTTACTGGTCTCTCTATACGCGTTCTCTTGATCCTCTGCTTCTGCCACTTCTGCTTCTTCTTTTGGTTCCTGAACTTCTGACAGCTTTGGTCATATTCCTTCTGCCTGCTCCATACAGGAAAGCAGCCTGTCTTTCTCTTCGTGCTCTCCCGCACTTCAGGTTCCCAACTTCAAAGACCCTCTCAGGACCATAATCCCCTTCAAACACAGCTGCAGAGCCTGCATATTCATTTCTCTGTCTCTGCTGCTCCCTCGCGGCTGACCACTTCTTCTAATGGCCTGCACCTGAAGAGCTTTTAAATATTCAAAGGTCCTGCTTAGGTGTTGGTCATTAGAACCAGTAGACTGCCTACTGCAGTTCTGTACCTCTGAGCTCTTCTTCCTCATCCCAGTACTTAAAGCATTATGGGACTTGAAATCCCAAATGTTCTGGTTTCCTTTGATATCAAAGGCCTCCATTTATAATGGGCCATCACAAGTGTGGGATCATCAGGCAAGTTATTTGGAGGGGTCTACCAATTCTCCTGTCCCAAATTCCCCTCCCATGTGATCCGCCCACAGAACACCATCCCCAGGGTCAGGATCATGAAGCGCCTGACTTTCCCTGGCCACATGAGAAGGGTCCTTGGCCATGGTACGAGGGAGAATGACCTCTGATTCAATCACACAACTTCGCCTTTAATTTCTTTGGGCCAAATGTCATGAGTGCTGATGTGTTTGTAATGGGTAATAACAGTGATACTACAGTTCTGCAAAATAGCAAATATGAATGAAAAACAGAATGTATTTAGCACAGGTAAATGCCCATGAAGTTAGCACCTCTCCCAACATTTGAAGAGGACCCCACCCCTAAAATGTAGGTTTTGTTGCACCCCTGAACACAAGCACACACACCATTCACCATACACACACATGCACACCCAGCCACCCATACATTTAATTGTGCACCCTTACACCATACACTCACAAAGGCAGCCACCTATACATTTAAGTGTGCACTCTTTCATCATACACTTACACAGGCAGCCACCTACACATTTAAGTGTGCACCCTTTCACCACACAGGCACACCCAGGCAGCCACCAATACATGTACCTGTGAACCCTTTCACCACATACTCGGCACGCACACCAAGACACCCATACATTTAATTGTGCATCCTTTCACCATACACTCACACAGGCAGCAACCTATACATTTAAGTGTGCACCCTTTCAGAGGGTGCTAGAGAGCCCAGCGAAGATGGCCACGAGCCTGTGAGCTCCCTGCACCTCACTATATCCAGGCAAGATCCTGTCGACTCCCCGCCCCACCTGATTAACTTAATGTGGTGTTGGATATTGTCAAGGACACGTCCACAATCGTGAGAAACCTGGAGCCTGTTGGACCCCAAGAAATGGAGCTGCAATTGGCTTCGGCGGAGCCCCCCCCGTGCTGCAGCCCCGGCACCAGGCTGTTGAGCTCTCCCACAAAGGAGGCAGTCCCGAGAGGAAAACAAGTCGCGTGTAGCAGTGAGCATATCAAGAGGTGGTGTCGCTGGAGGACTGATCTGTGCAGCCAGAGGAAGAGTTACACCTGGTAAGGAAGTGACCCACGGCAAGTGAGCCTCCACAGCATGGCCCATGGCAGGCCTTGGGCACATAACAAGGTACGTGCCAACCCTATGTGATAGCAGAGGGTGCTGGGGTATGGTGGACCGTCCAGGTGCGGGCTGTTGTGGGGGCCATTGGGGGCTGCTGGGGGCATTGACTCAGCCCAATAAGGAAGGGAATAGATGGGGGCACTGCTGGTCACTTCACTGTCCCTGACAAAAAGTAAACAAAATTATTTAAAAAAGCCTAATACCTGTCTCAAGGGACTCGAAATTGAGACATTGTCCAGCGGGGATATCTTGGTACTGCACTGGTGTACCCAATGAGAACACTGATCTGATCCCTGGCTTAAGGCCATTTAACAACAAATAAGCAGTGACACACCATAGGGCCTGACAGTGTGGTGGAGGGGAAAACGCACTGGGCATACACGCAGAACTCACTCAAACACCGCTGAATAGTGACTCAGAAATAGCACAGCTGGATTTGGGAACAGTCCGCACACAAAATCTTTGCCAGGGGGCCAGACCCGCAACATCAGGCTAGACATATGCAGCCTACATTGGGAAAATTGCAATTGGAGGGTGTATCAAAGGGGCCAACAGAGTGAAAAACCGCCATACCCCTGCGCATGACAAGATGTAAAAAGCCAGCAAAGGGGGGGGAGTACAACAATCCAACCTTCAATTCGACACTTCATTCCAGGCAAAAAATAACAAGTCCATGGACAATTTACCTGATGGGAGCACCCAACCCATGACCCACGACACATTAGTCGCATTTCGCGACATCAAGGGGATGTTCAATCAGCTGCAAAATAGCATACAATCTCTGGATGGGAAAATGGACACTGTAACATGTAAGGTGGATGACATGCAGGTTAGCCTTGACAAGCATGGAGAGAGATTGGACAAAGCAGAAGGGCGAATCTCTACGGTTGTGGATGAATCCTCGTTGACATCTAGGGAAATGACACAAGTACAACTTGCAATAAAAGAACTGGTTGAAAAACAGGAAGACCTCAAATCTAGATCCAGGAGGATCAATTTGCGAATAATAGGAGTGCCTGAAGCGGTGGAGCAAAGATTCATGGAACCTATAGTCGAAAAGATTCTGAGGGAAGCATTGGGAGTGGAAGAATTATCAAAAACAATAAAACAACAGTTCCATCGTGACAAAGAAAAAAGTTCAATAAATCTCAAAAGTAATTCTTTTTGTTACAGTGTTATTGTCATTTCACTGAGGTTCTGATGTGGGCCAAATCACGATTTTGTAAGCCATCAAGTAATTTTTATCATAAACAATGTCAATTTAAGATTGTGGAAGAATTATCAGCAGTAGTTATAGTGGAGAGAGCCAACTGGATACCAGGCCAGAGGAGGCCAATACCCGGGTCCCGCTTCCCACTCCTGATTATAGCCTGAATGTTGAACTAATGTGACAGAGATTTAGGTCTTCACAAAGCCAAGGAAAAGGGAACCCTGACATACAAAGGAGGCACCATTAAATTATTTCCGTATTTCTGGGACAAGGTACAAGCATCTTGAAGAATGCACATAGATGTAAAGAAAAGACTGCGGAAGAGAGGCATACGGTATATTTATTTATTTTATTTTGTCATTTGTATAGCGCACCTGACCCGTGGGCATCTGGGCGCTTCTCTTTCATGTGAGGAGGTACAGTTATTTTCTTAGTTACGTATGTACATCATAAAGGACACTTGAAGAAACAGTTGTTTACATGGTAATTCAGTACTTTACATAGTTACATATGAACATCACATATCCACTCATGACAATACAGTTATTTACATAGTTATGTGTACACAATTCAGTTACATAATCCCTATGTAAAGAGGTGGGTATTCAGTTGTTTACGGATGGTCCAGAAAGAGTCTTCCACCCTCGGATTGGCTGGTAGGGTGTTCCAATATTTAGCGACTATTGAAGTGAAGCTACTGCCTCCTGCTTTCTGGACTTTTAATCTAGGTGTGGCTAGTAAGTGCATGTATGTTGAGTGTGTAGGCCTGTTGGATTGGGATCTGGCTACTTTATCTGACAGGTATGTGGGAGCCGACCTGTGTAGGCATTTATGCGTCAAGGTGAGTGTGCTGAACACAATGCATTCTTGAACCGGAAGCCAGTGGGCATTCCATCAAGTTGTAGAGATGTGGATGGTTCTAGGAATGTTAAGTGCAGCTCTTAAGGTGTTGTTTTGTAATACCTGATGTTTTTTGATGTTTTGGATCTTAGTGCCCATATAGAGGGCATTACAGTATCCAGTTTGGTCAGAATGAAGGTTCTGGCCAGAGTGATGCAGCTGACGGATGACAGGAATCGTCTGCAGGCAGTGATGAGTTTACAGGTGTAAGCTGTTTCTGACGTGGTGACATTCACATGTTTCGATAGTGTAAGTGAAGAGTCCAGGTAGAAACCAATGGTTTTTACTTCTTTGGACACTTTTATAGTGCTGCCGTTAAATATTTTAAAGGTTTTTTTCACTTTAGTAAAACAGAGTTGTGATCCTAGGAGGATCATCTCCGACTTTTCATCGTTCAGACACAGACCACAGGGAGCCATCCAAGCTTGGATAGTTAGATAGATGGCATTGAGGGTAGCTGATGTTGTCAGTGGCATGGTTGCCTGTGATAGGGATGAGGATTTGGGTGTCTTCAGCATAGTAAGTATAGGTGACACCCAAATCATCAAGGCGGTCAAAAAGAGGCTTAGCATTATGCTGTGAGATTAGATGCCGCAGATCGATATTGGCGTGCAATTCAAACTTCTTGATAGTAAATCAGGAGATGAAATAGGTGCATGCACTGAAGTGCTATGCCTTGATGTTCCCGGCAAAACTACAAATAGAGCACAGGGAATGCACACTTTTCCTCCACACCCCGGACAAAGCCAACGCTTTCCTTGAACACGGAACCCCATACATGGGGAAAATAATGTGTTACGCCAAACCGGACACAACCTGTCCCTGATTGTGGTAATTTGATGAAGCAGGTAAAGGAAGAGACCCGATAATGACTGGGGAACTAATGGTTACGTAGCTGTGGTGCTGAGTATGGCGAAGCATCTAGCTGCCCCTCAAACGGAAGCTCAAGTTTTTTAAGGGGGAGAAGGGGTGATGCTGATCTGCTGAGGTTGTCAGCTGGGGCGGAGATCGGGGATCAAATTACTGGCTGGTTGGGGTTGTTGGTGGGGTAGTGTGGTGGAGAAGGGAGGGAAGAAGGGAGAGGGAGGAATACTGAAAACCAGAAAGGGCAAGGGTCACAACATTGGGAAGTGCAATGGCGAATCACATGGAACTGTACTGAGCAGAGTAGGAAACCTGGGGAAGAATTCCAACCAAGGAAAGGTAATGACAGGGTCGCTTATAAGTATTACGTGGAATGTAAGGGGTCTAAATTGTCCATCCAAATCCTGCAAGGTCCTACTATTCATGCAGTGACATAAGGTGGGAATAGAGTTTTTACAGGAAACGCATTTAACATCAGAGGTAGAGTCGAAATGTGGGAAAAACTGGGGATGCCACTGCTATTTTTAATCCTATACATCGTATGCGAGAGGAGTATGTATTCTCAGTCATAGCTCTGTTGGGTTTTGCATGGTTACCACAATCAAGGACCAGGAGGGAAGGGGCCTAATATTACAAGGAACTATACAAGGTCAACTTTACACTGCAGTAAATTACTATGGCCCGAACCAAGACACTGTAACAACGCTTGAATGGATAGACCTTCACGTGGGGAGACTACCGACTACGGATACCATCTGGGCTGGGGACTTCAATGCAGTCATGCATCCAAGCCGAGATCGCGCAGGGTGCTCCCACCACCTGGCACCCAAGGGGATGAGCAAACATGGAGATTGACAATGTTTGGAGATTTAGGAATAACGAGGTGCTACAATACACTTTCCACTCATATTGGTCTCTCAGGCGCTGCTGCGGGTGGTTACAGAGGTAATTATCCTGGCACACACATCATCGGATCACACCCCGGTACTTCTGAATGTGGAGCTGATGGGCCGGGAGAGGGGAAGGAGAGTCTGGGTGTTTAAGATTGCAGGCCTGACAGACGCATTGTTCCGAGAAGGCCTAGCAGGTGCAATAGACACATTTTCTGGTATCAATGAAGGGTCGGGGGGGTCAGCGGGGGTCCTCTGAGAGAGCTTTAAATGTGTAATAAGAGGGGAGTGCATATCTAGAGAATTGGGGATGCTAAAACGAATTAGGAAGGAACTGGCCAACACAGAGGCCTGCACATATGCACTGCAACTAGCGGCATGCACACCAACGCCCTTAGAACAAGCTGAAATCATGAAGCACCTACGAATGTTTGAGGTACTAGCACAGCGGGAAGCTAATCTAATTGTGTGGAAAACAGTGGTACGACCATATGGGGAGGCGAAAAAGCCAGATAGGCTACTGGCAAGAGCTACGAGGATGGAAAGTGACAAAGAGCAGGTCCTGTCCATTACAGATACACAAGGAGTGGAGAGATTTGCGGACCTGGAAATTATATTAGAATTCTGCCAGTTCTATGGTCAACTATGCTCCTCCCACACGCAAGTCTCCCAGGATGAGTTGAATAAATATTTGGATCAATTAGCTCTACACTGGTGCACGGACGAGGATAGGGAGAGATTGGGCCACCCGGTGTCTCTGGATGAGATACTGAGTGCTATTATGCCGGTCTGATAGCACAGCGAGTAGAGCGCTCACTTTGACATCTGTGCAGACCCTGCTGATGCAGGTTTGAATCCTGGCAGGACCAAACACAGCCTTTCATCCTTCTGAGGTCAATAAATGAGCACCACACAACGTGGGTAATAATAAGCAGCGCTCAGATACCTGAGGATTCGTAGCACTATATAAATGCTAAATTATTATTATTATTATTAAATCTCTCCCGTCAGGGAAGTCTCGCGTGCCGGATGGCTTCACGGCAGAGTTTTATAAATACTACGCCCTGAAGATTGCCCCCTATTTGCTGCAGATATACCATCAAAGCTTGCGAGAAGGCAAGTAATTAGAATCCCTGAGAGAGACGGTGGTGGTGATAATACTTAAGCCAGATAAGCTCCCAATGACTGTTCATCATACCGGCCAATCTCCTTCATTAATTTAGACAATAAAATCCTGGCCAACATATTAGCATCCCGGATCGCACCCCTGATGAACACAATGGTAAGGGTGGATCAGTTGGTGTTCATCCCAGGACGCTCCACCTCCTATCGAATACGGATGATTTTTCGGCTGATCTGAGCAGTGGGACAAGCAGACCCAACAGTGGCTGCCCTGTTGGATGCCACCAAAGCATTTGATTCTGTGGAATGACCCTTCCTATTCACAGTGATGCGCAGGATGGGGTTGGGGGAGCAATTCATAGCAATGGTGACACTACTGTACATGGTGCCTGTTACCAGAATATGGGTGAACAGTCATCTCACACCAGAAATATGACTGGGGAGGGGCAGTCGGCAAGGATGCCCCCTGTTGCCAATTTAATTTGCACTAGCAATATAACCACTTACAGAAACAATAAGAGAAAGTCATCTACATAGAGTCGTTCAACTATACAAGCACAAGGTGGTGATTTCCCTCCACACAGATGATATTGTTGTCTTTATCAACGATCCCAAACGTAACCTAGATCCCATTATGAGGGACGTTTTGCAGTTCTGGGTCTTTTCGGGGTTAACAATTAACACAGCAAAATAAGTTCTGTTCCCACTGACGGACAGCGTGGTGCAGTACACAGATGGATGGGCGTTTCAGTGGCAGATCACTAAGACCCGATACGTAGGGGTAAATATAGTATGAGAGGCAACTGTCCTATACAAGAACAACTATCAGAGGGTAATGGAACAAGCTAGAGGTGCTATGGCCATATGGGGGAACCTGCCCCTCAATCTCTATTGCAGAATCTCCCTAAATAAAATGGTGTTACTCCTCTGGTTTCTATACATATATCTGAATGTCCCCCATTGCAATACCGGCACAGTACTTCTGGAACCTGAGATCCATGACAACGCAGTTTATTTGGGTGGGGAATCAAGCCAGGCTATCGTAGGACACACTGGTAGACCCGATACATGACGGGGGCCTAGCCCTACCTGAGTTCGAAACGTATTACAATGTTGCTCAAGCAGGGTTTATTCTTTATTGGTTCGGAGACAAGGGGGACAGGAGGCAAGTAGAGGTGGAGCCCGCAATAGCTGCACTATTCCTCTTGCGATCAGTTATCCTTACGGCACCTGACAGGGTATCCAAGGCGGGCAATATGGTGAATCTAACATGTAGGGCAAGGTCCTGTATGAACATAAGTCTAGAGAGGAGGTCCTTTGCTCCCAGCACTGCTGGTCACACACACCCCTGGCATCCCCCTTACAAATGAATTATGCTTTGTAAACCTTTTGAAATGATTGAAGGTGGGAAATTAGGGCGATCTATTCCCTAATGGGCGGTCATAACACTGGAAGTGTTGAAGACCAGGGGAGAACTAACTGCCCTGGATGTGTTCCTTTATTACACGTTGAGAACCTCCCTACAGCAAATATTTCTGACATTCCCTGAGCAACCGAATGCGGCTCCCATAGTGCACAGGGTGTTTCAGGGGGGTGCACGAATAGAGTGGTCTCAGCTGTCTATGCTATGAACCTCGGCTCCAGGGATGGCAGGGCCTCCACCAAGGAAAAATGCGTGATCTCTCTGGGACATGGGATATCTAGCAAGCAATTGAGGTGTTGTTGTGAGGGGGCGAGGAAGGTGACTCTCAATGCTGGATTTAAACTAATACACTGGAAGTACCTGCATCAATTATATTACGCACCTGTTCAACTGCACAACTATTTCCCAGAAGCTTCCAGTGTTTGTGCTAGATGTGGTACAATAGCAACTGACTTTAAACATGTTGCATGGAAATGCCCCCCCAGTTCTGTCCTTCTGGGAGATGGTTTTTGCATTTTAATTTCCACTCGACTGTTCACACTGCCCAGTCAAATACTTTCAGCCTCATCACGAGTTGGGCAGTATCCTGACAATGATACCGCCCAACTGTATTTGCGTTACCGCCTACAGGTCCAGTGGTATTACAGCTGGATCACGGGTTGGGCGGTAAATGTAATTCCCCATTCACCACTGGGTCAAAAACCACAAAATGGGCTCTTTTCTGGCGCATTTACCCCCAGCTCTGAGCTGGGGGTAAACACGAAAGACTTATGTTTGGGCAGACCCTGAAATGCAGCGGTAATAGCGTTACCACTGCTTTTAAGGGCTGCCGCGCAACTCGTGATGAGGCCCTTTGTCATTAATAAGGAACTTAATTTCAGAAGGATTAATTAACAGCACTGTTTTTGTACAGGATGACGTGTATCCTTCAATGTTTGAGCCATTAAGTTGCAAATATCCCCCAAGGCGTGTGGTGACTGATTCTTCCATACTTTTTTTTAAGGTACTAAAGCTTCTACTTCAGGCATTAAAATGAACAGTGAAATGTTCTAATGAACGCCCATTGCTAATTTATTTCAAATGTAAGTAGACATGTCAACTTGAATATAAAAACCTTAGTGCTGTCAGATACTTTAACAAAAAACAAACAATAGAATGAAGAAAAACCATTGAATATAAGGCATTAAGTTGAGGAATGTGTTTAAAAATCAATCAAGACATTGACAAATATAATTAATTGAAAAATTTGACCACTAACACACAAACAGCAAATGAGAGTGGCCGGATTATCCGAATTAGCTTTAGAGCACGGAGTATTTCCTCCTTTGCCCAACAAAGTAAAGAATGGAGGTGTCCTATTTGTGTAAGCCCTGGAGCGGAACACCACAAGCCGGGTCTCATGCTGGTTGTACTTGATAACAGTGCGCCCCTATTTATTTAGGGATGCATTTGCTATCTGTGCACCAGAGATTACAGAAGCTTTGCACTGGCGCAAGTGCAAAGTTTGCCCGGTATTAGCACTAGGGCAAACTTTGCCTTATTTCTAAAAACATTTGCAAATATTCGAAAACCATTGCACCATGACAATTGCAGTTTGGCATGTCATAAGCAGTAGGAAAAAAATTCTCATAGTGCAAAAAAGATACATTTTCACTGTATTTTTGCACCAGGGCAAAGTTTGCCCTAGTGCTGATAGGGAATGGTATTAGCACTAGAGCACACTTTGCCCTGTTGCACAAATGCATCGAAAATGTATCTTTTTTGAACTTGGGCAATTTTTGCTTTGGTGCTTATACCATGCCAGGTTGCACTTGTCATGGTGCAATGGTTTTCTAATTTTTAGGAAAGGTTGATTAATTTCAACTAAGACAAATAATAAAAATATTTACACGTGTTTTCAGAAATAGGGCAAACTTTGCCCTAGTGCTAATACCGTGCAACTTTGCACTTGCACCAGTGCAAAGTTTCTGTAATCTGGCCCCTGCACTGCATCTCAAAGTCAAATACCCACGCATTCCTTAATGTGCTGCTCTGCATTTACCCGCATTCAAGGAAACAAAGCACGCAGAGGCGTTGCTAGGGGGGGCTGAGGGAGCTATAGCCCCGGGTCTTTTGGTTGTAGCCCGGGATAGAAGTACAGGAGCAACAACCAAAAGACTAGCTAGCCCCGAGTCTCGACAGACCCGACATTAGTGTAGCCACGGATCTTTACAGACCTAGCAACCTCCCTGCTCAAAGCAGTAATACAAACACTACGCTTTGAGAAGCTGACTATGCGATTTCCACGATGAACTGACCACCTTGTTGCTCTGTTGAACTGCAGAGTCAATATCATCATCATGCATAACATCAACTTCTGTGTCAAAGGATGACTGAAAGCAGGCGACTGTTCATCCAGTCCTTACATTCTGACACTTGCAGTGCAAGGGATATACATTCATTAAACGTGTGGAAAATAACACTACAAGTACAGTATAGAATTTCAAAATAACTTGCAAAAGTGCAGAATGTGCAGAAATGTACTTGTAGGCCCTGTCTTCAGTTTTTAGTTTGGGCTATTAGGTGGCGCTTGTCCCACCTATAACGGGAAACGATTGCATTTGATTTCAGCTACAGAGAAATAGCCTCTGAGGAGGGGCGCAAAGCTTATACGTAGCTTTGGTTATTAGCCCACTCATTGACTGCCCATGGCCATGCTAATCTCTATGGCCATTCCCACCCAGTTCCTTGCCCTTCCTGCCCAAAACACTGCCTTATGGGAACTCTTTGAGCTCACTTTACTCAAGCCTTACCATCAAACTTTGCACTCAAGTGCCAGCCAGTGTTTTTTCAGAGGGGTCTTCTGAGACCTAATAACTTAATTGGAGCTGTAAACATGCTACTGGTATAATAAAAATGTCTTAACCAGGCCTCCTCTCAGCTACTCGATTTATAAGCACTATGCTTGTCCTAGGTCCTGTTAAGCATTGGCAACACCAAAGGTTTTGGCTACTGTATATATATATTAGGTATTTGCCAGGCACTGCTATTAGATGCCCAGGTACACCATTTTCTCACATGCTTCGATGGCCAGTTAATACCGCAATGACAATGTCTTTCCCGTGCCTACACAGACGCCCAAAATGTTGGCATTGCCAATGCTTGTTAATACGTGATCAAGGAATGTAGTTAGGTTGGCAATAGTTTGTCAACATTACTAGGTTTATTAGAATTATACATTTCATCTGTTAATTCCCATGCAGATAATAACTGCTTGGCAGATAATAAATCACTTTCTACTGCCAACCAAGTAAGTTTATCGCAAGGGGAAGGGGCTCTTGTTAGAAGGGGCAGGAGTTAAGGCCTAAGAATGATTACTGTATTCCCTTGTTCTCTTCTCTCCCTGTAGCACGTTGAAGCACTCCACCTGTGTATAAGGGTTGTATAAATAAACAATACAATTACAAGTTAGTCTTCAGATCCTCTGACAAACCTCCTGTTGTCTGTTCGACAATTTGTGCTTCCCACTCATTTTTTTAGGACTATCGCGCCCTGAATGCATTTCCGTTGGCTGTGCAGGTGCAGAACATAAAAAGCCTATTCATTTGGCAATACTCCGAAATGCCAATACTATTTTGACAAAGTTACAGGAAAAGGCACACTCTAAAGGTACTGCTTTGCCGATAGACAAGGCCTGACCTTTCAGCACCCTCGCCCAGGATGTACTTCCGGCTGGGTATGTGAGGAGTCTGTGTATCAGCCGAGTCGGCAGGAGGTATGACTGAAAAGAAAGGAATGTGTGCAGTGGTAGGAGGGGCGTGTCGGCACTGAATTCTGTCGCAGTTTCACTTTACACTCTGAATTTCCAAACAGGATGCTGTACACGTTTCTCTCTCTTCTAAATCAGACATTAATGTGCGCAAATCATGTTGCGTTTCACGATACAAGCCTGTACACCTTTCTAGAAAAATCGTCACGTTTGATTGATACAAATAAAATGTCGTGTTGTTTCTTATTTACTATGCCGCCTTAACTCAGTTAAAAGCTTGTTATTTTTTATTTTTTTTATTTTTTATTATTGATTTAGTTGAATTTTTATAACTTTTCAATAAAAAAGATAAAACAAGGCATCAATAAAAATACTATACATAAATGATCTAAGTATAAACAATCATAAAATCATTAAACATACGCTATCAAATCCAGGCAATATCATCACACTGATCATATCATTAATGTTGTAACATGTACAATAGCAATGCACACATAAGGTTCAGTTACAGTTTGAAAGTAAAGATTGTGGATTATTTGGTTTATCTAGTTTTAACGAGGACAAGAAATTTATAGTGGCTATTTGGATGCCCAACAAAGTAGAACCAAAGATGTAATTCCAACAAACGTTAGGTTCAAACATAGCAAAACTTGAACAATACTTATGAAAGTGTAGATGTCTAAGCGAGTTTAGCTGAGTACATTGTGTGATTAAATGAGCCAAAGTTTCAGGACATTCGACCGAGTGACAAAACCGACAATTGTTATGAGTGGAGGAAATTAGTTTACGCGTGCATAAAAGATCTCTGGTTTCCCAGATATGCAAGCGAAAGCGCAGAATTAAGGATCTGTATTTTAGTGAAGGTGCTTTTACAAGATATTTTTGTGGAGTTCCTCTTTTATGAGGCGGAAAGCGATGGGTAGTGGCATGCTTATATAACAAGCATTTTTGATGATTCATAATCCATGAGGACTGCAATAGTTTTAATTTGGCTTTATTAGGATTGTGTAGTAAAATATCAATACTGATTTCAGCTTCAATCAGGATCCTATAAAACGATAGCAGCCAATTTCGAACAAAAGAGTGGTCTGTAGAGAATATATAAGCAGAGATTGTCTTGAGCAGGTTATCAGACTGCGAAGAAAGCAAGCACTTCCTGAGGAAGGAGCATTGCTTCCAAGCAAGTACAGAAGCCAAAGACGTGAGTCCTAGTTCATAGCGAAGCAACGAGATGGGTACACATGTTGGTACGTGTAAGACACTCTTCCAGAATTTGGCCTCCCATTTGTCAAGAGTAATTATAGGCAAGGGAGAACCTGCTTCAAGACCATAGAGGATAGTAGAAATTACTTTCATTTGCCAAAATTTGATAGCCGGGACTATGGAAAATTTACCGAATTTAGCAATGAGGATGCGTGTCTGGGAAATTGCACTGTGGAGTTTAGCATCGATCATAGTCATATGTTTTATGGGTTTTAAGGAAGATTCGAAAATGACACCCAAATATGTATATGATGGAACCATAGACAATTTGACGCTGTTACCGATGAACCAGTGTTTTAATGTGTGGATCCCTTGATGGGGGTTAAACATTAACACTTGGGTCTTGGTAGTGTTGACTCTGAGTTCATTCTCTGCCACATAACAGTCGAGGGCTACCAGCAGTTTCTGAAGGCCACGAGGAGTTTTTGAGATTAAAACTATATCATCAGCGTAAAACAGCACTTTGATTGCAGAGCCATTAATTTTCGGTGAGTCAGAATCGATCAGTTCAAAAGCAAATTTAATATCATGGATATAATAATTAAAAATAGCAGCAGCCAGTAAGCAGCCTTGTTTAAGACCAGGTGATGTTGAAATAGGTTGCGAAAGTAATCCATTTAAAGTTAGTCTGACCTGAACAAAGGTGGAAGAGTGAAAGTGATAAATGAGGTCACAGATGGTGGGGGGACAATGGTCATGTATGAGTTTTTGCATTAATGTGACTCTTGAAACTGAATCAAAGGCAGCATTCAGATCTACAAATGCAAAGTAGACCTGCTGTTTTAAGGCAAGGGACTGGGTTTTAATGGCGTTTAACAAAAACATGTTGACAACAGTACCCATCCCCGCAACAAACCCTGTCTGAAATGGGTTACGATGGAAATGAGAAAGTGTCCAGGCAGAAAATTCAAGTAATAGGAATTTTGCAAAGATTTTGCTAGGTGAATCAAGGAGCGCGATGGGCCGATAATTCTCAGGTACGGCACAATCCCCTTTTTTGTAAATGGGGACCAGGATGGACGAATGCCAAGATGATGGAAGTTTTTTAACATGAAGAATGTGTTGGAACAAAAGAAATAATATACGCGCCCAATGGAGTAGATTGTTTTTTAACGTTATATTACTTATACCATCGGGCCCTGCGGCTCTGGAATTTTTTGCCAATTTGATATAATGGATGATAGAATCCAGATCACATTTGAGAGACCAATTGGAAGTAGATTGCATTTGGTAGTCGAACTGGTCAAAAGCTGGATCATGATAAAGACTAGAGAAGTGCCGGACCCATTGCGCTTCTTTTACCCCATTTGCTTGTGCATCCAGCTGATGATTACAATTTTTGAAATTTAACAATTTCCAAATAGCTGCTGAGTTTTTGGTAGCCAGAGTGTTAAGCATAAGCTCAGTATCTGTTTGAAATAGATGGGCACGATGGGCGCGAATCCAATTAGTATAACGAGTTTTTGCTAGTTTGACTGCATCAAACCTAGACGAAGAGGAGAAGGCAAGTAGAAATTTACGCTCTTTCCTATAGGAGAGCCTTCTATTATGTAAATCTTTGTCAAACGAATGTAAATGAGTCAATGGCTTCCGTTTAGCAATTATGATATTATTATGAAACGGATATAACATATCAGTATAATCAATGCTGGGATTGATCAAACTAGAAGCCATGAGCGAGAGTTCAAGTGACCGTAATTTACCAGCGGACCATGAGATACGAGTACCAGAACAGTTGATAGATAGTTGAGAGAGCATCCTGGTGGAATAGGGAGGAGCAGTGACGTGTGGTCTTGAAAAATGTAACGTAAGGAACTTATGGTCACTATATGCCTGAGACGTAATTGTCAAGGAGGTGATATTCTGAAATAGAAGTGTGTCTGCATAAATGAAGTCAATCGTACTGACACAAGTCACGTCGCCAAGTAGTGGCGGCGGGCAAGTCACCTGGAACTGCACCGTTAACCATGTTGAAATTGTTGTCAGACATAAAGGTGGACCACATGAAAACTTCATGTGTTGCAACCTCAGATTTAGGGTGAAGACAATCGAGGTTAAGGTCACCAAGTAACAAAGTGGCAGTAATGTCAGATGCTTGAGAGACAACTTCGAGCAAGAATGACATCTCTTTAAGAAACAGGTTCATAGGGAGGTTTATTGGATTTCGATATATATTGAAGATGGCCATATTACCGCTAGAACCATGTATTCTCACCAGTTGTATAAAAATGTCATAGGTACACCATGGCTGAATATATAGGTGTGCTGACTGCCTCGTGGCTACCAAGAGCCCAGACATTGGTCGACCTTTTTTGCCTTTTGTGGCGGGAAGGAGGGCAATCGAATAATTGTCCCAGACAGGTGGTGTTAAGAGCCACGTTTCTTGAAAAGCTAGGATGTCATAAGAGCTATTGAGGGCACCGATTGAGTGTTGCAGATGGGTGTGCCCTCGAGTATTCCAACAACCCAAAAGAAATGATTGCCGCGCAAGCTCGTCTGATGGTTATGACTGATGGAACGTCATTTTGTTGGATTGATAAACCCGTGTGGTAGCGATAGCTTGGCCAATAGTGCCAACAGCTGCGTTTGTCGGAGTGAATAGGGGTTGAGTGCGCTCGGGATCCTGTGTAATGAGAAAACCCATGTCAAACAGGGTAAGTTTGGCATTCCATAACGTTTTTGCAACACTGGCCGACAGTATCCATGGGCGCACAATGGTAAAGTAGGTGTCTCCAATGAATTCAACCAAATCGATGTCAATGGAAGAGACATGTTCAAGAGAGGCTACGTCATTTAAGATGTTTAGGACGCACTGTCTATTTAAATCAGAGAGTTGGTGTTTACCACCCCTGCATTTCATAATCAGTGAGTGTCCTGACGGGGGGCGAGATTTAACAATCTGGGGAGGTGGTTTGATAGAGAATTTGTTAGATTTCAAATTTTGTTTGGGCAAGACGGGCAGAGAATCCGAATCAAATTGATTATTAGACTTAGACAGAGCAGAGGAGGGCCAGATCTGTGAAGTAGTTGAAAGATGCTGAGGGGCTTGAGAAAGTGCAATGTTGCCTAGAGAATTGGGGGCACTTTGATCATAGGTTTTGAAAGTACCACAATTGACCGAAGTTGGTAAACCCGGAACTCTTTGTTTTTCCAAAAAATCGTCCATTAAGGATTTCAGCTGAGAGATCATAAGATCAGAATGAATGGCGGAGATTTGCGGCAACAACGTGGTTTGAACATTTTCTTGCAAAGGAGGGATCACAGTACATGTTAGATCCTTTCTAAACGGATTGTTTAGAGAGGTCGAAGAGGTAGAGGCCTTAACAGGGACGGTAGCAGCAGGAGGGAGGGTAGACTGACTTTGCAGACTAAGAAATTGATCAATAGCAGATTTAATAGAGGCTAGATTTTCAGTGGAGAAGGAGAGTGAGTCATGAATACCCGTAGACACTGAAGCCGTCGCTTGTGGGGCACCAGGTGGTATAGTGTTAGGTGTCCTGGAGCTTGGAGGAGTCACTGATGCCTCTAGGGCAGTAGCTAAATTATGTAAAGGGGAATAATGGAGAACAGTAGGAACCGCAGGTTTACCAGTTAAAGCTGCATTGGTGTCTGTCAATAGTAAGTTAGATGAAGTCTTATCAAATGACAATGAAGGGGTTGCAGAACCATTTTTGAAAAATGATGCAATGGAATTTTTAGGTAATTTTGGGGCAAGCATGTTTTTGGATTTCTTAATGAGGGATTGATGGACTGGCAACTTTTTATTTTTTTTATTTTTGGTAGTTTTGCTTAGAGCTGACATAACAACAGGCTCTGAGCTAGGTGCACTAGAATCGTGAGAGCAAGCAAAAGCTTGAGGTAGAACCGGAACAGAGCCACAGACCAAGGAAGGTGTGGGCATCGTTATGGGATGATCAACTGACCCTTCTTGGGTATTTGAAATGTTCTCCCAAGAATGATCGACTGCCATTGGCGTGACATATTGTGGCTCTGTATCAATGGGACGAATAATGTTAGGAATAGAAGGGAGAATGGGAAAAGGAGACGTTTGTGGAAAAGAAGAAGCTTGAGGAGTAGGGACCTTAGAAGACGACAAAATCCATCAAGTCAATCTGATGTGTCTGCTTAGAAATGTTTTCATCCAAACGTTCAAAAAGTTTGTATAAGCTCAGGACAGTGGTGTTTAATGCTGCGAGAGTTATCTCCAGCATAGAAGGAAGATTGATTGACTCAGAATTCAGAGATTTAGGTTGAGGACGCGCACGGGCTGTCGGCTGAGCATACAAGGAAGAATCATTTGGAGGATTACTAATAGAGGATATTTCATGGGGGCCAACATAATCATGAGTGCTTGAGATGGAGATTGGCGAGTCGCCCATGTGAGAATTCAGAGGAATAGGAACGTGATTTGAGGGAGTGAGACATTCATAGATTGTTGCTGGAACAGAAACAGATGGAGGGGCGATTTTTGTGATACATCGACCCTCTGATGCAAGTAGAGTAGCATCCGAAATTGAATGTTGCATCAGGTCAGCCGGGGGAGATTTGGCCCAGTGCCTATGTGTCGCAACCTGGCCAAGGGTATGTGATTTTCTAGAAAGCACAGCTGGTAGGTTGGGTGCAGGGACCGAAGTTTTGTCAAAACTGCTAAAATTAGAACAGTCAAGATTTAACGAAGGTATAAGGGCCATAGATGCGCGCCGAGATTTTAATGGTAAATAGCACGAAGAATGAGCCCTATGAAATGCATTGAAGTTGCTGTCTACGGCGTTATCTAAGTTGTTGACAATCACAGTATCATTTGGCATACCTTGTTTTAAGGAGTGCAGACGCGTAAACATGATGAAAACCACGCGAGGGCTCAGAAATAGGGAGTGAATCTGACTTGCAGATTAAGCAAGGTTAAACTAAGAATAAATTGAGCCCACGCTGCTCTGTCACTTCCGGGTGCGTGCGCGTGATGCGCTACGCACACGGAATATGAAAGCAGAGGGAGGCGGGGCAGTAGGCGGGACAAATACAAGCCGTACAATCACAGGAGAGCTTGAGTTATTCTTCTTCACGGGACCTCTTTGCTAGCTAATTCCGTCCTCACCGAACAAGGGACAGGTGTAAACTGCTCTTACAGTTGCAGCAGATTTCTTGTATAGTGAGTCTTAACCACCTTGAATACGCGTGGTCCTCTCAGCTCCCCACAGTCTCCAAACAGTCAGCACGGCACCCTTTTCACCACGCCGGGTTGACTGTTCTATATCAATGCAAAAACCCAGCAAGAGTGCTCAATCTCAGGGTAGGGAACGCCCGACAGCTTATGGAGCTGCCAGAGTCCGACTCTCCGCCCCAAACCCTGAGAACTGAGGCAGTACTGGGAATTGGATTTACAAATTGGGACCCCAGTAAAAGCTTGTTATTCAATTAAAATAAACAGATACGTTAGCATCATCGTGGGAGATTAGTTGAACCTGTGCTGCAAGCAAACACAACTATGGTTAAAATATCATTGCTTTTAAGGTTTCCCTTATTACCTGTTTCTGCGTAGAGGGAAGACGCAATGGGCAAATCTATCAATCAATGCTTTGAAGTAATCATGGGCGAACCTAATCAGGTAAAGTTAGATCCACACACATTTTCACTGATTCGGATGGGATGTCCTTTCTTTGTGATGTCATCGTTCATGTCCTGGGTGTTAGTTTTAGCAGTGAACAATGGCAGCGAGAGTTATGGTTGCTTAGCTTACCATAACTGGTGAATTTAAATGGTTTTTCGGTTTTACTTGTAACCATAACGTCCCTTTAACAAAGTTTTTTCAGTGAATTTGATAGGTTTTTATTGGAGCAACTTAACTATAAGGTCCCTTTAACAAAGTTTTTCAGTGAATTTCATAGGTTTTTGCCAGTGCACCCTTAATCTGCTACAAGTGCCTTATATTATACTCACACCAATGTAGCAGCTCCAGAATTCGCGGAAAGTGCAATATTCTGGGGACATTCACACAGCCCAGAAGCACAGGGGACAACAGAAAATGTTCTACCCATCAACCAACAAGCAGATATATATAACACAGCATTACTAATATTTACTACATGCAAATATACCATTTTGTACAAATGATTACTTCAAAAGGTACACAATATTGTTTCATTTAGTAAACACATAATCAAATGCACCAATCAGAAACTCTACTGTACACCTCATATTATCTCCTCAGTAGAACTCTGCATACACATTCACAAACACTAGGTGCTTGTTGGAAAACAAGGTCTCACTAAATAGTAAGTGCACTGTATTTATTTCTCTATCATTACCATTCATTATATAAACATTTCATATAAGTAAAAGTACTATGTTTTTTCTCACAGAAATGGCAATCATATTGGAGTGGTTAGCAAAAGAAGAAATGAGTGACTATAAAATCTCTAATGATATAAAATCCATCTTTTAATATAAACAAATAATGTAGTTTGTAGAAACCTCACTGAAAGAAAATACATCGTTTTCACAAAGAAGCAACACCTGAATTTAATTATGCAAAATCTGGAGAATCACAAAGAGAAGCCCCATTCCCAACTGCACATAATGAGATCATGATGCTGTCTAAAAAATTGGATCAAATTATTAGTGATTTTAAGGAACTTTTAAATTATGTCAAAATGTGATTAAACATGTTCAATATCACTGTCCATCCTGCACGTGTCCCCTTGTCCCAGCAATCATCCCCATCAAATTCCCAAAATGTAAATCAAAGATGCTTTGATGAAACCTCACTCCCTTCCTCCCCTTATCTTTATCATACAGAAATTCCTAATTCTGCCATTTATGTTTCCCATTTTGATACCCCACCTCTTTCCTATATAAATGTATCTTTTATACCATAAATATCTGTGTATACTGTTCTGTCCTTTTTGTCTTTTGACAATTATGAGTCTGCAGACACAAGGACTATCCGACGAGTCTGCACACAAAATGCAGGTGCCCCCGGACAGGCCCCCGGACAGGCGCAACGTCCAGACATGTCCATTTATTTTGTATGGTACACTTTTAATTAGTCTGCTGCCACCGCGCCTGTTCTATGGACACTCACACGCATGCGTACTGTGTCTCCCTCCCGATGGCAGTCAGCGGACGGCCATCAGGGCAGTGGACATCCCTGGACGTCATCATGTGACCGTACCCGCAGACAGATTAAAACTGCATTTTTAGCCAATCTAGGGTGTTTCAAGTTAAAGGTGTATCTGTCAAGAATCCACGTAAACGTAAGCCCATGGTTTTACATAAACGCACTATGCAGTCTACACATACTGGGAAAGGTTCTTTGTATATAACTCCTCAACTTCACTCCTCTGCCAAGCATTCCACACGTATACAGAGAGCACAGCCCCTCCTGCCGTGGCGGTTGCCATGGCGACATTGGAAGCCTCTGCATAAACGTAGTTGTGTAGCCGTACATACGGCACCCAATGGGAAGACCGACCCTCATGGCCAGATTATGTGATTATGTGGGTCAGGAAATAAGTATCGTCTTTGCTGACAATGTGTCGCTTCTGATTAGAGTTGTTCCGTGGCTTCACACTTTCCTTGTTTCTGTTGGATACTACGTTACTGACCCGATTTTTGATTCCCGGACTATGCCCCCTGCTTCATACCTGAACCTGTTTGACCCTGGTGTTTTCCGGACTCAGAGTGCTTTATGGACTGCCTTTTACATCACGCCCTGCTTCACGCTGCCTGATTTACGCTGACTGCTGCTTCGACCCTGGATTGTTTTCGCTTGCTGCTTTTGCCTAATTTCTACCCGCACGTTGATAAACTGCTTCTGTCCTTCAGATTCCTATCCTTTGTGACACCCCATTAGAGACGCTCTACTGATCATCACGCATCTGCACGGATATATCAGGATTGTTATTTGTTTTCAATGACATTTACTGTGCACGGACTAGAGCCGCTTGCCGTACTGCACCATCTCGTACGCTCAGGTGTCCTTGTTCCTTCGGGACATGGCCCACTAACCACCCTCTTCCCTTTTTGTACGTTTTGTCTTGGGTGGTTTTTGGACTCCCGATTTCCATTGCTTCACAGATGATCCACGCCTGGTAAGACCTTATGCTCTCTAACTTTTATTATACCGATCCTACCAACATTCTGTCTTACTTACATTCCTGTCTCCTTAGACCTCCTTGGTCGAATTGGGAACAGAAAGGGACCCTGTTGCTCCATACCACATGCATTTCTGGCTCAATCTGGAGTAAACCATACTCACTGTAGAGGATAGCTCATTCCTATCTTCTCTGCTGTTTGGGAGAAACTATTGGTCTTTGTTACTAACCACACTGTTTTTTCTATACTACAGCTGGTGGTTTTCGAGTGGTGTGTTCCCGTATCTTCCAATTGATTGATTCCTCGGGTTGTATGCATATTAACAATCAGTGGGGTACATTGACAGGAAGAACTCTTCCTCTACTAGCGAAGTACTTACAGTCCTACCTCCGGCACCCAGAGACTTTCAGAGTTCTCTGGATACTGACAATAACTAAGGCAGTGGGTCATAACAATACCATTGTAGAGGTCCTAGACCCATTGTTTGTTGATCTGGCAACTTTTTACAACTTGTCAAGGCCTATTTTCGTCTCGGTAGTCCGTGGACAGTCACACATTCCACGGACGGCTTCTCTGAAGGACCTACCCATTACTTTTCCTCATTCTCAAACTGGCTATTGAGCACAGCGCAGCTAATAGCACTTGCTTTGCATAACAGCTACTATTCTTGCAATGGCATCTCTTATGGCCATTTCTCCCCCCAACCACAACCTAAACAACCCGGAGGGCCTGGACAGGGGAACAGGCACAATGATGTAGAGGAGATCAAGAGGAAGACGAAGATGAGGTAGAGGAAGTGCCAACCTCTAGCACACGGGTAGAATCACAGGTGTGGTGGTTCTTTAAGACCGTGGGTGGGATCCTGAAGGCGAAAGCTGCCAGTGTTGAAAGCATTGAGTGTGGGGTGAAATTCAGCCACGGACAACAGGCGTACTACTCCTTCGGGAACACATCAATGCGCCACCATGTCCATTCTAACCACCCGTTGCACAGAGAAAGACTGTTCCTTTCTCACAGAGGAGCGGGCTATTTTTCTCTGCGACATCTTCCTCAACCGCTCCTGCCACTGCACGGGGTACTGCTTTGGGGCAGAGGATCCCACCGGCTGACTTGCAGGCCATACAGGATGCTGTAGATCCTTACCATTCGAGGGTCACAGTTTTCTGCAATGTACTGTGACGCTGCTATGCAAGGGGGAGCAGTTTCAAAGTGCTTTTGAGGAAGTTGTCAAGGAGCATGAGAAACGTTGCCTCTTACATGCCCAACATCTTCCCCTGTCCACCTGCTCCAAAGTCTCTGTGGTTGGTGCCCCTTCCCTCCCTTCACTCTCTTCCCTTCTCCATCTTACCTTGACTTTCCTGCAAAAAAACTCAAAAAAGCCCAAAAAATATAAAACCAACAACAAACCACAAAAAAGTTCCTTTAGGAGCCACCTTTAACAGTTACAAAATAAAAGTGAGAAAAAAAGTAACAGACCCCTGTGCAGCCTTCATAATCTGAGACAGCGTGGTAGTCTGTGGATATCAGAAACAATTCCAGGCATGGGGTGGGAGAATTAAAATCATTTTAATTGTTTTGCATTCAAAAATAGTGGCTCTTAAAATAATCTTTGTTTGTGTTTTCAGCTTCTACAGTTTATTTTTCTTTAAAAAGTTGGTTTTATAAACTGAACTATGGAATATTTTACTGAACTTAATTATTTCTTCGAACTTTTGCAATAAGTGCATATTTCCTTCAATTCTTGATAAGCCTTATCAATCCTTTCTCTGAAGCACATTGCATCAAAGTTTTCTTCCTCCAGTACTGCTCTAGATGCCCCTGATGTTGCTTCCTTTATCAGGAGGAATTCTTCTATTCTATCCCATCATATCTCTGCACATGGCCCTACTGATTCCATACAAATGAGACTGGCATAAAGACCCCGCTGTTTCTTCCTTTGTTCTCTTTCTTTGCCTAATTCTCTTTGCTTTCTTGTTTCCCTTCTTATTCTTCCTCTTGCCTTTGGTCTTCTCTCTTTACTACTTCTCTTCTTTCCTCTCCTTTGCCTCTGTATTTTTTTGTCACTTAGTTTGTGTGTCTTCCTCTTCTCTCTGTCTTTCTCTTCTATCCCTGTCTTCTATGGCTCTCTGTCTATTGTCATACTTTATTTGCTCTTCTGCATGTTCTTCTTTCTCTTTCTCCTCCGGATAAATCTGTTTTGATTGCTCCCTGCTCTTTCTTTATGTTTGTCTTCTTTCAATCTCTTCTCGCGTTCCTTGTCTTTTCTATCTTGTTTGTTCTTATCTTCTCTTTACCTAACTTCCTCAATGCTTTTCCCATTGATTTTAAGTAATATCTGTCCACCGATCCATTCGTTCTGCCGGAGCGCTACCTCATCAGCTCTATCCTTCTCTCCTTTCCATCTCTTAATTTCTCTGTCTATTTCTGGCAAGTCATTTGATTGCTCACTCTTTACTTCCCTGTCATGTATGATCTAATAGATCTCTTCTTTTCGCTTACCCTCCACTGAACTATCATCACTGCTATAAGGGGGAGGTTCGTATATCAGATTACTAAACCCTGTCGCTGCTTTCAGTTCCTTTAAACTCTATTTCTTCCGTATTAGTGCTTTTCATTTCAGGTGAGGCAAGGGGAGCTGAAAGCTCAGCACCTTCGTCCTTACGCTGATCCTTCGTCCTTACGCTGATGAAGCATCCACTCCTCAGGTGGCGGATCTTCCCTCTCTTCCTGATACATTTTCCAGAGCTCTAAGATTGCTAATCCTTTCTCTAATTTCTTCCCCGTGTACGCAGCATGCAAGTATGTGGTCATGTGTTGCAATACCGCTTTTGACAGTGATCCCCTTGTGGACACGACATGAACATTTTATCTGCCGTGCCTTTCGTCAATTCGAACTATACTGTTTGAGCTTGGGCATGTGCTTTGGCAATGACTTACATAAATGCATCAGAGGAGTATCTCCCATAATGACACGTCTCCATTGACTGTCAATACTTACAGAATTTATAAAATAGCCTTTATATTTTTGCTTAAATCACCACTTTTTCAATGCCTTTAAATCAACAAATATGAGCATGCACCACCAGTCGCCACTCAAGCCTGTGATTTCTCAATCAGCTATGTCTACCTTTGGGTTAGTACCAACCACTTTGCTAGGTAGTCACTATAGCTCTTCAACTTTTTCCCTCAATCATTTCACAACTTTTTATCATTCTTTGATATTTTTACTCAACAACAATACACAAACTAGTTGACTTTACACATTAATAAACACTGTGATCACCTTTTCCTCTCCTGCCTCTATTTAAATACCCTGTACAGGGTTTGAGACGTCACCTCACGCAACGTGTTTACGCATTATATTTTTCTGCTCTACTCCTATTGGAGGTAGGATTCTAGGCGCTTTATCTCTTCTCTTCACACAATATTTCCTGTTACTCAAAAAATGATCACAAGCCCATCCCTTTAATTTGCATTCCCCTTAGTCTACTCACCATTCGTTCGTTAATCAGCTCAAGGCCTTCGGTATCATCTCCTCCTCCAATATGACCACTCCACCTTCCGTCCACAAAGCGACCTTTGAAAGAGGGGACATCAAAGGGGGACTTGCCCACTGTCTCGGTTGAATATGCATGTTTTTCTATGGGTCACTCCCACAGGAAAGCCCGCAATCTTCTGGCTAATGGCAGAGGATACCCGATCATCCCGAAAGACTTGGGACTTACCAGTTTGGATCTTTGAACCAACCTCTGCTACCACGTGAGTGTAGGGCCTTTTGGGTAGCATGCATGCAGTAGATGGGATGCAGAATAACTCTGACACCAAATAATCAAACCAACTCAGGAAGATGGCAAAGGTTGTAGTTTTATTAACAATTATCTAAAACGGGGAGTTACAACGGACATCAATGGACATTCGCTTGAGTCTCTCAGCGCATTTCATAAAAACCATAGACTTTATAATAAAAATACATCAGAGGTGATGTCCTATTACATGGAAAATAACAAAAACCTATGGGGGTTGTGATACTTTCAAGGGGAACATCTAAGTATACTTTCTATAAGGGGCTGGGTTGTGATTGGATATCTACTATCAGGTGGACACTTATGCCCACCTCTAATGCATTGCTATTCTCAACACTATTAAGTACACAATACATCATTGGCTCTCAAACTATAAGGCCCTCTGTTATATGGGCCCCTACAATTGGTTGGCATGCTTGGGCCTTCCTGGAACATTCAGATCACTTAGCAGCACGTAAGCTAAACCCAATTCCCAGGAGGTGGACTTTACTGTACCTCCCCACCCGATTAGCCCATCATCTCTCATCACCCTTGCCTTCTGCCATGAAGATTGTCTTTGAACTTCGCCTTGCAAAGTATCCTTGTCTCTGGGAATATAAGGGAGTGCAAGCTTTCACTATGGTTGTTCTCGAACTCCACGCTCAGTTCTATTTCCATCTTTGGCTCACGTGATAGGGGACCACGATTTGGTCCATTTTGCAGTATTTAAATTCCTTAAATGAATAAAACTTGGCACACTTGGTGTTGTTTCTTTGCACCTTAACAAGGGATGATTCAGCATCTCACAATTACCGTCTTCAAGAAAAGATAACCAGTCTTGGCTCCTTCAGTTTTGCCACCAGGCCAGACAGACCTTCCAGTCTGTTCCATGATCTCAGCTAGTTCTTGCTGTGACGCAGCTTTCAGCTTTTCTCTCCATGTGTCCTGGCTTAGTAAAATTTGTGACACTGATGTCCAGCTTCTATATAATGGCATCTTCGCCTGCAGTCTATTCACTACTTATAGCCAGTGTCTAAGATTACTTGATCTACTTACAGTACAGCATCTGTACATTTATTGAATGACTTGCATTTTCTGCAGTGCTTGTCACACATGTAATCTCCTTTTCGCATATGAAAGCTTTCTCGATTCTAACTTCGTCATCCCTTTCTAAGAGATTCATACATCCTCTTCAGCGAGTATTCCCAAGGCGTCACGCTTGTCTCTTGGGACATCACCAGCTCCTCTTTCTCTCTTTCATATTCTTTTCGGGGAGTTCCTCTTTCAGATTGTCATCTCTTAGGGAATGCATTTGATAGGGTTTTCTTAGTGGATACCTTCTTTCGAATATACGTCACGGAATTGGCAAAACTGTTGGTGTCAAGCATGACACAATCTCAGGTTTACAGCATATAGACAGTTGGGGGGCGGGATTTCCTACAGAGGCATGTAGCTCCTCCTCTACATTAAAACTGAGTAACGGGTTGGGCCTTCCAGCATAGCATTACCTTTGTGGGTGTGGTTTGGGTCTTTCCAGCTTGCGTTTATGGTGATTTAAAATGTTTGTTAACTCCTTAGTGTTGGACTGTACAATGCGTAGGAACATTTTGAGTTATGTGGGTTATTGATATAGATTTCCTGCTGAAGTTTGAGGTACTGTTTACAGCAAAAGTCTAACCTTGTATTTAAAATCTTATTCATGTAAAGGTTACTTATAAATGTAACTGTTATGCATTGTCTTGCTTACTTTGCAGTTGTTTTCCTGATAACATGCAGCTGAATGTCACCAAGTACACATGATAAACCCAGCATGGATGCATTGGCCTGCTTAGCACTGGGCGCTACTGTATAGATTTGCTGAACTGATATCTTGATGGAACACCAGATACCTTTTTCCTTTACATCTTTACAACGGTGTGTACCTTTGGCACACAGTTTTGGTTCCCTCTCACCCTTCTAAGACTTTGGGTATGCTTTCACAGGTTTCATGATGGACCCGTATATTTAGATTTACTCTTCCCAAATATAACTTTATAATCTCTTCATGCTTGCACCTTTTGGGTGGCCAGGGACTTCTGAAATGTGAGGTCAGGAGTGAAAGTAGTGAAAGTAGTACTTGGTTCTGAAAATCATTTCAGTGCCTACTTGTGGGAACTCTGTGCTTGACTTAAGTTTAAGCATGTGTTTAATATTGCAAAGTGATGCATCATTCTTAACCTTTACCAACTAATATCCTAATAATACAGTTTATGTAAATATCAAGCATAACACTTTAGCTGTCAGAGTGAAATGACCGCTAAGAACTCAAAATGACTCACACATTGATGCAGATCTGCTGGACTCAGAAAAACATAATTAACTTTATATTTGAAAAATGTCATCATTGAAAATTAACAACTGCTCCAGTGGAAATCTGCTTCAATAGGCCAAGGCCTTTGGCCTTAGTATAAATACTTGTTTGAACATAAGACTTTGCCAACCTTCTCTTAAGAGTCATTCCCTAATCTAATTTAAAATGAATACAAAAATAGTCTTGCCCCTGGACTGCTCCTTCTAGTGCTACTCACAGCCTGGACTTCTCCTTCAACCTCTCTCCTTTCACCTCTGGTCTTTATGACTGTTCACAGGAATACTTTTTCTGCTACACTGCAGGGTTGTGCAATCTTTACTTGCAGGCGTTTTCTTTACACTGAGGTGTTGGGATACACAAATAGATCTCACATCAATCATGGCTCCAGTTAATCAGACCTCTCAACAGGCCCTTGCTGGACTGGTGTTTGTTCATGTTACACAATAGGGCCTCCCTGGACCATGACTTTCTTAGGATTCACAAGAAGTCCCTCCGGAAACTTGATTTTCTCAAGATTCATGATAGTTTAAATGGGTATTTCTCCCCTCACATTTAATGGTTCTTGTCAGGCAGTCAATATTATGTCACTCTCCCATTAAGGGTTTAGGTTTGCTTTCCTCCCAGGGTTTATTGGCTGTAAGCATTGTATAGCAGTTTGCCAATTCTCTTAGTGTTCTGAGACCTGCGTGAGTATGCATTCAGGCAACCCCCTCCTCAGGGCCACCACGCCCTAGCATTCCCATTCTCTTTTGAGGAAGCACTTTTTGTAAGATTTCTCCAGAGTTCAAGCCTTTCCCGAGGCTGTCAACATCTTGACCGGTTCTCCTTCAGTACTCTTCCCTTGTATCAATGGAGCAGTGTTTAGCATGTCTGCCTCAACAGGATTTTCTCCCAGATTGATACTTCCCCATTCATTTTATACACCATGGATTTGGAAGGGTTTTCTAAGTCCTTTTCCGATTGGTTCTTACCCATGCCTTTTTTAAATTCTTTCTTGTAATTACTTATTCACTTGAGGATCTATACGTACATGTAGTAATTTGTTATTAGTCCACGCCACTCATTGGTCAATTACATGATGGTCTAACTGGTAGTTACTCTGAGCCCACAAGTCTGAGGCATGAAGCACCATAGTGGATTAATTCCTCTCATGGGATGCAGGGTTGTGGTTATCTTTGAGCCTCAGTCCATGTTCTGCAATGCAGCAATATACTTGAAGGTCGTTAACGTAAAAAGGGAATCTTTCTTCTGCAGGTTGTCAAAATTCTATGGAGCCAATTGTAGGGCTCCTCACTGTGCTGTAGATTAGTTGTACTGTTTCTGGTTCTGTTTTGGCTTCGAGCATTGCATGCTGGGGCATTGGAACATTATATTCAGTAACCTGAAGGGCTTCCTTATGAAAGGGTAATCATGTCTTGTGGGGGATGGGAAACCAGTGGTATCCCCTACATACAGCCTCTGTGAGGCACATCAGCTGAAGGCTGGTCTAGCTCAGCCCCTGGTGACTGTTTCAACCAAACATCAATATGAGCAGATCAGTTAACTTATCACATCTCGTACAACTGTAAAATTAGGCCCAACACATCAAACCAGGAAACAATTATGAGAGTCACCAATTTCAAGAAAAAATTATTTAATGCATACTATTAACATGTGGGTGGTCGGTTTAGTCTCAGGAGACTAAAAGCTGAGAACTCTCAACACGTCCACATTGTTTTACAATATTTCAAGACAAAAACCACAAAATTTGAAGACATTAGAATACATTACAAAATGTCAGGTGTATGTTAATTCCCTTGTCTGTATTGTCTCCTACCTATATAAGAATCTAAAGAACAACAAACATTACCCCACTCTATTGGTAAATATAATTCTACTGATGTTCGGAGTGCATTCCCCTGCCGATGGCCTAATTATGTGTATCGTCAGTAGGAAGAGTGAAGTTACCACCACATGGCAACCAAACTAGACAAAGAAAGATCCGCTCCCATGAAACTAGACATCTGGAAATCCAGACTGTTCTCAGACTTTGTAGCTTCCTCATATTTAAAAAAATCTTTTGCAACTGCCATATTTGAAACATGTTTCCATCACCATTGCTTATTATTATTTATTATTCTTACTATACTTACTCAAGGAGTAATTTCTTATATTATTTTGTACTACCAGCCACTCTCTCACAAACTCGGCAATCCTGGAATCCTCTAGGAGGCAGTAGAGTCATATCCCATTTCAGCACTTTGGCAAGGCCTCAACCAAGGGCTGGTTCACACGAAAACAGGCTTCTGCAACTATTGTATTGTCTTCTTCCTAATGCTAAGAACATGACTGATATTATTCACTGTGCTCAAATTCTCTGGGAAAATCTGCATGAGAAAGGATGACAGGAATATGAATCTTGTATTGATAACTATTAGCACTCAGGGCGGGGGCGCAGCCAAACAGGTTGCTTGGATCGCGGGCTGAATCCAACGAACCAAGCCTGTGTTTTGAACAACCTACCAGTTGCTTCTCCCACCTTGCCATCTACCCTTTGCCCTTTTTTAACCTCAACCCCCCTTCCCAGCCCAACATACCTGATTGTGGTGGCAGCAACACCCGCCACCACCTCTCCCCATCTCCCTTTGCCACCCACAACGGAGATGGAAGATGAGCTCCATAAGGAGCTCCACCTTCCATCTCTGTGGTGACCATCTTGAACGTGGCGAGGTGCCCTGTTCATTCATAGGAAAGATTCCACAATCCACACCCCGGGTTACCGCTTTAGAAAGCCGGGTTGCTGATAGCTTTACTACCCTCTCCAGCGGGCCGGATCGGGTGTTATTGGCCCAGGGACCCTTGTTAAAGTTAAATTACCACTTGGTCTGGCCTGCCAGATTGGGTAGAAACACTATTTGGAGGAGCAGATGATGTAATCTCTAGTGCCCGCCCCCTCAACTCTGTCATACTGGAAGCAATTGCACCAGGTATTGTCGACCAAACCAAAGATATGAGAGACGTTATGGACTTAGTCAATCGTATCAAATGTACCCTTGTACTGAAGTGGTGGAAGGAAGTTGGCATACACCATTAGACAAAGAATTGCTGTAAGTGCAAACAGATGAGACTAAAGTGAATTTATAAAGGGAAGACACAATGACGCACATAAACAATATAAGGGCGCTTAAAGAATCAGGGGGTAACCCAAGCAACAAAGTAATCAAGTATAAAGAGATGAAGAAATCATCTATGCCGAGAAGACAAGTGAGATAAAACTCAACAAATGTATATATGCAGAAATGCAAGGTAGATGAGTTACATAGAAGCTAACTGCAGTAGAAACTATAGCATGAGAAAAGTGGCCATGATTAAATGATGGATGTTGGATCGTGTCAAAACTACCTCAGAGACAAACTAGGACCGCAAATGAAAAACGATGATGCACAGAGACGATATAAGAGTGCTTTAAGAATGAGGGGGTAATCCAAGTAACAAAGTAATCAAGTATAACTAGATGAAGAAATCCTCTATGCAGAGGAGACAAGTGAGATAAAGCTTAACAAATGTATATATGCAGAAAAGCAAGGTAGATGAGTTACATAGAATCTTACTGCAGTAGAAACTATAACATGAGTAAAGCGGACATGATGAAAAGATGGACGTCAGATCATGTCAAAACTACCTCAGAGACAAACCATTGCAGCAAATCAGCAGCACTTCAGAAAGCAGCTTGCTGCGTGGAACATAGAATATATGTTTTACTAAGACTAAGGATGACACAGCAATACATAATTGGAAAGTACAAAGGGAGTTATCCAGGATAAACTATGAGTGAAGGGCGCATTTCTCTTAGATTAAGCAGAAGCAAACGCATCTGCAAGTGCCAAGTATTGGAAAATCATGAGTGCAGAAAGTATAAGTAAAACAGAGCAACCAAGTATCCAGAGGCCAATAGGAGTAATAGCATCCAGCACAATTAAATCAAATAGCAGTAAATAACTGGTTGAAATTGACAAATTCATGGTCTATTCACACATGGTGCAAAACTCTAAAACAAGGTCTATTCATTGAGCCTCAGATGAAGATAGTGGTGTACCCGGACTCCCTTAACAATCCCAGAGAAGAGAAGAGCCGGCAAGGTCAACCACAAAGGAGAGCTGAATGTCCAAGGTTGGGAGAGTATGCCAACCAATCACGAGCGGCTATGTAGCAACATGCTATACAATGTTGCAGAATCCTATCCGCTGTTATCATTTTTATAATCAGTATTATATGTATTTTGAGGACTGCCACCTCGGTAAGGGGCAGACACTCATGTTATTAACACTGATACATATTATAGGTTTATATATTCCCCTAACCAACCCTCCCCTCAATAAGTTTTACTGTTTGCCACGTAGGATGATGTCATAGCTGACGTACATGGAAGTATAAAGTCTTTGTGTGAGAGAAAAGTAACCTCGAGTGCGTGCGCTGCATTTGTATGGTCATCAGATTTCCCTGCTTTATTTGAGCTGACAATAAAGTAGTACTTTGCCATATTTGTTAAGTCTGGTTATTTGGGTCCAAGGTCATTTACTATAGTAATTCCATTCTGCGCATGAGATACGCTTCAAGGTGCTACGGCACATTTAAGTAGCAATGCGAACGGTTCAAGATCCAGCTACCTAGGCCCAGATCTAGACTTTCGGGCGATCAATGTCTCCTGCCATTAGCCAGAAGATCATGGATCTTCCTGTGGGCAGTGGCGCGCAATACACACGTGTTGAAAGAAGGGGACATCAGGTGCCCCTTTGATGAAATACCTGTCCAGTCCCTGCTGGTGCCCCACAGACTGAAGGCGAACTGGTTGATTGGTGTAGAGTCGATGCCGAAGGACTGCAGCTGAGCCACGGATGTAAGTAGAGCATTGAAAGTGGGAAAAAAGGGGAGGGGCTATACTGATATATATATATATATATATTCAGTAAAAAAACTTTGTTAAAGGGACGTTATGGTTAAGTTGCGCTGCTAAAAACCTATAAAATTCAGTGAAAAAACTTTGTCAAAGGGACGTTATGGTTCCAAGTAAAACCGAAAAACCCTTGAAATTCGCCAGTTATGGTAAGCTAAGCAACCATAACTCGCGCCACCACCGTGCACTGCTAAGACTAACACCCAGGACATCAAAGATGAAATCACAAATGTCATTGATGACATCACTGATGACATCACATGGGAACGCCAGGTGGTAAAAAAAACAAAAAGATTTTCCTTCCTACACCGGGATGCCTGCGGCGTCCCGGTGCAGGAAGGAAAATCTTTTACCAAGATGGCCACCATGGAAAGGGAAGGCGGGGTGTATAAAGAACACAACAGGGCATGAGCGGGGGGTGGGGGGAACAGGGTACAAACGGGGCATGAGCAGGGGGTGGGGGGAAAAAGAAGGAAACACGAGAGAGACACGGGGCATGAGCAGCGGGTGGGGATCACGAGGGAGACACGGGGCATGAGCGGGGGGTGGGGGGTAACACGAGGGAAACACGGGGCATGAGCGGGGGGTGGGGGAACACGAGGGAGACACGGGGCATGAGCGGGGGGTGGGGGGCAACAGGAGACAGACACGGGGCATGAGCGGGGGGTGGGGCCAACAGGAGAGAGACATGGGGCATGAGCGGGGGGTGGGGAGAACAGGAGACAGACACGGGGCATGAGCGGGGGGTGGGGGGCAACAGGAGACAAGCACGGGGCTTGAGCGGGGGGGGTGGGGGGCAACAGGAGAGAGACACGGGGCATGAGCACGGAGTAGGGGGTACGGAAGACAGACACGGGGCATGGGTGGGGGCAACAGGAGACAGACACGGAGCATGAGCGGGGGGTGGGGGGAACAGGAGACAGACACGGGGCATGAGTGGGGATGGGAGGAACAGAAGACAGACACGGGGCATGAGCGGGGGAGTGGGGGGCAACAGGAGAGAGACACGGGGCATGACCGGGAAGGGGGGGTTACAGGAGACAGACACGGGGCATGAGCAGGGGGTGGGGGGCAACAAGAGAGAGACACGGGGCATGAGCGGGGGGGTGGGGGGGTACAGGAGACAGACACGGGGCATGAGCAGGGGGTGAGGGGCAACAGGAGAGAGACACGGGACATGAGCGGGTGGGGGGAACAGGAGACACACACGGGGCATGAGCGGGGGGGCAACAGGAGACAGACACTGGGCATGAGCGGGGGGTAGGGGGGTACAGGAGAGAGACACAGGGCATGAGCGGGGGGTGGGGGGGTACAGGAGACAGACACGGGGCATGAGCGGGGGGTGGGGGGCAACAGGAGAGAGACACGGGGCATGAGCGGGGGGTGGGGGGAACAGGAGACAGAAACGGGGCATGAACGGGGGGTGGGGTGGAACAGGACACAGACACGGGGCATGAGCGGGGGTGGGGGGAACAGAAGACAGACACGGGGCATGAGCGGGGGAGTGGGGGGCAACAGGAGAGAGACACGGGGCATGACCGGGAAGGGGGGGTTACAGGAGATAGACATGGGGCATGAGCAGGGGGTGGGAGGCAACAGGAGAGAGACATGGGGCATGAGCGGGGGGGTAGAGGGGTACAGGAGACAGACACGAAGCATGAGCAGGGGGTGGGGGCAACAGGAGAGAGACACGGGACATAAGCGGGTGGGGGAACAGGAGACAGACACGGGGCATGAGTGGGGGGGCAACAGGAGACAGACACGGGGCATGAGCGGGGGGTGGGGGGTACAGGAGACAGACACGGGGCATGAGCGGGGGTGGGGGGTGCAGGAGACAGACACGGGGCATGAGCGGGGGGTGGGGGGCAACAGGAGAGAGACACGGGGCATGAGCGGGGGGTGGGGGGAACAGGAGACAGACACGGGGCATGAGCAGGGGTGGGGGGAACAACAGAGAGACACGGGGCATGAGCGGGGGGTGGAGGGCAACAGGAGACAGACACGGGGCATGAGCGGGGGTGGGGGGCAACAGGAGACAGACACAGGGCATGAGCAGGGGGTGGGGGGAACAGGAGACAGACACAGAGCATGAGCTGGGGGTGGGGGGCAACAGGAGACAGACACGGGGCATGAGCGGGGGGCAACAGGAGAGACATGGGGCATGAGCGGGGGGTGGGGGGCAACAGGAGAGACACGGGGCATGAGCGGGGGGTGGGGGGAACAGGAGGCAGACATGGGGCATGAGCGAGGGGTGGGGGGAACCGGAGACAGACACGGGGCATGAGTGGGGGGTGGGGGACAACAGGAGACAGACACGGGGCATGAGCGGGGGGTGGGGTGCAACAGGAGAGACACGGGGCATGAGCAGGGGGCAACAGGAGAGACACAGGGGATGAGCGGGGGTGGGGGGAACAGGAGACAGACACGGGGCATGAGCGAGGGGTGGGGGGAACAGGAGACAGACATGGGGCATGAGCGGGGGGTGGGGGGAACAACAAACACGGGGCATGAGCGGGGGGTGGGGAGAACAGAAACGAGGCATGAGCGTGGGGGTGGGGGGCAACAGGAGACAGACACGGGGCCTGAGCGGGGGGTGGGAGGAACAGGAGACAAACATGGGGCATAAGCGGGGGGTGGGGAGAACAGGAGCCAGACACGGGGCATGAGCGGGGGGGTGGTGGGCAACAAGAGAGAGACACAGGGCATGAGCGAGTGGGGGGAACAGGAGACAGACACAGGGCATGAGCGGGTGGGGGGAACAGGAGACAGACACAGGGCATGAGCGTGGGGGTGGGGGGCAACAGGAGATAGACACGGGGCATGAGCGGGGGCGTGGGGGGAACAGGACACAGACATGGGGCATGAGCGGGGGGTGGGGAGAACAGGAGACAGACACGGGGCATGAGCGGGGGGCGTGGGGGCAACATGAGACAGACACGGCACATGAGGGGAACAGGAGACAGATACGGGGCATGAGCGGGGGGTGGGGAGAATAGGAGACAGACACGGGGCATGAGCGGGGGGAACAGAAGACAGACACGGGGCATGAGCGGGGGGTGGGGGGAAGGGGAGAGAGACACACGAAGCATGAGCGGGGGTGGGGGAGGGAGAGAGACACACGGGGCATGAGCGGGGGGTGGGCGGGAGGGAGAGAGACAAACGGGGCATGAGTGGGGGGTGGGCGGGAGGGAGAGAGAGAGACACACAGGGCATGAGCGGGGGGTGGGCGGGAGGGAGAGAGAGAGACACACGGGGCATGAGTGGGTGTGGGGGCGAGGGAGAGAGACACATGGGGCATGAGCGGGGGAAGGGGGGAAGGGGAGAGAGACACACGGGGCATGAGCGGGGGGTGGGGGGAGGGAGAGAGACACACGGGGCATGAGCCGGGTGTGGGGGGAGGGAAAGAGACACACGGGGCATGAGCGGGGGGTGGTGGGAGGGAGAGAGACACACGGGGCGTGAGGGGGAGAGACACACGGGACATGAGCGGGAGGGTGGGCGGGAGGGGAGAGACACACGGGGCATGAGCGGGGTTGGGCGGGAGGGGGAAAGACACACGGGGCAAGAGCGGGGGTGGGCTGGAGTGGGAAAGACACGGGGCAAGAGCGGGGGTGGGCGGGAGGGGGAAAGAGACGCGGGGCAAGAGCGGGGGTGGGCGGGAGGGGGCAAGAGACACGGGGCAAGAGCGGGGGTGGGCGGGAGGGGGCAAGAGACATGGGGCAAGAGCGGGGGTTTGTCGGGAGGGGGAAAGAGCTGCAAATTTGGTGTAAATCCGTCCAGCGGTTTGGGCTGTAGGCGTGAGCAAAGTTTTTTCCCATTATGTCTATGGGAAAAAAAAAGTTTTGGGACTCCCCCCTATAACTTTGCACCCCCCTGGACGAATCCTCACCAAACTTTGCAAAAAAAAATCAGAGTGACCCAAATACTTTTTTTAAAAAGTTTGGTGAGGATTCGTCCAGGGAAAGCGAAGTTATAAGCCGCCCAAAAAGTGCTCTTCCTATGGAAACAGCAACTTAACCATAACTACATGGCCACTACCGTGGCCATGTAATATAGTTTGGTGAGGATTCGTCCAGGGGGGGGCAAAGTTATAGGGGGGGTCCCAAAACCTTTTTTTTCCCATAGACTGAATGGGAAAAAGATTTTGCTCGCGTCTACAGCCCAAACCGCTGGACGGATTTTCACCAAATTTGGACCAGGAGCAGCGGCTTGGTCCCAAAAGCGTGCTTTTGCAAATTTGGTGAAAATCCGTCCAGTAGTTTTTATGTGTTAGACGTTCTTTTTGTGTTCGATTTGTCTGCGGACATCACAGGTGTCCTGAAATGTTCTAAATAAACTGAATGGGGGTGTTCTGAGGACTCAATATGTTTCCGTTTTGTTCGCAAGCAAACTGAAACTGTTCTAAGAACACTCGCAGTGTCCTGAAATGTTCGCTAATAAACAAAATGGGGGTGTCCTGAGGACGCTGTCCGTATTGTTCGTTGTCAAGTTGAATATGTTCTAAGAACACTCGCGGTGTCCTGAATTGTTCGCAAATACACAAAATGGGGGTGTTCTGAAGACGTTGTTGAACACTCGCTGTGTCCTGAAATGTTCACAAATATGAATGGGGTTGTGGCTGACAAGTTGAATGTGTTGTAAGAAATCTCGCAGTGTCCTGAAATGTTCGCAAATAAACAAAATGGGGGTGTCCTGAGGACGCTGTCCGTATTGTTCTCTGTCAAGTTGAATGTGTTCTAAGAACGCTCGCGGTGTCCTGAAATGTTCACAAATAAACAAATAGGGGGTGTCCTGAGGACGCTGTCCGTATTGTTCTCTGTCAAGTTGAATGTGTTCTAAGAACACTCGCGGTGTCCTGAAATGTTCGCAAATAAACAAAATGGGGGTGTTCTGAAGACGTTTCTAAGAACACTCCTGGTGTCCTGGAATGTTCATAGGGGGTGTCCTGAAGGCGTAGTCCGTATTGTTCGCTGGCAAGTTGAATGTGTTCTAAGAACACTCGCAGTGTCCTGAAATGTTCGCAATTAAACTAAATTGGGGTATCCTGAGGACGCTGGGCCTCATTACGACCCTGGCGGTAAGGGGTTTACGCCAGAGTTAGCTGCGCCGACCCCTTACCGCCAATTACGAGGTCCCCTAGCGCCATGGTGCTTTTAACACCTGCTTTTAGCAGGTGTTAAAATTCATGGCGCTAAGGGACCATGGAGTTAATTACGCCACCGTAATTTACGGTGGCGTAATTAACGCCTTCCCCACTCCCATTATGCCCTATGGGGCAAAAATGGGAATGGGGAAGGGTAAATGGGGATTGGGGACTTACCGCCCCGCCAAGGTCGGAATGGGGCGGTAAGTCCGCCAACCACCATGGCGTAAACGTAGTTTACGTCATGGTGGTAAAGTCACGGCCCAGGCGGTAACTTACCGCCTGGGTCGTAATGAGGCCCGCTGTCCGTATTCTTCTCTGTCAAGTTGAATGTGTTCTAAGAACACTCGCGGTGTCCTGAAATGTTCGCAAATAAACAAAATGGGGGTGTCCTGAGGACGCTGTCCGTATTGTTCTCTGTCAAGTTGAATGTGTTCTAAGAACACTTGCGGTGTCCTGAAATGTTCGCAAATAAACAAAATGGGGGTGTCCTGAGGACGCTGTCCGTATTGTTCTCTGTCAAGTTGAATGTGTTCTAAGAACACTCGCGGTGTCCTGAAATGTTCGCAAATAAACAAAATGGGGGTGTTCTGAAGACGTTTCTAAGAACACTCCTGGTGTCCTGGAATGTTCGTAGGGGGTGTCCTGAAGGCGTAGTCCGTATTTTTCGCTGGCAAGTTGAATGTGTTCTAAGAACACTCGCAGTGTCCTGAAATGTTCGCAATTAAACAAAATGGGGGTGTCCTGAGGACGCTGTCTGTATTGTTCTCTGTCAAGTTGAATGTGTTCTTAGAACACTCATGGTGTCCTGAAAGGTTCGCAAATAAACAAAATGGGGATGTTCTGAAGACGTTTCTAAGAACACTCGCGGTGTCCTGGAATGTTCATAGGGGGTGTCCTGAAGGCGTAGTCCGTATTGTTCGCTGGCAAGTTGAATGTGTTCTAAGAACACTCGCAGTGTCCTGAAATGTTCGCAAATAAACAAAATGGGGGTGTCCTGAGGATACTGTCCGTATTGTTCGTTGTCAAGTTGGCCATGCACCCAAGACTCTATGCCCTGGCAACAACCACCGCAGCATATCACATTCATATTTGCTTATAACTTTGGGTGAAAAACGAATGTATAAGGAACAAAGGTATTAGATACTATGGATGTGATATGCTGCTATGGTTCTCCCTATTATTGTATACTTACTGTTTGGTCTAGTAACGGGAGTACATGTTTTTCTTGTTAATTTCTGTGATAAAAGAAAATAGCATGTTAGTATTAGTATTTTGTAATGACTTATTACATTGTATAATCAATATACTTTTTTTTTTTGGACCCTCATATTTAGTAGATTACAAATCAGAGTACTGTGCAATTTGCTCAGTTTCTGTATTTGTTGCTAAAATCATTGGGTCTGTGGGAGAAAAAAAAATCCATGTTGGATTAAAAAAAAAACTTTTTCTGTTATGCTACAGTTTATTTGCTTGTTTGTTTTCAGTGTTCACTTATTGTTTCTGGCTAATGCTTTATACTTTGGCTTGTATTTTTTTGGAGCAGTAACATATTATTTATTTGTTTTGATATTATAAAATGTTGGAGCAGTTAAATACCAATTGGCGTATTCTAACTGTCTATTTTTTTGATATATTTTAGTGGTATTGATTTATCTATTTGGATATTGTTAAATTTTGGGACAGTTAGATACCAATTGGCGTATTCTAACTGTGTATTTTTTGGTCTAATTTAGTGGTATTCATTTATCTGATTAGTTGTTGTAGAATCTTTGAGCAGTTAGATAGCTTTTGGAGTATTCTAACAGTTTATATTTTTTTAACACACGTTTACTTAGGGTTTAAATACAGTTTAGTTATCAAATTTTGGTTTTAAGAACATCAAATAAGCGTTTGTAAGATTTCCTGGTAATCTCTGCTTTAGAGTAATGGTACTATCATTACATTCAAACCATCCACATTTCTTTTTTATATATGCAGTGTAGTGCCCTGAATTGGTTGTGGCTCCTGCGTGGTAGATTATACCTATTGTTGTGAAGGTTTTCTTACCAAGTGATATTTGACCATGTGTGAATCCAGTCAGCTTGCAGTTGTTTTTGGTACCATCTGCATTGTAACGTAGAAGCATTAGTATTATGTATTTACTATGTGTTTGTATTACTAACGTGGAGCGATTATCTGAATTGCAGGTAGAGCATAATCTACCATGGTTTGCATTTTGTACAAGTCGCTGAAATGGAATGGATTCACAATTTGGTATTGATATATATATGAAGCGTTCATTGGGGATTTCTTCTTGTGTCACATTGTAGCAGAGAGTGCATGTATGCTTCAACATGTATGAAATCTAAAAGATTTCATTTATAGGTATGTTTTTGTTTTCCAGTACTTGTAGTAAGTACATTAGAAATTCTTGTGGATCTTCCTGTGAATTTATAGTGAATTTCACCATTCCAGCACAGTAGTCCAATTGTTGTCTTATTCCAAAAACACTATACGTGTTGTCAGGATTGTTTGCTGCATTTCTGTGAAGTACTAACATTTGCAAACACAATGGGTCTGTACTGTGTAAGTAAATGTTGTCAACAATTGGTGGTAATTGAAATAGAATATTCATTGCTACATTTGCGTAGCAACTTACACCAACTATATTTGAGAATTTAAATGGTCCAGGTAGTTCTGTATCTAACTGCTTTTTTTTGGAGTTTGTCTTCCTTCTTTAAAGAAGTACTTGGTTTACTTTCCCTAATTGATTCTTTTTTGCTTGTGGTACTTGATGAAGTATTAGTTTCTTTTACTCTCTCTGGAGGATTTGCAGTGACATCCTGTTGCATTTATGTTTGATTTATTTTTCTTTTATAACGTTTTACTTTTTGTGGAACAGAATATGTGTTTAGGTGGGGGGTGTATAGTGAGCGAAGTCTATTGTATTCTAAAATTCAAGGAATGTCAGCGTTTATTTTACTTGCATCAAAGTTGATTAGAAATATACCGTCAAGTGTACGTAAGCATGATAGTGCTTCATAGCTCATGCCTTCTTTAAAGACTGTGTTACCAATATCTATCATTGCTTTGTCTAGGGTAAGACCTTGTGATTTATGAATCGTGACTGCGTATGCAAGAGTTAGAGAAAATTGTTCTCTGCGTACATACATATCTTTGAAGAGAAGGAATCTAGCTGTTGAGCGTCCTATCCTTTTTACTTCTGAAAGTTTGTCAAAGAGTATATTGACAAACTGAATTTTGTTGTCGCGTGGGTATGTTTGAAAGCCAACAACTGTACCCAGTGCTCCATTAACTAGTCCTAATGTTGTCAAAGGTTGACATTTCCAATGCTGCCAACAGTTTTACGGCAGAGTTTATGTCCTAATGTTTTAAAAATAGGCTCACCTTTTACTGGTGTTAATTGAAGCAGATCTCCAAAAACAATAATGTGTTTTCCTGCAAAGAGTTCTTCATAGTCTGTTTTGAGTACTTCTTGTAATCTGAGGTGAATCAAAGCTAACATCAGGTTGGAGACCATGCTCACTTCATCTATTAGTAGCATTTTCATTTGTTTCAATACTCTGCGTAATTCCATTGCAGCTTCTGCAGAAAGTTTGTAATAGTCTAATTTGTTCTGGTGTTCTACAGGTAATAGTGGTAATCGGTGTAATGTAACACCACCTATGTTGTAGGCAGCTAAACCTGTGGGGGCAGTGACAACAGCTGACCGTTTGTTGTTTGTCAATTGTTGAAGGAACTTACTAATGATTTTGATTAGGAATGTTTTGCCAGAACCAGCTTCACAACTGACGTACAGTAGTATAGGTTTATAATTATGGCAGGAACATTCTTTATTTTCATGTTTTACACCATGTGCAATTTGTTTTGTTACTTCTTGAAAAATGCTACTTTGCTCATTTTTTAATTTTGATTGTAGTATAGTTAAGTCTTCCTTATCTTCATACTGACACATGGTGTTTTCTACTTCTATCATAGCTAATTCTGCCTCATTTATTATTAGTGGTTCTCCCAGTGGTTCTTGGCTTCCTGTTACAGAAGGTTGACTACTGTCAGGAGTGTCCTTATCTAGTTGGGCTTGGAGTTCTTCTTCATGTTGCTGTTCATTGTGCAACATTGTTTTGTACTGTGTAAAGTTTACATCAGTTATAGTGCTTTCATTTGCTTTGAAAGCATCCTCATATGAGTCATAGTTATCTAGTAATTGTTCTTCTTTTCTCCATGGTTTGAAGAGTTGTAGCAGGGACATGTAATATACTTCTTTATGTTGAGGAGTCTTTAATGACAATTTGATATGATTATTTAAATTTGGTTTAGTGAGTTTAACTAAGCTGCCTTCACAGTTTGTTACTCTATATTTACCTTTTTTTTCATCAGGTTTCATATTATTTTTGTATGCGTAGTTTTGGGCTATGTGGTATAGACACATGTTTTCCAAAGTATTACTTCTGTTTGGGTAGTATGTGTCCAATAAATTGTTTTTTAACATGTCTTAACTGTTGGGATCATGTTTGGCTATTGTTTCTATATCTTCATATGATTTTAGAACTCTTTTTCTAGATTTAGCTGGACCAAGATTTAGCCATACTATATTTTCAGATTTACCATACAATGCAGTACCAGTTAAACGATCAGCTGCTTCATATGATCCACATTCTCTATGGGTGAGCATTTTTATGCCCAAGCTGTATAATTTCTGAGATATTGTTTTATCTGATGACAGGTCATTCCAGAGGTCTTGGAGCTCTGTCTTTTCTGCTTTAGTTAAGTATGCTGTGACATATCGTGCAACTGCAGTAGAATTGTCTGCAATGTACTGCACATCTATGTTTACATTCCATAAGTGGGCAATGATTGCATTATAATCATTGATATATTTTTCTTCTTCTTTTCTTTTTATGTAATATGTATTTTTAGGTGACTTACCTTTAACACTATGTCTAACTGAAGACATGAGGTTGTTCACTTGACCTGCATTTGTAACTGGTCTAGGGAAACCAAATCGGCATTTGGTGTAGTATTTCCCTTTGTTTTGACGACAATATTTTCCACATTTGTGTCTTTGAAATTGTAAAATTTGTGCATGAAGATCACTATTTGTGGCTTCTGATGGAATTTCACAAGTGACATATTTTTCAATAAACTGTAAAACATTGGCATCACTGTCTTGACCAAATTTAGGAGCATCTTTAATCCATAAAAGCATGTGGATATGTGGTGCTCCTCTGGCTTGGTATTCTTTTCTCCAAAAGAAGTGTTGCACTTCTCCAAGGGGAGGAACAGTTTTATTACAAATAAAATGTAGCATAGCAATGAAGCGATGGTGAAAATATCTTGAAACATTAACAGGATCCAAAGAACAAAGTTCTCCAGGTGTTATCTATGTTTGTTTTGTTTTTATTTGATATGCGTAGGAAATCATGTAAATCTTCCCATGCATATTCTGCACAACTTAACGTAACAAACCAAGTGGGTCGGCCAAGGTTTCTGATCATACAACGTATATCTCCATGACGTCGAAACCAGTACTCTTTAGTACCACGCATATTTGCTAATAGATTTGTAATATTTGATTGTAAAACCTCATCCTTTTGTTGCACTTTTTCTAATAATTGTGTAGCTGTCATATTTTGAAAGTGTGATCCTGATTTTAATATGTGTGCAACTCCGTAACATAAAGTTGCTAGTTCACTTTCAAAGAGTAGGTGGAATATGTATTCCACATTTTGTCTAAATCTGGAATCTTCAGAGTACATCCGTAATGAGCGGTATTCCTAAGCTGATATTTGAATAGGTCTATCATCATACCTTCCTCCTTTGCCAGTAGGAAAGAGTAGAGGAAAAGCACGTGCTTCTATACTTTTTTTCCCATATGCTGATTGGCGAACCTTTTGTTTGACGCATTTGGTAAGTTTCCAGTACATCTTCTACGGTGTCATTACAGTGCAAAGGATGAATTGTATAATGGTCAAAAGTATTTGATATTGTAGCAGGATCTAGTAGCTCAAATTGACCAGCTTCTTGTGTTTCTTGAATTATTTCAGTTGTATCTTTCAAGTTTTCTTCAATATTAATTTCTTTGTAATATTCATTATTCTCTTTAAGATATTGGAAGGCTTGTCTAACTTTATATAAATCTACCAGCTGTTGCCATATTTTTTTGTCTTTTGTAGGTACTCCATTTACTAAGATAATTAAAGATTGCTGCATTGGACGTTGCACTCCTAGAGTATGCACATTTTCTTTTAGATCTAATGGTAAATAAACTACTTTTCCACGAATGCCTTTTACCAATTCAGAGGGAGGTAATTTTGCTGTTTTTGGTTGAAGGCGTATTATTGCTTGAAATGGGTGTACTGTTTGAATTATGATGCTCTCATATAAATTAAGTTGTTGTAGGGGTTTTGGTACTGGTTATAATTCCAAATTATTTGTGATAGCACGTGAAGGAGTTTGGTTGTTGTCAAGTTTTGTAGTGCAGTAACTGCAAAGTATTAAGGGCTCAGTTATTTCGTATTTGTTTTCTGCTACAAGGTAGAGAGCTAATTCAAACCATTTAGAATCTTCATTGTCTTCTATTTTCTATGATAGGTCTACAGTTTTTGTGTTACTTTTATAAAAAGTTCTACGGCAACATACACATACATTGTTTGGTACTTCAGCTGATGTACTTTTAAATTTTAGTATTTCTTTTTTGTATGTGTTTAGCAAAAAGTTGCCATGTGTAGAATTGTTGCTTAATTGGTTTACAGCTATTTCATTCTGTAAATGGCTTTCACTTCCAAAATATTTTTTCTGGATATAGTTAATTTCTTCAAGTAGGTCTTTTGCTGTACCATGTAGAAGGATGTTATTTAACTTTGCTAGTGCTAAAGCAGGACTTTTAGCATAGTACAGTTTATAGACTAGATTTCCTATAGTTGAATGATGTGTTGATATCCTTTTGATATCATGGAAAGTGGTTTTACAAGTAGGTCCTGTAATGCAGGCCAATGAATGTCCTTGTAGTCCTGTGTACTTGCGCACTGGACAGGTATCCATATTTTGCAGTAATTTAATTTTGATTTTGTCTTTGCTTTTTACATATTTATTGAGGAATTGGCATAAAGATTTGAAACATTGTGTTACGGACTTGATGGTCGTGCAGAGTATGAATACCTCCGTCCCCAAGTACCACACAGACAACACCAGAAATACTGCATGTGCGGTCTTTGAGGCCACAGGTGGTAGTCCGTCGGGCCTGATTCAGGAACAGCCAGAAGAACCCCTTGAACGTTGGGGTGTTCTGGAATGTATGTGTGCTGTGTGCATGAGTGTTTGAGTAAGATGATAAAGATGTATGTAATGGTGTGTGATTGTGCATTGGGAACTACAACTAGTAGGGATAGGTATTCTTGAATTTATGTGTTACTAAACTGGGGTTCAGATGACAAAAAAAAAGTAAGCTAGTGGTGTGGAAAAGTACAAATAGTATATCTAATGTATACAATTAAAACAGTTGTTTGTTCTATAATATGAAAATTGTAGCGGTTCAGTTGGGTAATTTGTGTGTCCAAAAATAGGAATTTGTGGGCCATTCTGGCTGTATATCGCTGTTTAAGACATGGAGATTTTCGGACAAAATGGTACACAATCTCTATTTTTAGGCACCAAAATAGCTTGTACTAATGTTATAGTATGTTTGATTAATAATACAAATATTATGGTGATATTCTACTTACTTTTTTTCTTAAATTAACAGGTAACTTCTTAGTTCTTCTTCGTTCTTCGAATTCAGCTGCTTCTTTTCAGTAGACTGGTCTTCACTGCAATTGTAAAAGCTTCAAATGAGTAACTTTGTTTGCATATAGCGCTGTTTTTAATTTAGATATTGATTTTATTAATTGAAATCCTCAGTGCCTTCTTTAAAACCATTAAACTAATTTATTTACATAAGATACATTGCATCAGTTCAGTACATATGATATGTTCTTAATGAACAAATTGTATTGAATGACTAACTGTAGCAAAAAAAAATATCTTTACTATGTCTTGTGAAATTTATAATATACCAGTGAATACCACTATTTCTGTAAGTAAGCTGTTATAGGTAATAATGCCTCAATATCATGTCTAAATTAAAGTAATTAAGTAAATAAATAAATAAAAACAAAAAAATATGAAATTGTATAAGTATTTTTTTAAAGATTTAAACATAGATTGTGCTTGCATGCAATTTTGTTTGAATATATGTACTCTATATATTTCATTTAAAAAATGTTAGTTTAACATGATTTGAGTGTGTGTGTATAAATAAAGTAAATAGTATAAAGGTTTATAAGTGATAGTTGATTTTAGGATATTGAAAAAAATACAGTAAATTCATTTTACAGATTACACAAGCTAAAAGTCTGTTTGAAAATGTGTTCATCTACTGTACAGAAAATATGCATACCTGAAGTTTGTGTTCATGCATATGGATATGCATGGAGCTGCAAGTAGAAATCTTGGAGACTTGTACAGTATTTCTGGTAGATGGTGCTTGCCAATGATATGACACTTGTACTCAGAGAGATTCACAGTACATTTGCAGTGCTGATCTATGATGATGCAGTTAGATCTAGAGGTCTTGAATGTGATTGGTGCATGGTCATGTGATTTCTTAGCTACATCCAATGAGGGAATGGCAGAGAGAGTGAAGTGGAAATGGTAGAAGGGCTGTTCAGGTTACGATATGTCCGCGGACATGGCGGTAGTTCGCGGACATCGGGAGTTACATCCGGGGATTTTTGGGTTCAGAAGTCATGCAAATGAGAATTAGCACTGAAAGGGATTGGTCAGAAAAGTTTAGTGGGTGTGTTGTGCCAGGAGAGAGTTTCTCAGATACTCTTTTTGCTGAGAGAACAAAAGATAGCTATGGCTGTGTGTTTCAGAAAACAGATTGTTTGGATTTTGGGAGATTCGTGGATACATTGGTTGAAGGTGCATGCAGAAAGCTGTGGAGAAGCTGTAGATCTTGGATTCCCACATGTGGAAGTACACTGGCATGGAGTACGTGGAATGAAGTGGTTGGACTTGCTACCTCTCTGTGCTACTTTGGAGACAGAGCAACATCCAGACATAATTGTAATTCATTGTGGAGGGAACAGTTTAGGACATGTGACTGGAATTTTTTTGCAATTTGCTATGAAAGAAGGACTTGGGAATGTTATGGACATGTTTCCTAATTCTCAAGTGATATTTTCACGGATTGCGCAGAGACAAATGTGGCTTCGTTCTTCTTCATTTGGTCCACAAATGGAAAAAGCAAGGCGCAATGTTAATAAGGCTGTTTGTGCCTTTCTAAGAGATTTTGGCATGTCCTCTTTTCACAATGAAAATATTATGTTTCGTAGTACATACATTTTTCGCAGAGATGGAGTCCATTTTACTTATGCTGGCAATCAAATTTTTCTGAGAAATGTACAAAATGCATTGCGACCTTTTTTGGAATTACAACAACCATTTTGAAGTAGGTGTTAAGCATTTATAATGTTTGACTTACAAACACCACCCAAAGGCTCTTTTCAGAGCCACCACTTCTTCCCAGAGAAAATTGCAATGTTTGTGATGGGGTAGCAACCCATTTTTTTAAATGTTCGCGAACTGTCCGCGGACTTCTAAAAAATACAAAGGGCCCTGCTTCATTTATTTTCACTTCTATTTTTTAGCTGTGAAAGGCGGCTCTGAAAAGAGCCTTATTTTTTTTTGATTTTTATACACGACACACTAGGAGAGGAGGGGAAAAGAAGGTAAAGGGGGGGACACCAACCACACTGATAAGAAAGGGCGAGCTGAGAGAGGAAGATGTAGAGTGGGTTTTATTTGGGTAGTGAGCAGATCTTCTCGTGCTCTGAGACGATAGTCTCAAAAGCACTACGAAGTCGCTACCCCCTGCAGACTACTGTGTCACAATACATACATACAACTGTGACCCTCGAAAGGTAAGGGTCATCAGCATTCTGTATGGCCTGTGAGGCAGCTTGAGGAAGACGCTGTCCCACAGAGGTGCCCTTGTGGTGACAGGATCAGAAACAGAGGATGAAGTAGAGGAAATCAACCTGCTACGTTCTTCGCAAGGTACAACCCTGCGAATAGCCCCAGAGTGAAATGACCTCAGGTGTCGCTTCATAGTAGTGGTCCCAAAGCTGTACTTACCATGCTTCCCACGACTGAGTATCATTTTGCACTCATTGCAGGTAACAGGGTTCGCACGAGCCTTAGGAACATTACCATGAATGGTAAATAACCGCCACACCCAAGACTCACGCCTAGTGCGGGTAGTAGGGTTTTCCTCTACCTCATTCTCATCATCCTCTTCTTCCTCCTCCGCATCCTCACTCCTGTTCCCCTCTTCAGGCCCTTGGGGAGGTGGTGGTGGTGGAGGGGGTGGGGATGTTGCTGAAGCAGGTGCAGCACCAGGTGGCAGTTCTGCAGCCAGGGATGCCATCTCGATGGTGTAATCAGCAAGTTGCTGGAGAAATAGCTGTGCTCTGAAGAATAGCCAGAAACACAATGAGAATAAGCTATAGGGCATGGTCTTTTATAGGGGTGCTTGTGCGCAGTTCACGGACATGCGCGCTGTCCACGGACAGATCGAACACAAAAAAAAGTTTGAAAAGTTTCAAAAGGTATGTAGAAACTCAGGATTACTATGCGGGACTTGTGCCATGGTGAGATTTTATTGAAAAATATTATGGATTAATTGAAAATGTACTTTTAATTTGTTCGGGGACCCGAACAGTGTCCTCATTCAGAACACGCGATCAGCGTGGGCGCGGTCATATGATCCGTTCGCGAACAAGTCCGCAAAGGAAGCGCATGTCCGCAGGACACCAAATGCATGGAGATTGGCTAGCGCATGCGCGTTGATGTTCTACGGACACTGTTCGGGTCCTGAACTAATTAAAATTGCGTCACACGTGAAACAAACATTTCAGGACACTGCGTGTGTTCTTAGAACAGTTTAAATTTGCTAGCGAACAGTAAGGACAGATATACTATTCTTCAGGACACGTTCAATTTTGTTTATGTACGAACATTTAAGGACACCAAATGTGTTCTTAGAACATTTTCAAGTTGCTAGTGAACAGTACGGACAGGTATAGTGTTCTTTAAGACACCTCCATTTTTGTTTAATTACGAACAATTCAGGACACCACGTGTGTTCTTAGAACAGTTTGAACTTGCTAGCGAACACTACAGACAGATATAGTGTTCTTTAGGACACTTTAATTTTTTTTTTTTACGAACATTTCAGGACCCGCGTGTGTTCTTAGAATAGTTCCATCTTGCTAGCGAACAGTACAACCAGGTATAGTGTTCTTCAGGACACCTCCATTTTCGTTTATTTACGAACATTTTAGAACACCGGCACTGTCCGCGGACAACTACATTGTTTTTTTTTAAAAAAAAAACGAAACTATTTACAACACAATATAAAAATTAAACTTTATTTAACATATATTAATAACTTATGACAGAGAAGGTGAGGCAGAAACAGAAACAAACACAGGAGAATTAGGGGTTTCATCATGATTGTTATTAGGTGAAGAAGGGATGGAAGTCTCATCAAAACGTTTTGGGTTATGGAGAGGGTTTAGGGATGATTGACTGGGATATGGTGAGGGGGGACAAGTACATGTGGGGCAATGGTATGACGTTTTTGTTTTAAAATGATCTTCAACAAAAGTTTTCAAATTATTAAAATTGGTCAACAATAAATCATTTTTTTCTTTTATGCTGTCAAGCGTGTTTTCCATAACAGCTTCTTCAGAGGTAGTTTCTATTTTGTTATGCTCTGTACAAAAAAAAATATATATGTTAAATGTATACATAATAATAATAATTAAATGGTTTATATTATAAAGTGTTTACCATTAGTTTCACTATCTTGTGACATTTCTTCATGTGGGAAATGTTCCTCCAGCCATTCCAGAGTACTAGACATTTCTGTGAGAGAAAAAAAAAAAGATAATATATTTTTTTATCTAATACAGAAAGTTTATAAATATATGAATAAAATTAAGTACACTTACTATTTCAGGTAAGATATGTCCTATGTACTCAGTGGGTCTGCTCTTGTTCTCAGTTCTGTTGTGTTTGTGAGGTAATTATGTTGGAAGCCACTTTATTTTATTGTGGTATATTCCATTTTAGAACATAGTGCATTTAAATGAATGGTTAGTGTGTTGTATATATGGGTTACATTTCTTATGTATTAGTACATATAATGTGTTTGTGTGCTTTTTTTAAAATTTGTTAAATGTTCCTATGTTATGATATAACAATCAAACATACCCCCCCCAGAGTTTTTTAGGTAGTGGTACTGTTCTTCGAACATGTCCGCGAACATTAAATGAGTTCGCGGACATCAAGTACAGTAGAAGAGATTCAGTCAGTTCCATATGATATGTATATAAAGTGAAAGTCATTATTGTTAAGTTGCACTACTAAAAACCTACGAAATTCAATGAAGAAACTTTGTTAAAGGGACGTTATGGTTAAGTTGCGCTACTAAAAACCTATGAAATTCAGTGAAAAACTTTGTTGAAGGGACGTTATGGTTAAGTTGCGCTACTAAAAACCTATGAAATTCAGTGAAATAACTTTGTCAAAGGGACGTTATGGTTCCAAGTAAAACCGAAAAACCCTTGAAATTCACCAGTTATGGTAAGCTAAGCAACCATAACTCGCGCCACCATCGTGCACTGCTAAGACTAACACACATGACATCAAAGATGACATCACAAATGTCATTGATGACATCACTGATGACATCACATGTGTATGTAGTTTTCATGAAATATGTGTACAAGGGATTCTTATTATAATGGTGCGAAAAATGTGTCAAGGATCATTGCAATAAATATCATACCCTAATTAGTGCATTGAACGATGCATTGATATAAATAGCATTTTATTATGGGGTTCTATCTGGTATACTAAGCTACTCATACAGAAACATAACATTGTGTGCAGCGTACAAGATGAAGGTATAATATTCGTAATGTTAATATGTTGAATAATGAAATGATAATTGTTTTCTTAATAGATTTTTGTGTACTGTGAAATATGTAATACGTAGCTAATAAAACACATGTATTACATAATTGCATTACTATAGACAAAACACAAAGACACAAGAACACATACCAATATGGGTATATACAGGGAAAGTGAAGTTAGCAAAAAAGCACAAGTAGTAGCAGAAACAATTCATAAATTAACTGATGATTTTCATGCAAATAAATGATTGCTCTGTTTCAAAGCTGCTATTTACCCTATGTATATGTATCACTTGATGTGATTGGACCCACAGGGAAAGTACAGCCATAAAAAAAAAACAACAGAACTATCAGGAAGTGCTCATAAGTCTATTGATTATCTTTATACACAAAAAGGATTGCTGTCTTTCAAGCTTGTGTCTTCCCGTATGTATATGTTTCATATGATGTGACTGGACTCTAAGGGAATTACTGTAAGAACCTACTTGAAGGATACGTCTACAAATAAAATAACATTTTTAGTTTCTGTTACTGAAGAAAATCATGTGGCCTAGACATGTCAGCAAAAGAAAAAAGAGTGAGCCAGACATGTGATGTCATCAGTGATGTCATCAATGACATTTGTGATGTCATCTTTGATGTCCTGGGTGTTAGTCTTAGCAGTGCACGGTGGTGGCGCAAGTTATGGTTGCTTAGCTTACCATAACTGGCGAATTTCAAGGGTTTTTCGGTTTTACATGGAACCATAACGTCCCTTTGACAAAGTTTTTTCACTGAATTTCATAGGTTTTTAGTAGCGCAACTTAACCATAACGTCCCTTTAACAAAGTTTTTTCACTGAATATATATATATATATATATATATATATATCAGTAAAAAACGTTGTTAAAGGGATGTTATCGTTACAATTAAAAACAAAGAAAACCTGAAATTCGCCAGTTATGGTAAGCTAAGCAACCATAACTCGCGCCACCACTGTGCACTGCTAAGAATAATACCCATGAATCAAAGATGACATCACAAATGTCATTCATGACATCACTGATGACAGAACATGCCTGGCTCCCAGTTCCTTTTTGTGCACTGACATATGTAGGCCGGGTGGGTTTCTTCACTGACGGTCAGGAAATAAAAATGCAAAAGGTACTATGTGTGTAGACATTGTCATTCTCATATGTACTTACAATACCTTCCTTAGAATCCACTCAGACCATATAATACATATACATAGAGAAGAAGCATCTTTGAGACACAGCAATCATGTCTGTGCATGAATTTAAGTAGTTAGGTTATGAACAATTTCTGGTAATGCTGCTGGTTTTTGGCTTACTTTACTTTCCCTGCATATGCTCATATTTGTATGCATTGTGGTCTCTTTGTGTTTTGCCCATAGTAGTACAATTATGCTTTAAGGGAGGCATTGTTAGGTACTTATTACATGTGTCACAGAGCACAAAACTCTGAAATGAAAGGCTTCATCATTTTACTATCCAAAATAGTAAGGTTTTGAATATTGCAGCTCTATGGCGCATGATGATGAGAATGCCTACATTTGTATAGGAGTTCATTTATGTACTGGAAAGAAGTCAGTAACCCAATGGTGTTTATAGCACTGCATCACCTAATTCACTCTTTGGCACATGATAGTTCTACCAATGATTTTTGACATTTTTCTGACAACATTATGATGACAATCCCTTGTAGAGGCTGTGCATAAAAACTAAATGCACATGTGATGTCATCAGTGATGTCATGAATGACATTTGTGATGTAATCTTTGATGTCATGGGTGTTAGTCTTAGCAGTGCACAGTGCTGGCATGTGTTATGGCTGCTTAGCTTACCATAACTGGCAAATTTCAGGGATGTTTTGGTTTTACTTGTAACCATAACGTCCCCTTAACAACGTTTTTTCACTGAATTTGATAGGTTTTTAGTAGCGCAACTAAACCATAACGTCCATTTAACAATTTTTTTTCACTGAATTTGATAGGTTTTTAGTAGCGCAACTAAACCATAACGTTCCTTTAACAACGTTTGTTCACTGAATTTCATAGGTTTTTACCCATATACCCTTACGTACATATACCATACCACATACTGAACCCCTAGCCCATGCTAATAGCCATAGGATCCGCGGACAATGCAACTGTCCACGGACCTGGGCAACATCCACACTGTCGAAAAGCTCAGGGGGTACCTTGCATTCTTGTAGCATACAACAAACACACTGAACACGTTCAAAGAGCAGGACATACATTAATTACAAACAAAAATAAACTAGAAATACAAAGTGTATACTTAAGAAACAAACAATGCAGTTCTATAGGATGTACATTATAATATATCATACCAAGAACAAAAATAACCTATGCCTCCAGCAGAACGTACTTCACTGCTGCTTTATACAGAAGCTACATAGCAAATATCAACAGCACACCTACAAAGCACTAACAGCAAAACTGTAAAACAAGCTGGTAAGTACACCACATTCATTCCTATAGTTATACACTTTCTTTAGTAGGATACACTTTTTTACACAGAAATGTCTAGCACCCTGGAATGGCTTGAAAAACATTTTCCCCGGGATGAAATGAGTGAACACAGTGATACTACTGGTACACACTGCAGTTTCCAAAGTATGCCAAGTAATATACATTATTTCACATGTACCTAACACATTTTTTTTCTTTAACAGTACATACAGAAAATATCCATAATCCTCCAAAAACAGTACATCATGTAGAGCTCCAACAACATATGGCACAACAAACATACACTGTGGAAAATCTAGTTCACTTAGAAGAAAAAATTGATCAATTATTTACCATTTTCCTTGATTTGAAAGACTCTGTACAAACACATATCATGGAGAAAATTAAATATCAATGTCCCATGTGCATTTGTGCCCCTTCTCCTTGTCCCAGTCAACATCCCCAAAAATTACCCATCACCAAAAACGTTATGATGAGACCTCAAACCCTTCCTCCCCTAACACCCTACATCTAGAATACCCTAATTCTCCTGTATATGTCTCAATTTCTGCTCCCCCCTCTGTTTCATAATTTCTATATTTTTGTATATAAATAAAGTCATATGTATACTGTTGCTGCATGTGTCTTCGTTTTTTTTTTTATAAAGCCCACTCGTGAGTCAGTGGACAGTGTGACTGTCTGGAATGTCTGCAATTAACCATAATGGTGGTGTCCTACGGACACTCAACCTGTTCCTACTGTCCCCAATCAAAATGGAGGTGTCTGTAGAACACATCACCTGTCCGCATCTTCGCAAAGCTGTGACGCACCTTTAATTTGTTCGGGGACCGTAGCCCTGTCCGGCGGACACCTGATCGCATGCGCATTCCACTTTCGGGGTCTGACGAACAAGGCGTCTGTCCGGAATGGCTGGAATCAATCAAAAAGGGGGTGTCCTACGGATACTTAACCTGTCCGGTTTGCCCGCAATCATAATGGAGGTGTCCATAGAACATCTGCCCTGTCGACATGTTCGCAAAGTTGTGATGTACCTTTAATTAGTTTGTGAACCCTAGCCCTGTCCGGCATGCATGCCCATCCCACCCTCGAGGTCCTATGAACATTTTGCCTGTATAGAAATGTCTGCCGCACATGTGTCGCACTTTTAATTAGTTCGGGGACCCAAACGCTGTCCGTAGAACACCCGTTCGCAGGCGTACAATCAATCCTGTGCAAACAGCCATTCTATTTGCAAACGTGGCCGTGACGTCATAATATGACCGCACCCACGCTGAGCATACGCCCGTGAACGCGGACAGTGTCTGGGCCGCTGGACACTAAAAAAACATTTTTTTCAGCAATCCAAGATGTTTTTTAATGAAACTTGACCCTTGTAGAGGTCCCAGACTATGCCCCTACCGATCTGCATACTTTTTGGAACTTTTTGAGCCTGTTTTGGTGTTTGAAGTGTCTGCGGACAGCGCGGCTGTCCGAGAATCGCTCCCCAGCACCTCCATAAAAGTCCACACCCCAGAGCTGCTCCTCATTCTTTCTTTCTGTCTATGACAGAGCACTACTGCAGATTGCTGGTTTTTGCAAGCCTTGCTGGACCTGCTTTTGCTCATGCCTTAATTCCTTTAGGAAAATACCAGGAATTATTTTGGCTCCTTTCTGCTGATCAAGACTATTCAGCTTTTGCTATTCCTCATTCCTGACAGCTGTCCTGATGGCATCCATGCTGCTGCTGGGGCTACTTCTGTCTCAGCACCAGCCCCATACCCTCCACCACTACCACCTTCCCAAGTGCCTGGAGAGGGAAACAGGCATGGAGATGTAGAGAGGGAGGAAGAGGAAGACGCTGATGAGGTAGTGGAAGTCCTTACTACTGCCAGCTAGCATGAATCTTGGGTGTGGAGGCTGTTTACCACCGTTGGAGGGGTACCCAATGAACATGCACACAAGGTGTGCTTCCCTGAGTGCCACATGGAGCTCAGTCATGGCAAACCGGGTTTGTACAGCTACGAGACCACTTACATGCAGCGAATCCTGAGGTCGTACCACAAGGTGGCAGTTCGGAGGGTCGTTACCTTTGAACAAGGTAGTAGGTTGAGTTCCTCTATAACATCCTCCAAATCTGCTCCTGTCACCACAAAAGACACTCCTGTGGGACAGCGTATCCCTGAACCAGCCTCACAGGCATTATGCGATGCAGTAGACCCTTAACTTTTGACGTTCACTGTATTGTGTATGTACTCGGACGCGGTACTCTGCAGAGGATAACAATTTCGAAGTGCTTTCGACGCTTCGGTCCGGTAGCATGAGAAAGAGTGCCACCTACCCAAGTGAGGCCCACACAACATCTTCCTCTCTGCATTTGCCCTTTTTATTATCCCTGTGGTTGGAGTCCCTCCCTGCCTTCCCTTCCCTTCCTTTCCTTATGTGTCATGTCTGAAAAACAAAAAAAATACAAAACAACAAAAGCCTTTCACAGTTCAAAAATAGAAGTGCCAATGAAATGGTGCAGGGCCCAGGTTATTTTTAAAAGTCAGCTGACATTTAAAATGTGTGGGGTGTTGTGCTATAAAAACCACTGCACTCTTCTCCGGGATGAAGTGGTGGCTCTGTTTTTTTGTGTTTCGAAAAGTTCAAGTGTTCAACACCTACTGGAAAAGGATTGCTATACTTCCAAAAAGGGTTGCAATGCATTTTGTATAATACGCAGAAAAATCTGATTCCCAGTATCAGTAAGATGGACTCCATCTCTGCGAAAAATGTTTGTGCTACGAAACATAATATTTTCTTTGTGAAAAGAGGACATGCCAAAATCTCTCAAAAAAGTGCAAACAGCCATGTTGACATTCCTTCTCGCTTTCTCCATTTGCGGACCAAATGAAGAAGAACGCAGCCACATTTGTCACTGTGCAATACGAGAAAAAATTACTCGGGAGTTTGGAAACATGTCCATGACTTTCCCAAGTCCTTCTTTCATTGCAAACTGCAAAAAGATTCCAGTAATATGTCCTAAAATGTTCCTCCACAATGAATAATAATTATGTCTGGATGCCGGTGTGTAATCAAAGTGGCCACTTCATTCCACATACTCCATACCAGTGCACATCCACATAAGGGAATACAAAATGTGCAGCCACTCCACAGCGCTCTGCATACACCTCCAACCAATGTATCCAGGAGTTGCCCAAATCCAGACATCCTGCCTCCTTAAAGACACATCCACAGCCATCTGCTCTCCTCTCAGCCAACAGATATTCTGCCAAACTCTCTCCTTACACATCACACCCAGTAAACCTTACTGACAAATCCCCTGGTCTGCACAGTCCCATTTCCATTCCTGCCAACCTCAAAATCCCCGGATGTGGCACGTTCGCTCCGCTGGCTACCGCTGTGTCTGCGGACATATTGTGCAAATTGTGAGGGTAGGGACAGAGTAGCACATTTCCTCTTTGGTGGTGTCTCTGAAAACACTCTTTTTTTGTGACCTTTTCAGATTTATTCTGCCGCAACTACTAAATGCGATCTACATAACTTCACAACAACCTTCTGATTGATTTTTGAATATTACTAAGAAAGATTGTATTACAACTATCAGTCAAAGTAATGCCATCACAAAAAAAGAACTTGCACCACCCTCCAAAAGGTTCTTATTTTGGAATAATGATATCCCGGCAGCACACATAAAAGAAGATATTGCTTGGTTAACAAGACACCTTCCTATGTCTTGTTGAGGAGTGAAAATACTACAACACATCCATGCAGCCCTAGGTGGTATTTGAGAAAAGATGATCTTTGCACATGGAAAGAGGTGCGTTAATGCATTCAGGAACTGCTTCAGATCACCCCACAAAGTTATTGCACTTACATAACCGAGAAACGTTCCTCCACAATTAACCACCAAGACATCTGGACTGTTGAAAACAGCCATATTTTTACCTTGCAAATTTCTCCCTGGCATATCACACCACATAGCCTCCACTCCCTCCAATCCAAGACTGGCAGAAAAGCCACATATGTCTGCATACATCTGCAGATTTCTCAGAAAACAATCTCCCACCATCCACACACTCACTCTCTCCATCTCTCCAACCACACCATCTTCACTGCACACATCAATGGAAAAAAAATAATACCATCTCTTCCTGCAAACCGCAACCTGAACCCCTGATTGTCCCATTTCCACGCCAGGCATGCTGACAAGCCCCGGATGTGGCACGCCCTGTTCACAGACTACCGTGGTGTCCGTGAACCCCGTAACACAGGGGCAGCCCTTCTTCTCTGCACCACTTTACTCTCTGCACCACTCCCTCATTGGCTACTGTTAAGCAGTCACACAACCATCCACCGACCAAGAACTCTACATCTAACTCTGTCATCACAGTTCAGCACTTTAGATGTACTGTTCATCACTCTGAGTGAGAAAATAAGCATCCACCTCTGGCAGAATGTATACAAAAGTTCAAACTGCAGCAGCTTGCAGGAAAGAAACTTTGACTCCTCTTTCAAAATGTAAAACTAAACAGAAAGGTATTAAGAAGACTGCAGCTACCACTAGTGCTAACACTGCACCTATACATCTTGATGTAGCCATAAGTAAGCAAAATAAAAAATTATTTACAAAACATTTTCTGCCACAGAGTCCTTCAGAACCTTTTAAAAACAGGGGACAAATCATGCTCAACCCTTAAAACCTACCACAGAAAACGAATCCTAGAAGCTCTCATAGACAGTGCAATCCTTCTCAAAAGGAAATTATTTATATTAGTTTTAAACCGAATGAAACCACTAACAAAACTTAACACTAAACTACAACAAGGACTTCACAACAAACGGAATATCAACAAACATAGCTTTGCAAACATCTGTGCAGGTGAGTGGAATCACATCACCAGCATAGAACCATATTTCATTGAAGAAGCATACAAACAAAAGGAAACAAACCCAATTGCAATACAAAGCAGTGGACGATCATGGAACAAGAAAAAGCTGCTCACAAAAATATCCCCAGCAAACTGAGTATCAACTCTCCATTCCACCGAACCAATACGTCCAGTCCACAAATGGCTGTGCACATCAATGTGTAACGTACGCAAAACATTTTTCACATCTTTATGTCAGTTCCTCAATCAGTTTGTAAAAGGCAAAGGCAAATTAAAAACAAAACTATTACAAACTATGGACTCCTGTCCAGTGCACAATTACACAGGACTAAGAGGAAATTCATTAGCCTGCATTTCTGGACCTACTTGCAAAAGCACCTTCCATCATATCAAAATGTAAGGAACACACCATTCAACTGTAAGAGAATTCCTGATATTCGGAGCATGCCATTTTATTTTAGACCCACTATTAGTTACTCCCAGGTTTGTGGGACCCCGCATAGTTGGACTGGATATGAATGTATTCAGTTTAACCAAAACAAGAGAGTGATCAGTATATCACATTGGAATTACTTCAAAATCACATATTAATTCAAGTGCTGGCATATTCCAACATATATAATACAGAATGGATGATTTTCCACCTCTATTCCAAGTGCGTTTCCCTGGGGTATCACTAACAGTTGTGGTATATTTTTACCAATGCCAATGCGCCCCATTACGCCCCTTTGCCAATGAGGAAAGAAACAGCCAAATATGGATGCGCTAACCCCTGTGCACGCCACATCTGCAAAACTGCGTATGGTTCATAAATCACAAAAGGCTGCACACCCCTGCCACACACAGTCAAAGTTGGTGTAAAAACAGAACTCACTGCAGGAGAATGCCAGTGGGTGCTGTTATATGTCACATGAAACAAGGCCACAGAAGTAGCCTAAAAACCAAAAATGCCTTTGAAATGCAGCTTTCACAACCAATTGCAACCTTCAAAGTGCTGTTTTGCTGCTAAATTCTTTCATGTTCCAAGTGAACTATTGAAATGAACAGTGTGCTGAAACCACAGATCATCCAGTGCAGTCAGAAGAAACCGGGCATCACTGACTGACAGCAGCTAAGAAATGTATTTATGAAACACCAGTCCAGCAACAGTTTGTTTTCAGTTACATGGGAAAAATGTGGATAAAAGTGGCAACATATCAATTTCAGCTGTGCAGAGAAGCCTCCAAGCATAAGCTGAATACTTACTTCCAGATTGCAGACAATTTCCAGCACTCAAAGACAGAATAATGCTGAGTTGAATGTGTGTGTGCTGCATAAGAAAACTATATGTAAAAACCCAGTTTAAAGGTGTTTCTTTTCCCTGAAGAAATTGCAAAATTCACCTATTTAACAGCATGCTTGTGAAGGCTTAATTCTTTTAAATGTCTAAATCCCTTATAAACTGTGCTTATTTTTATATGTTTTAAATGAAAGACCTTAAAGTGAATTTTAGAGTAACCCAGTTTGGAGTTAAGTAAATACTTATTTCTGACAGTGCCCATCCTGGGAAAGATGACACTTCAGTTGACACTCCCTTGCTACAGGAAAGCTTAATGGATGCTGGAGGTTCCCGCATATTGACAACAAAGAGCACATCAGACTTTCGTCTCTAGCTGAGCCAAGGACAATGGCAGGCTGACTACTGATCTCTACAGGGGAGCTTCCCTCTCCAGGAAGAGGACACACCTCACTGATCAAAGGAATGTGACAGCTGTTGCCTGTTGAAAGGAAAGTTACAAAGAAAAAAAACTGCCCAGAACTTTTGGTGTTTAAATACTATTTTAAGTTTGAAACTCTTTAACTTTGCAACCTGAAGGAGGACAAATCTAAATTTTGGTAGATGTTAATCTAATTTTAGGCCTTTGCTTTGAAGACATTAGTTAACCCTGTACTACCTAAGGACCCAAAGTTACAGGAAATCACTAATTTTAGCAAAACTATTCACGCTGCAAGTCTAATATTGTATATCCATGCTCTAGTGATAATCGCCCAGATATGTACTGAAGTAGAAATTATTAGTCCAAATTGTTGTGATTAAAATTGATAAAATTCCAAAGAATGACAAAGACAGCTCTCACAGAGATGGGGATTGAATGTGAAAATAACCCATACAAGATGTAATATATGTGTCTGATTTTATTAGGGGACATCATTTTAGAAATGTACATTTGTGCAAAAGCTAAATTGTGGTTCAAATAAATGTGGGAGTTCCCAAATCCCAGGATAAAGATGACAGCTCTGTACTGACTGCCAACCAGAACAAGGCAAGTGCCTTTGACCAATCACAGGCGTGGTGGGGGGTGGTTTGAAATTCTGCCCATACCATAAACTTTGTGATGTCACTTGGTAGGATAAATATAGGAACTTCACCACACATAGACACACTGCTTCCTGACCAGATCCTGATTTCTGTGCAGCAGTTTGTTCCAGAACTCTTCATCTTGCAGCTGATTCCAGACTTCTTTGCAGAATCCAGGCCTCCGCATTGCTGAACTCTTTTTCGCTACGCCCCAATTCAACCATCCCAAACTTAAGGGAAATTTAATTCTGATCCAGTCTGGCTTGCTACCATTCACGCTTGCCTGCTGAAACTCGCAATCACGCTAATCTGCCATGTCCAGTAACCAGAAGGGCCAATCCATTCCAAATCCAGTTTAGGTGCCAGTCCAATTGACCAGAACCGCCCGCTGATCATCCTGCCAGAGGTGCCCGCTGCCGGTAGACCCGATTCGATGACCAGAACCCTGACGGTCCAATCTTAGTTACAGTGGACTGTAAGTATCAACAGGAATAATAGTCACCCATAGTATATTGCCTTGGCTTATCCCAATCTCAACCTATCCCATCTTTAACTTCAGAACCCTAACATTGTCAGAACCATTCTTGTGCTGATTTTTTCTCTCATTTGTTTCATGAAACCATAATCCATTAGTGATTTCGTTTAAATAAAGTAATTCCCATACAGAACGGAAACTAGAGTATCACACGTGAAGTGTTACAAGCGGCCGTGCATAACTGTGGAGAGTCACGGGTGGCATTCTCTTTTTCATAGTCATTAATATAGTGTAATAAAACCAATCTGTCATTTTTGAAACAGAATTTCTGCTTTTCTCTGTTCTATTTTTCAAAAATGCCTTTCACTAAAACTTCCATAACTTTTTCAAATGTATAGATAGAAACTTCATTTCAACTCTCGTTTATACCTGCTAAGACTAATACCCATGAATCAAAGATGACATCAAAAATGTGGATGTAACTAAGGAGACCCTAAGTTACATCCACAACCAAAAACTGCATCGCGGAACAGTGTATTTGACCCGTTTTTATCAAAACATTGCATAGTGACATTTTGCCACGAATTTACATTTTTAAATAATTTCCCACGTGTCTTTTTCCCATTCAAAGTGTTTCTTAAACTCCCATTCTGATCTAAAGTGTGTACTGTTGTTTATCTTATAGCTCCTGCTTGCTAGGACCTGTTTAGTGTTGCTCCCATAGGAATTCATATCAATCGAAGCATTTTTGCCCACTTTACATTGTGTCACAAAGCCATTTTGACCTGTCATTTTAAAAGTGTCAATTTCCAAAAAACGGTTTTCTCTCTTGTTTGGGGATGCAAGATTGCATTCAAACTCTAGACATTGGGCCTCATCACGAGTTGGGCGGTATTAGCCCTACCGCCAAACCCCCCGGCGCTATTAGCGCCGGATCACGGGTTTGGCGGAAGGGTTATTGCCCATTCCCCATTGGGCCCATTCGGGAATTCCTAATTCCCCATTGGGCCCAATGGGTAAAAATTGCGCTATTACCGCCGGCGGATTTCCTGCCGGCGGTAATCGCACCGAAAATCAGCAATTTTACTACAGATTTCCCCCCAGCTGGGGGGAAATCCGCAAAAGCCATGATCTGGCGGACCCTTAATAGCGCGACCACCGCATTTAAGGGTTACCGCCAGACTCCTGATGAGGCCCATTGTCTTTCATTTCTGTATACCTGCTGCTTACTTACATCTGTGTAGGATTGCTCATTTCTGCCTTAAGAACTTTGCCGGGGAAACCTTAACCTAGACGCTATCTGTTCACAAACCACAACTGTTAACAACCACAACTGTTCTTTTTCCTGTGTTTTCTATTCTGCAGTACTATAAGTGAATTCAATTGCTTTACTTATTTTTTTTAAATGTATTGTCACCACTTGGTGATTGCTGCCCCATATATATATTTATATATATTAAAATGTATGTGTGATTTGAATATTAAATAAATAGATAAATATTTACCTTTACAAACTAGCCTGATTCCTGGCCCACTGTGACCTGGGGGGTATTTTTGGAAGAGTGTGATATGAGTGGTATATCATTCAGAATATTGAACCTATAGACATAATAAATAAGTATTTCATTGTGCACTACATGCTAGGCGAGACCTGGGTGTGTGCCGTATTGAAATCCTTAACACAGTTCATCCGTTGAGTGGCCATATCTCCCAGTCCTTCAGGAGGTTTGACCATACTCTCCCCCTATCATTGCTCTTGGACTTAATCATTACATTAGTAGCCAGTATGTTGTCAAAAGTATCTTTCATAGTCGATACCCCACATTGAGCATTAAGATCGCTGCTAAGGACTATCACATTGTTACCCTCTTGCATGAGCTATTCAGTGAGAACTAAATATATAGACTCATTTATATCTGTCATACACTCCTTGGTGGGAGGATTAAAGATATTGATAATTAATATAGTTTTGGAGCTGCAATCCAATTTGTAGCTTTAATTTGTACAGCCAGTACATACTCATTATCATATGTGGATGGAATTTCACTTGCTTTAAAGTTGTGACTTTTTCCGATTATCAGACCAACATAGGGTCTACCTTTTTCTCCTTTTTTCACATGATGTTCGTAAATACAGTGGGTATCAATGTGATAGTCTCTAAGTAGTCACGTTTCCTGCTGTAGAAATATGGGGAATTTAATAAGACAATTGAGGGAGGTGCCCAATCTTAGAAAATTAGCGTGTCCTTTCGTGTTCCAAAATTCAATCTTAACCTCTCATGGTTGATCCAATCCATCTGCCCCAACAATTTCTTAAGCCATTTCCACACAGCTTGATTTTCATTCATACTTACAATTTACACAGGGGGAGGGATATAGGGTTCAGACTTGGAAGTACCACAGTGTTCACAAGGGTAAGAGGCAGAGGTCTCTGTAATTACAATATCTAATTCGTACCCAAGGAACTATAAAGATTCTCCCTGGGTAGGAATAAAAGTGGTTGTTGCTGGAAGGACACAATGTATTAAGGTTATAGCTCCAAATTGGCGCTTTAATGGTTGCATAAATTCAAAGTCACAAGACTTCAGTATGCGTAATGCAGGTATTTTAGTAAAAAATTCAACCAATGTAGATTTATTGATCGATTTCTTGGTACGCTTGTCAATTCTTTCACTGATGGTTACCACTCTATTGTTTAGGTCGGTCTTGCGATAGTTAGCTGATTTTTTTCCCCTCACACTCTTCATCCAATGTCGCCTCTATATTTTTACAAGAGTTTCCCGCTCCTGTTTGGGATGAGTCTTTACACCTTAGATCATTATAGGATTGATCAATCAGCGGTACATTGGGCTCTGTAGATTCTTTCTCTATTATCTTACTATGATGTGTGAGCCAGCTTGTAAGTGTTCCTGATTTCACAGATTTCCTCCTATTTTCCTGCTTTCGTTGGTGCCTCGCTTTAAGAATCCCTATCGAAGCAACAGTAGAATTCAAGGGTTGGCTGAGCTCCTGTATTTTGTCCTCGATACTTATTTTTATAACTGACGGTACCAGATGCTGTTTCTGTTTTTTCCTCTGTTGTCTTCTTTGTTTATGAGTGGGGTACGATAACGGTGACTCTGTTGCATCATAGGGATTGCATGCTTCATCGTTATACATAGTTGAACGACATTCGAGGGATTGATCACATTTCTTTCCTTAGATGCATCACTAGGTTCCTTTCCAGAAATTGGGATGTGAGAATCACCATGCAGATGCAACAGCGACTCCAACATCACACTGTTTTTTTGTGTTTGGTAGTATGTTTGATTGCATAGTTTAATTAGATTTTTTTATGTGAAATACATTAAACCAATAGAAGGAATCAAATTATTCTCCAACATGGCCACTTCTTTCACTTATGTTGATAGCTTAATTCGGTGTTGATGTCTCAGACAACTTGTGGCTTGGAGGAGCCGACATAGGCAATAGAAAGGGAGTACTTGATAAGCGAGGTGATGGTCTGATAGTATGGCAAGAAGCCTCATGAGATTCGATTACAGATTTGTCATTCAAACATTCAACCAAGGCGGCCTCCGTGTTAGACCCACATAATCGATAACAATGGTCTAAGAGAGAATTACCATCAATCACTCCAATTGAGTGGGTGGGGGACAGAATACCACTCCCATTACCGTTTGAGTAATGGATTTCCGCGACTGCTAAGGGTATGGCTGTTATTGACCTATTTCCCGACTCTTCATTGCCTTGTTTAAAAAAGTCGGTTATCTGCCCAGGAGCTCTACTTGTGTGTGGCTTTAAGTTTTTAGATGTTGCATGAGTCAGAGTGGTATTCGCTTTGCCACATCTGCCATTATTAGAAGTATCCCGCTCTTCACATTGGTATCCAGAGCATTAGCCGTAAGGCTTAGCTTTCCGAAGATTATAATGTTTGTTTTTGCTCAAAGTTTTGCTGGGCATGATTAGTAACAGCATTGCAAATGCTTACCTTGAGTAGTTGTAATCAGATGTTCAGGGATCTTGAGCGGCACGCAGGCAGTTATGGATTATCACAATCCTTATCATAGGTGCTCAGAATCACAAAACGAAGACGTTAAGATGACAAGTATCCATGGCCGACCACTGAACACCGCCAAACACACTCTGCTCACACTCCGCTTCACGCTCCGTGTGAGCGGCTATGAGTATATAGAGAGGGCAAGTCCTTGCCAGAGCGGCCAGCCAGTAGAGAGGGTAAACAGACTTCCAGTTGCAGAATCAAGGAGAGAACAGTGAAATATTCACTTCAACACTGCCTAACACACTCTGCTCACACTACACTTCATGCTCTGTGTGATCGGCTATGGGCGTATAGAGAGAGCAAGTCCTTGCCAGAGCAGCCAGCCAGTAGAGAGGGTAAACAGACTTGCAGTTGCAGAATCAAGGAGAGTATAGTGAAATATTTACTTCAACACTGCCAAACACACTCTGCTCACACTCTACTTCACGCTCCGCGTGAGCGGCTATGAGTATATAGAGAGGGCGAGTCCTTGCCAGAGCGGCCAGCCAGTAGAGAGGGTAAACAGACTTGCAGCTGCAGAATCAAGGAGTGCACAGTGAAATGTTTACTTCAACACCGCCAAACACACTCTGCTCCCACTCCGCTTCCACACATAATAACATGCACATTTATACACAAAAACTCCTACTCTTTCAATCAGCCTCTGTCTGGGTTCTTCTTATTGCCACGCCACCGCCTTCCATGATGAAGGTATAGAGGAGCAGGTGGATGCTTTCACACTAGTTCCTGCCCCATCACCACCGTCATATTGGAATAGTAGATGAAGAGCAAAATATGGAACCCTCTATATTGTTCCTATACCACTTTGGGTGTATGAGAAACATTGCGCACTCAGACAGCCATACAGAATGTACCCTGCACTGAAAGTGTGGAAGGATGCTGCATGGAAGGATGTTAGCATGTACCTATGAACATCATGGAATGTTAAAGTGAAATCTGATGAGGGCAGAGTTATATCATGAAGAAGATATATAAACCTATATTGAAACGATATGAAAATACTTAAGAGTAACAATGTAACTGAAGCACCAAGATAAATATCTACCTAAGGCTAAATTAATCATGAAAACAAAGAAGATGAAGTAACTTATGGGTCAATAACTGTAAATATGCAGTAACGCAAGATAGAAGGGAAACATATAGAGGCTTGCTATAGAAGAATATATAACATGGCAAGGAAGGCCATGATAGGAAAATGGACGCTGGCTCATGTTGAATTCAACTAAACTACAGACCAAGGTTTCAGAATCAGTAGAGGCCGGAAAGCTCTGTGTGCAGAACAACAGAATCCGATGTTGGCACAGGATCAAGGATGCTATTTTAAGGAATAATTGCAAGGCACAAGGGGAGTTAATCGGGATAAGCTATGAACAAAGGACACATTTGTTTTAGATAATGAAGAAGAAAACATCTGCAACGGACAAAGTATTGGACAATTAAAAGTATAGGAAGTTAGAGTGAGCAAGTCTCTAGATGCCAAGAGGAGCAACAGCACCCTGCATAATTGAATCAAATAACAGTAAATAAGAGGCTGAAATTGACATATTGGTGGTCTCTTCACATGTGACTCGGAAGTCGAAGACAAGGGCTATTCATTAGAGCCTCAGATGAAGATAGTGGTTTGCTCACACTCCCTTGAATGTTCCAGGACAGTGAGCAGGCTACAAACGGAAGACTTTGTCTTATGGCTGACCAATGAGAGATGATGGCCTAATAGGGAAAACCGGGAGTATTCTGACGGTATTGAAACACCTTAATTTTGTTTCACGTAAGTGCTGCTAAAGAGCCGAAAGTGCATGGTTGGATAGCATGCCAACCAATCAGTGGATGTAAGGGGCAGCCTAATATACAATGTTGCATAGACCAATCCACTGCCATTTTGTTCGCTATAATCAGTACTATACGTAGAACTATTTCAAGGTGTGTCCTACATATAAGGGGCAGCCAATGACGGATTAATTTGTATATGTTCTGTATGCAGATATGTTCTCTTAACTAATCCCTTCTGCCAATAGGTTTTCTAATTTGCTACATAGATGACACATTTTGGTGTAGAAGGCCTCTATGTAATCATGATACTATAAGAGGGTGCATGCATCAGTCCGATGCCTATCCGCTCTCCCTGCGTTATTACATGAGAATCAAGTAGTAATTTGTCATATTCCTTAAGTCTGTCCGATTATTTAATCTGAGATCATTATTTGTATTTCCATCTAGCACAAAAGCATGCTCAATAACAGGAATAACAGAGCACCCTTGGTTTTTCACATGCCCCAAAGCTGGAATTCTCTATTCGCAACACCCCCGTTTTTCAGAATGTGTTTGAAGGTAGTGGATCACTCCTTATGCACAATTAGAGGTGCAGTTCCACAGCTGCATGTCCAGTGGGCCATGCATGGCAGGGGTAGCACAACACCCCTGGCTTTGCATGGTCCATTGGACATGTGCACTGGGGGATAGAACTGTCAAATGGAATCTATGTTTCCCTTTGACAGTTGAACCAAGCCCAAGAGTGCTGCCTCAGCTGCAGAAAACAGCTTAAGGTGTGCTCAGTGTTTTGACTGGGCTGCCTCGGCTCCTCCACAGTGGGTTGCAGTTCTGATGGGTTGTTGCCCTGTCTCCCATTATGGATGAGGCACCCTTGTCTGGAGCTACCGCTAAGAAGGGAACCAGAAGACAACACAAGGGGACCTGTTAGGCCTACTCACTAACAACTCGAAAATAGTTCGCCTTACCCTTTTCCTGAGCACATCCTGTCTACCCATAATCAGAGGACAGTTTTTAACTTTGGAATTATGTATTTATGCTTATAATTCAGCTGAAGCACTGCTCTTGCTCATTGGGGCTGGCTTCTCCTAGTGTTTTTTTAGCAGGAGACTTTACTGACCATCTGTGCGGAAGGATCGTCCCTTTCCGAAGATGACTAATTGCTAGTTTACCTGTATCCGGATGTATACCCCCTTCTACCAGGCTAAATCTCCATTACAAGGGATGTGGTAGGTGTCTAGGATTTTAGAGTAAGGAAACCAGTGGACAAAAAGTATGGCTACATCTGACCATCCAGTCCAGCCCACCAACTCTAAAGGGGTTGCTTCCACTCTGGTGGACTATTTTCTTGCCTGAAAAGAGTGGAAGAATCAGGTCATACCTGACTCTGAGCATAAGCAATTCACTGTGTCTTTAATAGTGCTAACCCTTGGTTTATAATTTCATTAGTGGAAACCTTGCTAGAACTATCAAAAAGAACCAGAACAATGCAGTGCCAAGCTGTATACTTATTTGCATGTTTCCTTGAATGGATAGAATAAATATTGAAATGATAATATATTTAGATTATTCATAATAAATATTTTAAAACTTAGTACACATAACACTGAATAATGATTTTTTAAAATATGTTTTTATTTATTTATTTTATGTACAGGAAGGAACAATACTCTTTTGATCACAAAAGAACATGCAATACATGAGAAATCAAATATACAGGGAAGCAGTGAGGCTACAATGAGGTGATTTTGAGTGACATCTGTCCTCATCCTACTCGATCTCTCTTCTGCCTTAGATATGGTCAACCATGCCATCCTGCTCAACCGGCTCTGTGATAACCTGGGTATCACCGATCAGGCCCTGACCCGGTTGACCTCTTTCCTCTCTGACAGACCCTCCCAGGTCCAACTTGGGTCCTTCCTCTCCTCCATCGAACTCTCTACCTGTGGTGTACCTCAGGGGTCTAATCTTTCTCCCTGGCTGTTCAATCAATACCCAGCACCTCTTGCCTACCGCATAGCTGAACTAGGCTCCATTTTTTTGTTCTATGCAGATGACACTCAGCTCGTTTTCAGGCTTCCCTGAGATGCCTCATCACCCTCTCTCATCCCAGATTGTCTGTCTGTAATCCAGGAGTGGTGTGCCACCAATGATCTCTGCCTTAATACCAGTAAGATGGAGATCCTCCTCATTGGCTCAACTGCAACTTCCTTCCCTATCACTCTTCGCCACACACCATAGGCCTTCTTCCTGCTCCCACCTGTGAGGCTAAGAACCTCGGGGTAATCTTCGACTCACACTCTCCTTCTCTCCTCACATCTCTAACATCTCTAAGATGTCAAACTACCAGCTGCACCTCCTCAGAGTTATTCTTCCTTTCCTCGCGTTCCCCCAGAAGCTCACTGTCTCCAGCTCTGGTTCTCTCTAGGCTGGACTACTGCAACAGCCTCTTTCTACATCTACCTGCCTCTACTCTCCGTCCTCTACAACTCATCCAGGACAGGAATGCAAGACTTGCCCTTGGCCTCAAGCCACGGGATTGTATCTCTCCAACCTTGAAATATCTCCACTGGCTCCCAGTGGTGGCAAGGATCATGTTGAAGACCCTCTGTATTGTCCACACGGCCTTCTGGGGCGTGGGACCACAATACCACCAACTCTCTCTGTGGACATATCTTGCTAGTTGAGATCTTTGCTCCTCCACCTCCAACTCCTTGAGGGTCAGTGACTTTTCCAAGCAACGAGATGGGGGCAGATCTCTTTCTTCAGCTGGCGCCTCCTTCTGGAATAGCCATCCTGCCTCTCTGAAACTTGAGCAAAACCATCTCCAGTTCCGGAAGCATCTCAAGACCTTCCTCTTTGCTTCTGCCTTCTGTCTTCCTCTCCCCTACTAATCTCCTGTTTGATACTGCACTTGTCAATGGGCTACCCTCCGAACTTGGGCCCAGGTCCCTGCCCGTCCAGTTGCACGCCCGCCGTGCCTCCTGGCATCCCCAGCACTGCGGTCTGTATCTGTAACCCTACAGTCCCCTTCTTGCACTTATTGACACCTGTTGTCTGCACTTTAACACTTGCACTTGCTACCTGTTGGCTGCACTACTTGTATTGGTTCCATGACCTGCACTTGCCCACCCGCCGCTGCACTTCTCCCCTCCCTGCACCGCTGCACTTGTGTGATTTCAATGACACTATGACTAGAAAGATTGTTGTTTTTTGTCTTCCCCTTGTTCCCACTCCCTTGCCTCGTCGCTCCTTGAAACACTTGTGTATAGGCGCATTATAAATGCCATATCATATCATATCATTCTGACCAGATTGCGGAGGGGAGTAAATGGAATGGTCACTGGGAACAATACATGGATGGACCTACACAGATTAAGGATAACGAACATTAGACATTTTTGTAGGTGGTACGGCCAGCTGTATTAGGGATATGCCCATGATGGATGAAGTGCTAGAGTGGAGGCAGGGAAAGTTAGGGACAGAGGGAGGTTACAAGAGAAAATCTTAACTAGAAGGCAGATGAGAGGTAGGTTCAGAGGCTAACACGGAGGCAAGTTGGTAGGCGTTCAGTTTGGTTTTGAACAAATCCATGTGGACTGTTTCTCAGATTTCCAGGGGAAGCAGAATTCCATGCAAATGGAGCAAGAAAAGAGAAGGAGCAGAAGCGAGAGGAAGCAAATGGAGGGCGATTTGACACAAAGGTAGACAAGGAGGCAGATCAGAGATTATAACAAGGCTTGTAGAATTGGATGGAGGAGGACAGATTCTGTGGTGCCTTACTGTGGACAGAATTCTGAACCAGGAGGAATACATTAAATCTGGTCCTGTTTTGCATCATCAGCCATCCAGCCTGGTGACGGTATGAGGAAGTAGGCGTGGAGTAGGGAGTTTAAAGAGAGTCATGGTAGGGAATTTAATGATCAGGTTGAGAGGACAGAAAGCATAGATGGGGAGACCAAAGAGGATGATGGCACAGTAGTCCATTCAGTTTAGAGAAGACAAGAGTGGTCAAGAGATGCTTGGTAGTGTTGAAAGGAAGGAGGTGCCCGATTTTCCTAATACAAAGGAGTTTTAGCCGAGATGCCGTTGCAGTTTTGGAGATGAAAGTAGACAAGGTTTAGAAGGGTCACAGATGACAATGAGGTTTCTAGCTGAAGAAGAGTAAGTAGGCGAGAGTGTCAGGTGAGAGAAAGTATTGGACAGTGAAGAAGAGCCCCTCTGTTTTGATATAGTTGAACTCAGAGAGTGCAATTTTAATGGCAGTGTGCCAGAAACTTTGATAGAGAGATCAGAAGAGAGTTCAGGAAAAGCGAAGACGATTTGGGTGTCATCCGAGGAATTGGTACTGGAACTGGGAGGAAGAAATTAGTGCCCGAAAGCAGATGTGTAGAGTTTAAAGAGGAGAGGACGCAAGACAGAGCAGTGTGCAACACCAACAGAATAGTGAAACACAGGAAGCCCGATTGGCAAAGCCTTTTTGTGAGAACATTTGCATTCATAAAAACAGGCATTTACATGAACACGAATTAGGGCAGAGTCACAAAATTGTGGCTGAACTAAACTGCAATCTGCACACACACACGTCACGGAATGGGTTTATAGCCATGTGCTTCTACTTAACCACCATTTTCATATGCAAAATAGGAGTGGCCCCATAGTGCATGGTCAGGCACTATATGGAAGTGACACGCCAGGTTGTAGTAGAGCAGAGTGGTTAACAGAACAGGAGCTAATGACACTTTTCTTTTCTTCAAAGACACAATGTGCTTCTGTTCTAACCTGGTAGGAGACAGAAATTCAGACAGCATCATTTCTAACTTTCTTTAATAACATTTTTCTCGGGAAGTTTGCCACTTTCCGTCCCTCAAAGTTTAACACAGCATTCACATTATTTTTTCTGATTTATCGTTGTTACTTTTTGACCATCGCAAGTGCAATCACCCTGGGCCGATGTTGCTTCTGGGAATCTGATCCTTGTTTGTACATCAGGACTGAGCGCCACCACTTTCCCACAGTAGACATTGGATTCTCCCCCCAATCACCATGACCCGCAGTTTCCAAGCACTACACTATAATAGCCACAGCGCGTGGTCAACAGACAGCTTTGTGAATTGCGCAACGAGAGTTGTTTTAACACACCCACAGCCTAATTTACAAAAGCGTTTTACAATGGCGCAGTCCCATTAAAAACTGCATTGTAAACTCCCATTGAGAAAGACTTAACTCTCGCGTGCGCTGCATTTTTTATTGTGCCGTAATAGTTGCAGCATCTTTGCCTTCGAGATAAAACACATGCCTCTTTCAAACCTACATCTGGAAAAAGGGCAGCCCTGTGCTCCTCATGACCTGTGGAAGCTTTATGGGCTCGGAGGGGGGGGGGGGGCGGGAAGGGTCAGAGTTGGGAGCCTGGAGATGAATGTTAGCTCTTCAAAAGAAACAGGCAGTCATTATTTCTGCAGAGATAAAGAGACACGATTTCAACACGTTCTGTGTCGCTTTCGAAATACGCACGTTTGCCTTATGTTTGGTCTCATTCTCTCCTATAGTGGGATGTATACAACACTATAACAAACACTTGGTTTCTAGGTCTGATAAAATGAAGCGACTTAATACATGTTTCTCTTTCCAAGAACATGCTTTCACGAGGAGTCCAGATAGTGCCGTTCTTCCTGAAGCACGCCCTGATAAGGAGGTAGATGCACGAGAGGCGATAATGCAACTATCAATCAGCGACGAGGGGATGACGCATCTGTAAATCATTTACACGTTTCTGGGGTTTCCAGGGAGCTTCTGTGTCCAATCACCTTTCTGAATGTACGGCACGCCACTCCCACAACACAGTCAGTCTATGTCCTCACTAACAGGGCAGGCATTGTTCTACCGATAGCATTTAGAGCAAAGGCATCACACATACGGTTTATAACCTTTGTACTACAAATACTATAAAGGCATGTAATATATTAATAGAAGAACGGTGGAAGGGCATTACAGAGGTCTGTGTTTATGGGCAACAATCCAGGGCCATGTTCGTTTAATTATGTTGGAAACGTTTTTGAATGGTTCTGTGTTTCCATGAGTTTACAGGACCTTGCACACGGTCCGCTCTCCACATCTTTGAGGAGAACTTGACCAACACGCACAAAGCAAGCGCAGTGAGACTATTTTCACTACTAGTTTTAGTGTTCATCTCTATTGAGAATACACATGGTGTCTCTTACATTAATTGTGACCTGAATTGCTTCTTGTAAATGGCCTTTTACCTTTGATGAAAAATGTCTGTGTTAATGCCTATTTATTTATTTATTTACAGGAGCAACAATACAATAGATGAGTCAGATTTGACAGGAAGCAGTGAGCTTCTTACAATGGGGTGAGTTGAGGAACATTCAGCACAGGTTGTGGAGGGAAGTAAATGGAACAGTCGCAGGGACAATACATACATGGAAATGCATAGATTAAGGACACTGAACATTGCACATTATTAAGTGCAGGTAGGTGGTACAGCCAGCTTTGCACGGGATGTGACCATGGTGGGTGAAGTGCTAAAGTGGAGGGCGAGGAAGTAAGAGTCAGAGGCAGGTTAGAGGTGAGGGAAAAATGTTAGCTAGCAGGAAAATGAGAGGTAGGCTAAGATGGTAACTCGCAGGTAGGCTTTTAGCTTGGTTTTGAACAAATCCGTGTAGACTGTTTCTCAGATGTCCGGGGGAAGAGAACTCCATGCAAGTGGAGCAAGAAGAGAGAGACAGCGCAACCAAGAGGAAGCAGAGGGAGGGGAAGTGCCACAAGGGTAGTCGAGGAGGCAGATTGGAGATTACGAGAGGCTTGTAGAGGAGGATAGATACAGTAGTGCCTTACCTGGATGAATTTGTGAACCAGGAGAAAACATTTAAATCTGCCCCTGTTTTGTATCATCAGCCATCCAGCCTGGTGACTGTACGAGGAAGTAGGTGTGAAGTGACGAGTTCAAAGAGAATCCTGGTAGCGAATGTAAGTCGAGAGGACAGAAAGCATAGTTAGGGAGACCAAAGTGGATGCTGACACATTAGTCCAGTTTACAGAAGACAAGAGTGGTTAAGAGAGGCTTAACTGTGTTGAAAGGAAGGAGGTGCCTGATTTTCCTAATTGTATCGGGATGATGATGATGATGCAGATGTTTCTAGCTGAAGAAGAGTCAGGGAGAGTGTCAGGTGTTTTGGTACAGTTTAACTTCAGAGAGTGCGAAGCTATACAATATTTAATGACAGAGAGACTGTTTAAGAATTTGATAAAGAGATCAGAGGAGATTTTAGGAGAAGAATATTTGGGTGTCACCCGCAAAGAGTTGATATGAGAACCCAAAGGAGGTAGTTTGTTACTTAAGAGCAGAGGTGTAGAGTGTAAAGAAGAGTGGACCCAAGATAGAGCCTTATGGCACACCAACAGTTAGAGGAGTGAGTTGAGAGGTGTTGTTGCTCCTGGAGACAGAGAATTGGTGAGATGCAAGGAAGGATTCAATCCAGGCACGGCTCTATTGCGAATCCCAAGAAGAAAGAGAGTATTAAGGAGATCAGAGTGGCCGACAGTGTCAAAAGCAGCAGACAAGTCAAGGAGGATTAGGAAAGAGGATTAGCAGAGGTGATGAAGTTGGACACATTCATGAGAGCAGTTTTCGCGGAGTTGTAAGAGTGGAAACCTGCTTGTAGGGGGTTTCAAAGGTTATGAAGTCTTAGAAATTGGTAAAACGGTTGAACACAACCCTTTGAAGCACTTTAGAGTAGTGCTGAAGAAGAGAGACAAGGCAAAAGTTAGCTGGTAGATTCAGGTCAGCCCCTTGCTTTTTTAGGAGAGGGGTGACCATGGCTGTTTTGAAAACAGAGGGAAAGCAAGCAGAGTTGAAGGACAGGTTGAAGAGTTCAGCAAAATGAGAGGCTATTAAAGGGGCAGTAGGCTTGACTAGCTGAGGACAAGAGGGTCTGATGGGGCACAAGAGGGATTAGCCTTCATCAGTATTAGTATGACTAAAGTGGGGGATAGAGGCAGGGGGTGATGATAGAGTAGGCTGAGTGCAACATGTAGGAAGATGGAGTGTGAGGAAGGTCAGGAGAGTTTCTAATTTTTGAAGTTTTTGCAGCAAAGTATTCAGCTAGATCATTAGTTTTGAGAGTTCAGTTGATAGGCATAGACATGGGAGGAGTGAGGAGTGAGTTTAGGGTGCCCTGTAACCAGCAAGGATGGTTGGAGTGAGAGTCAATGAGGGTTAGGTAGAATTTTCTTTTTGCTCTATCAAGAGTGCACTTGAGAGAGTTCAGGTGAGAGAGGTAAAGTTGCGGGTCACCATGCAAGTGGGTACACCTCCATTTGTGCAGCAGTCGACTCAAGTCTATGCAGACAGAGGGTATGAATGAGGTGACCTATGGTTGAGGATGCTCAGAGTTCGGGGTGAAAGTAAGCACTGGGAAGTGAGAGGAAATGGGGTCATATAGTAGGGATTGGAAGCTGGAGAAGGCAGTGTTGGTGAAAGAGGCATCGGGTGTGAAGTAGGAGAGTGAGATGTAGGTCGGAGAGAAAGAGGGGAATGACGGAAGGTTTAAATTTCCTTTTAGTAACAGGTGAAGCAAGTGGTGGGGAAAGGTCAGAGGGTGGAAACGAGGTGGTGGAGGAAAGAAATGAGTGATCAGATATGGATGGTGTGGCAGTAGTATTAGTGGCTGTGAGTGAGGTGGAGATGAAAAACGGATCTAAATGTTTGCCCCTTGTGTGGGCAGGTAGGGTATGGATACAGTGGAGAGCATGGTCACTAAGAAATTACTGAAGTTCAGATTTCTGAGAAGTGGGTGGAGAGGGTAGGTTAAAGTCACCTAAGACAATGAGGTGATATTTAGTGGAAAGAGAATCAAGGAGTTACCCAAGATCATCAAAGAATGGCCCTGTGGAAGCAGGAGGGCGATAGATGGAGATGATGTGAAAACCGAGTAAGGTGAGCAATAGTAGAGATGGTGAATTCAAAAGAGCTAGGATACAACATTGGAGATTTGGGAGGCATTCAGAAGAGAGTAGGTATCCAATGCCTCCACCTCTGCCATTCAGTCGAGGAGAGAGTGAATGTAGTATAGCCTGAAGTCATGTAGGGCCCCTAGAGTGGCAGTGTCAGATGGAGAAATGTAGGTTTCAGCGATAGCAAGAATGTCTAGTTGAGGAGAGCTGGAGTGAAAGTAGTCAGCGATGAAGAATGTTTTGTTGCATTACAAGACTGAGCATTTGAGAGTGCAATGGTCATTTAATGAGGGAAGGAAGAGTATAGAAGTTGAGTCTCAGAGGAAGAGAGGCAAGGTGGATAGGTGTTAGAGGAGGTATGATTAGCTTGTCGGCTTTGTTGGAACGAAGTGGAAGAGAAATGGAGAAGTGGGATTTTTGCGTTATGAGTTTTAAAATAGGGATAGGAAAGGAGGATGTTGTAGCGTGATTGGAGAATGTGTAGGGAAAGGTGAGTAGGAGGAGCAGCAGGATGAGCAGGAGTGAATGCATTATGGGTGAGTAGCACAGTGTGGAGAGGCAGTAAAGTAATTAGGAAGCTAGGGGTACTCACAGGTGCAGGTGTTTGCAAACAGTTGTTTTAGGGGAGAGTTGGAGTTAGATTTAAATGCTGTTTGTGTGCTGTATGCAAGGCATTTTTGTGGCAAACATGGCCCAACAGGGAACACAGAATAAAATAGCGAAGGGTATAGAAGAACCCCTTAGCTCTGTCTTCCCCTTGCTCTGGATGACTGGCCGAATGGACGCCCAAATGACAGTGCTTATATACCCAAAGTAACCTGGAAGTAACTTTGTCCGAGGTCACAGGGGCAGTCCCTACGTATATACTTCTGGTAGCTGTAGTCATCACTGTGGGTCTGGGTGTGAGCGGGTTCCCTGCAAACTTGATGACTACAGCTATCAGAAGTCCTAGAAGCAGAATCAACACTGATTGACAACACTTGCACTGGGTGCAAGTAAAGACTGCCTCCCTGATGATGTGATGATAACTGAAACTGGTTGGAGGAGAACACAAGTCGGTGAGTAGGTGAATTGTGCAGGGAACCATAGTGTGCATCGTCCTTCCTGTACTGTTAATATACTTGGATCTCTGGAAGGTGGAAGCGTCAGAGTCCAATAGGGTGCTGCACCACGGTGACACATGCCCTGCTTTGGAGTGCCCCACTGTGGGCTGCTCCCTGCTCCCCCACTGTGGGTCTGGGTGTGAGTGGGTTCCCTGAAAACCTGATGACTACAGCTGCCAGAAGTCCTTGCAGCAGAATCAATGCTGATTGACAACACATTCACTGGATGTGAGCTGCGAGTAAAGTAAAGACTGGGTGGCTTATAACTTTCCTCCCTCCGGGTGAATCCTCACCAAACTTTGCAAACAAGTTTGGCGATGTTTCATCAAGGAGGGGCAAAGTTGTAGGGGTGTCCCAAAATTTCTGTTTTTTCCAAAGATGCAATGGAAAATAAATTGTGCTCACGTCTACAGCACAAACAGCTGGACGAATTTTCACCAAACTTGCGGCAGGAGCAGTGGCTTGGTCCCGAAAGTGGGCTTTTGTAAATTTGGTGTTAATCCGTCCAGCAGTTTTCTTTAAAACGGGCCAAAAGTAGGTAAAACAAAAATTGGGATATCTGGGTTCGGTCCAAGGACTCACTTCCCTGTTTGTTCCTCGGACGGGTATCCGATTGGCTTAGAGGGCGAGGTAATGTCTGCGGACATCGGACGTGCCCACTGATTGGATGGTGAAAAGCATGAAGTGTGCCAGATTTTTGGAAACGCCCACCATATTGGATTCACGGACAGCCTCCATTGTCCGCGAACATCGCAGTAAAAACATATTAAAAAACACAACATTGCACTTGTCAAACTTATCAAACAATCTCTGGGGAGGTGAGGGGTGATGAGGATGGGATATGGATGTAAGAAGCCAAAAAACTGATGTTTTTCCTCCCCGAAGTCCACAAACAGTCCAGATGTTTGGTTATAGTCCCATGATATTCGTGAACACTTCAGAAAAAAAAGCAGTTTTTGGATGGCTTATAACTTTGGCACCACTCAATGAAACTGCATGAAATTCTGGAATTAGATTCTAGACCTGATTCTGAATGGTTTTGTCAAGAGGGTAAAAAATTAGAAGGGGGGGGTCCCAAAATATTGTAAAGGCTTATAAATGTGGTGCAATTTGATGAATCTGCACTAAAATGTGTAAACCCGGGTACCTGCCTTGGGAACCTGGGGTGCTAATGGCTTTCATCCCCCATTGCAGGGGCTGGAATGGGGGATACCGGTCTGGAGCCCTCATTATCCGCCCTCGCTTTGCTTGGGCCGATAAATTGAGCTGCTGGCCTGTTATGCCCTGTTCCAATCCCGGGAACCGGGGATGAACGCCACATTATTCCCATTAGCATAACACAAAATGCTAATGGATATGTTGGAACATCTTACTGAGTCTATGTGCTTTACTGAGAAATGTAAAGTAGATGGAGCCTATAAGAATTTTTTTAATTCTATTTTGTAACTGTGAAAGGTGGTTTCAAAAGAGAACTTTTTTGTTTTTGTTTTCTTATGTATTTCTTTTTTGCAGCAGAGGTTAGAACGTAAAGTGGGGAGGGAAATGAGGGAAGAGGTACCAAGCACTAATATGCAGGGGCAGGTGGACAGGTGGAGATGCTGCGTGTGTGTTACGTCTAAGGTAGGGGGCAGTATTTCTCATACTCATTGATTACAGGTTCAAAAGCACTTCGAAATTGCTTCCCCCTGCAAAGTGGTATGTTGCAGTATATGCAGAGGACTGTTGTCTTCGAAAGATATGGATCAAGAGCCTCTTTTATTGCTTGCAAGGTAACTAGTGGAATGTTGTGCCCCACAGAAGTAGGACGTGTGGTTACTATATAGATTGAGGAAGATGAGGTGGAGGAAGACAGTCTACTACTTGCTAAGAAATGAACAACCTTTCTGAGAGCATTGCAGTGGTTCGATTTGGTGTGGTGGCACATGGAGGTGGTCTCATATGCGTGCTGTTCAGGTAGTCTGTGACTGATTACAAAGTTGCACTTAGTACATTTCACTTTGGTAGCTTTAACCTTTGGTACATTCCCAACAGTGGTAAAGAACTGCCCCACCCATGATTCTCTCTGGGTGCTAGAAGTAGGCACTTCCTCTACCTCATCTTCTTTGTCCTCTTCAATGTTTTTAGACGTACTGTGTTTTTTTTGTTGTGTAGCCTCCAGCTGGTGTTGTCAATCAGAAATCTCTGTTTGATGGAAAATATAGTTACAACCTATTTGGATCCTTTATCTGAACATTCTTTAGATACATATTAGTGTTCCATGAGTCTTTTGCAGGGATTATCTTTGTATGGACCAAGCATATTACCACTCTTAACAATGGGTTAAAATCAATTCATGGAAGTGCCGAAAAAGGGCACATTCTGGGGCAATTATAGAAAAGTAAAAAGAATTAAGGCCAATCCCTAGATATATTAAAAACGGCCAGTTGTCTAAGTAAACAGTTATATGAAAACTGGATAAAAGGTGACACATATTTGAAACTTGATTACAGATAAGTAGAAATGTTGAAAATCATGAAATGTAGAGATGTGAAACAAGTTGGGCCATCATTTTGAAATAGGAAATGTTTCAAAATATGCTGCAAGTAAATTCAGTTACTGAGCTGGCTTGAGAGATACATAATGGGGAAACATGTAATAAATGTATAACGGGTCATAAGATTAAATCCAAACATATTAAATATTTATTGTGAACGTTTGGTTAGCAAGATATTAAAAGTGTTGTTGTTAGGCCGAAATTATCATGCTTACTTGGAAACACCAACAATTCTGGGTGGAAATCAACAATACCTTATTTTCAAATATTATAACTGAGGCCAAATAACTAACTCTATGGACAAAAATTATCTTAATAACAATTATACAGAAACAACAGTGTGAGGACCTAAAACACTATTGTTTGGTAGAATTATTACATGTTACATGATTAGGATGTTGGGTTAGGTAGAAATCTATCTTACCATTTTTCAATGTGGATTTGGGAAGTGTAACCAAAACACATTTACATTTTTTGTGTTGAACATCTTGAAAAGTTAGACATTGAAAGAAATATTCCAGTTCTTAGATTTTGCAGCAGGGTTTTGCAGAATAGACAGAGAAAAACAATGTGTTTGGTAATATGTGTTGAGTAGAGATCCCAGGCTTCTTAATATAAAGGCGTTATTATATTCGGACACTGTAACAGATATGTTTATATGGTGATGGCATGCCTCCTAAGCAAATCGAGGACAATTGGGGATTAAAGCACCATTGTGTTTGTACCCTGTGTCTCTTGAATCTATAAACTTTAGATGAAAGTGTGGCTTTGGATGCTAACCATCATTTTCCCAATAAAATGACACCAGACCAATTGTGTCCTGGCTAAAGTTCACAGATCATATAATGGTATTCGATCTTACCTAGATAGGTCTTTAGAGAAGTCTGGATTCTATTTGTCAGCATCAGAAAGGAAATCCATTAGAAGTCAATCTGGGAAAACCAAAAGTCTTCGCATTTGGAAATAAAGGTTAAAGGGCAATAATAGAAGTGGTATTTGTGTGGTAAGAAGTTTGAAATAGTAAACATGTCCTTAAATGTAGGGGTATGGTTGACTTCAGAGTGTATTGATGATATGTCAAAAAATAAATGCATTCCATACATGTCCATGATCCGAGAGTTTGATTTTAAATATGGATGATTCTCTGTTATCCTTGCGATCAAGGCTTATCAGGAAAACATTCTCCCCATTATTTTGTCTTGTCTTGAAATTAGATTAGATATGCCACTTGGATGAGTGGACACAATAGAAGATTTGCTTTGAAGACCAGCTCTGAGACTTCTTCGTTCAACTCCAATTGTACTAATTATGCTAGATCATAGCCTTAAATCCTTTGAGTGTTTTCTGCTAATAAGAAAAGCTCTGTTTTATACAAACATTTTTCATATGGAAGACAATACGCTTTTATGCATTCTGAGATTCTCAGGTGAATGGGAAATGTGGCATTTTGAGATGTTTTAGTAAAGCATGTGCACATTATTTTAAATCAGTATGTGGCGTGGGTTATTATACATGTAACAGATGCACCGATTGGTGCATTTGCGAGCTTTACCACACAGTAACCCCAGACACGTTGTGCGTCCCCCGTGCCAGTCTTCATTTGTTTTTTCTTCAGGCCACCATGGAAAGGGAGAAAGGGACCAGAGATAGTCCATTCTCCCATTTTCATGGTGGCCATTTTATTGTTTACTTTTTTTCATTTACTTGAATGGCCGCCATGGAAAGGGAGAAGGGACTACATGTCGTCCCTTCGTGTAGTCCCTTCTCCCCTTCCATGGCTGCCACTTTCTTTGTTTACTATGGCCACCAGGGAAAGGCAGAACGGACTACGTTCCCCTGTCCGCAACAGCCATTTTTTCCTTTTTTTTCACCTGCGAAACGCAACGCATCTTGCAACCGAAAAAACCCCACCATTAGGACCCCAGTCTAATGGGCAGACGTACTCATGGCAATAAGCTCCTCGCCGGCGGGACATTACCAGGTAAGGTAATGCCCCCGGGGCCGTGGTTAACTATGTAACTATGGGCCACGGGGGCATTACCTTATGCAGTAATGGCCCACCAGCTCGGGGCTTATTGCTTTAATAATTACTTATGAAAACTCAGAGCAATCGACATTGACTAGAAGGTTAAGAATTAAAAGTAGAGGCTTTTAAATGGGATCGTAAAAGCATTACAACTGTATAGCAGGCTATATTCTTGAGATTGGGTGTGACTGGTTGTGAATGTGAGACCCTAGCAAGCCAAACAGCGATAGTAAAAGAGTACAAAATAAAGGAATGTCCAATCACGGTTCAGTCAATATATATATTCTTTAATTAAACACACCAATATGCATAAAAACAAAACCAAAAGACACAATAACAAAAAACACAGCGATAAGGAAAACAGAGAAATGTACTTATGCACTCCCTTTGGATATATATATTTCAGGGAGGAAAAGTCCAACAAATCACTACAATGTTGTTGAAAAAGCATGCTTAACCAGTCTCTAGGGTTCCAACAAATGGACCGGGGAGCTGGTCCTTCCAACAGTACCTTTTTTTGTTCTTGGTTGTTTTGTGGTATTGAATTAGGCTTCCAATCTTTATGGGAGTGTGTTGAAACAAGTTTGGATGTAGTGAACTGTGGTGATCTAGATGGGGAGTAGTGTTAGGCAGAAACCTGTGCAGTTCCCTCTGGGACCACTGCAAAAGATTTAAGACTACAGGTGTTTGGCAGTAAACCCACTTGGTAGCAGTCTGTACCACCCAGATTTACCTGGTAGCTGTGGCTGAGCAGTCAGACTTCCCTCAAGAAGAGTTAGGCAGTATATAGAGCATACATAATAGGTACAGAGGCACAGTAGTACAAGCAAACACTGACCAGAGCTAGGTGTAAAAGTATATAATTATTTATTTCAAAGACACACTCATAAATTACACTAGCACAGAAAAGGTAAGTAAGTCAAAACACAGTCACTATTACTTATATGTACATTCCTAGTTATTTGTTGGACAAGTCTAAGTTAACACCACTTATTTCCAAACAGAGGTGAGTGCTTAACGTTAGATGGCACTCCAACAAGTTAGTTAAAAAGGGAGGGAAAAGGCAGAAGTAATGAAAGCAGCAAGGTAAAACACTTTTCAGAGATTCTCAGTAAGTTTAGAAAGGCAGTCTATTGCGGAGCAAGGAAGTTCGGTTGCCAGGCCCACTCTAGGGAAAGCTAGGCGAAAAGATGCCCAAGATCACACAATGTCACAAGTCTTTACAGGTGAGTAGGAAAGGTTTTACCACGTTTAGAAAAGTTTAGTTAGGGTGTCCCAGGCTTACCCAGGTTCGAGAGCCGAGGGCTAAACTACCCCATACAATCGGTGGCAAGGGAAGCCGGGCCGAACACGGTACCTTTAAAATGGAAAGGATCCTCCAGCGGTGGCAGTTGTTCCTGGTAGTGGGTGCAAGTCGCGGCGTCGTCCAGAGGAAGAGCAGATCTCGACGTGGAGGAAAGCTGAAGGTCGTTGCACTACCAGGGAAGAAACCAGCCGTGGAGTTTTCCGGTTAAAAGGATGTTACCCCTCTTTCGCGGTTGAGGTAAAAAGTGGTATCCCGGTTGCCGGGATGCTTGGCACAGGCAAGGCGGCCACGAGATGCTTCAGGGAGGCGAAAAGAAGACAGAAACTGGTTGTCCCCACCAGTCAAGGGAAGGAGACTCTCCCGGCTGGAGATCTCCTCTGTCGTTGGGAAAAGTGGTGAGACGGTTCCGCAGGGCTCCACCGGTGGCGTCGTCTTGGCAGGTCGGCTTGGCTTCTCCCTCTTCGGCTTCTTAGGTCCTGTGGCGACTTCTGAAGAACCAGTCCCAAAAACCCTGCTTGTATGCAGCAAACCCCCATTCATACAGCCTAGCTGTCACTCAAACATGCTAAGTGGTGAGCGGGGCGGCTCACCACTTGGGCCAATCACACCAGAGTGCGACATGAGTTGGCAAGGCAACTCAGTCCAGGGTGTCTAAACCCCCTCCCACACCCCCTGTGTTACCCAGACAGAATGGCACCACTTTGGAGGGCTTCTGTGCAGAAGCCCGCCAAAAGTGGAACAAAGGCTCGACTCGGGTTCAGGGTTACTGAAGTGAACCTAGACGCCATTTTGGCGGCGAGTTCTGGCAAAAAATCCCAACCGGTGAATTTATATTAAATAAATAAACCAGCGGTATCTTTAACATTGCACCAAAAAGTGGTGCATTAAAATCAATGGGAAATCCCATTGGGAAATATTCCGGTGGAATATTTCCGTGGTATCCACTGCCACCAGCCAGAAACTCGGCGAGGGGGGACGGGACAGTACCCCCTCGACACAGACCCAGGGGCCAACTAATTGCCCCTACCAGTACTTCCACAGTATGATGGTTTGTACTGGTTAAGTTCCTAAGTTAAGACTAGTAAAGTCAATGGTGACTTTACAGACCCAGGGAGACAGTAGTCAGTCCCAGGGTGTGGAGTCTATGTTTGGGGGTCACTATGACACCCCTGTGTTACTGCACTGAGGGTGCTGTGTAACACACATTCAAAAACCAATGATAGCCTATGGGGAAAAAATACCCCATAGCCCATAAGCACATAGAAAGTCACAGAAACACTCTCAAGTCATGTCCAAGAGTGAGGGTAAAAGAGTCTCACTCTTGGCAGGAGAAAAAAATAAACCCCAAAAATCCAGCAAAGCTGCTGGGGGACTCACTAGGTTAGGAAATTCAGCCTAAACAGAGAATTCTCCCTAACACTCGCCCCCCCCAGACTAAGGGTCAGGAGGATTTAATCCACTCCTGGATGAACCTCATACCTCTAGTCGATGACATACATCCTAGAGAGTCCATCAGCATTTTGATGGTGACACCCTGACCTGTGCTCAATGGTGAAATCAAACCCTTGGAGGCAGATTGACCATCTCAATAGTTTTGGATTTTCCCCTTTCATTTGCATTAACCATCTCAAGGGTTGGTGGTCAGTCTGAATGACAAAAGTAGAACCATACAAGTATGGCCTAAACTTCTTCAGTGCCCACACAATAGCAAAGCATTCTCTTTCTATTGTTGCCCACCTTGTTTCAGGATCCTTCAGTTTTCTACTGATGAAGCAAATGGGGTGTTCCCTACCCTTCTCATCCAGTTGGCTAAGAACTGCACCTATACCTACATTGGAAGCATCAGTTTGTACAATGAAAGTTTGGTGGTAGTCAGGAGCTCGGAGTACTGGAGCTTGGCAAAGAGCTTTCTTCAGGTTTTCAAAGGCCTGATTGCATTCCTCATTCCATTTGACCTTCTTAGGGAGTTTTGGAGAGGAGATCACATTCAGAGGAGAAGCTATGGTCCCATAGTTCTCAATGAAATTCCTGTAGTACCCAGTGAGGCCTAAGAACGCTCTCACCTGGGTCTGAGTAGTAGGTGTTGTCCAATTTTGCACAGCTTCAATCTTGCTGAGCAAAGGCCTTTTCTCTCCACCTCCTGCCTCATGTCCAAGGTAGACCACTTTACTCTGTCCAATTTGGCATTTGCTTGCCTTTATGGTCAGATTGGCCTGCTCAAGAGCCTGCAAAACATGTCCTAAGTGGGTCACATGTTCCTCCCAGGAGTGGCTGAAGACTGCAATGTCATCCAAGTATGCCATGCAGAAGTCCTCCATCCCAGCTAGAACTTGGTTCACCATCCTTTGGAATGTTGCAGGTGCATTTTTTAGTCCAAAAGGCATAACCTTGAATTGGTATAGGCCAACTGGGGTAGCAAATGCAGTTTTCTCCTTGGCATGGTCTGTCAGGCCTATTTGTCAATAGCCTGACGTAAGGTCCAGTGTGCTGAGGTACTTGGCTGCACCAAGTTTATCCACCAACTCATCTGTCCTTGGCAAAGGGTGGGCGTCAGTCTTGGTGACTGCATTAAGAGCTCTATAGTCCACACAGAATCTCAACTCTTTGGACCCTGCCTTTGGTACTAACACCACTGGGCTAGACCATGGACTAGTAGAGGGCTCTATTACCCCGAGATCAAGCATCTTCTTGACCTCACCTTTGATGTGGGTTCTGACATGTTCTGACATTCTGTATCCTCTGCTTTTGACTGGCAGACAGTCACCAGTGAGTATATCATGCTGTCCCCACGGGGTCAAGCCTGGTGAAAGTGAGAACAGAGGGGCAAACTGATTTAACATAGCTTTGCACTCCTCCTGTTGCTCAGGTGTCAGATCTGAAGAGAGATTAACTCCTTCAACCTTTTCATCCAAAGGTAAGCCTCTCAGGAGGTCAGGTAGAGCTTCACCCTCCTCCTCCTCTTCTGATGAAGCTAGAAGCAAGGCTCCTACTTCTGGTCTAGAGACATAGGCTTTGAGGCGGTTGGTGTGGAAGACTCTGGGAGCTTCCCTGGGTTTGCCCAGATCCACCAGATAGTGGACCTCTCCAAGTTTTCCCACAACCTTGAAGGGTCCCATCCATTTGTCTTGCAAGGCCCTCTGCCTTGTTGGAAGCATAACTAGCACTAGTTGGTCTTGAGTAAACTCAACCATCTTAGCCTTCTGATCATGCCAATGTTTGATCAGAGCTTGTCCAGCTTTCAAGTTGTCACTTGCTTCTGCCATCATGTGTGACATTCTCCTCCGGAGACCTATCACATAGTCAGTCACTCTGACTGGCTTGGGGGAAGGAGCACTCTCCAACCCCTCCTTAATCAGGGCCAAGGGGCCTCTGACAGGATGGCCATAGAGAAGTTCAAAGGGAGAATAACCTACTCCCTCCTGAGGGACTTCTCTATAAGCAAAGAGAAGGCATGGCAGTAGGAGGTCCCACTTCTTTTTAAGGGGTTATTCTAAAGCACCTATCATGCTCTTCATGGTTCTGTTAAACCTTTCTACCAATCCGTTTGTCTGAGGGTGGTATGCGGTTGAGAACTTGTAGGTAACTCCGCAGGTTTTCCACATGGCTTTCATGTAGTGGGACATAAAATTTGACCCCCTGTCAGAGATCACCTCCTTAGGAAACCCAACCCTGGTAAAAATACCAAGGAGGGCCTTAGCTACGACCAGAGCTGTAACAGTCCTCATAGGAATTGCCTCAGGGTACCTAGTAGCATGGTCTACTACAACAAGGATAAACCTGTTGCCTGAGGAGGTTGGAGGATCAAGGGGACCAACAATGTCAATCCCTACCCTCTCAAATGGGACTCCCACAACTGGGAGAGGCACTAAAGGTGCCACATTCTTGGAACCAACCTTACCAGAAGTCTGGCAGGTATGGCAGCTCCTGCAATATCTATCTACTTCAGCCCCCATCTTTGGCCAATAAAAGTAGAGAGAGAGCCTTTCCTTGTTCTTCTTGAAACTCAAGTGACCAGCCAAAGGAATCTCGTGGGCTAGTTGCAAGAACTGTTGTCTGTTCTCTTGGGGCACTACCAGGCGTTGGTAGGCTCCAGGTTCAGATCCAGTTGGTTCACTGTAGAAGAGGCCATCTTCCCAGTGTAACCTATACTTCCCAGGCTCTTGCCCATCAGCCTGAGAAGCTGCCTGTTGGCGAAGGCCCTCCAGAGTTGGACATTCTCTTTGTCCCTTACGAAAAGCTGACCTGCTGGGTCCACCTTCTGCCAGTAAAGACTGCAGCTCAGGATGGTCAGCCGGGTCCAGGTCTCCAATAAGTTCTGCGCCTCCTACTAGCTCTTCTTCAGAGTCTAGTTCAACCAGACAGGGTTGTACCTCCCTCTCAGCCTCAGCTGGAGGTGGAGTTATAGGTGTAACTTTGGACAACCTCGGGGAAGTCCTTTTTGGCAGCACTGGAGTGCTTGCTGTAGGCTCTTTCCTAGGAGTCTTGGGTTGCCCCTTGGCTCCTGATCTGGTAGTTACTGCAGTAAGTTGCTCCAGTGGAAGAGGAGTGATTTCTGTCATCATCTCCTGAGATAAACCTCGCAGGGTTTTCTCTCTTGCAGGTTTTGTGAGCTCCTGTAACCTTTTACTAGGAGGTCTGGGGGTATGTGACACAACTCCAAGAGCTTTCACGTCATTACCCAACAGAACCCTTCCTGGCACTTCACATTGTATACTGACAGGTATCTTCACAGCCATATCATTGCACTGGATGAGAACTGGTAACTGGGGACACATCTGCACAGGCCCTCCAGCTAACTTGGTGAGGCATTTGGGTGCCTTAGCAACATCCTCTGCCTTGGAAAATGATTCATCCACCACAGTTATGCTGGCCCCAGTGTCCCTGATGGCAGGAGTCTCCTGACCATTCACGTGGACACTGGGCCTCATTACGACCCAGGCGTTAAGGGTTAACACCGTCGTTAACCCTTAACGCCTATTCTGATTTTAACGGCTGCTCTTAGCAGCCGTTAAAATCCATGGCGCTAACCTGCCATGATGCTAATTACGCCACCGTAATTTACGGTGGCGTAATTAGCGCCTTCCCCACTCCCATTATGCCCTATGGGGCAAAAATGGGAATGGGGAAGGGAAAATGAGAAATGGGGATTTACCGCCCCACTCACCTTGGAATGGGGCGGTAAATCCGCCATCCACCATGGTGTAAACGTAGTTTACACCATGGTGGTAAAGTTGGCGCAATTAGTGCCTGGGTCGTAATGACCCCCACTGTCCTTATAATACTCTTTAGTATTATCTGGGATAGAATTATAGACATATAAATTCTGTTGTTCCCACAACCCCAGAGAGACTAAAGAAACACGGGCTGAGACTCCAGTGGGTTCATCAGCCAGTAGTAGAAAGTTTCCACTGGCCATAGGGACTTCCTCCTCTGGAGCGAAGGCTAAGGAGACAAGCTGGATCCCTGAAGGTTTGCCCTTACATCTGGGATCCCCTTTCGGATGGTCAGTAGCCTTACAAACATAACAGGATCCAAAGGTCCTTTGGAATGGAGGCTTGCTCTGACCTCCTTCTGGTTTGGCACCAGAAGGTATACTACTCTGCTGTGGTTTCCCAGGTGGCTTACCCTTATAGTGTGGTTTGGGGCCCTCTTTGGAATTGGAATTATTAGAATTCTTTTTGGAGTCTTTCTTAGGCTGTCTCCCCTCATCCTACTTCTGAGTTACCCCAGAATCCTTGTGAGTAGCCCTGTTGGCAACCCACAAGTCAGCAGCCTTAGCTAGCCTTCTAGGATCTAATTCCTGTGAATCAGCCAAGTGCTGTCTGAGCTCAGGAGAGCAGGCATCATAAATGGACTCCATCATTACAAGATTTCTCATTCCTTCATAAGTGTTCACTTTGTAACCCTTAATCCATCCCTTTAAGTTTTTCAACCCTTCACACACCCAGGTAGCCCAAGGGGTACCATCATGCTTTTTGAGGCTTCTAAACCTCCTAAGATACTGGGAAGGGGTCTTCCCAAACCTAGCTATCAAAGCTAGTTTCACACATTCATACTCTTTCCTATCCTCCTCCCCCAACTCCATTACTGCATCAGTTGCAACAGGGGGGAGCCTAGAGAACAACCAGGTGAGTAACTCATTACCTGTGATGTTCTGGAGCCCATGATTATACTCAAACATAGACAACCAATCCAACACATCCAACTTAGGCTCATACATACCAATCAATTCTTTAGGCATCCGGGGTCTTTTAGGACTGGAACTTCTAGAGGAGCCAGAGAGAGAAGCATTCTCAACAGACAATTTCTTCATTTCTAGCTCATACTTGAGCTCCATTTCTTGTAGCCTTAGTTCTTTGTCAGTTTGAGTATTAAGTTTCTTGTACTCTAATTCCAGTTTCATTTTCTCTAATTCATAGTATTGAGGACTAAATGTGGGACCTGGCAAAGGTCCAGTAGGTACAGCGGGTAAGGCAGAGAGAGGCCTAGAGGGAACATCTATAGCAGTTTCATCCTCCTCTTCTGGTTCTGACCCAAGATCATCAATACTTTGTTCAATATCAATATCATTGCTGTTCTCTACATTTGCTGGAGTGGTAGGTTCCTCTAAACCATCATCCAGACTTTGGTTTTCTAACAACCTTTCTATTAGCTCTATTTTCTTGCCTTTAGTCATGCGATTCTTATGCTTACAGAGAACTCTTAAACAATCAGCAGTTTTTGTAGCAAGGGACTTTTGACTATAACTTTCCATAGCAGACATGTTAGAAAATGACTTTTTCTTTTTGTGCTTAAGCTTTGTGGTTAGTTGCACTAAGGTATCTCTAAAGTACACTAAAGTGTATACTCAATACAAATCCCACCGCTGTACACCAGTGTTAGGCAGAAACCTGTGCAGTTCCCTCTGGGACCACTGCAAAAGATTTAAGACTACGGATGTTTGGCAGTAAACCCACTTGGTAGCAGTCTGTACCACCCAGATTTACCTGGTAGCTGTGGCTGAGCAGTCAGACTTCCCTCAAGAAGAGTTAGGAAGTATATAGAGCATACATAATAGGTACAGAGGCACAGTAATACAAGCAAACACTGACCAGAGCTAGGTGTAAAAGTATATAATTATTTATTTCAAAGACACACTCATAAATTACACTAGCACAGAAAAGTTAAGTAAGTCAAAACACAGTCACTATTACTTATATGTACATCCCTAGTTATTTGTTGGACAAGTCTAAGTTCACACCACTTATTTCCAAACAGAGGTGAGCGCTTAACGTTAGATGGCACTCCAACAAGTTAGTTAAAAAGGGAGGGAAAAGGCAGAAGTAATGAAAGCAGCAAGGTAAAACACTTTTCAGAGATTCACAGTAAGTTTAGAAAGCAAGGAAGTTCGGTTGCCAGGCCCACTCTAGGGAAAGCTAGGCGAAAAGATGCCCAAGATCACACAATGTCACAAGTCTTTACAGGTGAGTAGGAAAGGTTTTACCACGTTTAGAAAAGTTAGTTAGGGTGTCCCAGGCTTAACCAGGTTCGAGAGCCGAGGGCTAAATCTACCCCGTACAATCAGTGGCAAGGGAAGCCGGGCGGAACATGGTACCTTTAAAATGGAAAGGATCCTCCAGCGGCGTCGTCCAGAGGAAGAGCAGATCTCGACGTGGAGGAAAGCTGAAGGTCATTGCACTACCAGGGAAGAAACCAGCCGTGGAGTTTTCCGGTTAAAAGGATGTTACCCCTCTTTCGCGGTTGAGGTAAAAAGTGGTATCCCGGTTGCCGGGGTGCTTGGCACAGGCAAGGCGGCCACGAGATGCTTCAGGGAGGCGAAAAGAAGACAGAAACTGGTTGTCCCCACCAGTCAAGGGAAGGAGACTCTCCCGGCTGGAGATCTCCTCTGTCGTTGGGAAAAGTGGTGAGACGGTTCCGCAGGGCTCCACCGGTGGTGTCGTCTTGGCAGGTCGGCTCGGCTTCTCCCTCTTCGGCTTCTTAGGTCCTGTGGCGACTTCTGAAGAACCAGTCCCAAAAACCCTGCTTTTATGCAGCAAACCCCCATTCATACAGCCTAGCTGTCACTCAAACATGCTAAGTGGTGAGCGGGGCGGCTCACCACTTGGGCCAATCACACCAGAGTGCGACATGAGTTGGCAAGGCAACTCAGTCCAGGGTGCCTAAACCCCCTCCCACACCCCCTGTGTTACCCAGACAGAATGGCACCACTTTGGAGGGCTTCTGTGCAGAAGCCCGCCAAAAGTGGAACAAAGGCTCGACTCGGGTTCAGGGTTACTGAAGTGAACCTAGATGCCATTTTGGCGGCGAATTCTGGCAAAAAATCCCAACCGGTGAATTTATATTAAATAAATAAACCGGCGGTATCTTTAACATTGCACCAAAAAGTGGTGCATTCAAATCAATGGGAAATCCCATTGGGAAATATTCTGGTGGAATATTTCTGTGGTATCCACTGCCACCAGCCAGAAACTCGGCGAGGGGGGACGGGACAGTACCCCCTCGACACAGACCCTGGGGCAATCTAATTGCCCCTACCAGAACTTCCACAGTATGATGGTTTGTACTGGTTAAGTTCCTAAATTAAGACTAGTAAAGTCAATGGTGACTTTACAGGCCCAGGGAGACAGTAGTCAGTCCCAGGGTGTGGAGTCTATGTTTGGGGGTCACTATGACACCCCTGTGTTACGGCACTTAGGGTGCTGTGTAACACACATTCAAACACCAATGATAGCCTATGGGGAAAAAATACCCCATAGCCCATAAGCACATAGCAAGTCACAGAAACACTCTCAAGTCATGTCCAAGAGTGAGGGTAAAAGAGTCTCACTCTTGGCAGGAGAAAAAAATAAACCCCAAAAATCCAGCAAAGCTGCTGGGGGACTCACTAGGTTAGGAAATTCAGCCTAAACAGAGAATTCTCCCTAACAAGTAGGCATTGAGTCTGGGTCGAACTTGAGCTCACTGCGGGTTGATGCATCATTCAAAGGATGTGGAAAGAAGAGGACACCACGGTAGGGTGAACGTTTGAGCTTGAGAAGATGCTGGTAGTTTGAGGCACCAAAGAATCCTGCAACAGTGAGCTTGTTGTTCAAGCAGGAGAAATTGACATGCTCAGCTGGCATGGTAGGGCAGCAAACTGGTTTGAGGAGCACCAACAGCAGTTTCAAGAGTTTCAAGGAAGTGCCAAAAGCAGCACTGCCCGTCCTGTTGGGTCAAATACATTTAAAAGTGATTGACAATGGTTTGATGTGGTTCATTGTGGTAGAAATGCAGGAGATCATCTGTTTTGTTTCTTCAGTGCTGCGAGACCCAAACCAGAGGCTCATGGACAAGATGTGTTCTTCTCCTCATTCTTCCAACTTGGATGAAGTTTGCCTAATACCTGCAGTGGTCCGTGACCTTCATTGTGCTACCAATGTACCAATGTAGCTAGCAGAGAGGCCTGACTAGCTGTTACGCTCACCTGGTATCCACGGGGACGCCACTCAGCCCTGGTTGGTTGCTGGAACCTTCTCCCAATTTCTGGATGGTTTCTTCGGAGGAGGTCTAGCCTGAGGACACAGGAGGGCTGGGTTCAAAACTGGCCGACTCAGGTAAGTATCGCCGCACCACACCCTTTTGGCTTCAGCTCCTTAGGCCCTCTTCTCACCTTGTTGCTGTATTAGGTGTGCTCTCCGTTCTAACTTCTTAGCAGGGGTGCGTAGTCTTCAGTGGACGTTGGCGACCGAGTTACTTCACTCGCCGTTCCTGTTCAAGTGTCTTTAAGGTAGGTCTTATTGCAGCAGTTTTTGTATAGCGCTGATTGTTCTTGCCTGCCTTTCTTTTGTGATTAGCAATGTCCTTTCTTTCTCCCTAGGTGTGCGGGAGATTCGGCGTGGTGTACTGGTTGGTTTGAGCACCGACAGTAATGATGGCGCGGGATGTGCGCTGTAGTGCGGTAAGTAATGCGCTGTGCTGCGCTGCTTTTGTCTTGCCTTGCTAACCTGTGTTTCCTCTCTTCCTTACAGGTCGTGATCCTTTCCCAGCGGGTGAGGAACTCCAGAGCGATGCCGGCCATAAAGTGAAAAGCCAGGTAAGCCTCCTATAATGTTCGGGGCTTAAGCGATGCCGTAATATGTATTTTCTAATGTTGTCTTTCTCCTTTACCTTTTCAGGTCACTTCATTCGGTTAGGTGTGCGGAGCCCAGAAGAAGCTGTTCACTGGAGAGCGGAAGACAGGATGGAGATTGCAGGTAAGATTTGATTAAAGATGTTCCTTTTGTCTCCTCAGCAGGTTCGTTACTCTGAGGCTCACAGGTATCACAGGACACAGTGAGCGTCACGTTGCAGTCTGCAAAGTAACGCAAAGTGTGCTCTGTTGCTTGGGTGTGGTTTAAATAGCCTCCCAACAAAGTAGTCCAGGTAAAGTAGTCCCAGGCCACCACACCCAAAACACTATACTGCATAGCTTAGTTCTTTAGGAACCAAGCTATGTGAATACCTCCATGTTAACTGCAGGCTTAATGAAAAATAGTCCCCCCTCAAACATGTTTTTCATAATGAATATGAACCTGGCGCCAGCGGCGCCAGGACTGACTCCAAGAGAGTCTTGCGAGTGGATGCAAGGCCTCCAAGGCCTTGATGGAGTCCCGAACCCTGCCCTTACCTGGCAAGTGGGCTTGCCAGTGGGGGTCTGGGGTAAGGGTTGTGACACTAGCTCCAGCAGCAGTTCACTCCCAATGTGCCCTAGGGATGGATAGGGAGTAAAGCGTGCCTCTGCCATGGATCTCTCTTTCTTCTGATCAATGGCTAAGGACTTTCAAAAGATCAACTCTTCCAAAAGAGGCCCAAATGAATTCTTGTTTTTCCAGGAATTAATCAAAGAAAGAGGGGGAGAACCTTTCCATATAAAGGCAGCACGCCACTAGGGATTTATTGTAAGTAGGACTGCTTTAAAGGGTCCAATCCTTGTTAAGATGACAAGTAACGTGTGCCTTACTGCATCATACCCAAAGTGCTGTGCTGTACCAGAAGTGTGAGAGACAAGGAGGAAAGAAAGGTCCACAGAAAAAGATGGAGGAATCTTTCGTCCCTTTGTATCTGCATTCTGCCCAGTCTAGGCCCACCCCCATCTCTAGTCCTGCACTTTAATGTCCTGTTGGCATGCAACACCCTAGAGTGAGGCTGCCCCTTTAGTTCAGGGTGTCTGCTTTGAAGCTGGTTCCCCAGTGCATCTGCTGCTAAGGGTTGTCCAGCTGGAGAGAGGTGATATCTGATCTTACAAAGGATCAATGAGAGACCCAGACTTTCCTGCTCTTCGTCCTTCTGATAAGCAGAGGTAGCAATCTGACTACAATGCACATTGGCAGTCCATGGTTGGAAAGGCTCACATGGCTGACATAAGTGTGATTCAAATCAGTTGTGGCTTTAAATAATTATGTGACCTACCAACCATCGTATGGATTTAATCCTTAGATTATCCTGCCACCAGGTGGAAATGCAGCCCCTGTATTGCAGTGACTTTGCTGTTATAGCAGTTGTCAAACAGGGTACCCGGGACCCTCAAATCCACACTGTGCCACTGGCGAGCAGGAGCTGCAGATCAGAAGACTAATGCAGCAGGAAACAGATTATCAGACTATCCTTCTCTGATAGAATTACCCACATTATTTTATCAAACAATAAAACAAAATCCGAGCGTTTTACACCTTTTCAGATGGCAATTCCTCAAAATGTGGATTCACTATGTGGTCATAAAAACATATACAGCCCTTTTTCTCAGCTATTTGTTTCACCTGTGTATCTATTGTAGCATATAATTATGCTTGCTCTTGAAAGAAAATAAGAGGGTTCCAAAAGATAAAGAACTACAAACAATGTCAAACACCTGCTAGCACAAGATAGAGCATTTCTTGAGGTAAAATTACATATTGGCTTCAAGGTGAGATATCACAAGAAACATCTGAACCAACAAGTACAATAATTGCATTATGGAAGTACATCTTCCATACCCATCATAACCCAAATTACATTCACTATGCGAAAACCACATGCAGAGCTCACCACAATAAAGCAAATGACAGAAAGAGGTGAAGCATATCACAATGCTACACCCTACAAATGAAAGTAGCACATACAAGGAAAATATCATGTAAATATAAAATGGTCTCAAGAGCAGAAGAAGTATTAATGGAAGACATATTACAACAACACCAAGAGCTAAGAACAGCAGTCACATACCTGAACAATTGTTAGAGGAAGAATGTTGGACACTTTAGTAGAAAAGTGGCTCCACAAGTGTCTCCAAAAAGATCTCAAAACTACTAGAAAGACAAACATTGCACTGCATTGAAACAGGAAACCAATATGGAAGAGGGAGACAAAGATGCTGATCAAGCAACTCCTGGGTTTAATCCAGAAAAAATCAAAGAATCAAGGATGCAGGGGGAGTAAAAGCATATGGACAATAGGATTTTGGGATCAGCAACTTCCCAAATGATATACAGAAGTGTGGGAGCCCCTCGCCACTACAATGGGGCTTACCTACTTTGAAGCATCAGCTGTTTCGACAACTCCTTCTGCTTGCAATCTTACTAATTATTCTTCCACGTCCTTCCTTACAAAAAAGGTATTCTATGATTGGCTGATATAGGCTCTGCATTGTCTTTCAACCTAATTTTGTGAGCAAAACTCTTTAGGTACAAGTTTATCATTGCAGGACCCACTTGTCAGTTTCCCTTTCACCTCCTGCATTTGCAATCACTAGGACCATCCACCACACAAATCTGTTGAGCTCTGTTGATGTCTAATTGTATTCCAAGTTTGGTTTGTTGATCCCATGACAGAACATTTTCCCCATATTTGGTAACAAAGACTGTGTCCTTGTCACTGGCACCCTGAAATTCTAAACCCCCCTCTAGTTCCCCAATAACATGCATTTGCTCTCACGTTTGACTCCCTTAATGTACAACAACCTTATATGGTTTTCCATGTGTTTGCTACTCACCAAGGTGTAGTCTGCCCCACTGACAATCAATATGTTGATATTCCTACATTTAACCTTGATCGGTGCAAGACATTTCTTCTTTCTTTGTCCCTTGATGGCATTACCCAGATTAATTTCTTCTACCCTTTCATCCATACCTATCCAATCACCATTCCTGACTTTGCCAATCATCCTCGTCCTTTCCCAAACCTAGAGCATCTGGCAAGATGTCCCCTTCACCCAAAATCTCTACATTCTATGTGCATAGCCATACAAGCCTTGTCCGTCTCCAAATGTTGGGTACTGTGGTGTGCTGGAGGAAAGAGTCAGACAAAGGGCTGTCATCTTAGGAACACTTCTTTATTAAAGAATAAGCAAAAAGACCTAACTCTCCCCATTCTAAAGGGTATTCCCTAGTTTACTAAGGAAAACTTTGGTGCTGGTCGTCAGGGTGGTTGTCCAAATTAAAACATATCATCCTCTATCCAAAACTACCTAACTCAAACCCTACCACTATATACACAAACCACATAAAGAACACCAGGAGAATGACTCCCTTCTCCTGTTTCACTTTGTTTACTATCACCATAAGTATTGGTGTGAGAGAGGGTACTCCCAAATCCTTCATTATCTTTGCCAGAATCACTGAGATGAGGGAGATTACTCCAGAGGCTTTGGCAGGCTTTTCACCAACTACTGAGGCAAGGGTGATCACACCTGAGGCATTGGACATCTTTGCAACAATTATTAAGGCAAGGGAGATCACTCACAATGCTTATTCAATTTTGTTTCCTCTTACAATAAGTACTGCGACAATGGAGATCTTTCCCAACGCTTTGGTCAGTTTTACAACAGTAACTGAGATGAGGGGAATCACCCCCAATGCTTTGGCCAACTTTGCAACAATTACTGAGACAAGGGAAATCACACCCGATGCTTTGATCCATTTTGCAAGAATTACTGAGACACTGATCACTCCCGAGTCACTTCTCACTGACAATGTCACTCTTGGCACTTCTCCACCAACCACTGTGTTGAGGGAGATTATTCCCGATGCGTTGATCAGATTTGCAAGAATTACTGGGATGAGAGAGAATTCTCCCAATGCATTTGTTACTATTCCCCAAGCCTTTACTGGGTCTACCGTTGTACTGGTTATCTCTTTCTTCCTGGTACCACTTTGTGGGTTCTTCCTGGGACATTGAGGCTGCTTTTCTGCATTCATCATTCATCACTGCTCTTTCCTCGCTTCTCTCTACCCTCCTTCAGTTCTGCAGGGCCTCCGATTCACTGGTATCAGCATTGTTATGGGACCTACCGGTCCACATCGCTGAGGTCACGCCACTGTCAACCGGATTATCACTTCTGCATTGATCGGGCCTCCTTCTAGCTCCCAAGGCTTCCTCTGACGTTCCAGCCACGTCCTCTCGACTGAGGACCTGCTTCTCTGTTCGGCTTGTCTCACACTGTTGTACTGGATATCTTTCCACTGATGTTTCCTGCCTTCCTGTACCTGGCACTACACTCATACTGTTCTCTCCAAGTTCCTTTACAAATATCTCCCTATGTTCAACATTCTTGGCTATCTCAATGGCTCTGTCCACTGGGAGATCATTCTCCCTCCACAGTTCTTCTGGAATCCTGTCATTTATACACTGCATCATAAGTTTGTCTCATATGCGCTCCTCGCTGCAATGTTCAAACTTACATTTCAGGGCCAGGCCTGTATCAAACTCATCTATTTACTCCCCACTCCTTTGTTCTCTCATGCCAAAATTGTACCTTGCCAAAATCTTATTCTCCTTGACCTCAAAATGTATGTCAAGGTTAGCTAGGCTACTTTCAAATGCATTCATGGCCTGCTCACCTAGATTTACTTGTGGTTCAGACAACCTCTTATATATGTCCTCACTAGCATGTCCCAAACAGTGGAACAAGAGCCCATAGCCTCTATCCACTGAATAGTGTGGATCATCCACTGCAAGCACATACTTCATAAATCCTTCCTTCCCGTCTTTCCACTACACACTAGGTTCACCAGGTGTAGGTAGAAACAACACTTGTCCTGGGATATTCACCATGGTTGATTACGGATAGTGGCTGTCTTGCACATAATTCCTTGATAGGTTTGCTCCTTGCCCCTCTTTAATGCAACTCAGTGCTTCCTTTAGGGCTCCAGCAGTTTTGGCGACTACAAGATGGCCTCTCTGTCTCTTTCTAATCCTCTAGTATTTTCATCACTGCCTCTTATTGAGGTTGGGAAGCAGTAATTACAGTGACCACAAAATGGCACACAGTGGGCCTCATTACGAGGAAGGCGGTAGAGGGATAATGGCGCAGGTAGAGCTGCCAGCTCTGTTATCCCTCTACCGCCTCATTACAAGGGCCCATTGTTAGCATCCTCCCCATTCCCATTGAGCCCTCTGGCGGCCCTATGGCGGCCCTATGGCGGCTCGAATGGGAATGGGGATGTACCGGGTCCGGGTTCCAGGAAAGGGAATTACCGGGCCCTCCCTATTTCTGGAACCCGGACCCAGTACCCGGTATGGGAGTAGCCATGCCGCTAAAAGCAGCATTGCTGCCTCCATACTCGTCGCACAGAGACATGCCTTGACGTACATCTGCCAAGCAACCTGTATGTTTGCTAACGCCATTTGTGCTGTTGGACCCTTGCACAGTATGTTCTGCGCACATGCCCTTGAAAGCCCACTTCCTAATCTTTGCCGATCTGTGTGCCTACCTCCTACTCTATGATGGATTTGTTTCCTGTCACCAGTGCAAAACTCAAAAGTTGATAATCAAACTTCGGGCTGTACTAATCTCAGTTATGCTTGCTTCATGTTAGATGCCCTGATCTGTTTGCACGCATACATTTGCCCAGGCTGCAGCTGTGTTACCTTCAACTTGTCACCAGCATGTTGCAGTTCATAAAAAGATAAATCGTATCACAAAATGTTCCTTGCTTCTTTCCCTTTTATTCAAGCCACACATTAAAAGCTTACACACCCTACTTCTTCTCCCTTCACCAACCACTGTCTCTTTCACATAATAACATTCTCATTCTACCTTTCGATTGGAAGGTGAGCAGAGACAACATTCTCAGGTCTATGGAGACAGTGTAACTATGTACATGCAATATTAACTATAAAAATGCCATTATAACTATATGGCACTGCCTCCGGGCCTACCGTGCACTTAGGGGCTGTAACTGTACCCTCTACAGTCCCCTGCCTCCTTGCCCTTACCCAGAGCCACGCTGCCCAGGCTGCACTTCCTCCGAGCAATGCTGCCCTGATTGCACTTCCCCTTTCCTTTCTCTGGCACTCCCTCTCTCCCTTCCCCCTGCCCTTTGGGTTTACACTTGCACAATCGGAATGACACGAGGCCTAGTAAGATTGTCCTGTACCCACTCTGTCTACCCTCCCTTGTCTTGTCTTGTTACAAATATTATATCATATCATATATCATACATAACTTACTAGCTTATACATCACAATACCTGCCACATCACACCCATTACCCCACCTCCTATTTTTCTTACAGATGGACTCTGGAAAGCACAGTCCCTCTGCAACAAATACACCACTGTCGTCTCTCATGACTCTGCTACAGTGGCAGCTCGCCACAGACTCTGCTACCTTTTACTACTGCCCCGAACCTGTTGGGATGGGTGATGGAGTAGGATTCCTTATCAATAGGTCCCTCACCTTTGCATCTCTGCCTCCCGCTGACCACCTCTTCCTATTTTGAGTATGCCACTATGCAGTGCCTCCATCCTACTCCTATCACTGCTCTGGCTCTCTCAATGTGTTCTTCCCTGATTTAGACCTTCTACTTGAGTCATTACCCACCGACATACCCATTGCCCTGCTGGAGGACTTTAACCTTCCCAAGCTCTCCATAGTCACCCACCCTCAACCTAACTTCCTCCTTTCTGACCACTCCCTCTAATCTGTCTATGACCTGACTATCCACAGTGCTGGAAACTTTATTGACATTGCCCTTCTTTCTCTTTTGTTCTACTCCTCCTCTCATCACTTCATTGACCGCTCTCCCTCTGATCACTCTATTGTTCACTTAACATGCCGGTTGCTCCACACACAATTCCTCATCTTCTTTCTTCACTGACAAAGAGGAAATTCAAGCAGAACTGTCTTGCCCATTAGCTTTATGTAGGGACCAGTTTCTCAGATCTCTATCCCTAATTATGTTTCTTCCATTGATCACACTATTTCTGCCTTTCACTAATCTCTTATGTTGGGGTGCTCAGGAAAGATCCCCAAGAGCACGAGGGGTTCATGCTGCGTGCACCATATTGATGACTGAGGGTGCGGCGATCTGGGCGCGATGTTGCAATTTCATCCAGTGTAGTTAATTATGTATAGAATAAGTTACATTTATTGTTACTTTTTGTTTAGAACTGTTATATTTTAGATTTGCACACACGCAGAAAAACAAAATGGTGAAACTGGTGCTCTAAAGTGCATAGAAACTGCAAATAGAAAGCCTCTACTGCAAGAATCCAGTGTAAAGGAAATTTGGTATTTATCAAATATGCATGCACACTGAGAAAACAAATAAAGGGGATTTATGAATCTATATGTAGTGAGCTTTTCATAAACATATTGAAATACGGCAACCAGGGGTTGATTTTCGGAAACTGGTTCTGCTGTGTTTCAAAGACCAGGGGCAGATAACAGATGTAATCTCCTGAATTCATGGGAGCTTGAGAGAGGAATGAGTAATCTAGTAGAAGGTCACCCGGCAAACCGGACAGAGTGGTTTATGGCATAACAGTTCCACAAGGAACAGGTGTAATCTTGCAAATTGCACTGAAATCACGCAGAGGGTCTGGCCAATTGCTTGTGCCGGCAATAAAGATATAAGATGGTCACCTGGGGTGATGCTGTTCAGTGGTCAATTGTTTTCTCAGGGTGGAACTAGAGGACATATGTGCTGGAGTGGTAGTCGTATAAATTAGAATGACTTAAGTGCAGCCAGTAAACTTAGGTGGATGAGATAGCAATCAGTAGGTCAAAGAGATCCTGCTTGCTCAGCTTTTCCTCAAGTTGCTAAAATATCCATTCCGACCATGAGCAATCACACTTATGGTTAAAAGGCCTTAGGGCAGTTGTTGTTAGTAATGAATTATGTTTGTATGTGATGTTGTATTATGTCATGATGTCATGATCTACAATGAACGAACAAGCAACGGTGGATTATGATTATGATCTGAAGATGGGGGCTAAGATAACGGCTACAAATGAGATTGTAGGAATTGTAGAGGGATGGGATTTCTTTGAAGAGGTTTTGGCCAATCACATGTGGGGGGTGGCTTGTAATAAAGTATCTGGGAGTGTTTTAACTGTTGCAAGAATGAACAAAATGTATCAACTGATGTGGTTCAATGTGACTTGGGTTAGTTTGGTCCTGTGATTTCATCTAACTGCTCACCGAACAATTGTACAATAAACTTGTTTTACGTAAAAAAGCGTGCACTTGTTCCTCAGATGGAGGCCCTGGATTGGGCTGCGGTAATTAGGGAACGATGGTTTTGTAGTTTAGAAGGCTGTAGTAGTAAAAGAAGGAAGCAAGAGCACCGCTGACTGTAGTGAAATGGATTACGCTCCCACTATGCTCGTGTGGGGGAAATATCTTGAAGATGTTGGCCGGCTGAATGTTTTTGATTAAATGCTGTCTTTTGTGTAAGAATTAGAAGTAGAATTAAAACAAGTAGCTGAGCAAGGTAATTTCAGTACAAACTATTACGTTGAGTGAGTGTGGGGAATGACTAGACAACTGGCTAGGGGTAAAAAGGGGGATTTTTTGGGTAGAAGTTTTCTTTGCTTGGGTGGAAAATGTCACGGGTTCAGTTCAGTATTGTTTTTGTGAAATTATTTTGAAATTATTTTGGATCCATTGGGGTGGAGTATGGAGACTCAGTTGAACCATTTGTGTCAGGTACCTCCTGGCTGTAAGGCAAAAATTCTAAAGTACCATTGGGAATGGCTGTGGGAAACTAAGGGGAAAATGCTCAATTGTTGGCCTATTGAGGGGACCAATGACACAGGGGTTTTGGAGAACGTGCATACTTTCTTGACTACAAGGCACAAGGGCCGTAAACTAGATAAGTGGTTATCTATGGAGGATGTATGATAAAGGTGGGAAAGGCCACAATGTTAAAATTGTGGAGGAAGACCTGAAAAAGGATGGTGCAGGAATTCCTTCTGCACCACCCCCATATGTGTGTTATCCTTTATCGCCCGCAGAAGGGTACACAGACTGTGAGTTTGAACTTCCATTTTCCCCAGCTGCCACTCCAGTGATTGTGAGACAGACTCCGTGATGCCTATGAATTGGATTAGTGAGAAAAGTGGAAGGCTAACTTCAATGATTAGGTCTACAGAAAGACCGAGAATGGAGAGCAGAAAAGGGATAACTCCCCCGACTGCTAGATTAGCAGACAGATTGAGGGTGGAGGAATGAGAGAGCGTGGGGCCGGCGGCTAGAAGCGTGGATGAAGGGTCAAGAAACTGGGATATTAGGCCTATTTCTGTTAGGATAGAGGATAGGTTACGAAGACTGATAGTGACGCAAGAGCGGTAAACATAAAAGAAGCACTGAGACTGATGGAGGAAGAGGTAGCGCAGCTACGGCATCAAAAGATGAAGAGCAGGAAGAAGGGAGAAGACAGGTAAGGGATGTAGAAGAAGGAAGGTGGAGGCATGGGCAGGTTCTTTTGAGATTGGATGAAGTAGTTATCAGAGCAGTTGAGGTAGATATGAAGAACAGGGATGCTGTGACAGGCACAGGGGTTGAGAAGGGAGGATGAGAGGCAGCACTCTGTGGTAGTGCTGATTATGCTTCCACACCTGTAGAAGGGTCAGGGGATGTGGTAATCGGAGCAGGGAATGAAGAGGGAGAGGAATGGGATAATGAGCAGGGAGAGCAGGGCATAGTTGCCCTACGTTCTGCTCCATTAGCAGTGATAGAGAGCACACCATGGAGTCATAGGATGTGCCGGGGTACTCGAAGCTCTGATGGGGGAGTGGTCAGATGAGCTTTGGAAAAGAGCGGGGTATCCAGGAGTTCAGTTAGATACAAATGCACATGACGGATCAGCTTTTAATAATTATAGGGCACAGGTTTGGGGTCCCTACGGATTATGTATCCGGAAACACATCTAGAAATTTGATTTTAACTAAAACAATGAAGTTGGAGGATGATGCTGTCTCACGCATCCAGTTAATTTAGGTGATGTGGAGGGCAGTGATGGAGAAGTGTGGGACCAAAGTGTGGCCATTTATTACCACATGCTAAAGAAGGCACTCCCTAAGGAAGTCCAGCATGATTTAGATAAGGTGGTAGGAATGGAGGCAAAGAGTTGGCCGGAGATTCAAGCACATATTGTGCATTTTTATAAAAGGAGACAGGAAAAAGAAAGGGAGAGTATAGAGCAAGCACAAAAGGTAGGGGCTAAGCTTGTGCAGACAAAATTGGCAAAGATTTGTTTGGAAGGGACAGTAATTACTAACTCTATGGAGTGACAGCAGGGGGACTTGGAGCAACAGGGATAGTGTGAATCGGGTATGACACAGGGGTGGATGAACGGTTATGCTCCCAGTCCAAGGCAAATTAGAGGGTTCCAAGGGGCAGGTGAGGATTTCTGCAAGAAAGTGGGCCCTTTGGCAGGTTTGGAGGAATGGGTCTTCGGTTTAATGGGCCAATGGGAAATAATTATGGAGGCTTCTATGGGATTCAATGTTGGTCGTGTGGAAGGTTGGGACACGTGTCACTAGAGTGTCGTCAACGACCACATTATTTCAACATGGGAGCTCAGCAGATGCACCCCGGCCCTGCCATATGCCCCAGGCTCTGTGCAATTACAGCAGGCATGGATTGAACAGAACCCAGTGAATGGGGCTGCACAGACCCATGGGATCCCACCGACTATGTCAGCACAAGCATTGCTGCAGACATGGGAAAAGAATTGTTTACCCCAAGGAACGGTTACTCACTATACTGGAGCAAGTGGTTTTCGAGGGAGTCATTTTAATTCCCTGGTGCTCATATGTACCAGGAGTAAGACAGCCCACAGGGGTCTCTGATGTGTCCAGTCCTGTCTGTTACCACCTGTCCAGAAGAGGAACCCTGGATAGGTGTTCAGGTAGGTAATCAAATGTTCTCATTCATTGTCAACACAGGCAACACAATCTTGCATTCAGGAAGGTGAGATCCCCTTGTCAGGCAAAACGATGGACGCACATTGATTCTCTGGTGCTATCCTGTTGGATCTGTGATGAATCAAGGATATTTCCACCCAGAAATCTGGTCTGGGTCCCGCCTCATGTTGCCAGGGAAAGGCAGATGCTTCCTGATCCCGACCCTGCGGGTGGTGTACTTTGGGAGGATGCCATGGGGGAAACACACCAGGAAGACTGTGACAACCCCTTATTTAACTTTTCCCATAACCCCACACTTTTGATGGCTGTTTGACATACTGCAGAAGCTGAAATAATCAACTTTACTAAAGGGGACTATAAGTCCCATAATCCCAGAAGGACTGAGATGAGGAAAACAGCTGAAGAGACATGCAGTTGTAGCAGTCAGGCAATTGAGCCTAAAACCCCACACCTGAAAGAACCTGGGTGGCATAAAAGGCCCCCCAGCTGTACACTATAGGGAGAGGGAGTAGAAGAAGCTAGAAATGTGAATGGAATGTGAGTCATAGCAGTAGAAGCAAAAAGAAGAAGGCACAAGGCTGGCAAATCAAGCAGAAGTGGAAGAACAGGAGGGACGCTTGAGCGTGGAAACAGCAGATATCACTTGTGTGTTCTGAGAGAGTGCTGTTCACCCAAATTCTGAAGTGCAGAGGCTGTGCAGCAGAAAACATGCAGGAGAATTGGTTTTCCCCATGTGAGCCTGATTGCTGTGGTTGCTATTCAGAGATTGTGCTGGAGACTGAGCCGAAGAGCAGTTATCAAGCTGTGGGTCTTAGGAGCGAGAGAGGCTCTAGAATTGTTTGGCTGGACCAGAGACACCTTCACAGAGGAAGGGTGTGAGTCCTAATGAAACCAGAAGCAGCAGAGGTCATAGCAGAAGCCGGAAAAACAGTGTGATCCACAGAGCAAGTGTCAAAGAAGCTGGTGAGCGAAGTGCTTGTTTCTAAAACCTTGCACAAGCATTGCGGGCAACAGTGTCCAGCCCTGTGATAACTTGTGTAAGAATTAAAGCGAGTAAAACTTGTTTGTAGAATCTAAAATGTCAGCACAATGAAAATGTAGCACTTGCGTGTAACGTGGAAGTTCCTTTTACTTGTGTATAAAGCTAACACTACTAAAATCCATTGTTCATTTGTTGAAGAGAGTGTTTCTACCTAAAGGAGTGGTCCCGTGTCTCCAATTAAGGGAGTGAACATGCAAAGACCTCTACCGAAGACTTAACATTGACAATACAATTGTGGAAACATTTAACTTATGAAAAGTACATCAAAGGTTGGTCGCGTGTGCCTAATTGTGATTCCTAAAGACAAGGTTCGACTCCAGTCTTCACTTTCATCCAGGAATACAATTTTATACCAATCTTTAAACCTTGAAATATTAAGAAGAGGTCTTGTGTGCCTAATTTTGTTTCCAACAGAAAGACTGAATCCTATCCTATACTATACTTGAATAAATGTGACATACATTTTAAGAAGTTGAAGTGTATAAACTGTTGAAGAGAAAAAGCATTGCCCATGCCAAGAAGTGCCCCATACTAACAGTGAAACCAACCTTTCTCAAAGTTAAAGAAAACTCCATCTGTACTGTGCAGTTACTAACAGTTAATTGGCCTAATACACCAGCTTGCAAGCATTACCTGACGCTAAGTAAGTGGCACTAAGGCTTCTGGGAGATTGATTGGGCTGATAGCTGTCAGAATGGTGGAGGTAAAGTTGGGGAAGGGGAACTGGCTGCTTCTAAAAACTATTTTGAAGAAGACTCAACCTGTAATGCCAAAGACCGTGGAAGCCAGAGAGCAGTGAGTCTTAAAGGCAATCCCAGGTTGTTATTGTGGCAGATAGAAAGAGAGGCAGTGGGGCTGCCCCTTTGAAGAAAGTTATTCAGAGGAAGAGTGCCTTGCCTACATGAAGAGGTTGAAGTGTGTTACAGTATATCTTGTCAAAACCTGTCTAAACGTCCAATTCATTGACGCTGTGGTAGTAGTCAAAAATACTGAAGCTTTGTTGGCAGTTGTCTAAACAAAGTGGAATACTGTGGGACAAAGGTGACTGTTCTCATGGTGAAGCAAGTAGAATTGTAGTTGTTGAAGTGGAAGCAGCAGCAATAAGAATTCATCCTGACACACATACCATTGTGACTACTAAAACTGTTAGCCAAGAACTGTGTATCATTGGCAGTGTGGATATTGCATTTCCTATTGAACTGTGGCAAACCTTCCTAAAGAGGTGACAAAGCATTGTGGCCATATTTACCATTGGGGCTATTTTGCTGGATACAGAAAGTGGATTTTTCACCCAAGAGAGGATATGTTTTACCAGAGGAACTTTGGTTAGTTAACTTGGACTTTGATTTTGAAACATCAAGAACTGATTCAAGACATTTCTTTCTTTGGTTGAACATTTGCAGAAGTGGCGTTGAATCCTGCGGAAGGGAAATTACCAAGGGAATTAGAAGGTCATTCAGAAACTGTGAATATTGTTCCTAGTATGATGAATTGCCATATATTTTCTTTATCTATTGGTTATTTAGTGTGAGGGTCAGTTATTCTATGTTTTAGTGTATTCCCTTAGCCTTGATTGTGCAGAGAATTCCTCCGCAGAGTAGGGACAGCAAGCCATTTTGACTTATTTTCTTTAATAATAAAATGGCATACTTTGGATACTCAACATTTATTTGCCCCTTTGTTGTATTGTACGGACACCCCAGCAAATATTTTGGGACAAGACCTCCTGAGCAAATTACAGATGAGGATTGCTTTCACGGCGGAAGGTAAAGTATGATTGACTACAGGTTTGTGTCTGGTAGGTAAAGCAGTGCGTTTGCATGCTTACTGTAGAGACAGCACAAATAGGGGGGTACCTTTATGGGTTGATGGTTTTGTGAAGTTAGGTGCTGGGGATCAAAAATCAGACATGGCAGATAATAATGGAGTTTTTATTCCGGCCTGATGGAAGTAAAACCAGGCAGTATAGTTAAGATTCTTTTAAAGGAGGTAGTGATCAAAAAGAACAGGGTGGTTCTCTCAGGCACAGATGAAGAAGGCAGAGAGTAGCACACAGTTCTGTGCATCGATCCAACCTTATGGCTAAGGGTAGTGTCTGATGAGAAATTGTTCGAAGACACTAAAGACACAGGAGAGATGGTCTTTGAAATTGGGGTGCCCTGCTAGTTAGCGATAGAGCAAAGGGAAGTACCATAGACCATGCTCATTGTTAGAAATACATCGCCACATTGGAAGGAGGATTTGGAAAAGGTGTCGGACCATTTGTGGACCAGCAATCCTCATGATGTGGGGCTGCTAAAGAGTGTTGGAGTGGTGCAGATAAAATAGAAACCCGGTGCAATTTTACCATGGGTTAAGCATTACCCATGCCTAGCAAGCGGGACAAAGGGATTTACGAGACCATTATGGCGTCACTGAAGCAGGGCATAACACAACCTTCTGTGTCCCCAAGCACCATGGCCATCAACCCGGTGAAGAAAGCGAAGAGGTCCAGTTCGAGGATGGTTCAGGATTTGTGCCCCCTCGATAATATTGTTGAGGTGGAATTTCCAGAAGTATCAAAACCTGACACCATATTCTGTAACATCCCTATTGGGTTCGACCCACTTCACAGTGACTGATTTAGAAAATATGTCTTTTTCTGTTCCCTTACACCCCGATTGTCAGTACCTTAGGGAGTTTACAAACCATGATTCAGAGATTCGAGCACACAAGGTTGCCCCAGGGGTACTGTGAATCTCTGAGTGTCTTTAAAAGGGTGGTTCAAATGGATATGGGGAATTTACATGTATCCAGTACCGTAATTCAGTACGTGGGTGTTGTTGGTTTGTAGCATTTCAGAGGAGCAGTGTCGAGGAGCCTCCATTACACTCATTTCCCTGCTCATGGAGAAGGTATACAAAGTGGACAAAGAAAAATTGAAGTTCTGCCAGAAAGCGGTAGTATATTTGGGGCAAATAATATCACCTTGAGGAAGAAAGGTAATGCCAGAGAGAGCCACTTCAGTTCAGAATACACCTAAGCCAGTCACAGTGAAACATGCAGCAGTTTTTGGCACTCTGTAACCATTGTAGATCATGGATGTTTGATTACTCTTACGTGAGGCCCTTACTGCAGGGGCTTAAAGAATCACAGAAGTGAAGGGTCTTATAGAGTGGTCAGAGGAAATGGGTACTTGCTTTTGGGAACTCAAGGCCACTAACAACAATGCTCCGGTCTTGGTGACCCAAAATTACAAGAAGCCATTTTATTTGTTTTTGCATTCGAATGGGCAAGTGATGACAGCGGTCATAACTCGGTAGACATCATTAGGCCACAAAACGTTAGTGTACTACAGCGGACTCCTAGACCCAGTGATGCAGGGACAGTTCCCTTGTGAGCAAGCTTTAGCAGCAGGATTTTTTGCAATTCAAAAGTCGTCCACCATTACTATGTGTTGCCTGGTGACATTGTACGTGGAGAATACTGTCTTTGCAAGCTTAGAGAAGTCTAAGTCAACATTAACAAATCAGAGAGTGTCAGGTTATGAGGTCATTTTATCAAATACATTGATACAGTCCGTGCAGTGTCACGTAGTCAATCATGCGACACTTGTAGCCAAACCAGTGAAACCTGAGGATATCGTTAATGACTGTGCCACTTACGAGGGAGAAAAGGAAGAGAGGGTGAATGTGAAAGTGGATTCTCTGGAGGGGCGTGACATACTTTTTGTTGATGGGTCTTCAATCATCAACCAGGACATAGGTGAGATGCATATGGGCATAGCTGCTGTGGGCTTTGTGGATGGGGAACACTGGGTCAGACTGAAGATTCAGTTGCCATCTCACTACTCCGCGCAAGCGGCAGAACTAGAAATGAGTAAGGGGAATGCAGTCATCATTTACTCTGACTCCACGTATGTCACCTCCACTGTACATTCTGGGATATCAAGATGGCAGAGAAGAGGGTTTAGGAGGTCTGACATGTCCCTTGTTCAGCGTGCGGCGCTGCTATCTGGATTAATTGAAGCATTAACCATTCCCGCTGAAATAGATTTGGTAAAATGCGCTGTGTATACTAAACACATTAATTCAGTAGCTCTTGGGAAGGATGCCACAGACAAGGCGGTGAAGGAAGCAGCGTATTTACTGTTTACAGAGTCCCAGAAAATGGAAACGGTGTCCCAACAAGTACAGTTTCCAGCCCTGTACACCGCAGTCCTGGTGCTTCAGATCATAGAGATGCCAGAGTGAGCCCCTAGAGAAGAACAGGAGCTCTGCAGGGAGAGAGGAAGTGTCCCATCATCCACAGATTTGCTGTGGAGACAGGATGTGATGGGGAAGGTAGTAATGCCAGTAGAGCTGCTTCTTTTGGCTCTAGATCAACTACATTACCCGTCACATACATCTGTGCACAAATTGCAACAGAGCTCCAGGAGGAATATTTGTCCCGAACCTACAGGGACAGATAAGAATGTAGAGAAACAAGTGGACACATTCTACCTAGTCAACGCCCATCACCTCCACCCTATTGGAATAACAGACAAGGAGCCACAATTGGGAACCCATGTACAAGTTTATGCAACATGTCTATACCACGTCGATTATATGAAAAATGATATGCACTCAGGCAGCCATTCAGAAGATACCGTCGCGTTGAAACAGTAGAGGAAACCTACCAAGAAGGACGTCCGTTGCTGGGTTGTCGAAAAGCAGCTATGAATAAAATGGTGCGTGAAATGGATGTACGTTAAACAAATAACTGTAAATGCGCTGAAACGCAAGGTAGAAAGAATATATAGAAGTTTGCTTATGAGAGGTATATATTCAACGTTTAAGACTACCATCGGAACAATGGACGACGGCTCATGTCAATCAATTCAGTTACCACAAAATGCGAGCCCAGAGTTTTAATGTGGAAAGACGTTGAGGAAGCTGTTTTCCTTGCAAAATAGGGGAGTACATTGGCTTTGAATCAAGGATGCTATGTCGGCAGATGATGGAAAAGCACAAAGGGAATCTATGAGCAGACATAGTGCAAGGACATATTTTCCAAAGATTAGGGGGAACATGAACATTTACTAATGCCAATATTGGATGATTAAAAAGGCATAAAATCAATATGGGATAGAGTGAGCAAGTCTCTAAAGGCCAAAAGTAGAACTGCACCCAGCAAAAGCTGAATCAAATGAGGTTAAAAGCACTGTCGATTGGACAATTTCATGGTCTTGTAACACGTGACGAAGAGCTCACAAACAAGGGCTATTCATTAGGCCTGGAACTAAGATAGTGCTGTACCTACACTCGCTTGAATGTCCTGAGACAGTGCAGACTGGCAAGGTCAGTCTTCAAACAGAAGACACTGGCTTGAGACCTACCAATGAGAGAGGGTGGCCTAATTGGCAAACAAAGGAAGAGCTGACGTATCTCCAACCACCTGTGTTTCGTTTCTATGTACGTGCTGCTAACAAGACGAATGTCCAAGGTTGGATTTGGGTTGCCAACCAATTAGAATAGCATGCCATGCACTTTATTTTATTTATTTATTTATTTGCATTTGTATAGCGCACCTGCAGCCCAGAGGCATCGTGGCGCTTGTTACATGAAGTGTATAAACATTTACAGTTGGCAAGGTAACATGTGACCGTACAATCTTGCAAAGTATTAGTCCGCTGCCACATTTTCTGCTATGACAAATACCCTAAAGCATGTGATTAGAAGTAGCTCAGGGTGTGCCTCACAGAAAAAAGACCACCAATGAGGGACTTACACACACATTTTCTATATGTAGACATGATCCCCTAATCCAATCTCACCCCTTGATAGGTTTTTGAAGTTTGCCACATAGGATGATGTCGTAGGTGATGCATCTAGCATTATATAAACTATGCATGAATGATAAAACAGTGTTTATTCACCCTGCTTTACTTCTTGGGATTAAAGCAGTATTTTACCATCTCCTTTGAGTCTGTCCGGTTATTGTGTCCAAAGTATGTTCTTGCTAATTCCATCTAGCCCAACAAATGCTTCAAGGTGCTAAAGCACAAGTAGATTCATAGGGAATTGTTTAGTGTGCAAGGAATGCAATACCGAAAACATCATGAGGTCAGTAAGGGGAGCTTTGTCTAGGCCTTCTGGGCCATTCAGAGAGCTCCATGTAGACTTTGTGGATATGATCATGAGGTGCAATAATTGTAGATATTTGATTGTCATTGATTGTCGATTCTCCCGATGACTTAAGGTTGGTCCCTGTGTACATCCTGATGCTAAATCTGCAGAAAGATTTCAGGTGAAAGAGGTATTTCCAAAGTTGAGAATTTGTGAGGTCCAAAAATCCGACAATGGAACTCACTTTTTTAATGCCTTTGTGCACAGAAATGACTTCACTTTAGGGAATCAAGCACAAGTTATGCTGAAACACTTGTGAATGCGCACGATATAAATAAACTATCATATCATATCAAGTTGTTTTCAGTTTACCATCTGCAGGCCAACAGATCATGGAGAGGCTCATTGGGGTCCTTAGGGTACATTTAACATACCTCTGTATGCTAAATACAGAGTTTTGAAAAAGTTCTGGCACCACTGCCTTCCTCTTGCCTTGTTTTATTTGAGGTATCAGCCTGGAAAAGACCGTCAATTAAGCTCCCACGAAATTGTGACGGGGTGTAGGTTACATGCACCTCCCTCACCTGCAAGCAAGGCATCAGATGCACACAAGACTGCATAGGTCCTAAGAGAGGAGTCAAGGCAGTACCTTAGGGCTTTAACAAAAAGTGTTAAGATTATAATTTCACAGGTTGTGTCTTCTCACCAACAGACTACAGGAGAAAACGGCATGAACACTGATGATCAAAACAAGACACAGCTGCTTCCGGGAGACTGTGTCTATATTCAGACTTTTGTGCATCGCTGGAACGAACAGCATTTCCATGGGCCTCACCAAGTGATCTATCCAACTCTGACTGCTGTGAAGGTGGTGGGCAACAAGAATTGGATTCATCTCAATGATACTCAAAGGTATACTGGTACCCCCTCCACCAGCACAGGAGCAGGAGAGACATAGAAGTTAAGTACGCCGTACGGATTCACCATTCATTTCAGTTCAAAGCGGGGTGGGAATAAGGATCCAGAAATGTAATACATTTGTTTAGGGGAAAAAAATTGTTTTGTGGTTTTTATGGTGCTTTTGTCATTGTGTCTGAAGATGTCAACCGCTGTAAATACAGAAGTTTTCCAAGTATCTAGTTTTTGTGAAATTCGAAGAAATAATCGCTAGGGAAAAGATAAATGCTAATATTTATTTTTTTAAATAAGGGGGATGATTAACTAGATCCCACAACAAATGCACAGGGTTTCGCAGTGGATAATATATGGTTTGGAGAGAGAGATCAGTAGGATATTGCTACATCTACTCTCTCATCCCCCATGCTTCTGTCGTCCCTATGATGTTTATCCCAAGTGAGGTAGAGGTAGCAGATGCACTATGGCTGGTGTACCTAGTTTTATGCATGGTCGGAGGGCAGGTCAAAGGGCAATCAGTCACAGGATCAATCCTTCCTATCAAAGAAGACTGTTCAGTTGCCGATCGTAAAGTGCTGGAAAATATACGGTGTATCCAGAGAGCCCAAATTAGACTAGAAGTAGATCTTTTTTCTAAAACACAAAGCTAGAAAGGGATGAAGAGTTCTAGAACTGGAGAAATGAGGGGATTCTCTGAAGAAGGGGTGGCACAAATAAATCAAGAATGTGGGACTGTATGGAAACATTACTTGCAACATCTGACATGACTCAAGGAGCCAGAAAAACCTGTTAAGATACAGACACTTACACATGTTTCTCTGTGTTTCTAGGGTGATGGCACGATGCCTGTGGGCACAAATGGGAACTGCAGTTACATGCTATGCATCACTGATCCAGCTGGAGGCACTGCTGCCATTCTGACATTCTTTGCACGTGGTGAGGCATGCAGCTTCTCTACCGTTCATGTGCCAGTCCTCATCATACCTGAGGAGCACCTGGTTTTGGCCCATTCAATGCCGAAGGTTACATCTTTGTCGCCTGTGCCCCTTGAGTCCCGTTCATATTACGTGGACTAACCAATGACCTTGTTAGACAACGAGAATCAGGAACTATTGCAACACACCACATGCTCAAATTACTTGTCAGCGGCCCCATCAACATCTTTAATGACATTCCTAAGCAGTAACAGCTGTTTAGACATACTGCAACCTTCTTCACTTCTCTTCTGGCACCTGGCGTCCAAGTGGTGGAGAATGCCAATTGACCTCCAGGTGACCAGGCATGAACTTTTACTATCTGGAACTGGAGGACATACGTGCTGGAGTGGTAGTCGCATACATTAGAATGACTTAATTGAAGCCAGCAAACTAAGATGAATGAGATGGCAATCTCTATTTCAAAGAGATCCGGGGTGCTCAGCTTTTCTTCCTGTTGCTAAGATATCTGTGCGGACCATGTGCAATCACACTTAAGGTTAAATGTCATTAGGGCAGTTGGTCCTAGTAATGAATTATGTTTGTATGCACATGTTTTATTATGTCATGATTTCATGACCTACCATGAACAAATCCCAAGCAAGGGTGGACTATGAATACGATCTGAAGATAGTAGCTAAGATAACGGCTATCAATGAGAGTGTAGGCATTGGAGAAAGATGGGATTTCTTTGAAGAGATCTTGGACAATCACATGTGATGTGAAGGGTGGATTGTATCTGGGAGTGTTTCAACTGTTAAAGAAATGTATAAAATGTATCACTGATGTAGTTCATTGAGACTTGGGTTAGTTTGGACACGCAGTACCATCTATCTGCTCCCCGGCCAATTGTACAATAAACTTGCTTTACGTACAAAACGTGCACTCATTCCTCAGGTGGTGGACCCAGGTTGGGCTGAGGTAATTAGTGGTCCGCCCCGACAAATTATGACTCCCATGCACTTATGACTCCCTTTGACAAAATCTATCCTGCACGCACATTCACATCTTCCCAGTGCTGTTCTCAGCCCTAAAACCCAGAAAACAAACATGCTCTGTTACCTGCACTGCTGGCACAAATCCCTGACCTTGTCTCTACTCTAAGCCTGAAAAAAATGATTTGCTGCTCTTTCTACTGCACTTGAATGTGCCAACTCGTCCTACTTCACACACCTAATCTCCTATCTTCACGGTCATCCCTCAATACTTAAATCTATCTTCCAAGCTTTGATCACACCTCCCAAAGCCATTATCTATTTCTTCTCCCTCTCTGCAAATGACATTGTGCAATACTTTTCCTCTAAAATTGCAAATATGTTCTGACAATTTCATAGTCCTCCTCCCTCTCCCAAACCCCCTTCTTTTTTCCACCATCTCTACCGTGACCCGTTTTGCTCTTGGCAACCTCTTGCTTACCTCTTCTGACGAATTATCTCCCATGCTCCTGAACATTTACCCATTTTGCACTTGTATCGATCTTTTAGCTCGTCGGCCAAAGACTTAGTCCCAATCTCCTGTTCTTATCTCGATGAACTCTTTAACCTCTCTCCCTCTCCACTGGAATCTTCTCCCACACATATACCTGCCGTCTCCATGACAGACTAACTCCATGATGGTTGGCTCTCCACAAGCTCTCCCCTTTCAAGCTTCTTCTCTTCATCTACAAAGCTATGAACAATCCTGCTTCTCCTAAATAATTATCCCCTACACCCAAGATTCATATTGAATCTAGACTACTCTGTGTTCTCACATGTGGCCCCTTAGTTGACAGATTTCAGTCAGTCAGTCAGTCAACAAACTTGTATTTGGCATTGCGCCTTCAAGTTAAAACTTGTTACAGCGATAGAATAAAACAGAAAAATAGTTATTACAGAAATTATGAACAGTGGTTAATACAACAATTGCAAACAGTTCAAATGTAAAAACAGTGAGGAGAGCTCTGATTGCAGCCTCATTTGAGCAAATGTCTTGTCTTTACAGATTGTTTCAATGATTAACTCCTTAATATGCAATTAATGACACAAGAAGTAGCCTTACTCACAACCTCAAATGCCGTTTTTAAGGGTAGAGTACTTAATTGGGCCTAGGGTTTAGTCATTTATTCCTTAGTAACCAGGTCCTGTGGATATAGCGGGTGGACCCGAACACCACAAAATGGATCTGTGATATGCCTCAGAAACACCATTGCTGCTTCTGTATCCCCAATCCCAGCCACCCTCAGAAGTGGTCTCTGATACATACACCTCAGGGGCTTTGATTTGCCACATAACAGCATAAAGTGTGATATAATCTCTTTTGCCATCTCGCACATTGGGTAATGATTTCCATTTGCTGTGTTCCATGATTGTGTAAAGGTGGCCACTTGGAGAATGCCTATTGTTACACCTAACAACAGGGATCTTTTATATGCTGGCCAGATGTAATCCAGGTAGGGCTTGGTAACAGGTTGGCTAAGCTCAAGGTATGGTGGACCCAGTTTTAGTTTCAGGTCATCCTGTATCACTTGTTCTCCCATAGAATACCGCCCCCACATAATAGAGAGATTTTTTTATGTGGCATAACCAAGGTAGTGATTTCCCGCCATCTAATGTCATGAGGTGGTTCAATGCTAACCTGGAATTTTCAAGCCCTTCTTGTTTCCGCAGTTTCAACCAGAAAAAAACGGGTGTGAGTGTAAACTGGACAGCCACGGGAGGAACGTTAAGTTCTAAAAGTACCAAGGTGGAGGGAGCGCTTTTTGAAAGAGCATGTAACCCATCATATCACACCCCACGCTTACTCTCTTCTTTACACCACCACTCAACTAGAACACAGAGATACTATGACACCATTCGGTATAACTGTTCTCATACCAACATCTCCCGCTCACTCCCCATCATTCTAAGTAAACACTGCTGGTTACACACCCCCAAGCCAGGCGTTCTCCTCAGGCACTAACGCAGCCACAGTCGGTCTGGATAAATCCTGCCAGAACGAACACATACCCCTGATCTCAACCACCACACCTACCGCTAAGAAGCACCTATTACACGAATACCACACTAGCTGCACACATAACCGGTGCGCACACGCGCTGTTGAATCTCCCTACTCTCTCTACTGACCTGAACTTCGGTTCCCATGGGCGTTCAACCTACCAGCACCTTCAGACCATACCAATGGTATATAAGGGCTATATAAGTGCAAACTAACATAACATAACATACATAACAGTAAGACCAACTTTTTTAAAACATGTGCTCACTTTTGGTAAGGTCATCTATTTTAGCATGTCCCCATAATTCGGCCCTGTACAAGGCTGCAGGTAAGGCCTGCTTTTTATATAGGTTCAGGGTGGGGAGATATAGCCTCCACTGTTTTACATGGACAGACTTAATTGATCCACTGAGTTTCTCCATGTAGTGACTGAGCGTCTAACCTGCTCAACCCAGCCTCCTGTCTCTTGGAATCTCACCCCGAGAAAATGTGTTTTACTTGAGCGAGTTATACTCAATCCGCCTTAAGCACCAATGGTTTGTATTTTGTGAAGTTGGGCATAAACACCAGTACTTTTGACTTATCTATGTTCAATTCCAGTAGTAGCTCTTTGCATTTAGACATAAAAATCACCAAGGCACTAAAAATGTAGCTGCACACAAAAATCACCAAGGATTTCTCCAGACCTTGTGGGGTGGTAGTCACTAACACTGCGTCATCCACATAAAACAGTGCCAGGTATTTGTTTGAAAGCATTTTAGGGCAGTCCTGGCACCCACTCAACAAAGCGTCAAATATTTCTTGTATATAAAAGTTGAATAAAAGGGGTGCCAGGTCAACCTTGCTTTACCCTCTTATTAACCGTAAAGGCTGTTGTGTTTTCACCCCACAGGCCATAACGGACTGAGGCACTATTTCCGGAGTATAACAGATTTATAATACTAATCAGATTCGAAGGAATTTTGACTGCTTTAAGGAGGCTACACAATCTTTCCCGGGAGAGTGAGTCAAAAGCAGTCCTAAGGTCTAGAAATGCTACGTACAGTTTAATTTATTATAGTACTGTTTATTTTTGAATTAGCATGTAAAGCACAAAGCATTGGTCAAGGGTGCCTTTATTCCTTCTGAACCCGTACTGAAGGTCAGTAATTATGTTATTGCTGTCTGCCTAATCTTGTATGTGTGTGAGGATTACTTTCCCGAAAAGTTTACCCTCACTGTCCAGTAAAGATATTGGGTGATAATTTACTGGGAGGTTCCTCCCACCTTTCTTATACAGAGGGACTATTACGGCCTTTCGCCATGACCCTGCGATTAAACCTGTCCTTATAATAGAATTAAAGACCTTACACAGGATAGGTGCCCAAATGTCCACCTCGTCCCTCAACAAATCGGCCGGAATCAGATCTGGGTCCGCTGGTTTTCCACGTTTCTGATTGTTTATGGCGCTTTCAACCTCAACTATGGTGAAACAGAGTTGGCCAACAGGTTGGGAAGGACCCACAGTACAAGGGGGTGGATACAGGGCTACAGAATTGTGGTCACGATAAAGGGTTGAGAAGTGCTGCCGCCAATCCTCTGTATTTATACAGCAGTTGAATATTTGATCACCTCTCAATTCCTTATCGCTGACCAGTTGCCTGAATAACACATTGTTCTTACATTGTAGGGAGTCATCCAGAGACCTCCCTTTGTCTAGCACAAATTCTTTTTTCCCCCCAATATCATACCTTTATTGTCTGAGCGGTCCTGACGTAACTTCCACTTGTCAAGCCCCTCCTTTGCTTCCACACCGTCTACTATCTTTCTTTTGGCCACCCGGCACTCCTCATCTTTGCGAATTGCCTTTTCTTTTATCTTCCCGGCAGGCACGCAGATACAGGGAAGCCTAGTTTCATTTAGCATTCTATAGGACTCCAGAAAGGTTAGATCATTAGGCTCGTTGTCGTAGATTACCTCAACTCTGTTGCAAATTGATGCATATAATGCTGGTTTGGACTCGCTTTCTAGGACTTTGACCAACTATATTCAATACTTGGCTGGGTTTTGACCCTTGGCAACTGGAAGGGTAGCCACTGTTGCCCTTGAGGCGCAATCCTAGAGGGAAGTGGTCACTCTCTGTTCTAATCTGTACTTCAAAGTCGGCGACTGTTGCCCAGTCCGCTGCAGGAATCAAGACATAATCTATAAGTGACGACCCATTATAGCCATTAAATGTTTTTTTTTTGCCGGCTGGTCTTTTTGGGTATGTCCATTGCAGGCCCTCAAATTTAGATTATATAATAAACATGTATCAATAATGAACATTAGCACATTATACAATCTGATCCATAGATCACCCATTTTGCAGACCATGTACCTGCTGTAAATGGATGAACTATTTAGGAAATAAACTGATCAATGCTGATTTTCTTTTTAAACTATCCACAATGCAATGCCATCTGGTCATCACTAAGAACATCTTTTTCCTGTGCATCACTCCTTCTTGTTGTGGGAATTAAACCAATTGGTGCCATATCAGCAACCCGAGAACTGGTACTATTATTCAACTGCTGAATTATATTGTCTGGAGCTCAGATTATGCAATCTGTGGAATAGAATGCTGATGCACCATCTCTATGTCGGCCCAGCCTCCTGAAGCCTTAAATGTCAGCTAATCCAGCATCAATCTGATAGCTGAACTATCAACAATATATGGACCGCGACACAGCACTTTGCAGAAAATGGACATTACAACAATCCATGGGACATTACTGAATTGGAGCAGATCACTGTTCATCCCAGACAAGAGGGCCTCGTGCTACAATCGAAGAAGCCTGAGGTTCACTGGATTGACTTGCTGGGGCGCCTTTCCACAGCTGACAAAAGCGATTTCGTAAATATTTCCATTTTAATCTAATCATTACCCACATTCATCTGAACTGCATTCACTTTTTCCTTCATATTATTTGTTTGTTTTTTATCCCATTTTGATCTTTTAACGTTTTCACAATTCATGAATCACCTATCATTTATTTAAGTATTTTCTTCACCATGACACAATGACTACAATTAGATGGCTTTGTATTTTCTTGCAATATTTTTACTCTTTTTTTTTCTTGCCCTTGTTATTCCTTTCCATTTGCACTTCACCAACCATCCCTCTTTTCCCCATCCTTCCCTCAGCCATTTTCCCTTTTCATTACTATCCTATTTTAGTATTCTTAATTATACAGCTCCGTGGATTTTCCACTTTTCGATGTCCGTCTCTTCCATTCATTCTTTTTATTTCACCCTCACATAGTCTGCACTCTTTTTAACACATCATTACTTCAGTATTGATTTTCAAAAGCGCTTTACAATGCCACAATCCCATTGAAAAACGCTTTCTAAATCACGCCACTTGTGTTTCGCTGCAGTCTTATGTCTGTAAAATTAATTCTCTTGCCTCCTCTCGCGCTCTTTTAAAAAAAACATTTCCCGTGTCTGCTTTCATTTTCACTATACCATTGCACATTTTCACTCATGTCATTTATTAACATTAACCAAATGTTCATAGCAATTCTCGCTTAATTTTTCTTTTCTCTCAAATTATATATGTTTTCATTTTCTTTTCATTTTCTCAACCGCACCACATCTTAAAATGTCTTCTTTTTCCTCTGGTCAGCCATGTGTGCTTCCTTTTGATTGCTTCATGAATATTGTCCCGATGTTTTTTTGACCCTTCATTTCCCTATCACAGTCGGAATAGCACTTCCTGGTTTCGGTTACCATTGGAAGGAAATGCCACGAGCGGGCCCCACACCATTGCCTCGCGCACCCGGATGTGTGCATGTGCTTTGGACCCTGTGAAGAAGTCAGCATTTCCTGTGATACATTCAAGTATTGGTGGCAACTTAGTAAATGTTTACCTAGCCAGGTTTTACAGCTAGATCTTTGTTTGCTTTGTTTAAGCATTTTACAGCGGGCTCTTAGCACAATGGGCACTTAGCTCGAGCCATGTTGCACATGCATCTCCGGATGCATCTAGAAGGATTTGTTTCCTGAAAACATTTTCCATCTAGAAATTGACACTTTTTTGTCCCTTTAATTACACATTTAAAACCATATTCTGGATTGGCCCTGTGAATAGAAAAGTGTTCCCAGAGATTTGGGTGGCCTGGAGCTAACTGGGCCACAGCCCCTGAAGAGGCGTAAACAGGGCAGGGCAAGGCCCACTCAAAATCTGTAAATGGCCACTTAGCACCGCTGTGTGGGCATTTACAGATTTTAATGTCACTGTGGTGGGCCCAACTACATTAGCTTCAGGCCCCACTTGCTAGACAGTCCTGACTCTGACTCTGAGCCCCGGCTATCTCCAAAATCTGTCCTTAAACCTGCCACCACTGGAGCTCCCTCAGTCAGCCACAAGTAGCACCAACTGTGATATTAGCCAAGACCCCGTGAGTGGAGTAGGGATGGTGAAATTAACAAGTTGTGAATGAAATACAGGCAGCTATCTGCATACTAAACAAAAAACTGCATCTGGCTCCTGAAAGCGAAGGTTCTCAAAATGAATATATATGACTGGTAGATTGTCATCATTTTAATGGAATGGTGTGATCATAAATGAAATACCCATAAACGTTAGTATGCATTATGTAGGGTTGCATGTTTGAATCACTGAGACAGATATGTCAAATTAAAACATATATGTTTGTTCTTATCTTCCCAAAATGCTCCTGATTGTATGCAAAGCACCAACTAGTTTACATTGATGATATTTGTCCTCCTCCCCTTTCTCACTGATACATTCCTGGGTGATTAGAAGTGTGATGTTCGGAAGATGTGAGGGATATATTAACTCCTTGAGATCTGTCTTTCGCCAGGAATAACAAATTTAAAGTGGCATAGTCTTTAGTTTGGGAAAACTGGTGCTTCCCTAGCAAATATGTCCTTGCTATTTGCCCTTCCCTGAAGGGAGTGGATAGACACAGATAATTGCTGGGCGGGCATACAGAAGGTGAGAAAACTAAAAGAGCACTTAAGAGCTATTAATCACGCTGGGCCTGGGTCATTTATTTAAAGAATGAAGATGAGTCAGAAAGAGATTCATTTACAGACTGCAATTTATTTTAAAATGGACTCAAATGCAGATTTATGTACAATATGCAAACTGGATGCCAACAAGACCACCCAGACTATGCTTGCTGGCCTCATGATGTAATGCTATTTTGGTGTAGTTGGCCCATGCCTAACTCTCCTGCCACTAGGTTGAGCAGATTTTCAAGATGAAAAACAAGTGCGGCCAACAGCATAAAAGAGCGACAACCCCCTACAGCCCATACCCTCTAACCCTGCATCCCACAGTATTTCCAGCACTGCTCCTGCTCCTATAAATTGCACTCTTTTGTCTGTGGATATAAACTTATTAATAATAAAAAGAGCTTTTGCTTTGATACATGTTACAAGCCTTGCTGTTCAATGATTTAACAACTGGTCTCTGTGGCACAATCATTTAATGCGTGTGTCTGGAACCTATACAGTTGGGGTTTGAGCCCAGCCTACCATGGAAGAATTCTGGGGGTATTTTAATGTATACTTACTTTATAATTGTTGCCGACCCTCCCTTTCCCCAAAACCAAGACATGGTTTTTAAATTTAAAAAAACGGTTGAGATGGGGGACAGAGAGGGCCATTCTCTTCCCCACAGGGATAAAAGGCAGAGCATGAAGGCATACTTTGAGCAAGGACAAATGCACGAGGAAGCACCTATTCCAGGACGGCAGTTCAAACGAAAAAGAAAACCAGCAAGACCGGTAAGGACAACAAGGAGAGAAGTGTCCTTGCCCTTTTCGACCCAAACCTGCAAAGCCTCCATGAAAGGTATCATAAGACCGGGAACTACAGCTGACGTGTGGTGTAACAGATGTCAATGGTGCACAGGACCCTCCTGCACTGATAACCGAGGAGGTGAGACGCGCTTGCTACCGTACTACTGTCCTTGAATCCAGAAACAGAAGAAGTTTAGCACAACCGGTGTGTCGGAGGCAGAACCAATAGTGAACCGACAGTGTTGAGCGAAGGTTGTGTAAGGGATTTCAATCAGGCACACACCCAGGTCTCGCGTAGCATGTAGTGTGCAATGAAACCCTTATTTATTTGTGTCTATAAGTTCAATATTCTGAATGATATAGCACTCATATCACACACGTCTCAAAATACCCCCCAGGTCACACTGAACCAGGAATCGGGCTAGTTTGTAAAGGTAAACTTGTATTTATTTATTTAATATTCAAATCACACATACGTTTAATATATATATGGGGCAGCAATCACCTCACGGTGATAATACAATTCAGAAATAAGCAAAGCAATTGAATTCACTTATAATGAGGCAAAATAGAAAACACAGGAAAAAGAACAGTTTTGGGTTGTGAACAGATAGTGTTTAGGTTAATAGTTCCCCCTGCAAAGTACTGAAGTACAAATGAGCAATCCGACACAAATGTGAGTAACCAGCAGGTATTCAGGAATGAAAGACAATGGGGGTCATTCCGACCCTGGAGGTAGGAGGTAACGGCACTGGTAAGGATGCCGGTGCCGTTAACCCCCTACCGCCACATTCCGTGGTCTGACCAGCCGTCCTTAGCGGGACCCGTTAAGGGACCATGGAGCTAATAACAGGCACGTAATTTGCAGGCCCGTTATTAGCTCCTTCCCCATTCCCATTGGGCCCTATCAGGGCTCAAATGGGAATGGGGAATGGTTTTCTGAATGGGGATTTACAGGGTCCTCAAAGGTTGGAATGACCCGGTAAGTCCCCATTTCGAGACACCAGAACCGCGCCCGGGTTTGGAGGCAGCCATGGTGCTGCCTCCAAACTCGGAATGACACCCAATGTCTAGAGTTTAAATGCAATCTTCCCTGCCCAAACAAGAGACAAAACCGTTTTTGGAAAATGACACTTTTAAACTGACAGATGAAAATGGCTTTGTAAAATAATGCAAAAGGGTGCAAAAATGCTTAAATGGATAAAAAGTCTTACGAAAGCAACTCTAAGCAAATCCTAACACACATGAGCTATAATATAAACAACAGAAAACCCTTTAGATCAGAATGGGATAGAAGAAGCACTTTGAAATGGGGAAAAGACACGTGTAAACATTTGAACTTTGCAAATTCGCGGAAAACTTTTACTATGTGATATTGGAGAAAAACACAATGCGGTTTTTAGTTGTGGATGTAGCTAAGGGTCTTAGGTATCAGTGAGAGTTGAACTATCGTTTCTATCTTTAAAATTGAAGAAGCTATGGAGGTTTAAGTGAGAGGCATTTTTGCAAAATAGGCGTGAAAATGGAACCAGAATTTGGTTTTAAAAATGACAGATAAGTTTAATTACACTATATTAATTATTGTGGGGATGACAAACTCTGGATCAATTGAGCGCTGGTAGGGTGTGGTGGTCCAATGGTCGCTGTTGAGCGATTTGATCAATTATATGGTCCAGTCAGGTCATAGTGCCTCATTACAAGTTGTGCGGTAAAAATCTCAAATTACCGGCATGGCGCTCTTAACGTGTCCGCCCTCGCAAGAGGGCGCTAATAGCGTACCATTACGAGTACACGGACACGAGCATAGCGCCATGCCCGTAATGACCCTACCGCCATGCCGCTAAAGACCCCAAAAAGTCACTTACCGCCCTCGACGAAAGTGCAGTTAGCTCCTCCGCCCTCACGCTGCATGCAAATAGCTGTCACCGCTATTAGCGGTGACCGTTAAATTGCGGAACCGGAAATAGCGTCATCGCACAGGAACGGGAAAGAGCATGGCGGCCATCTTTAAAAACACAATCCATTGCCATTCACTGCCCCCTGGACCTGTTTTGAGTAGGTTGCTGTTGCAAAACATCCGGGACACCTTCAACATGCCCAAGGCATTTAAAAAAAGCACTGACAGGCAGCGCAAAGAAGAAATCACCTCAGAGGAGTTGAACATGTTGACCCAGACCCTGGCTGACAATGCTGAGGTTGTCTTTGCCAACGACATGCGGCGGCCGACACTACTGAAAAAAAGGGCCATCTGGGAAGAAGTTGCGATTAAAGTCAGTGCAGTGGGCACCAGCACCCGCACGGTGCGTGAGTGCAGGAAAAGGTGGGACGACCTCAGACTGCGGGGGAGGGCATCCTTTCCGAAAACCACCGAATAGCCACTGCAGGTGGAGCCGGTTCACCCATCAGACTAAAGGAATGGGAGGAGACCTGTGCAAACCTAATCGCAGTGGAATCCATTGAGGGAGTAGGCACTATGGAGCTAGGCGTGGGAACCACTTCGGATGGAGGTGAGTGTACACATGACAGGATGCTATGTGAATGTACTGTTCCCCCCAAATGTGAGCCCAGAATCGTCTCATGCATGGACACACATCCACACATGCATCCATCCCTGCCCATGGCAGTGTCAGACCCAAACACACACACATGCACACATCACCATAGACAAGTGCCAAACACAACCATGCATGGATGAGGCACTGAACTGACACATCACCTGCATCCACAACTATTAAGTCCCAATGGCCACAACTGCATTATTGATGTATCCTGCATGAAGTACATAGAAACGTAACCAATGCCATCCCCCTTCTTGTCCCTGACAGGCTCACATACAGATGGTGAGGATGCCGCAAATGCATCCCAGGCAACGCCCACAAGTAAGAGACCAAGGGCACAGGACTCTGAGGACACCCCCACGACATCTAGGGGCAAGGGGGGAAGGTGCCACATGATGAGTGTGAAGCTTCGGAGGAGTGCCACTGCCAGGATTGAAGTAGCCACAGCACCAACTAGATCCCCACCACCGCAGGTGAACCCACAACCACCAATACCAGCCACCGAGGGCCCACCATCAGCTGCGCCAAGCCCTGTAGGAGAGGCAGCCGTAGTGCATTACTACACATATCCATGTGACAGTACCAAAACATGTTCCTCAGAATATTTGGTTGATCAGATTCTGTCTCACAGCCCGACCCTCCTGCCCATCCCCTCTTGCAAGACCCGCATCCCCTTCACCTCCGTCCTCATCACCATCAGGTGCTTCTATTTCAACGTCAGGGGGCAGTGGCACATTCCGTCTGATACACATATTGTGAAGCATGACACATGCCATGGTGATCTTGGCCACCTTCTCATGGCCGTACAGGAGAGTTCCACCAGACCTGCTAATGCACCTAAACCGTGACTTCAAAAGGCCAAAAGTCTGCTCGATCACGATGCGGGTACGGGTATGTGCTCGATTGTATTCGTCTTCGTGCCTGTTCTGTGGGTTCCGTACAGGTGTGAGGAGCCAGCTCTTCAGGGGATAGCCTGCATCACCTGTATGGGGGAACGAATGAGGTCCTGTTAATGTTCACCTCAAGAGCGGCCTGTTCATATCACACAAATTGACATTGCATTGTGATTCAAGTACACAGTCAACAGCATACATGCAGATGGTCTGTGTGACAGCAATGTGCAAGTGTGAGCACGACCCTGCAAGTAGACATGCCCCATTGATGCCTTCAACAGTAATTGACATGTCCTGGGTGAGGCGAGGTCGTAGGTGTCCCTGGGCCCAGACAGATTTGGTTGCCATGCAGTGAGGCATCACTTCAGTGGTGGTAAAGGTGTGTGGTGAAATGCTATGTCTATGGCTAGGGCTGATCCCTTTGCATACCTCATAGGGCACATTGCATTATAGATGCTGTGCTGGACTGATTCCGGATGACTATCCTGATGGCACGTAGGAAATCTGTGTATTTTGTGGCGTGGAATGTTGTGCAATGTTTATGTGAATGGGTTTTTGATGTTACTAGACCTGAAATGTCATCTGTGTTGTGTGGCTCATACTCGCATGTCAGTTCAACTCAAGTACGTTGCGGCCTTCCCAGATGGACATTGGCGTACATCTGTATGTGCATTTTGCAGACAGACAACAAGCTACACCCAGTTGGAGCATCTCCCCCCCCCCATCACACCCAGTTGGATCATGTCTCTCCCCCCATCACACCCAGTTGGAGCATGTCTCTCCCCCATCACACCCAGTTGGAGCATGTCTCCCCCCCCATCACACCCAGTTGGAGCATGTATCTCTCCCCCCCAAACACACTGCCATGTGCTTGCCCTGCTACTCACCAAGTAGCCACGAACGTTGTGCGGTTTGTCGCTCCATGTAGCGTGGGATAGTTGAGTTCCGCAGGACCATGGAATCATGGGTTGATCCGGGAAATCGGGCACTGCAATGTGTGATTATCTTGTTGGCATCAGATACCATTTGGACATTGATGGAGTGGAATTGCTTCCTGTTTTGGTAGACCACTTCATTGCGATGTGGGACCACCAATTCCACATGTGTACAGTCGATGGCCCCAATGCAACTTGGGATGCCTGCCAGTGAATAGAAGCCAACTTTGGTGTTTGTAATCTCCTGGGCAGTCCGTGGCATGTATGTGTGTTCAGGTGCATGCTTCAGGAGGGCATCGAGTACCTGATTCAGCGTGCGTGAAAATACTGGTTGGGAGATGCCATGCATCTGGCCCACTGTATGCTGGTAGGTGCCTGTGGCCAGGAAATGGAGCACAGTCACCACCTTGAGTAGAGGGAGGATGGCAGTTCTGATGTCTATGAGGCTCACAATATCGTCGTGTATCATGTCCACGATGCTGGTGATGGTATCCCGGTCCAGACGGTACAGGGTGTGGATCTGCTCAGGGGTTAGGTTAAATGGACTGGCTCTGATCCTGGGGATTGGTGGGTGCCTCTGTTGTATGATTAGGTGCCGTGGTGGTGCTTGCTGTGCCTGTCTTGCCCTCTTCCTCCTCCCCCTGCGTCTCCTTTGAGCTGCCTGTTGTTGTTGCAGCTGTGCTGCAATCATGTCCTCAAGCCCATGTAATGCTGCTAGTATTGGAACCATCTTGGTGTGGGAAGGGGTTTGTGAATGGGTGTGGTGTGCTCCTTTTGAGCTGCCACTGTCTCCATTGCCTCCACCTGTGCTGATTGTGTCCACCTGTGGCAGGTGGGAACACTGCTCAGTTCTCTCAACGTGTGGTTCGCGATGCTGGTATTTGCGGTAAGGTGTTTTGGGGGCTTTACCATGCTGCTACTGGCATGTCCGCTCGCCTTGTGATGCTGTGCTAATAGCGGCATGGCGTAATTTACGGGCTGGTGGGTCGCGCGCATGCGGACTGCCCGCTATTAGTGGCACCGTACTTTGCGGTGCTGCTAAAAGCGATGAGCCGGGTCATAATTTGCATGGGGATTTAACGTTGCCGGTATTCCATTACCAGTAACGTTAAATCCATACCACCTACTGTGTAATGAGGCCCATAGTCATTAATTCGTTTATTTTTGGTTAGTTAGCACCAAAGAAAACATCATTGTAGAAATGAATGACATGTTTTTGACATGGTAACTCGCTACACAGCCGACGCGCATTTCAACATAAGTCTTTTTCAAGGCTGCGATTTGGTGATGTTGTGATGTGCACCGTGAAGTGACATAGTGATACCCATTGTTATTTATATATTCCATTCAATATGCATGTATTTAATAATAGTTTCAGTAATGAGGATTGGAAGCACATTGTGGCGACAGATTGGTAATTAGCAAAACCTGTGATCGTGAGTGGTGGTGACGGGGTGAATAGCAGGACAGAACATATAACAGTTGATGGTTACATTTAGGCATGACGAGATGTGTTACAGTTAAAGTAAAATTGAAGCAGAGTAAGAGACAATGTACCAAGGGACAAAGGAAAAGGAGAGTCAATTAGTTGAGTCAAGGGCCAATAGAAATTGGTATGATAGCCTCGTTGAAGAAATGTAGAAGAAGCAGAGTCTTACCCAATTGAGTTAAGGGGTGGACTTCAAAATGCTGAAAGCTGGTCCTCCCAGGGAAGGGCGCCAGGGGGGCTGGATAGCCGATCTGAAAGGTAGATAGATAGGGTTCTCAGCAGGGATGGGATCCATGGACGAATGGCCGATATTAGATAGATATCAAGCGGGAGAGGTAAGGGTGCTAGGTTGTAGCAATAAGGCAGGAGGCCGGGGAGGGACGTCTATGCGGGGGCGTCTGATGGGAGGCTTACCGTAGGCCGGGTTCGGCGAGTTCATTGCGTGCGGCCGTTCTCGGAATTCCGTGTGCTGTGGATCAGCCCTACTTGCGGGAATTTATAAGAGCATGGCGCGGATTGGTTGGTTCATTGAGTGGTGTGATTGGTCTGAAAAGGCCGTCCCGCGAGTTGGGAACCTGTCATGGATTACGTCACAGGGGTGAAATTAGAATATAGGGGAATTGCCCAGAACGAGCCTGATCAGGATTGGTACATGGAAGGAAGTTTACAACAATTGTGTCCATAATGCATGTGTAGGCAGAAACTCTCACAGGTTTATGTACGAATGATTACAGGAAAATATGGAAATCATGGTCACTATTTAATCCAAAAGTAACAGTGCAATATTTGCATATCAACTTTGCTTCTTTCTGGTGTAGTTGTAGTTCTCTATCTCTGCCCCTTATGTCGGTTGCTATTTTCTCCAGTCCCACGAAGGTGATGTCTTCCTTGTTGTCCCACTGGTGTTCTTCCTGCCAGTGTAATGCCAGTGGATATATGGTGTCCTAGGAATGTAGGGAATTGAGTTGTTCTCTGATCATTGTTCTGAGTTCTCTTTAAGTACTCCCAATATATTTGCAATTACATACACAGTTAATAGCATAAACCACAAATTTGGATCTACAGTTGATGTATTCTCTGATTGTATGTGTGTCACTGGTACTAAAAGTCAAAGTCTTGGTTGTTGTAGCGAATTTGCACATGGAGCAGTTTGCACACTTGTAGAAGCCCACTGGTTTGTTGCTGGTGAGCCAGTTGCCATCAGTTTTTTGGAATAGGCGCCATGAATGATGGGCTAAGGATGTTTTTGAGTGTTCTGGCCTTGGTATAGGTTAGGATTGGCTTGTCTGGGATCCATGCCTTAATATCTTCATCTATTGATAAGATATGACAATGTCTCTTCAGAATCTTCTGTACTTGATGGCTATCACTACAGAACTGGGTAATGTATCTTATTAGGCTGTTGTTTGTTGCCTGTTTGCTGGTGGGTACCTTGGGAGTCAAAAATGAGCTGCGTTCTCTACTGTTAGCCATAGCTATGGCTGTTCGTATTGATTGGTCCGGGTATCCTCTCTCATGAAAGCGTCTGCTAAGTGTTACACATTCGTTTCCATATGATGGCCGGGTGCTGCAGTTCCTTTTGGCTCGGAGGAATTCACCTTTGGGGATATCATTGATTACAGATCTTTTGTGGCAGCTGGATGCATGCAAGACTGAGTTGACTTCTGTCAGTTTCCTGTAAGTTGAGGTCATTAGTTCTGTGCCAACTGGCGTGATGGTGATATCCAGAAAGTCAATGCTGACCTTACGTGAGGTCCCCGTTAGTTCAATCCCAAAATTGTTCTCATTCAAATAGCATTTGAATGCCTCACGTTCTTCGTCTGTACCACACCAGATCATCAGGATGTCGTCAATGTATCGCATCCAAGTGTGGATCAGTTTGTTGAAGTCGTGGTTGGTGAAGGCGTGTCCTTGTTCACAATGGTGCATAAATAGGTTGGCCATTGAGGGTGCATATGTCACGCCCATGGCTATGAATTTTGTTTGCCTGTAGTATTGTTGGTCAAATAGGAAGATAGTATTGGTCAGTGAGAATTCCAGAAATTCTTTAGTAAGTTCCAAATGTGACAAGAATGAGGCTGATGCTTTTGTGAAGGCATAATCAATGGCCTTTAGGGCTAGTCCGTGGTCTATGGATGTGTAAAGGGCTTTAACATCCAGAGTTACCAGAGTGTAGTCTTGGTTCCACACGATATCCTGCAAAATTAGTAGGGTTTGCATTGTGTCACGTAAGAAGGTTGGTATCTTTGGGACCTCAGGTGCCAGGACGTTGTTGATGTATTTGTTCAAAGGTTCCATTACCCATTCTATTCCACTCAGTATTGGGCGTCCTTCTGGTATGGGGTCAAATATCTTTTGGATTTTAGGCAAAAAGTAGATCGTCGGCATCCTAGGGTGTGATAGGTGTAGGTATTTCATTTCGTCATCTGACAATAGTCCATGCTTGTGCCATTTGGTCAGCAGGCTGCTGGCTTCCGTTAGGATTTCATTTGTTGGGTTCTTACTTATGGTGTCATAGCAACCAGGTGTAGTCAAATGGATGAGGGCCATTTTTACATAGTCAGATCTGTCCATTATGACCACGTTGCCACCCTTGTCAGCTTCCTTGATTATGATTTGGTGGTTTTCTTGTAGTCTCTTGAGTGCGAGTCATTCTTGACTGGTAATGTTATCTTCTCCTCTTGAATGGTTCATTTTCATGCGGTCCTGTAACGCTTGGAGGTCTCTTGTGACCGCCAGGCTAAAAATGTCTATCCCCACTATATTAATTACTATGAAAAAGAGGAGGCCACACATGAAACTTCACAGCTACGTGGCCAGCGCAGACAGTCTTGTGGTGGATACTCTGGGATTTACTTTAGTTACTCAAAATCACTAAGGAGTTATGGTTTTAAACACAGATGAGAAAAATCAGTGCAAGAAGGATTATAACAATACTAGGTTTCTGAATTTAAAGATGGGATGGGTTGAGATTGGGATAATACAATGCAGATATACTATGGGTCACTGTCCTACCTAGTAATACTTACAGTCCTTTGTAATTAAATTGGACCGTCAGCTCTGATCGTTGGATCGGGCAGGTCTACCGGCAGCAGGGCACCTCCGGAGGGATTGGATCAGCGGCTCGGTTCTGGTCAATTTTGGACTGCACCTCAGACTGGATTTGATGGGCCCATCAGGTTACTGGATATGGCAGATCACAGGATGCAAGTTTCAGCGGGCAAGCCTTAATGGTAGCAAGCCAAGCTGAATCAGAATTATTCTTTGAAATTTTGGATATTTGAAATTGGGTCAAGCTAGCAAGAGTTCAGCAATGCTAAAGTCTAGATTCTGCAAAGAAATCTGGATCGTCAAAGAATTCTGGAGTCAGCTACAAGATGAAGAGTTCTCGAACAAGGTGCTGCGCGGACATCTGGATGGGTTCTGGAATCAGTGTGTTTTATGTGTTGTGAAGTTCCTATATTTATACTGTCAAATGCCATACCTCAGTTTATGGTGTGGGCAGAATTTCAAAAACACACCCCCACGGATGTGAGTGGCTGCAGGCACATGCTTTGTCCTGGTTGGTGTTCTGAACACAGCTGTCGTCTTTATGATGCGATTCAGAAACACCCACATTGATTTTGACCACAATTTAGCTTTCCCATAAATACAAATTTTTACAATTATGCCCACTACTAAAATCAGACACATGCATTGCAATTTTTATGGTTTATCCTGACGTCCAATTTCCATCCAGGTGAGAGCTGTCTTTCTCATTCCATGGGATTTCATCAATTTTAATCCTACCAGTTTGGATTAATAATTTCTAATTCGGTACACCTCTGGGCGCTTATCAGTGGATCACATACATACAATCTTAGGCTTGCAACTTTAATAGTTCTGCTACCATAAGGATTTTTTCGTAATTTTGGTACCTTAAGTGGTACAGATTTCAGCAATGCCTTAAAAGCATTGGCCTAAAATTAGGTTAACATCTACCAATCTTTAGATTTATACTCCTTCAGGTTGCACAGTTAAAGAGATGCAAACTTAATCCCAAATACAGATTTAAACACCAAGAAGTTCAGAGTTTTTTTCTTTTTATCCTTTCAACAAACAACAGCTGTCAGACCCCTTTGATCAGGGTGGGGTGTAGAGTGAGGCATCCTGTCCCTCCTCTTCCTGGAGGGGGACGCTCCCCTGTAGAGATCAGTTGGGCAGCTTGCCATTGTTCTTGGCTCAGACAGAGACAAATGTCTGAGGCTCTCTTTGTTTTCATTATGCGGGAACCAATAAGCAGCCATTAGCCTTCCTGTAGCAATTGAGGGGCCGATTCATGGAACAAACGTGCGCCGAAAATCTTGGCCCAAGCAGGCACAAGCATGAAAAAACAGGCGCTAACCCGAGTGTGGCGCACACGGGCGCACACGTCATTGCAACAGCTCAAACGCTGTGCGTGACGCGCACAGGGAAAGTGCACAACATCCGCGCACACACCAAAAAGGGAGCGGGACATGGGGCGTAACACGCGGAATGGGGAACAACGCATGAAAAAGAAGGTGTAACTGGGGAAGTATTGCTGGGAAGTACACGGAACGCCCACCCACACGCGAACCACACGTATTCATGGAATCGAATAGGGCAAACCCGCGCACGGGCAAAGACACGCACAGGCCTAAACATGTCCGCCACACAAAGGCAGGCTGTAGCGTCCCTGTGCATTACAAAAGTGTGCGCAAATAAAAAGCATGTATATACAGCTATGATGAATGTCCCATACTGTGGCCCCCTAGGATAAATGATGTGCACGCAACACACAGGCACCCCATAATTAAGAAGAAAAAGAGACAAGCGCCCCCCAGTAGCCCACGTGCATGCAAAAATGACAGACGTAGTACGGTGTGGAAGCCAGGAGCCCAAAAAAAACGTACGCGATCAACAGGCAGTCCAGTATGGCCGTAAAAAAAAAGGGGTACGCGACAAACAAGACACCCGCTGTGTGAAAAATAGCATGTGCGTGTATTTCAGGGGTGCGCAGGAAATTTTACACGCGAAAGGGCCCTGTGCGAGTGTGGTACGTGTATTACTGGGGTTCTCGGGTAGTTTCACACGCGATTGGCCCTGTGTGAGTGGGGTACGTGTATTACTGGGGTTTGCGGGAAGTTTTACATGCGAAAGGGGCCTGTGCAAGTGGGGTACGTGTATTCCTGGGGTTTGCGGGAAGTTTCACACGCGATTGGCCCTGTGTGAGTGGGGTACGTGTATTCCTGGGGTTCGCGGGAAGTTTCACACGCGATTGGCCCTATGCGAGTGGGGTACGTGTATTACTGGGGTTCCCGGGTAGTTTCACACGCGATTGGCCCTGTGTGAGTGGGGTACGTGTATTACTGGGGTTTGCGGGAAGTTTTACATGCGAAAGGGGCCTGTGCAAGTGGGGTACGTGTATTCCTGGGGTTTGCGGGAAGTTTCACACGCGATTGGCCCTGTGCGAGTGGGGTACGTGTATTCCTGGGGTTCGCGGGAAGTTTCACACGCGATTGGCCCTATGCGAGTGGGGTACGTGTATTACTGGGGTTTGTGGGATGTTTTACATGCGAAAGGGCCCTGTGCGAGTGGGGTACGTGTATTCCTGGGGTTCGCGGGAGGTTTCACACGCGATTGGCCCTGTGCGAGTGGGGTACGTGTATTACTGGGGTTCGCGGGAAGTTTCACACGCGATTGGCCCTGTGCGAGTGGGGTACGTGTATTACTGGGGTTCCCGGGTAGTTTCACACGTGATTGGCCCTGGGCGAGCGGGATACCACTCACCTTCTGCCTTGTGTGTAGAAGAACGCTAGCCAACACCCACTCGCTGTGGGGTAATAGCGTGTGAACCCCAATGGCTGGAAAACACACACCCGCACCCCACGAAAAGCACATACAGAGCAATGGAAAGCCACGTGGAATCTTCAACCCGTGCCAGGGCAACACCCGTGCGCGATACATCAAAGACGCGCTTACGTGCTAAGGGGCTTTGGTCCAATGAAATTGCATACGTGTGCTGACGCACTTATGCGCTAAGGGCCTTTCCTCAGATTTCACACTGACATGCACTTTTTTCACATGCCAATTCACTCCGTATCAAGCTGGCCACGTGTACACACATGGAAGACCATGCTCCTGCTCTGAAGGCCATTTTCCTGCCCCCTAGAGCCCCGAGCACGCTCCCTCCTGCCATCTGCTGCTGCCTGACTGTCTGCTGCCCACGTGCCCTGCTATTTGGTGCCTGCCCGTCAGCCAGGGTTCCAGTTGCTGTGTCCACCCCTGCTGGAACAGAAGACTCCCGACTGGGATACCATCGCTCCACAGCCCAGCCCCAGGACCCAGTTGCCCACCCACGTGTGCCTCGGGGGTCGCCATATCGGGGCAAACACCATCTGAGACCACTGGCAACCCCCAGCCAGAGAGGCAGAGGGCCACCAGCTTCAGTGTGAAGGAAGTTGGTGTCCTGGTGGAGCATGTCCTGGGGCATTATGATGCCCTCTTTGGAACATCACGCGCCAACAAGGAAGGACAGGAGAGGATCTGGGACGACGTTGTGGTTGCCATCAATGCGGAGGGGGTGGCAACCCGTGACATCAAGCACGTCAAGAAGCGCTGGGAGGACTTCAGGTCCAGGACCCTCCACAAGGCCCAGCGTCTCGCGGAGGGGGGGCCGGGTCAGCATGAGTAACATCCAAATGAGGGTCCTGGAACACGTATGCCCAGCGCTCCACGTCCAGATCCTTCAGAGTAAGACCCATCTGGAGTTGAGCGGTAACTGGCCAAGCATTGGTGTGCGAGACAGGGCATGTTGCAGTGTGCTGGTAGTCTGATACTTGCCTGTATGTGTGACATGGGCCATGTATGGATCTGTGTGTGCAGGGACATCATGGTCATGCATGTGAGACCAGTAATGTGCGAACCACATGGTTGGTGCATGAGTTCCAATGCTACATGGGAAGCTGTATGGCAAATGCACACATGAAAGCATGCCAGTGTCTGTTCTTGCACATGGTGGGGGTGTGAGGGATGGGTGCTGCTGTCATGTACATGTATGGTGCACATGTGTATGTGTCTGAGAAGTGTGTCTGTGACTTTGATACGGCATGGATTCATGACACATGTCCGTGATAATGTGTAGATTCACTCATGCAGTGCGGTCACTGTTGTATGCACTGTGTCTATCCACTGTGTCTGTGGTATACAAGGCATGATGCATGACCCTCCGGTGATGTGTGTGCATGGGATCAGTGTGAGCCAGGATGCATGTGAGTTTGAAGGCAACAGCCCTTGTACTTGGATGCTGATGTTGATTGCAGGCGCCATGCCTGTTTATGCATGTGTGTTGGGTGCATTCACCCATGTGTTGTGGAGGGACAGGACGGAAGTGCCATTAGACACTGCCACTCATGTGTTATTGCTTCCTGTCTAGGGGAATATTGTACTGTACCCTGATGCTTGTGTTCTATGTCTCCCTCTACGCAGTGTCAAGTGAAGAAGAGGGCGGAGACGGCGCTGTGGAGCCAAGCGGCGGGGATGCCTCCACTGGGCGGCGACGCAAGGCCCAGCCACCCTCCCAGGACTTGCCAACATCCGGGAGCGAGGGGGCTGGTGCCGTGTCTGCCACTAAGGCTGTGGCGGAAGGGCCGGGTGAGCCCCCTCAGGGGCTTGCAATGGCGGAAGATGGAACGGAGACATCCAGGTTGGTGGTCTCCACAGAGGAAGAGGAGATCACTACTGAGCCGCACATGGGGCCTGGTGGGGGTAGTACCACTGGTGCAAGTGGTGCAGTCCAGGGCCAGGGTCAGGAGGCAGCACAGGTCACCGCAGAGGGGCCTGTGCATGTCCCTGTCCTTGACCCTGTGACTGCACCACCATGCACCAGCAGGGAGGCCCCATCCCAGGCCTGTCTGCAGGTAGGGGAGAGTGCCATGTCATCTGCCTCTCCACTACCTGCAGACGAGGGGTCCCATGAATGTATGGGCTCCGTCCTGATTGGTGTTGCGTTGCACACGCGTAACATTCATGATGATGTCCATTCTTCCTGGGCAGAGAACGCACGCTATCACGAAGAACAGCGTCGCAACGTGGCACTGTTGGGAGGGCTCCTGGTTGGTGGGTTCCTACATGTGACGCGCACTCTGGCGGACCTCTCCTCCTCTATGGAGACTATGCGCCAGTCATTCTCCTTGCCGTCTTCCAGCCCAGATTCCACCAGGGCCCCCTGTGGACCTGGCCCGACCAACACAGCCAGCTTGGTGGAGATCCCATCCCTGCCACAGTCGGGAGTCGGCGGTCCAGCAGGGGTGGACACCACAACTGGAGACCAGCTGATGGAGAATGTGCAGGCATCATCCGACAGGGCACATGGTCAGCAGCAGCAGCAGGAGCAGGCTCTAGGTGGGAGCAATGATGGCTCGGGCCATCAACATCAGGGGGGCAAGCATCGCCAGAGGGCAGGAGGACCCTGGAATGGATGTGTCTTCCGTGTGGCTGCGGTTGGGCCAGAGCATAGATGCGGACCGGCGGCGGGCGGAAGAAGCGTGGCTCACCATGGTCAGGGCGGAGTTCTCCATGCGTCGGGCGTTGTGGCGGGCAGAGTGCCTCGAGGCGACTCGCAGGGAGTTGGAACAGGCCATGAGTGCCTCCCTGCGAGACCTCGGGGCCAGGGCAGAGGCCCGCCTCCGGGACATCGACATGGAGTTCAATGATGCCCTGCCCGGGACCCCACAGAGTGAGCCGCAGGACTTGCCCACCGCCATTGTATATAGTTAGATAGTGTTAGATTTCCTTTGCTTTTCTTTTTTATTTTGGTTGTGCTTGGACAATCCACCACATTTTTTTATATAGTTTTTTATTAGGTAGTAGTTTTGGTAGGTTTCATTTCATCAGTTGGGCTCATGGACCCTGGATTGTTCATTTGTACATAGTTCACCATTGGATTATTCTCATTTTTTTTATTTTCACCATGGAGCAATGGATTTCACTTTCTTTTTTCCCTTGGATTTGCTTTGTTGGACTGTGACTTTGGACACCATTTCTTTTGGATTTCTTTGGATTATGATTTCTTGTTTTTTATTCTTTTATGGACATGTAGCATTTCTTTAATTATTCCCATTGTTGTGTGTTTTCTATTAATTGCATTCATGTTGTGTTTAATACATTTTTTTCTTCATACTTCGATGTGTGGTATTATCTCATTGGTTTCATGCATGTCATGATATGGGTTTTCACATTCACTTGCACCCATTGTGTGTGTGTGACGGACATGTGTTCATTTACATACTTGTCTTTGGGGTTGTATCATGTAATTGCCTTTTCTATGTGGGTGGATGCAATACTTGGTTGGGTCTTTTGGCTGGGGAGGCTGGCCATAAGGGCCATGATTGAGGATCGTCATGACGTGGGGGCAGGGGAACATGAGTGGGGGCCTGCTGGCAGGTGCCCTTCACTTCTGGGAGGTGTGGGTGCAGGGGGACATGAGTGGGGGCATGCTGGCAGGTGCCCTGCACTGCTGGGGGGTGGGGTGGAGGGGGACATGAGTGGGACAAGAGTGGGGGCCTGCTGGCAGGTGCCCCGCACTGCTGGGGGGGGGTGCTGGGGCACATGAATTTCTACATGAGTGGGGGCCTGCTGGCAGGTGACCTGCACTGCTAGGGGGTGGGGGTGCATTGGGACATGAGTGGGGGCCTGCTGGCAGGTGCCCTGCACTGCTAGGGGGTGGGGGTGCAAGGGGACATGAGTTGGTGATCAGTAGTGCAAGCTGACATGTGGCTTGGCTGGGGGGCATGCCCATGGTGGATGGGCTGCCTGCGGGACATGACCAGAAGTGCAAGGTGTCCCCTGTGGTGTGGGCTGCCTGCAGGGGCCGTGGAGGGTGTAGAGGGAACACCTGGGAGGACCCACACTGCCAATTCACATGTAGGACTCCCCACACACCCCCGAAATACACGTACCCTGCTCAAATCACGTGTGAGACTTCACGCGATCCCCAGTTATACACGTACCCCGCTTGCACAGGCCCTTTCGCATGGGAAATTTCCTGCGCACCCCCGAAATACACGTACCTGGATCCAATCGTGCGTGAGACTTCACGCGAAACCCAGTAATACACGTACCCCACTCACATAGGCCCTTTCGCGTGTGAAACTTCCCGAACCCCAGTAATACACGTACCCCACTCGCACAGGGCCAATCGGTTGTGAAACTTCCCGCGAACCCCAGTAATACATGTACCCCACTCGCACAGTCCCTTTCGCATGTGAAACTTCCCGCGAACCCCAGTAATACACGTACCCCACTTGCACAGGCCCTTTCGCGTGTGAAACTTCCCGCGCACCCCCGAAATACACGTACCCGGATCCAATAGTGTGTGAGACTTCACGCGAACCCCAGTAATACACGTACCCCACTCGCACAGGCCCTTTCGCGTGTGAAACTTCCCGAACCCCAGTAATACACGTACCCCACTCGCACAGGCCCTTTCACATGTGAAACTTCCTGCGAACCCCAGTAATACATGTACCCCACTCGCACAGGCCCTTTCGCTTGTGAAACTCCCCGTGAACCCCAGTAATACATGTACCCCACTCGCACACGCCCTTTCGTATGTGAAACTTCCCGCGGACCCCAGTAATACACGTACCCCACTCGCACAGGGCCAATCGCGTGTGACACTTCCCGCGAACCCCAGTAATACACGTACCCCACTCGCACAGGGCCAATCGCGTGTGAAACTTCCCGCGAGCCCCAGTAATACACGTACTCCAATCGCACAGGGCCAATCGCGTGTGAAACTTCCCACGAACCCCACTAATACACGTTCCCCGCTTGCCGTTCTGGTACAGGGTTAGCGCAGCCCTTTGCGCTGGATTGGGGATTTTGATGGCTTTTCCCTGCGCGAGGGGCGTTCTTGGGGGCGTAACTGGCTCTGCTGCAGGGTCGCTGCGCCACTGTGCGCCACGGCTGGTTTTGGTAGCTAAAATCCATGAATACGCTGTGCGCGGAAATGGATTTTAGCGCACGCGGCTGGCGCAGAGATTCACACGCGCACACTGTGCGCCAGCTGCGTGCGCCACTTGTGCGCTAAATTCTATGAATTACCCCCTGAGTGTCAAGCTGAAATGTGAATCTTTCCCAGGCTGGGCTGTAAGACCAGAATTAAATAGTTTATTAGCTCCAGACTGGGTTTCTTTAAATGAAAGTCTTTTCATTTCACATATAAAATACAAGCACAGTTTATAAGGGATTTGGACATTTAAAAGAATTAGTCCTTTACAAACATGGTTTAAACAGGCAGATTTTTCAATTTTAATCAGGAAACAGAAACACTTTTAAACTGGGTTTGACAACTAATTTTCTGATGCAGCTGTCAGTCGGTGAGGCCTGGATTCCTCAGACTGCACTGGAGAATCTATGATTTCAGCAACATTTCATTTCAATAGCTCACTGGGGAAATGACTGACATTAGCACCAAAACAGCACTTTGAAGGTTGCATTGATTAGGAAGCTCTATTTAAGGGCATTTTCAGATTTTAGCCCACTTTTGTGGCCTTGATTCATGTAACTGGTAACAGAATTCACTGGCCTTCTCCTGCAGGGAGTTCTGTTTTGACAATCGACTTTGCCTGTGTATGGCAAGGTGGTGCAGCCTCATTGTGATTTCTGAAACATGCGCAGTTTTTGCAGATTTAGCGCGCACGTGGGTTATTGCCTCTATTTTTGGCAGTTTTCTTTCCCCATTGGCAAAGGGGTGCAGTGTGGCGCATTGGCATGGATAAAAATATTCCACAGATCCCCCCCGACTCCAGCGTGATGTCCAGTCGTGAGGGAGTTGGGCAAGTGGGATTATCTTTCCTCCAGTCTATGTGAAGAAATCCGGTTGCTTCTCCTATCAGCAATGGATGCAACACGCTCTCCTCACTGGTTCTGGTTGGAAGTGTGGAGCGACACTCCGGGCTCTTGTCCCTTGTCCCCGGGGAGGTCCTCCTTGGTGATTAGGTGGTTTTTAGTTCCAGTGCTAGAAAACAGAACATAGCACGGTTATGGAAATTTCCCTACTACTGCTCCCTGAGGGTGTAGTGGGGCAGATGTATTCATTGAATACAATTTATAATATTCCCCACCTATATCTAATAATGGTCTTAACATTCTTTCCTTGTAAGTTCTCAATGAAAATTTAATAATTATTTTTAGATCTCTGGATTTTCCCCCTCAGGGTTTCCGGTAGGCTCCTCTAATTGCCGGAAAGTGTGCCTGGGATGGCAACTCTCTAGCTGGTTTATGTGGACCCACTTGTCTTTCCTTTCTGTCACATTTCCCTGGGGGATGCGGATTCTGTAGGTGAGGCCTAGGATGGTGACCTCTCCTCCATTTCTGAAATTCCATTTCCAACCGGAGCACTAGTGCTGACCGGAAGGTTTACTTTAGGATTGCCGGGACCCTGAGATTTACTCTCCAGTTGGGACCAGGCTTGACAGCAACTGGGGTCCAAATTAATTTAAAGTTGGTCATCCCTAGAAATTTGGATCATGCAACTGCTAAGCAGAGGATGTTTGGAGCGGGGCATTCCCAGGCCCCGTACCCATGGCTGCACTGACTCTACGGTGGGTAGGGTCTGGTCTTTTGGGATTTTTTTAAATAATACTTCGCTTATGAAGCTTTCTTCGCTATTCAAGTCAACTCGGGCGAGGACAGACTCCTTCCCGTCATTTAACTGAATCGGGAGGTAGAGCTGTTCACCCTTCTTCAGAATGCCAGCTAAGTTTTGTGCTGGTTTGAAATAAATTTTGGCTATGGACTTGGAATATTCTGATTGTACGTTAGTATACAGTTTCAATGTATCTCCTTCCAGGGTGGAATGCCACTTGAGACTGGAGGGAGGATGATTTGCAGAAATGGAGATGAGTTCCCATCACCAGTTTGTTGTCCCACATCTATGATGGTGACGTCGGGTATGTCATTGTTTTGAAGGTAGAACTTAATTTGGTCCAGTTTTTGTTCAACCATGTGGCATGTGCCATTTAGACTAACATGGTTGGCACTTTGTTTTAATTTGATTGGCCTGTGAGTCTGGGTCCAGAGTACCTTATTCAGACAATCTATTACGGGAGACAGCCTACGGAGGATGTCATTCCCTAATAGACAGGGGGTTCACTCTGGCACCACGACTAAGACCGGGTGCTTAATTTTGTGTTGCCCAATTTTAATTTCCAGCTCTGCAGACCCTTCAACAGGAATTTCGTTTCTGTCAAAGTTCTGGAGCTGTCTAGGAAGAGGGGTGAGAGAAAATTGGTATCTGTCCCCCCTTCCGGAATTTAGCTGCTCAAAGATCCTCTTTGACAGCAAAGTTGCTTGGGATCCAGTTTCCACCAGGGCTGGAATTGCACATTCCCCTTGCACTTGGATGGAGGCGTAGAATCTACCTTCCATCTCATCCAATGGGCAAAGGTAATGGGTGTTCTTGGTAGGCTGGATGGTCAATTGACTTATTTCTGACTCTGACACCGGGGTAGCTGGGTCAAGAGACAGTGTTGGGGTTGGGGGATCTGGCAAAGAATTTTGACACACCACTATTTGGGTAGTTTTGGGCTCCTTTTGTTCTAGTTCTGGGCTGCCCCCCACTATCTAGAGGCAGTCAAGAGAAGAGGTTGGTGAGGTTTGGGGTTCCTCTTGTTCTGGTTCTGGGTTCCCCCCCTTGTAGGAGGCGGTCCCCAGAATGAAGTTGGGTGGTTTGGGAATCTGAACACACAATTTTGTACTCAGTAATTTGAGGAGTACCGGGCTCCTTATTTTCTGAGTCAGGGCTGTCCCCCCATTTTTGGAGACAGTCCCCAGCATGGCTTTGGGGAGCTAGCGAATTTTCTTTCTCTGGATCTGGGCCACCCCTCCCTTTTTGGAGGCAGTCCCCAGAATAGGTTTGGGCATGATCCTGTGTGGGAGCTTGGGGATCTGCAAGAAAAATTGGACAGTTGGGATTTTTTGGAGGCAGTCACCAGAATTTGCTTGGGCAAGGTGATTTTCTGGTTTGTCATTCTGGGGTTCAATGATGGCCGGTTTTAACTCAGTCCCCACATTTACCCAGTCTGGATTAGGATCTCTCAGGACCCATTTTTCTTTGGGAGGAGTTCCCCCATCCCTGAAGGAGAAGATCCCTTTCCCAGAATCCTCTGAGGACCCCTCGCCTTCAAACTGGAAGACTCTAACCTCCTCCACAAAATGGGTCTTTTTAGACCCTTTATTTCTCCTACCTGCCCTCTGTTCCTTAGGTTGCAGACTTTCGGGGCAGGAGATTCTGGTTCCGGTTCCTGGTTTTCCTGGGGTTGTTCACAAGTGGGGAAGGAAGCTTCCTCTGAAGCTTTACCCCACCCTTCCCCCTGTGCCTCCTCCCTGGGAACTGGTGGGTTGTCGGTGTTCTCTCCCCGTCATTGCTCTGGAGTACCAGACCCTTGGTTTGAGGGGTTCTGAGTCGCCATGTTCATCTGAGGGTTCTGCTGAGCCCTCAACATGCGACCCAGATCCTGTGACAAGTCCTGGACCTGGCACTCCAGTTGGGACACCCGCTTTGGCTGGTACAGGGGTCTCCGGTCCATCCTAGGTGGATCACGGGAAGGGTAACTGTCCCTTCTCCCATAATACCCTTGGTAGGGATTGTTCTGGTCCCCCTCCACCCTTGGCCGCCCCTCTCCCGGATTGGACTCTGCGGGCTCAGGAAAGTGGGGAAAGAAAGGAGTGTTGTTTTGGGGGTTGAAGTTTGGTGGGTACCGGGAAAGAAGCTCAACCCGGCATTTGGGGGATTACTGCCCTCCTGGGGAAAGTTAGGAGGGAAGTTTCCTGGGTTAGCAGCTAACTGGTTGGATCCCCCCCTTGGGCTGGGGGAGTCCACACATAGCCCAGGATGGGTCTGTTGCCCTTGCAACGGGGGCTGATATAATGAGGGGAGTTAGGGGTCCCATTTGTGGGATTACCTCCCTGGCTACCTGTCTGGGATTGGCCCGAGGGCCTTCTTGTTCTTTGGTTAGGAGGATTTTACACAGGAATATTTTTGGGCCCCCCATCTCCAGATCTAAAATGGGGGCAACCTTCACATCTGCCAGTTTAGCAGCAGCAGGGGTGTTGGCTGGTTTGGGGTTTTTATTTGTATTTTTATTCTCTACCGGTTTCTGCACTTCATAAATACGAGTTGCCTGTTCAAGTGATCTATTCTCGTGAAAGTCCCTCACCAACTGGGTCATGATGTATTTAGGGTGTGCATGAAAAAAGGTATTAATGAACTCCCTACTGTCTTTGCGCACCCTCATGGCGGTCTGCACAAAGGCACGTTTTCATTTTTGCAGAAATTCTTGTGGGGCATGCTCTTCCCCACATTGCAGGTTGTAGGCCACCTTGCGGGCCTCTTGGGGGTCCCTATGTATGGAAAAATGTTTTAAGATGGGCGCCCTTAAATTTTTTTTAAGATGGACCATCTTGAATGGTTCTGATTTCCAGCCCCACAAAGAAGGTGGAGTATTCAGGGGAAAAAGTCCATTTGGCATATTGAATGCAACTCTGGCTATCTTTCAAATGGAAAGTATCCATCATTTGCTCATATAACTCAAGGTGCTCCCAAACTGAATACTTGCCATTTTTATGATAGGGAGTTATGACGCTCCTAATGGCCTTGATCTGTTTCAGGGGATCTTTCAGTAGGGCCCTTTTAATTTTGTTGGCCTTTTTAGTCTTAGTCACCCATGTCCACTCATCCTCTGACTCAGAGGCACTGCTACAGGAGGTGGCTATCTGATCCTCTAGGCTCTCCCTGATTCTGTGATCTTGGAAATGGCTTGCAGAATGTGGGGGCCTAGTTTCCTGAGACATGTGATGCTCAGAAGAGTCTTCTGACTCTCCCTTGCTCCCAGGATTGGCTGAGTACCCCCCTCCCCCACTGCCCTATCTGGGAAGAGGTCTTCAAGATACTCACAGGCCGATTCATGTATTTCCTCCCAAAAGTGTCGCACGCGCCTGGCGCACAGCGTGCACGTGCGAATGTCTGCGCCAGCCGCGTGCGATAAAATCAATTTCCGCGCACAGCGTATTCATGGATTCTCACCTCCAAAAGCAGACGTGGCGCAGAGTGGCGCAGCGACCCTGCAGCAGCGCCAGTTACGCCCCCAAGAACGCCCTCGCGCAAGGAAAAGCCATCAAGATCGCAAAACCATCGCAAAGGGCTGCGCAAACCCTGCACCAGTTAACCGGACTGGCAAACAGCAAACGCAAAGCGAGGAACGCGTATTACGGGTGTCGGGAACAGGGAACACGCGTGCGCGAGAAGTTCCACACGCGATCTGGCCTGGGGGAGCGTGTGCGTGTATTTCAGGGGTGCGCGAGAAGTTCCACATGCGATCAGGCTGGGTGCGTGTATTTCAGGGGTGCGCGAGAAGTTCCACACGCGATAGGTCCTGGGGGAGCAGGGTACATGTATTACAGGGGCTCGCGGGTGGTTTTAAACACGATCGGGCCTGGGGGAGCGGGGTACGTGTATTCCAGGGGTGCGTGAGAAGTTCCTCACGCGATTGGCCTGGGCGCGTGTATTCCAGAGGTGCGTGAGAAGTTCCACACACGATTGGGCCTAGGGGAGCGTGTGCGTGTATTTCAGAGGTGCGCAAGAAGTTCCACACGCGATCGGGCTGGGCGCGTGTAGCACAGAGGTGCACGAGAAGTTCCACACGCGATCAGGCCTGGGGGAGCGTATACGTGTATTTCAGGGGTGTGCGAGTAGTTCCACACGCGATTGGCCTGGGCGCGTGTATTTCAGGGGTGCGCGAGAAGTTCCACACGCGATCGGGCTGGGCGCGTGTAGCACAGAGGTGCGCGAGAAGTTCCACATGCGATCGGGCCTGGGGGAGCGTGTGCGTGTATTTCAGGGGTGCGCGAGAAGTTCCACACGCGATTGGCCTGGCGCGTGTATTTCAGAGGTGCGCGAGAAGTTCCACACGCGACCGGGCCTGGGGGAGCATGTGCGTGTATCTCAGGGGTGCGCGAGAAGTTCCACACGTGATAGGTCCTAGGGGAGCAGGGTACGTATATTACAGGGGCTCGCGGGTGGTTTTACATGCGATCGGGCCTGGAGGAGCGGGGTACATGTATTCCAAGGGTGCGTGAGAAGTTCCACACGCGATTGGCCTGGGCGCGTGTATTCCAGGGGTGCGTGAGAAGTTCCACACGCGATCGGGCCTGGGGGAGCGTGTGGGTGTATTTCAGGGGTGCGCAAGAAGTTCCACACGTGATCGTGCTGGGCGCGTGTAGCACAGAGGTGTGCGAGAAGTTCCACACGCGATCGGGCCTGGGGGAGCGTGTGCGTATATTTCAGGGGTGCGCGAGATGTTCCACACGCGATTGGCCTGGGCGCGCGTATTTCAGGGGTGCGCGAGAAGTTCCACACGCGATCGGGCTGGGCGCGTGTAGCACAGAGGTGCGCGAGAAGTTCCACACGCGATCGGGCCTGGGGGAGCGTGTGCGTACATTTCAGGGGTGCGCGAGAAGTTCCACACGCGATTGGCCTGGGCGCGTGTATTTCAGGGGTGCGCGAGAAGTTCTACACGCGATCGGGCTGGGCGCGTGTAGCACAGAGGTGCGCGAGAAGTTCCACACGCGACCGGGCCTGGGGGAGCATGTGCGTGTATCTCAGGGGTGCGCGAGAAGTTCCACACGCGATAGGTCCTGGGGGAGCAGGGTACGTGTATTACAGGGGCTCGCGGGTGGTTTTACACACGATCGGGCCTGGGGGAGCATGTGCGTGTATTTCAGGGATGCGCGAGAAGTTCCACACGCGATCGGGCTGGGCGCATGTATTCCAGAGGTGCGTAAGAAGTTCCACACGCGATCGGGCCTGAGGGAGCATGTGCGTGTATTTCAGGGATGCGCGAGAAGTTCCACACGCGATCGGGCTGGGCGTGTGTAGAACAGAGGTGCGCGAGAAGTTCCACACGCGATCGGGCCTGGGGGAGCGTGTTCGTGTATTTCAGGGGTGCGCGAGAAGTTCCACACGCGATTGGCCTGGGCGCGTTTATTTCAGGGGTGCGCGAGAAGTTCCACACGCGATTGGCCTGGGCGTGTGTATTTCAGAGGTGCGCGAGAAGTTCCACACGCGATAGGTCCTGGGGGAGCAGGGTACGTGTATTACAGGGGCTCGCGGGTGGTTTTACACACGATCGGGCCTTGGGGAGCGGGGTACGTGTATTCCAGGGGTGCGTGAGAAGTTCCACACGCGATTGGCTTGGGCGCGTGTATTCCAGAGGTGCGTGAGAAGTTCCACACGCGATCGGGCCTGGGGGGGCATGTGCGTGTATTTCAGGGGTGCGCGAGAAGTTCCACACGCGATCGGGCCTGGGGGAGCGTGTGCATGTATTTCAGGGGTGCGCGAGAAGTTCCACACGCGATTGGCCTGGGCGCGTGTATTTCAGGGGTGCGCGAGAAGTTCCACACGCGATCGGGCTGGGCGCGTGCAGCACAGAGGTGCGCGAGAAGTACCACACGCGATCGGGCCTGGGAGAGCGTGTGCGTGTATTTCAGGGGTGAGAGAGAAGTTCCACACGTGATTGGCCTGGGCGCGTGTATTTCAGAGGTGCGCGAGAAGTTCCACACGCGACCGGGCCTGGGGGAGCGTATGCGTGTATCTCAGGGGTGCGCGAGAAGTTCCACACGCGATAGGTCCTGGGGGAGCAGGGTACGTGTATTACAGGGGCTCGCGGGTGGTTTTACACGTTATCGGGCCTGGGGGAGCGGGGTACATGTATTCCAGGGGTGCGTGAGAAGTTCCACACGCGATTGGCCTGGGCGCATGTATTCCAGAGGTGCGTGAGAAGTTCCACACGCGATCGGGCCTGAGGGAGCATGTGCGTGTATTTCATGGGTGCTCGAGAAGTTCCACACGCGATCGGGCTGGGCGCGTGTAGCACAGAGGTGCGCGAGAAGTTCCACATGCGATCGGGCCTGGGGGAGCGTGTGCGTGTATTTCAGGGGTGCGCGAGAAGTTCCACACGCGATTGGCCTGGGCGCGTGTATTTCAGAGGTGCGCGAGAAGTTCCACATGCGACCGGACCTGGGGGAGCGTGTGCGTGTATCTCAGGGGTGCGCGAGAAGTTCCACACGCGATTGGCCTGGGCGCGTTTATTTCAGGGGTGCGCGAGAAGTTCCACACGCGATTGGCCTGGGCGCGTGTATTTCAGAGGTGCGCGAGAAGTTCCACACGCGACCGGGCCTGGGGGCGCATGTGCGTGTATCTCAGGGGTGCGCAAGAAGTTCCACACGTGATCGTGCTGGGCGCGTGTAGCACAGAGGTGTGCGAGAAGGTCCACACGCGATCGGGCCTCGGGGAGCGTGTGCGTGTATTTCAGGGGTGCGCGAGAAGTTCCACACACGATTGGCCTGGGCGCGTGTATTTCAGGGGTGCGCAAGAAGTTCCACACACGATCAGGCTGGGCGCGTGTAGCACAGAGGTGCGCGAGAAGTTCCACACGCAATCGGGCCTGGGGGAGCGTGTGCGTGTATTTCAGGGGTGCGCGAGAAGTTCCACACGTGATTGGCCTGGGCGTGTGTATTTCAGAGGTGCGCGAGAAGTTCCACACGCGATAGGTCCTGGGGGAGCAGGGTACGTGTATTACAGGGGCTCGCGGGTGGTTTTACACACGATCGGGCCTTGGGGAGCGGGGTACGTGTATTCCAGGGGTGCGTGAGAAGTTCCACACGCGATTGGCTTGGGCGCGTGTATTCCAGAGGTGCGTGAGAAGTTCCACAGGCGATCGGGCCTGGGGGGGCATGTGCGTGTATTTCAGGGGTGCGCGAGAAGTTCCACACGCGATCGGGCCTGGGGGAGCGTGTGCATGTATTTCAGGGGTGCGCGAGAAGTTCCACACGCGATTGGCCTGGGCGCGTGTATTTCAGGGGTGCGCGAGAAGTTCCACACGCGATCGGGCTGGGCGCGTGCAGCACAGAGGTGCGCAAGAAGTACCACACGCGATCGGGCCTGGGAGAGCGTGTGCGTGTATTTCAGGGGTGAGAGAGAAGTTCCACACGTGATTGGCCTGGGCGCGTGTATTTCAGAGGTGCACGAGAAGTTCCACACGCGACCGGGCCTGGGGGAGCGTGTGCGTGTATCTCAGGGGTGCGCGAGAAGTTCCACACGCGATAGGTCCTGGGGGAGCAGGGTACGTGTATTACAGGGGCTCGCGGGTGGTTTTACACGTTATCCAGCCTGGGGGAGCGGGGTACATGTATTCCAGGGGTGCGTGAGAAGTTCCACACGCGATTGGCCTGGGCGCATGTATTCCAGAGGTGCGTGAGAAGTTCCACACGCGATCGGGACTGAGGGAGCATGTGCGTGTATTTCATGGGTGCTCGAGAAGTTCCACACGCGATCGGGCTGGGCGCGTGTAGCACAGAGGTGCGCGAGAAGTTCCACATGCGATCGGGCCTGGGGGAGCGTGTGCGTGTATTTCAGGGGTGCGCGAGAAGTTCCACACGCGATTGGCCTGGGCGCGTGTATTTCAGAGGTGCGCGAGAAGTTCCACATGCGACCGGACCTGGGGGAGCGTGTGCGTGTATCTCAGGGGTGCGCGAGAAGTTCCACACGCGATAGGTCCTGGGGGAGCAGGGTACGTGTATTACAGGGGCTTGCGGGTGGTTTTACACGCAATCGGGCCTGGGGAGCGGGTTACATGTATTCCACGGGTGCGTGAGAAGTTCCACACGCGATTGGCCTGGCCGCGTGTATTTCAGGGGTGCATGAGAAGTTCCACACGCGATTGGCCTGGGTGCGTGTAGTACAGAGATGCGCAAGAAGTTCCACACGCGATCGGGCCTGGGGGAGTGTGTGCGTGTATTTCAGGGGTGCGCGAGAAGTTCCACACGCGATTGGCCTGGGCGCGTGTTAGTCAGAGGTGCGCGAGAAGTTCCACATGCCATCGGTCCTGGTGGAGCGGGGTACGTGTATTTCCGGGGCTCGCGGGTGGTTTTACACACGATCGGGCCTGGGGGAGCGGGGTACGTGTATTTCAGGGGTGCGTGAGAAGTACCACACGCGATTGGGCTGGGTGCGGGTATTCCTGGGCTGTGCGGGAAGTTTTACACGCTCGCCTACAACACGTATTCATGGAAACGAACGTGGCCAATCCGGAAACACGTACGCCAGCAGGAAGTAGGCGTACGTCCACCCGCAGCGCATAAAAGTGCACGCAAACAACAAACAAGCTCAGAAGCCAGGATGAACATACCGTTCCTAGCAGCAGTGGCCGTGGGATACCGCAGGAGGAGGAGGAGGATAGTCCGGGCCAGAATTTTTACACCCAGAACCAGCCTTTTTGGGATGCCTGATGACCATGTGTATGGGAGGTACAGGTTTCCACCTCACATAATACTCAACCTGGTCAGTGAGTGGGAGGATGATCTCACATCAACCACCCTGTGCTCCCAAGCACTCAGCCCCCTGGAGAAGGTCCTCAATGTACTGCACTTCCTGGCCACTGGATCATTTCAGCGGACAAGTGCCATAGTGGGGGGGGTGTCACAGGCCTACACCAGGTCTTGGCCATCATCACTGCACGCCCATCAGTCCGCAGGCACATATACCTGCCCAGAACACCTACAGAAAGGCAGGCTGTTGCCCAGGACTTCTACAGGGTGGCACAATTCCCCAAAGTGCTAGGTGCCATTGATTGCACCCATGTGGCTCTACGTCCCCCCAGGGCAACTGAGCACATCTATAGAAACCGCAAGCACTGGCATTCCATCAATGCCCAGGTAGTATGTGATGCCCAGGGAATCATCACCTCAGTATACGCCAACTATCCAGGCTCCACCCACGACAGTTTCATCTACAGAATGTCTACCCTTAACCGGGACATAGAAGCTGGGCGGCATGGCGATACATGGCTGCTCGGTGAGTATAAATGCCACTGCGCATGCATGCATGTCAGATACTGAGTAATGTCACAACCCCACTGATGATACCCATCACCACCTCCCCAGGGGACAGTGCCTACCTTCTCAGCACCCACATGATGACGCCAATTCGGAACCCCACCACGCCACCCCAGGTAAGATACAACACAGCCACATTGCAACCCGGGGCATCGTGGAGCGCACATTCGGAGTGCTCAAGTCACGCTTCCGCTCCCTTGACCGTTCTGGCGGGCAGCTGTTATACGCTCCCCCAGTAGTGTGCAGGATCATAGTGGCAGCATTTGTCCTGCACAACGTTGCAACACGCCGGGTCCTGGCCGTGGACATGGTGGTGCCCCCACATCCCCAACCACATGCATACCCACTGCGCATGGGAGGGGAAAGGGCACGGGGTGAGGCAGCCCGTACGCAGCTCGTGGCTAATTACTTCACATAAAATCACACCCCTGTGGAGTGCACACAGCCCTGGTACATACCAGCTGACAATCAATGATGATTGTTACTGACAATTATGATGTGTCAATGGACAGTCAACTGTCACAACCATACCAGCCTGAGATTGTACATCTGGAAGTGTTCCATTGTGTGCTTCCCAAACTACACAAACAGCACCAATGCTGAGTCCAAAAGACACACTTCTATGCTGCTAAAATCATTACCCCCTTGCAAGACACAACATGACAACAGTGCCATGTCACCCAAACCCTCCCCAGCACCGCCACCCAACACACCATGGCATGACATGCCATGTGAGAGCAAACAAAGTCATCCCCCAAACATGGCACGTGTCACAAAGTACAGTGTCCCTAATGGAAACTGGCCACACACAATATGCCCACATAAATGTAGAAACAACAACACACATGACCAAATACTTACCACAATACAATCGACATAGCATAAACATGACAGTACTAAGGCAAAGGATACGTAGTCTTACAACATGAGAATGCCAGCACATCCACCACCTCCAACTGTACAGTGTTGTTGCCACGCACATCTGGATGTCCACTGCTCACAACACGAGCTCCATCTCCAAAGTGGACGGCCTTGTGAAGACATGAGGAATGAACCTGCAAATTAGGAGGGAGACATGGATGCACAAGCACACATCAATACACCATGCAGTGCACAATACAACAACAATATGCACTAGGAATGTATACACAGTATTGACTACAGACTGCCCACACAGCTCATGGGAGTCCAACGTTACTGTGTAATTCACTGTCACTTGGGCACACCCTTTGCAAGCCCCTGGAAACGGGAAGCAGGAGGGGTGTGTGTCTCACAGACCCAAGCATCTAACCCAAACCCAGGACAAGCCTTCATGTGCCCAGCCGGAAAACTGTGGATGCCCACGGGAGCCACACAAGGCAACACACTGCAACAAAAAATCAAAAATCAAAAATGGCCATGTGTGGGCCAGGGGGGGTGGGGGAGGCCACCCAGGAGGTCTGAGGACAGGGTGCCCACCAACAGCCACCTGCGTGAACACCTCCATGGGCTCATGGCCTGCACTGCTACTAAATAGTGGGAGATTCACTGCTGGATTCGCTCTCCTCAACCTCTGCTGCTGCTGCCACAGGAGGTGGTGGTGCCATGGGAGGCAGCCCACGCAATGCCCTAGTTTGGTCCTTCATGGCAGCAAGCATGCGGGTCTGGAAGGCCTCGTTCTGGAGGGATATGGTGCGGAGATCCCCATGCAACACCCGACGTGTTGCCCGGACCTCTGCCCGAGTTGCCTGCATCTCTGCTGAGAGCGTACGGGTGACGCGCTCCAGCAGCTGTTCCGTCCTGGTGACAGTGGAAGCCTCAAGGTCTGCCTGAGGTGCCGGACCACTCCCCTCAGGGCTTCCCTCTGTCCCTGGGCATCTATAGAAATTGATTCCCTCAGATTGTCCAGGGCCGCCTGTCTGTCCCTGTTGGACGCCAACATGTCCTCCCTGACTGATTGGCAAATGGAGTCTGTTGCCTGCTGTAGTAGCTCCATCTGCCTTTCTGGGGGGACAATGGAAATGGCCACCCTCTCCATGGCTTGAGCAATCTTTTCTGATGATGCTGCCTGTTGGTTGGCCATACCGTAAAAGGATTGCTCCCATGCGGTATTGCCTGGTGGTGGACGGCCACCGCGTTGGCGGGCACCACACCTGTCTGGGGCAAGGCGAACTGCGCCTTGCTGTGTCGGCACTGCCTGAGGCTGCAGGACTGCGTTTCCCCTCTGAACTGCTGGCCCAGGAACAGGATCAGATGATGGGGAGTGTGGCCCTGCATCCGTAACCACCACAGGCGCACCTACCAATACTGACATCCCCATAGTGGGCTCTACCCCTGGTGCAGGTGGGTCGGATAGAACAGTATCCCTTCCATGAACACATACCTGCGAATCCACATAGGCCTCATCCGAATCAACACCTGAAAAGAGTTCTGGGGAGGTGCAGCCAGGGACACCCCGGGACAGTATGGCCTGCAGCAAGAGAGGGTTCTCCCCACCACCAAACCACGTCCCCCACTAGTGCCTGGTCGTGCTTCAGATCCCTCCTGGGCCTGCACCATCTCCTCTCCCTCAACAGCATCAGGCGCGTCATCCTCTGCAAAAACAAGAAAGACAATAAATGGAAACAGGCATTAGCACCATGGCACGGTATTAGGCCAGACAAGCTACAGTACCAGTACTTGATTTACACATGTCCCACATGACTATAACCCTCCCATGCATGCACTGTCCATGAGTTGGAAGGGGAGGAAAATGTCAGACACTAATGACACCAAGATGGGAGAGCAACACATCAGCTGCATGCTGGCTAGCAGTGCCATCACACATTGGCCTGTGAGTGGCATGTCCAATACACATACATGACACATGCCATCACACAGATGGCATGTACCATGGGCATGTCATATATGTGACAATAGGGCAGAGTGATGCGCAGTAGAACCAGGTGAATTCCTACAATCAGCCTGAATGAACACAGCTAAATACGGAACAATGTGGTAGCAAGATGCCACTTCAAGGGCAACTGGCGCAATGTAGTGCAAAACACCTACTGTGGCCAGAAGGGATACTGTAATACCCAAATCCCGGGGCGCAGAATGCATTGGATGAAGCACATGGGTGGGACAAAACACTCAGGCACACACACACTGACCTGGCACTCAACCAGAACCCCTCCCACAAACTGCATACACATGGATCACACACATATGCATGTGCACTCACCGGACAATGCCTCGTAATCTGGCAGTTCTCCCACACCTTGGATCTGCTCCTCTGTGACGTAGGTCCCAGCAACATGCTCATGTAAAGTGAGTTCTATGTCATCTTGTGGAGACCCACCTCCAGTCACCAGAGTTGCGGCATGACTTGAGGCCAGCTTTTTCTTTGCCCTATGCTTAAGGTCGTTCCAGCGCTTGTAGCACTCAACAGCTGTGCGCCTCATAAACCCAAGGGCACTTATGCTGTCCGCGATGGACTGCCAGTGTGCCTGACGTCGAGCAGGTGTAATCCTACACCCTGAAGTGACCAACATTTCGGCGTCATGTTCCGACACATACTGCACAAGTGCATCCAGTTCGGCATCATTGAAGCTAGGCTTCCTTGGCGTGCCGGACCGTGTAGCCGTGTCGGGGTCATCAGCCTGTACTGGACGAGCACTCTTCCTCTTTCTTTTTGTGGGTGGTGGGGATCCGGAGTGCCCTACGCCGCTCTGGACACTAGAGGCAGGAACACTGGTGGACTGTGTAGTAGTAGTGTGCGATGGCACACTGACCACATGACTTTCTGCAGGCATTAGCTGAAGTGTGATGATGGCAGGGGGAACCTCAGTCTGATGTACCGGGACCAACACTGTCCTTGCTGGGGGAGTCAGAGCTGGGGTGGACGGAGCTGCAGCTGCCCCTGCAGCCTCCCCACCCCGCCTACTCGGGGCAGCAGATGACATGGCTGCCCCTGTACCACGTGGCCTGGTGACACTGGCTTGCGCCGCCACCCGTGGCCTAGACTTGGCGACCTGGAAGTCAGCCTGGGAGTCACCCTGTGCTAGGTCAGGTGCCACAACGGGCCGGTCCAACAAGGGCTGAGCAGGGATGGTGTCAGCCACGTTTCCCTCAACCATGGGGGGGATGTGTGTCCCTGACTGGTCCTCCACACGTGCGGGGCTTGGGGGAGTCTGCAAATCCTGGCCACGTCCCCTACAGCAACCACCACGCCCACCTCTTGAGGCTCGACCACCTTTGCCACCCTTACCACTTGCTCGCCTCCCAGCCATGGCACTGACGGAGTTGTACGTATGGGAGTTGCAGTGGACAATTGTCCTGGGCAATTGGGGGTCAAAGGGGTAGGGTACTAGATGGAATTCGTACCCAAGTGCTCTAGCAAGGCTGTATGTAACCCCTGGGGAAAGATGACGGGTCACGCAACGCACAGGCACCCCAAAAACAGAAAATGACGTGCACGCGAACCCTCGTAGACCACGTGCGGGGGAAAAGGAACCTGCGCTACGCTGTGGCACCCAGAAACACAAAAATGAACGTATGCGTGTCACACGCAGCCTACAATGACCTATGAAGGGGTACGCTACACACAGGGCTAGCACAGTTGGTAAATACGTGTGCGACTCACCGTCTGCCTGGGAAAAGAGCGTGAAAAATACGCGCGTGTGCGCGTTGGCAACACCCCCGCCAAAAGAAGAATTGTACACTGTCTGAGGAGACAGGACAAAAGGAGAAGTCAACGCTGTTTGAGGAAACAGGTCGAAGAGAAAATCAGAAAAATACTGACAGAGGTAACAGGGAGTACGAACTAGAAACGCTGTGAAGTAAATCGCGTGTGAACCGACAAGAAGTACAGATTTCACCCACTCGCTCTCCACGGGAAGCACGTACAAGGAAATGACGTACTACACGCACCTTTTAAACCGCACCACACGTCCAACTTCACTTCCGCGTATACGCACTGAGGCACTATCCTCCAAATACACGGGCTGACACTCGGACGTGCAGTTTTTGGTCTTGTAACATTCCCCCGGGTACAGGGACACGCCCGCGCGTGTCACGTCACAGACGCGCCTGCGCTGTCAGGGCCTTTGGTCCAATGGAATCGCGTACACAGGCCAATCGCGTGTGGAAATTCTCGCGCACCTCTGAAATACACGCGCCCATGCCAATCGCGTGTGAAACTTCTCGCGCACCCCTGAAATACACGCGCCCAGGACAATCGCGCGTGAAACTTCTCGCGCATCCCTGAAATACACGCACACGCTCCCCCAGGCCCGATCGCGTGTGGAACTTCTCGCGCACCCCTGAAATACACGCGCCCAGGACAATTGCGTGTGAAAATACCCGCAAGCCCCTGAAATACACGCACCTAGGCCAATCGCGTGTGAGACTTCTCGCGCACCCCTGAAATACACGCACACGCTCCCCCAGGCTCGATCGCGTGTGGAACTTCTCGCGCACCCCTGAAATACGCACGCCCAGGACAATCGCGTGTGAAAACACCCGCGAGCCCCTGAAATACATGCACCCAAGCCAATCGCGTGTGAGACTTCTCACGCACCCCTGAAATACAAGCACACGCTCTCCCAGGCCCGATCGCGTGTGGGACTTCTCGCGCACCCCTGAAATACACGCGCACAGGACAATCGCGTGTGGAACTTCTCGCGCACCCCTGAAATACACGCACACGCTCCCCCAGGCCCGATCGCGTGTGGAACTTCTCGCACACCCCTGAAATACACGCGCCCAGGACAATCGTGTGTGAAAACACCTGCGAGCCCCTGAAATACACGCACCCAGGCCAATCGCGTGTGAAACTTCTCGCACACCCCTGAAATACACGCGCACAGGACAATCGCGTGTGGAACTTCTCGCGCACCCCTGAAATATACGCACACGCTCCCCCAGGCCCGATCGCGTGTGGAACTTCTCGCGCACCCCTGGAATACACGCACACGCTCCCCCAGGCCCGATTGCGTGTGGTACTTCTCGCGCGTTTAGAACTTTGGCGCACATTTTTTTCCTGCGCAGGGACGCTACCGCCTGCTTTCGTGTGGCGGACATGTATGGGCCTGTGCGCGTCTTTGGCCGTGCGCTGTTTTTCCCTATTTGATTCCATGAATACGTGTTGTAGGCGAGCGTGTGGGCGTTCTGCGCACTTGCCTCCTGTACTTCCCCCGTGACGCCCACATTTTCACGAGTTGTTCCCCATTCTGCGTGTAACGCCCTGTGTTACGCCTACTTTTGTTATGTGCGCCGCGCTATGTGCGAATTCGCTGTGGCCTTATCGCACGGCGTTCGATGACCTGTGCGCCAGCGTGCGCCAGCGTGCGCCGCGCACTTTTTCAGCGCACATCCCACATTTTGCGCGTGCACGGACTTCCATGAATAGATGTGCGATGTTTTCTGTGCGATAATCGCACTCGCACTGCGATAATCGCACTTGCACTGCGATTTTCGCTATTTCACTGCGAATCGCACGTTTTCACACGCGTGCACTGTTTTTTCGGCGCACGTTGATTCCATGAATCGGCCTGTCTATGTGGGCCTAGTTTCATGGAGTTACCCACCAAATTTTACAGACTGATCCTTTGGTAGGCGGTATATTTGAGGATCCAGTTCCCTGATTCTCCCCTCACTGGAGTCTTCCTGATCAGAGAGGCTAGCCCTAACATTTGGGAATCTGTACAGAGATGCCCGCCCATCCATTTCTTGGATGTGCTGATCTGTCAGTCCCATGTTGCTAATTATACTGAAGTCTACCATCCCTGTGGCCCTGGGTTCATATGAGCCAGTTGACATGAGGGCGGCAGAGTCCATGGTACTGAAGGGGTTAAAGTCCATGATGACAGGGGTTTCTCTGTTCCTTCCTACCTCATCTCTTTCAGCCCCTATTCCCTGGTGACATGCCAAAATGTGACTCTTTTGCTCCTCTAATAAGGCCTTACTGGTCTCAATGATTTCCTCTGGCATGGCTATCTGTTCTTGGAGCCTGTCATTCTTTTCACAGAGAGCCTCATTGTCTCTCTGTGCTTCCTGCCTGGACTGAATATACTGGGCCAAATGTTGCTGCAGGAGACTCACCTCCTGAGTTTTGTCATTATTTGTCTGAGTTTTCTTTTCCAGAGCATCGTCCACCCGCCTGGTGTGCTCTAGTAGCTTCTCATATTCAGTTTAAACTTCACTAAACTCCTGAAGGGCCAGCCTTCTTTCCTCTAACTTAGTTTTTAATTGGCTGACTTCCTGGCTAAGGCGTCTCTCTCCTGACTAAGAGCGCCCCTCTGTTCAGCCAGGTCATCCCTCTGTTTTTTAAATGCACTAGATTTCTGGTGCTCCTCATCAAATTCCTCTTGAGAGTGGATGTCTTTAATAATTAATTCATTATTTTCCTCTTTCAAGGATTCTATGTGGTTCTGTAATGTAACTATGTGTTCCGTGCATGCTCTGTTGTAATCTAACTGTTTTGCCAGCTTTTGTTGACTCTGTTGTAAAGATTCAACCCTTTCCTGACATTCCTTTTGCAGTGTCTGTACTTGGTTATCTTTCTCTGTCTTCTCTTGCTGTAAGGGAGCCAGATCTTCCTTTAATATGGTAATATACTATTTCTGATTCTTGGCTCTTCTGGAGCCTTTGCTCTGCAGAGTCCAGATTAGTTTGGATTTTCTGCAGTGCTTCCCCTTGCTTCTTTGCCAGAACTATATTGTCTGCATGCTTTTCCTGTATTATTCCTATGTGGAGGTAAGGTAGGCCGCTAGTTTGGCAATTTTATACTGCTCCTCTTTTATTTTTGGGGCCATGTACAGCTTGCTAAGTGCTTGGTGTAATGGACCCTTGTCCTGCCATGTATCTAGGTCTATTGCAGTGGCTTGTTGTATTATTTCCTGTAGCCAAACCTGTTCATCCTGTTCGGGCCATTCACCCCTGACAAACAGTTTGCGCAGGAAGTGTTCCCTAGCAATATTAATTTCTATTGGGGTTGCCATTTCAGGAATATCAATTTCCTTCTGACTTATTTCAGGGTTAATTTACTTTTGCAAACCGGCCCAATTTTTGGAGTATTTATTTTAAGAGGTACTTTTACAGTGTAGCACAGTACCCCAACCCAGCAAGGTGTCTGTACCCTGCAGGCTAGTATGCTGTGTTAGACTGTCACGGGTGGTATTTCAAATTCAAAATCATGGCACGAGCCCCCAAGCTCTAAGGGATTTCAATCAGGCACACACCCAGGTCTCGCCTAGCATGTAGTGCGCAATGAAACCCTTCTTTATTTTTGTCTACAAGTTCAATATTCTGAATGTTATACCACTCATATGGCACGTGTCTCAAAATACCCCCCAGGTCACACTGAACCAGGAATCAGGCTAGTTTGTAAAGGTAAATATTTATTTATTTATTTAATATTCAAATCACACATTAGTTTAATATATTACACAGCCACGGTAGTGGCTGTGTAGTTATGGTTAAGTTGCTGTTTCCATAGGAAAAGCACTTTTTGGGTGGCCTATAACTTCACTCCCCCTGGGATATATGGGTCACTCTGAATTTCTTTGCAAAGTTTGCTGATGTTTGGTCCAGGGGGGGAAAAGTTATAGGGGCGGTCCCAAAACGTCTTTTTTTCCCATAGACTGAATGGGGGAAAAACGTTGCGCACGCCTACAGGCCAAACCGCTGGACAGATTTTCACCAAATTTGCGTCAGGGGCAGGGGCTTGCTCCCGAAAGCGTGCTTTTGTAAATTTGGTGACAATCCATCCAGTAGTTTTCTTTAAAATGACCAAAAAATAGGTCTAAAAAAATTAGTGATATCTATGTCCGCTCCGCGGTCACACTTCTCTGTGTTCGCTCCACGGACAAGATAACGATTGGCTAAGTGGCTGGCGTCATGACCGCAGACACGCAACATCTCCGCTGATTGGCTGGAGTGAGGTGTGATGTGCGTCAGATTGCTTGGATGCGCCCGACATCTTGGATCCGCCGACAGCGCGGCGGCGACCAGAGGCAAAATGCTGTTTCGGAAACTGTTTTGGTGTGTCAGAGTGCGTGGGGAGGTTCAGAGAGTAAGAGATGGGTGAAATACTGTATTTGTTTAAGCGGCAGGTGTTAATGATGTATTCCATATGCCCGCATTGTCCGGGATGTTTGTAAGTACTGAAAATGAGGGGTATCATAAGGATAGTACTTCAGTCCGTGGTGCGTGCAGGCAACTTAAAACGGTTCTAAGGACATTAAAATTGAGTACATGCTGTAGTTACATTTTTTGTTTCTATGGTTGTGCTATTGATTTATACTGCGCCATGGGTGTGATATGCTGCGGTGGTTGTGGCCAGGGCCTAGCGTCTTGGGAGTATGGCCTACGGCCGTATGCTGCAATGGTTGTGGCCAGGGCCTAGAGTCTTGGGTGCATGGCCGTAGGCCGTAGGCCATACTCCCAAGACGCTAGGCACTGGCCATAACCACCACAGCATATCACAGCAATAGATACAACTATAGTATCGAACATCAATCAGATGGTTGTTGGGAGGGCCTACAGTCTTGGGTGCATGGCCGAAATATCACATATCACATTCATACATCACACCCATACAATCGATTATGTATCTGGTAGGTGTGGGCACTCTTTGCTACTCACATGTCACCCCGAAATTACACCGTCGTATATAATGAATCGCCAGAGTATTCTAAAACTTTTTTCCGATACTAATGCGCTCAAAGAAATTGGGTCTGACGATCTAGATCAAATTGAATTTCCCAATAAAAATCACCTTGGGATTGCTATTATATGGACTCGATTTCTGATAATACGCAACATCATTTGGGCTTTCTGATTTCATCCAATGTTGATACGAAAGGTCCTTTAAAATCCTGCCTCAAGACCGCGCAGAATTCTAACTCTCACACAGCAAAGCAAAATGTTTTCGAAAATCTATCTGGCCCCAAGGAATACAGCCACATTACAAGAGTATAACTAGAAGTGGCTGACGATCAGGTGTCCCTATCAGTTATTAGTTGGAACACTCGACGATTTAGATACCTTATTAATAATCCCCAGATCATCCTGGGAGCTTATGATCTTATATTCCTTCAGGAAACGTGGCTGTCCAGTCCCCCGACCTGGAATAATTATGACATTCAGTTGGAACCTGCAATACGAGCTCCTAAAGGTAGGCCTATGTCAGGCTTGCTGACTGCTACACACATCTTAGATAATATGCAAATGTTCCCACTGCTTACTGTCAATCCTTTTATCCAATGTTCATATGTTATTGTTAGATCTTTCAAAATTGCTTGTATTCATTTATACTAGAATCCTATGGGCATTTCTACTATTTTGTTTCTTAAAAATTTGGCAACTATCATGGAGACTATTATTCTGTCATATGGGATTATACATATCATTGGTGCAGGTGACTTAAATTTACATCTCTTAAATGGGGACTTATCTAAAAAACAAGAGCGGGTAGAATTGTGGAACAATTTTATGAAAACGTGGAATTTGGTGATGCTGAATGGCTCAAGTACGGCTGACTCCCCTCCTAATGCAACCTGGTCTAGACGAAATCAGAGTGCTATCATTGGTTATATTTTTGTAACAAGAAGTATCTTTGATCACATAACCGAATTCGCAGTAAAAATATCTGCGTACAGTGATCATCAACCGCTGACATTTATCTTAACTTTGACTTCTGCCCCGTGCCCGCAGAGACAACTGTACCACGGCTCGGCTGAAACAAACAATTCTCTAAATCGGCTGAAATGGTCTGACAAATCACTTGTCCGTTACTGTGCCCATTTAAAAGCTTGTGACCAGGTAGACTTGGATACTGCTCATTCATACAATGTGGCCCCTTATGATCTAATGCAATTGTATGCTTCCTGTCAGACTTACAAATCAAACATACCTCTAGCATGTGATAATACAGTTCATTTTAGGAAACAACTGTTTAGGAAACAGAAAAGACAAGTCCAATCTGCACCCCCGGCTCTAAGAGATGCAGCCCTGAGAACTATCATAACTGCTTATAGAAATTGGATGCATGAGTATAAATTAACCAAACAGCAAAAAGATGGTGAATCTTTGATAATGCATATTCAAACCAAAAATACTGCTCAAATTTGGCAAATTCGGTTACTAAAGTTCCACAACTAACGTCACAGTTAAATGGTGTCACGGAAAATGACTTGATAACTCATTTTTCAGCCATTTATGCTGCACCGACACAACTTGACCTATAAACCTGCTGTCGGCCACTTTTGATTTGAAGTTTGATAAAGACGACATACGCTACTTCATCAATAAGGCTAGCATGTCACGAGCCCCCGGTCCAGATGGACTATCTAATGCAGTACTAAAAAAGAATGTTGACCTCTGGGCCTCCTTACTCTACATCTTATTTAGGTTAATTCTACGTAACCAAGAGTTACCGAAATTTTGAACGCACTCAATCATTGTGCCTATTCACAAAAAAAGCAATCGACAGAATCCAATGAGCTATCGGCCCATCGCTCCTTTAGATGTGCCTGGGAAAATCTTTTGTAGACTTATCCTGCGCGACTTGAATGCCTGGTCACTACTAACCTATCGAAGAGATCCTTTTCAAACTGGATTTGTCGCTGGTTTAGGCACAGCCATCAACTTAACACTCCTTAATACTATCAAGTCTTCCTATATGGCATTCGTTGACTTCCGTATGGCGTTTGATTCAGTTGATAGGGGGCTCCTTGTGCGGAAATTGGTGAAATACGAGTGCCCTGATTCATTAATAAAACTTGTGATTCTTTTACACACAAATACATCTGTGCAAATTAAGCTTGCATGGAAGGTCTCCTCTCTAATATCATCACAACTTCAAGAGGCCTGAAACAAGGATGTATTCTTGCATCAAAATTGTTCAACCTTTCTCTATTGGATATTGCAGATGTGTTTGCTTCAGCTACATCAGACTCACCTAAGCTAGAGAACCAAACAATATCATGGCTCCTGTATGTGGACGATTTAGTATTGCTTTCTCAAACTCCCTCTGGGCTGCAAACCCTTCTTGATGTACTCGATCAATATAACAGTGAATCAGGATAAAACACAAATCATGATACTTAATAAACCGAAATCATCTTTCTCAAACAAGTATCAATCATCCATAGCTAGTCAAAATCTACAAGTAGTTTCCGAATACAAATATCTAGGGATGAACTTTAACAATTCTACTTCTGAAAAATCACTTGAATTAATAATGAGATCTAAACTTACAGTGTTGACATCTCAGGCCAAAATCATTCTGGCAAAATTTGGTAAGTTCAAATGCATGCCCATAATGTCTTTCTACCAACAAAAGGTTTTACCGTTTATTACCTATGGGATGGAATCTGTGTTACCTAGAACTCATGCATTTTGGAATCAATTAGAGGCAAAGTTTTGGAAAACGGTATTTAATTTACCAAAAAGCACACCAACTATGCTACTCAGGTATGAATTTGGTCTCTTGTCCATTCATATAAAAGTTACCTGGAAAATGTGCACATTGCTTAGAAAATGCCTGTTGGGATTCCCCAACCAAGACAGTCTAGCCATCCTAGCGAATCATTTGCTAACCTCGAAACAGCTTTTCACTCTAAATTGGAGAACGCATATTCTGAATACTCTTGCCAAAGCTGATTTTTCAATCGATCTCCTTCTTACGAATCCGTCCAGAGCCAAGCTTAAACTCGATCAGTCTGATTGGATTTCAACTCAAGAGAAATGCTCGAAATTAAAGGATTTTGACAGGAATCTCTTTGGTCACAAGCATTTTCGAACAACGGCTGACTATCTTGTTAAATGTCCTACCTCATCTTTGAGACTGAAAATTCTAAGACTACGGCTCAATTTGTGGCCGGTGAATGAGACTTTGGTAAGAAGAGGTCTCTTGAAAAAAGAACTCATATATTGTCGGTTCTGCAAAGATGTATCATGTATAGAAACACTTCGACATATTATTATGAATTGTAGAGCCTTTGCTCCAGATTGTTTGAAACTTGTGAAATGCATGACATCAAAGCATATCCCAAGATCTGATAATGAGATATGGGCTGACATATTTGGGTCAAAGAAAATCTCAGTTAGAATTGCAACTATTCATATGCTTGATGTTGCTTTTCCATATGTGCAAATGGTCTGTGTGATTGTAAATTGAAAATGATCTAATACGTTTTTTCTCTGTATGTTTCTGGTTATATGCAATATTTTGCTAATTATTCTTAATCTTCAGTCTTATTTATAGGTGATTGTAGAGTCATCTTGTTGAAACCAAGGACATTTGTATTGACCACTAATATGTATGTATGTATTCTTTATAGGCAGACCATATCCAAAGAAACGTTCGAACACCAGTAATGATGAATTTTATGTATTTGTAAAGTTGATATGTCAACTAAATCAAATAAGACATTTTTTAAAAATGTATACGTAGTGAAGTTACAAGCCACAGTGGGTGCGATATGCTGTGGTGGTTCTGGCCAGGACCTAGAGTTATAAGCACTGAAGTTATAAGCCAACATGGGTTTTATATACTGCACACTTATCGCTTCAAATATCTATGGCCATACATCCAAGACTCCAGGCCCTGGCCAGAACAATCCCACAGCAATAGCTACACCCGTAGTATCGAACATCGATCTGGTGTTTGTGGGGAGGGTCTAGAGTCTTGGGTTCATGGCCGCGCCACAGGCCATAGGGCACAAACCCAAGATTCTAGGCCCTGCCCACAACCACCGTAGCATATCAAATTCACACATCACACCCATACAATCGAATATCTATCTGGTAGGTGTGGGCAGGGCCTATAGTCCTGGGTGGAAATTGAGTGTGTGCTGCAGTTAAAATGTATCATTCTATGGGTGTGCTATTGATTTATACGCCACCATGCGTGTGATATGCTACGGTGGTTGTGGCCAGGGTCTAGAGTCTTGGGTGCTTGGCCATAGGCCGTAGCCTGTAGGCAATACTCCCAAGACTCTAGGCCCTGTCCACAACCACCGCAGCATATCACAGCAATAGATACACCCGTAGTATCGCATGTCGATCAGGTGGTTGTGGGGAGGGCCTAGAGTCTTGGGTCCATGGCCTTTGGCCATGCACCCAAGACCAAATTTATACGTAGTGAAGTTTTAAGCCACAATGGGTGTGATATGCTGCAGTGGTTGCACCCATGTCTGAAGTTATAATCACTGAGGTTATAAGTCAGCATGGGTGTGCTGTGGTGCGGTGGTTGTGGGCACGACCTAGAGTCTTAGGTGCATGGCCGCAGACCATGCACCCAAGACCAAAGTTGTAAGCAGTGAAGTTATAAGCCACCATGGTTTTGATATGCTGCGATGGTTGTGGGTGGGACCTACATTCTTGGTTGCTTGGCTGCAGGGTGTAGGTGGTAGTTTATACATCCAACACTCTAGGCTCTGCCTACAGCCACTGCACCATATTACTGCCATAGATCAGATGTATAGATTCAAATATGTATGATATGTGTGAAATTATACTTACTGTTTACTTTGTTGAGATTCCATATATTTCTTACATGACTTTAGTACTTGGCGGAAATATCCTTTTTTAATTTCTGTGATAAAAGAAAAGAGCATGTTAGTGTTTGTATTTTATAAAGACTTATTACATGGTACAATAGACATTTTAGCTTTTTTTTACCCTCATATTTAGTTTGCAAACCAGTGTACTGTGCATTTTGCTCAGTGTCTGTGTTTGTTTTTCAAATCCTTGGATCTGGAAAAAAAAAATCCTTGTCGGATTAAAGAAAACCCTTTCTTTACTATGCAACAAACTATTTATTTGTTTCCTTTGAGTCTTTACTTGTTGTTTTTGATTAATGTTATGTATGTTGGCTTGTTTCAGATTTTTTAAACAGTTAGAAACCTGTTGGCGCATTGTAACTGTGTATTTTTTGTTACAGATCTGTGGTATTCATTTCTCTGTGTGGTTGTTATACACTCTTGGGCAGTTAGATACATGGTGGCGTATTCTAACTGTTTATAGTCTTTTACTTGAACTTTTTGTTAATGTTGATGTACAGATTAGTTATTAAATTTTGGCTTTCAAAAAATTAAACACGCATTTGTAAGATTAGCTGGTAATCTCTGCTTTACAGTAATGGTACTATCATTACATTCGAACCATCCACATTTCTTTTTAATATATGCAGTGTAGTGACCTGCATTGGTTGTGGCTCCTGCGTGGTAGATTATACCTATTGTTGTAAAGGTTTTCTTACCAAGTGGCACGTGACCATGTGTGAATCCAGTCATCTTACAGTTGTTTTTGGTACCATCTTCATTGTACCGTAGAAGCATAAGTATTATGTAGTTACCATGTGTTTGTATCAGTAAGGTGGAGCGATTATCTGTATTGCACATAGTACATGGTTTGCATTCTGTAGAAGATGCTGAAATGGGATGGATTCACAATTAGGTATGGATAAATACACAAATCGCTCATTTGGGATTTATTCCTGTGTCACATTCTTACAGAGAGTGCATGTATGTTTCCACATGTATAAAATTTAGAAGATTATAGGTGTGTTTTTGTTTTCCAGTACCTGTAGTAAGTACATTAGCAATTCTTGTGGATCTTCTTGTGAGTTTATAGTGAATCTCACCATTCCAGCACAGTAGTCCAATTCTTGTCTTATTCCGTGAACACTATACGTGTTGTCAGGATAGTGTGTTGGGTTTCTATGAAGGACTAACTTTTGCAAACACAATTGGTCTGTACTGTGTAAGCAAATATTGTTAACAATTGGCGGCAATTGAAATAGAATATTCATTGCTACATTTGCTTAGCAATTTACACCCATTTCATTTGAAAATTTGAATGGACCAGCTCGTTCTGTCTCTGAGTGATTTTTTCAGAGTTTCTGTTCCTTCTTTGAAGAAGTACCTGATTTACTTTCCCTAATAGGTTCTTCTTTGCTTGTGGTAATTTATGAAGTTGCAGCTTCTTTTGTTTTCTTTGAAGGATTTGCCGTCAGATTCTGTTGCAGTTCTGTTTGAATTAGTTTTCTTTTACCACGTTTTCCTTTTTCTGGAACAGGATATGATTTCAGATGGGGGTGTACAGTGCACGCAGTCTATTGTATTCTAAAATGCAAGGAATGTCAGCGTTCAGTTTACTTGCATCAAAGTCGATTAGAAATAGACTGTCAAGTGTACGTAAGCGTGATAATGCTACGTAGCTCATGCCTTCTTTAAAGACTGTGTTTCCTATATCTATCATTGCTTTGTCTAGGGTAAGACCTTGGGATTTATTAATGGTGACTGCATATGTAAGAGTTAGAGAAAACCATTCTCTACGTACATACATGTCTTTGAAGAAAAGGAATCGAACAGTTGATCGCCCTATCCTTTTCACTTCTGAAAGTTTGTCAAAGCGAACATTGACAAACTAAATTTTGTTGACACGTGGGTATGTTTGAAAGCCAACAACTGTACCCAGTGCCCCATTAACTAGCCCTGCTCCACGTCAAGGTTACGTTTAAACATTACTCTACAATTTAAGGATATAATTTTAATATTTTTTCCAACCAAGCTGTGTTGGAGATTGAATTTTCTAAGGTATTTTGTCTTGTTGTGGCTTGCTCACACATGGGTAGTGTCATACCATGTACTTCTAGTTTGTCTGTGGAGCAAATTTCCATTATTGGTTGCATTTCCTTTTTTAACATTGTTTCATTGAATTTGAAACAGCTTGCAAGAGTTGACATTAAGGCCATACAATTGACATTTTTGTGCACTAATTGTTCCATAACATCAGTAGCACATGCTGTATCGCCATAAAGTGCATGAATGTGCCGGTTTTTCAATATTGTTTGAGTTTCTTGAGATAGTCCACCAACTCTAATACTTTTAAAAATGTTGGCGTAAGTGAGATCTGCAGATTGACGCATGTTTTCTGTTAATTCTCGGTATTGGAAATGTTGCCAAAGGTTCACATTTCCTATGCTGCCAACAGTTTTACGGCAGAGTTTGTGTCCTAAGGTTTTAAAAATAGTTTCACCTTTCACTGGTGTCAATTGTAGAATATCTCCAAAAACGATGATGTGTTTCCCTGCAAAGAGTTCTTCGTAGTTTGTTTTAAGTACTTCTTGCAATCTGAGGTGAATCAAAGCCAACATTAGGTTGGAGACCATGCTAAATTCATCTATTATTAGCATTTTCATTTGTTTTAATACTGTGCGTAGTTCCATTGCAGCTTCTGAAGAAAGTTTGTAATAGTCTAATTTGTTTTGGTGTTCTACTGGAAGGAGTAGTAATCGGTGTAAAGTGACACCGCCTATGTTGTAGGCAGCTAAACCTGTGGGGGCAGTTACAACAGCAGACAGTTTGTTGTTTCTCAGTTGTTGAAGGAACTTGCTGATGATTTTGATTAAGAATGTTTTTCTTGACCCAGCTTCACCACTGACATACGGCAGTATAGGTTTGTAATTTTGGCAGGTATATTCTTGATTTTCGTGTTGTACACCATGTGCAATTTCTTTTGTTACTTCTTCAAAAATGGTGCGCTGATCTTTGTTAAGCTTTGCTTGTAGTAAAGTTAAATCTTCTACATTTTCTTCATAGTGACACATGGTGTTTTCCACTTCTGTCATAGCTAATTCTGCCTCATTTACTATTAGCGGCTGTCCTAGTGGTTCTTGACTTCCTGTTACAGAAGGTTTACTACTGTCGGAAGTTTCCTTATTGAGTTGGGCCTGAAGTTCTTCTTCGTGTTGCTGTTCATTGTGCAACATTGTTTTGTACTGGGTAAAGTTCACATCGTTGATAGTGCTTTCATTTGCTTTGAAAGCATCTTCATAGCAGTCATAGTTATCTAGTATCTCTTCCTCTTTTCTCCATGGTTTAAAAAGTTGTAGCAGGGACATGTAATATAGTTCTTTCTGGTGAGGAGTTTTTAATGACAATTTGACATGATTAATTAAGCTTTGTTTGGTAAATTTCCCTAAGCTGCCTTCGCAATCTGTCACTCTATATCTACCTTTGCTTTCATCAGGTTTTATATTATATTTGTATGCAAAGTTTTGAGCTATGTGGTATAGACACATGGTTTCCAAAGTGGTACTCCTGTTCAGATAGTATGTGTCCAGTAAATTGTTTTTTTAAATGTCTTGGCTGTTGGGATCATTTCTGTCAATTGTTTCTATGTCCTCATATGATTTCTGAACTCTTTTTCTAGATTTAGCAGGACCAAGACTTAGCCATACTATGTTTTCTGATTGTCCCTACAAAGCAGTACCGGTTAAACGATCTGCCGCTTCATAGGTGCCACATTCTCTATGATAGAGCATTTTTATGCCTAGGATGTACAATTTCTGAGATGGTGTTTTGTCTGATGATGGGTAATTCCAGAGGTCTTGAAGCTGTTTTTTCTGCTTTTGTTAAGTAGGCTGTAACATATTGTGCAACTGCAATGGAATTGTCTGCAATGTACTGAACATCTATGTTTGCATTCCATAAGAGGGTAATGATTGCATTGTAATCATTGATATATTTTGATTCTTCTGTTATTTTTATGTAATACGTGTTCTTAGGTGATTTAACTTTAACACTTTGTCGAACTGAAGACATGAAGTTGTTCACTTCACCTGTTTCTGCAACTGGTCTAGGGAAACCAAGCAGCATTTGGTGTAGTATTTCCCTTTGCTTTTGTATTTGCGACAACAATATTTGCCACATTTGTGTCTTTGAAATTGTAAAATATGTCCATTAAGGTCCGGACCAAATTTAGGTGCACCTTTGATCCATAAAAGCATATGAATATGTGGTGCTCCTCTGGCTTGGTATTCTTTTCTCCAAAAGAAGTGTTGCACTTCTCTGAGGCGAGGAACAGTTTTATTACAAATAAAGTGTAGCATAGCAATGAAACGATGATGGAAATATCTTGACACATTAACAGGATCTAGAGAGCAAAGTTCTCCAGGTGTTAGTATGTCTATGTTGGTTTTGCTGTTGTTTGATATGCATAAGAACTCATGTAAATCTTCCCATGCATACTCTGCACAACTTAATGTAACAAACCAAGTGGGTGGTCCAAGGTTTCTGATCATACAACGTACATCTCCGTGCCGTCGGAACCAGTATTCTTTCATACCACGCATATTTGCAAACATATTTGTTATAGTTGATTGTAAAACCTCATCTTTTTCTTGCACTTTTTGTATTAATTGTGTAGCTGATATATTTTGAAAATGGGATCCAGATTTCAATATGTGTGCAACTCCGTAACATAGGGTTGCTAGTTCACTTTCAAAGAGTAGGTGGAATATGTATTCCACATTTTGTCTAAATCTGGGATCTTGAGAATACATTCGTAATGAGCGGTATCCTGATGTCGTAATCTGAGTGGGTCTATTATCGTATCTTCCACCTTTGCCATTAGGAAATAGCAGTGGAAAAGCATGTGCTTCTATAATGTTTTCCCATATGCTCATTAGTGACCTTTTGGTTTGTGACATTTGGTAAGATTCTAGTGCATCATCTATGCTCTCATTAGAGTGCAATGGATGAATTGTATAATGGTCCAAAAGAGTGGATACTGCAGCAAGATGCAGAAGTTCAAATTGACCAGTTTCTGATGACTCTTGAATTATTTCAGTTGTTCCCCTTAAGCTTTCTTCAATATTCATTTCTTTGTAGTATTCGCTATTGTCTTTCAGATATTGCAAGGCTTGTCTAACTTTATGTAAGTCCACCAGTTGTTGCCAAATTATTTTGTCTTTTGTTGGTACACCATTTACTAAGACAATTAAAGAATGCTCTATTGGACGTTGCGCTCCTAGAGTGTGCACATTTTCTGTCAGATCTAATGGCAAACAAACTACTTTGCAACAAATGACTTTCACCAATTCAGAGGGAGGTCATTTTGCTGTTTTTGGTTGAAGGCGTATTTTTGCTTGAAATGGGTGAACTGTTTGAATTATGGTGCTCTTATACAAATTGAATTGTTGCAGGGGTTTTGTTAGTGGGAATAATTCCAAATTATTTGTAATAGCACGTGAAGGAGTTTGGTTGTTGTCCAGTTTTGTAGTGCAGTAACTGCAACATATTAGGGGTTCACGTATTTGGTATTTGTTTTCTGATAAAAGGTAGAGAGCTAATTCAAACCATTTGGAATCTTCATTGTCTTCTTTTTTGTATTTTACGTCTATAGTTTTTGTGTTCCTTTTGTAAACCGTTCTGCGGCAACACACACGCACACATGGTTTGGTACTTCAGCTGATGTACTTTTACATTTTTGTATTTCTTTTTTGTATGTGTGTAATAGAAGGCTGCTATGTGCAGAATTGTTGCTAGTCTGTTCTAAAACTATTGCATTCTGTAAGTGGCTTTCACTTCCAAAATATTTTCTCTGGATACGGTTGATTTCTTCTTGTAGGTATTTGGGTGTACCATGCAGAAGAGTGTTATTTAAATTGTCCAATTCTAAAGCTGGACTTTTAGCATAGTACAGTTTGTACACTAGATTTCTTACACTTGAATGATGTACTGATATTCTTTTGATATCATGAAAGGTGCTTTTGCAAATAGGTCCTGAAATGCAGGATAATGAATGTCGTTGTAGTCCTGTGTATTTGCGCACTGGACAGATATCCATATTTTGAGCACTTTCATTTTGATGTTGTCTTTACCTTTCACATACTGATTGAGAAACTGACATAAAGATTTGAAAGATTTGTTAGGAATGTTACACATTGACGTGCAAGGCCATTTGATTACTGGACGGTCTGGTTCAGTTGAATGGAGAGGTAATTCTGAGTTTTCAGGGGATACTTTTGTAAGCAGTGTTTCTTGTTCCATGATGGTATTATTGATTTTTTCATACACTCCTCCACTGCTGTGGTTGGCAATTGTGTTTGTTTGATTTTGTTTGTATGCTTCTTCATTAAAATATGGTTCTGTGGTTGTTCTGTGACTCCATTCACCTCCACAAATATTTAAGAAGTTATTTTTGTTGCCTTCTGTTTATTGAGAAGTTTCCTTTGTAGTTTAGTACTTAGTTTTGTTAGTGGATTCATCCTATTTAACACTAAAATAAATAACTTCCTTTTGAGAAGGATTGCACTGTCTATAAGAGCTTGTAGGAATAATTTTCTATGGTAGGTTTTAAGGGTTGATGATGATTTCTCTCCTCTTCTTATTAGATTCTGAAGGACTCTGTGGTGAAACATTTTTGCTAAAATACTTTTTTTACTATGGGTTCTTGTTACTATATTACTATATCAGGATTCATAGGAGCATTGTTAGCAGTACTGGTAGCCGAAGTGTTTTCTGTTTCGTGCCACATTTTGATAGAGGAGCCAAAGTTTTGGTAGTTGAAGCTTCCTTTGTTTCGCTAAATGACTGTATGAGCTGTTTTGTTCCAACGTTCTCTGCAAACTCTGCTAGAGATGGATTCTTACTTTGGACACTTTTATTTTCATTTGCTCTATTTCTGCATTCCTTTCTATGGACTCACTTTTTGGTAGGCATTCTTTGGGGTCTGTTTTAAAAAAAGAAGGCATGGTTTGGTCTGTTGTACAATGTATGTGTGCTGTGTGCATGTGTGCATGAGTTTGATGGGGAAGCTGTTTGTGGTGGTGTGTGAATGTGCATTGGGCAGTTTCAATGAGTTTGGAAGGCTATTTTTATGTTTGTATATTACTACACTGTGCTTCAGATGAGAGTAGAAAGTGAGCTAGTGGTGAGGAGAAGCATTAATAGTAAACGTAATGGTATAAAATTAAAACAGCTATTTGTTTTGTAGTACTCACATTCTAAGGCTTCTCTATGTTATTTGTGTTCCAAAAACACAGGGATTTATGTGCCATTCTGCCTGTTATTCTTTGTTTAATAAATGGGGATTTGTGGGTAGAATGGTTCATAAATCAATGTTTTCTTTGGTGCGAGAAATTACATAAATAACCCACACAGTCTCTTTGAGGAACAGTAAGAATATAAAGGTAGTACTGTACTTAACTTTTTTTTGCGGAATGACCAGGTTTCTTCGGATATGTTGTTTGCAGTGTAGATACTGTTGATTTTCAGGAGAGCAGTCTTCACTGCAATTGTAAAAGGAAGTAGTTAGTAACTTTGTGAGTTTAAAGCAGTGATGTTAATGTACACGTTCATTTTGCATCTTTCGTCTGAGTATTCTCCTTTGATATCTCAACACAGTGCATGTGTGCATTTTATTTCACTATGTGCAGCCTTTATATGTTATTTGCGGTATGTTAGTTGAACCTGCTTCGCAAATGAGTACAATTTTCAGTTCATGAAATCCCCTTGTTTTTTTAAGCTGTGTTGTTTATAGCAGAGAGGTTTGTAAGTGATAGGTCATTATAGTAGATGGGAAACATTTGACTACTTTCATATTATAAGTACGAATGCAAAAAATCAGGAGAACCTCAGAGGGAGATGTCACCACAGCAATCGGAACGTTTATTTTTCTCATACGATCGCATTGGAAGTAGCATTAATTTAGGCGATAGACAGTAAATAATTGTGACATTTTCTAAGGAAAATCGAGTTTCACGCCTAAATCGGGAGGGTTGTTACGTATGTATAGGTTATGCGGGAGACAGTAAGAAGTAGTGTGGTTTCTCAATGAAAAATCGGAAGTCTTGCACTTAAAGGGGGAGCATTGGTATGTATTGGCTATGTAGATTTAGTGGCATTAATTTGTTTAAATGGAATCATAAGAGTTGCACATGTACTCTGAATAAAATATGCATTTGTGATGTCTTCTTTGATGTCCTGGGTGTTAGGCTTAGCAGTGCATGGTGGTGGCGCGAGTTATGGTTGCTTAGCTTACCATAACTGGCAAATTTCAAGGGTTTTTCGGTTTTACTTGGAACCATAACGTCTCTTTAACAACGTTTTTTCACTGAATTTCATGTTTTTTGTAGCGCAAAACTTAACCATAACGTCCCTTTAACAAGTTTTTTTTAATGAATTTCATAGGTTTTTAGTAGCGCAACTTCACCATACGTCCCTTTAACAAAGTTTTTTCACTGAATTTCATAGGTTTTTAGTAGCGCTACTTAACAATAATAACTTTGACTTTATGTACATGTAATATGGAACATACTGAACCCCTTCTACTGAACCTGATGTCTGCGAACTCTTTTAATGTCCGCGGACATGTTCGGAGAACAGTACCACTACCTAAAAACTCTGGGGGGAGGGTATATTTGATTGTTATATCATAACATAGGAACATTTAACAAATTCAAAAAGCAGCACACATGCACATTATATGTAGTAATACATAAGAAATGTAACCCATTTATGTAACAGACTAACCATTCATTTAAATACATTGGGCCTCATTACGACCCAGGCGGTAAGGGGTTTACGCCAGCGTAAACAGCGCAGACCCTTACCGCCTGAGTACGAGGTCCCTTAGCGCCATGGCGGATTTAACACCTGCTTTTAGCAGGTGTTAAAATCCATGGCGCTAAGGGACCTTGATGTTAATTACGCCACCGTAATTTACGGTGGCGTAATTAACGCCTTCCCCACTCCCATTATGCCCTATGGGGCAAAAATGGGAATGGGGAAGGGTAAAATGGGGATTGGGGACTTACCGCCCCGCCAAGGTCGGAATGGGGCGGTAAGTCCGCCAACCACCATGGCGGAATTGCAACCTTAGCACCATGGACCATGGTGAATAGCACCATGGTCCTCCGCCAAGGTCGTAATGAGGGCCAATATGTTGTAAAATGGAATATACCAAAAGAAGACAAATTGGCTTCCAACATAATTACCTCACAGACACTACAGAACTAAGAGAAGACCAGACCTACAGAGTACTTAGAACATATCTTACTTGAAATAGTAAGTGTACTTCATTTTACTCATATATTTATAAACTTTCTGTATTAGATTCAATAAAATATTATCTTTTTCTTTCTCACAGAAATGTCTAGTACTCTGGAATGGCTAGAGGAGCATTTCCCACATGAGGAAATGTCAGAAGATAGTGAAACTAATGGTAAACACTTTACAATATAAACCATTTAATTATTATTATTTTCTATACATTTAACATATATATATTTCTTTGTACAGAGCATACCAAAATAGAAAATACCTCTGAAGAAACTGTTATGGATAACACTCTTGACAGCATAAAAGAAAAAAATGGATTTATTGTTGACCAATTTTAATAATTTTAAAACTTTTGTTGAAGATCATTTTAAAACAAAAACCTCATACCATTGTCCCACATGTACTTGTCCCCCCTCACCATATCCCAGTCAATTATCCCCAAACCCTCTCTATAACCCAAAACGTTTTGATGAGACTTCCATCCCTTCTTCATCTGATACCAATCAAGTTGAAACCCCTAATTCTCCTGTTTTTGTTTCTGTTTCTGCCTCACCTTCTCTATCATAAATTATTAATATATGTTAAATAAAGTTAAATTTTTATATTGTGTTGTAATTAGTTTCCGTTTTAAAAAAAAAAACAATGTAGGTGTCCACGGACAGCGCAGTTGTTCTGAAATGTTCGTAAATAAACGAAAATGGAGGTGTCCTGAAGAACACTATACCTGTCCGTACTGTTCGCTAGCAAGTTGAAACTGTTCTAAGAACACACGCGGTGTCCTGAAATGTTCGTAAAGAAACGGAAATTAAAGTGTCCTGAAGAACACTATACCTGTCCGTAGTGTTCGCTAGCAAGTTGAAACTGTTCTAAGAACACAATTGGTGTCCTTAAATGTTCGTAAATAAACGAAAATGGAGGTGTCCTGAAGAACACTATACCTATCCTTACTGTTCGCTAGCAACTTTAAACTGTTCTAAGAACACACACGGTGTCCTGAAATGTTCATAAATAAATGAAAATGGAGGTGTCCTGAAGAACACTCTACCTGTCCGTACTGTTCGCTACCAACTTCAAACTGTTCTAGAACACATGCGGTGTCCAGAAATGTTAATTTGACGTTTGACGCACTTTTAATTACTTCAGGACCCGAACAGTGTCCGTAGAACATCAACACGAATGTTCAAACCAACGTCCGTGCATTTGGTGTACTGCGGACAGCCGCTTCCTTCGAGAACATGTTCGCGAACTGATCATGTGACCGTGCGCATGCTTATCGCCTGTTCTGAATGCGGACACTGTTCGTGTCCCCGAACAATTTAAAAGTACATTTTCAAGTAATCTACAATATTTCTCAATAAAAACTCACCATAGCACAAGTCCCACATACTAATCCTGAGTTTCTACATACTTTTTGAAAGTTTTTTAACCTTTTTTTGTGTTTGATCTGTCCGCGAACCGCCTACAAGCACCCCTATAAAAGACCACGCCCTAGAGCTTATTCTCATTGTGTTTCTGGCTATTCTTCAGAGCACAGCTATTTTTCCTGCAACTTGCAGATTATACCATCATCGAGATGGAATCCATGGCTGCACTACTGCCACCTGGTGCTGCACCTGCTTCAGCACCACCCCCAACCCCTCCACTACCACCTTCCCAAGGGTCTGAAGAGGGGAACAGGAGTGAGGATGCAGAGGAGGAAGAAGAGGATGACGAGAATGAGGTAGAGGAAATCCCTACTGCCCACACTAGGTGTGAGTCTTGGGTGTGGTGGTTGTTTACCATTCATGGGAATGGTCCTAAGGCTTGTGCGAACCGTGTCACCTGTAATGAGTGTACTCAGTCGCAGGAGGCATGGTTCGTACAGCTTTGGGACCACTACCATGAAGCGACACCTAAGATCATTTCACGCTGGGGCCATTCTCAAGGTTGTACCTTGCAAGGAGCGTAGTAGGTTGATTTCCTCTACTTCATCCTGCGTTTCTGATCCTGTCACCACAAGGACCACCTCTGTGGGACAGCGTCTTCCTCAAGCTGCCTCACAGGCCATACAGAATTCTGATGACCCTTACCTTTCGAGGGTCACAGTTGTATGTATGTACTGCGACACAGTAATCTGCAGGGGGGAGCGACTTCGCAGTGCTGTTGAGACTATCGTCTCAGAGCATGAGAAGACCTGCTCACTACCCAAATAAAACCCACTCTACATCTTCCTCTCTCAGCTTGCCCTTTCTTATCCTGTGGTTGGTGACCCCCCCTTTACCCTCCTTTCCCCTCCTCTCCTATTCTGTTGTGTATAAAAAACCCACAAAAATATAAAATAACAAAAATAAAAAAAAATAAGGCTCTTTTCAGAGCCGCCTTTAAAAGTTCAAAAATAGAAGTGAAAATAGATGAAGCAGGGCCCTTTGTATTTTTTAGAAGTCTGCGGACAGTCCGCGGACATCTAAACATTTGGGGTGCTACCCTATTATAACCATTGCAATTTTCTCTGGGAGGAAGTGGTGGCTCTGAAACGAGCCTTTGGGAGGTGTTTGTATGTCAAAAATTATAAATACTCAACACCTACTTCAAAATGGATGGTGTAATTCTAAAAAAGGTCGCAATGCATTTTGTAAATTTATCCGAAAAATCTGATTGCCAGCATAAGTAAGATGGACTCCATCTCTGCGAAAAATGTATATACTATGAAACATAATATTTTCATTGTGAAAAGAGGACATTCCAAAATCTCTTAGAAAGGCTCCAACAGCCTTATTAACATTGCGCCTTTCTTTTTCCATTTGTGGACCAAATGAAGAAGAACGAAGCCACATTTGTCTCTGCGCAATAGGTGAAAATATTACTTGAGAATTAGGAAACATGTCCATGACCTTCCCAAGTCCTTCTTTCATAGCAAATTGCAACGGAATTCCAGACACATGTCCTAAACTGTTCCCTCCACAAGGAATTACAATTATGTCTGGATGTTGCTCTGTCTCCAAAGTAGCACAGAGAGGTAGCAAGTCCAACCACTTTATTCCATGTACTCCATGCCAGTGTACTTCCACATGTGGAAATCCAAGATCTACAGCTACTCCACAGCTTTCTGCATGCACCGTCAACCAATGTATCCACGAATCTCCCAAAATCCAAACTATCTGTTTTCTGAAACACACAGCCATAGATATCTGTGGTTCTCTAAGCAAAAAGAGTATCTGAGAAACTCTCTCCTGGCACAACACACCCACTAAACTTTCCTGACCAATCCCTTTCAGTGCTCATTCTCATTTGCATGACTTCTGAACCCAAAAATCCCCAGATGTAACACCTGATGTCCGCGAACTACAGCCATGTCCGCGGACATATCGTAACATGAACAGCCCTTCTACCATTTCCACTTCACTCTCTGGGCCATTCCATCATTGGATGTAGCTAAGAAGTCACATGACCATCCACCAATCACATTCAAGACCTCTACATCTAACTGCATCATCATAGATCAGCACTGCAAATGTACTGTGAATCTCTCTGAGTACAAGTGTCATACCATTGGCAAGCACCATCTACAAGAAATACTGTACAAGTCTCCAAGATTTCTACTTGCAGCTTCATGCATATCCATATGCATGAACACAAACTACAGGTATGCATATTTTCTGTACAGTACATGAACACATTTTCAAACGGACTTTTAGCTTGTGTAATCTGTAAAATGAATGTACTGTCTTTTTTTCAATCTCCTAAAATCAACTGTCACTTATAAACCTTTCTACTATTTACTTTCTTTATACACACACACATTCAAATCATGTTAAACTAACATTTTTTAAATGAAATATATAGACTACATATATTCAAACAAAATTGCATGCATGCACACTCTGGGGTCGATTCATGGAGCAAACGTGCGCCGAAAATCCCAGCGCAAGGAGGCGCAAGGTGGCGCAAGCCTGAGAAACCCAGCGCACGAGCACGCGTGCGATTCAAGGAAGACGCTGCGCGTGTTTCCCGCTGTCCGTGCACCAAATCCTGCCATGGCGCACAGGGGCACACACGGCGTGCGCTACGTGCACAGCAAAAGTGCACATAGCGCGGCGCACACAACCAAAGTGTGCGGAACAGTGGGCGTAACACGCGGAATGGGGAATAATGCGTGAAAAAGAAGGCGTAACTGGGGAAGTACTGCAGGGAACTACACGGAACGCCCACACGCACGCGAACAACCCGTATTCATGGATTCGAATGAAAAGACGCACACAGGCATCAACGCGTCCGTCACACGAAGGCAGGCGGAAGCGTCCCCGCGCATAGTATAAAAGTGCGCGCAAACAACAAACACGTATATACAGCTACGATGAATGCCCCATTTGTCGCAGCACTGATCGTGGGACACCGCAGGAGGAGGAGAATAGCCAGGGCACGCATTTTTGCACCACGGACAAGCCTTTTTGGGATGCCTGACGACCAGGTCTACGGCAGGTATAGCTTTCCACCCCATATCATCCTAGACCTGGTCAGGGAGTGGGAAGATGACCTTACATCTCCCACCCTTTGCTCCCAAGCATTGAGCCCCTTGGAGAAGGTGCTCAATGTCCTGCATGTTTTGGCCACTGGGTCATTTCAGCGGACTACTGCCATAGTGGGGGGGGTCTCACAGGCCACGCAGTCACGCTGCCTACACCAGGTACTGGCAATCATGACAGCGCGCCCCTCAGTCCGCAGGCACATATACATGCCCAGAACACTCGCAGAAAGGCAGGCCGTTGTCCTGGATTTTTTCAGGGTGGCACACTTCCCCAAAGTGCTCAGTGCCATAGATTGCACCCATGTGGCCCTACGTCCACCTAGGGCCACTGAGCACATCTACCGAAACCGCAAGCACTGGCATTCCATCAATGTACAGGTGGTATGCGATGCAAAGGGAATCATCACCTCTGTCTATGCAAACTACCCTGGCTCCACCCATGACAGTTTCATATACAGAATGTCCGCCCTGAGCCGGGCCCTGGAAGCTGGCCAGCATGGCGACACATGGCTCCTAGGCGAGTACAAATGCCCTTGCACATGCATGGATGTCACACACACACACACACACACACAAATACACAAACCCCAATAATCACAACCATTTACACCTCCCCAGGGGACAGTGCCTACCCTCTGAGCAACCACATGATGACGCCAATCCGGAACCCCACCACACCACCCCAGGTAAGATACAACGCCGCCCATATTGCAACCAGGGCCATAGTGGAGCGCATATTCTGAGTGCTCAAGTCACGTTTCCGCTCCCTTGACCGCTCTGGCGGGCAGCTACTCTATGCACCCCCAGTAGTGTGCAGGATCATTGTGGCAGCATGTGTCCTGCACAATGTTGCAACACGGCAGGGCGTACCGGTGGACATGGTGGTGCCCCCACATCCCCAACCACAGGCACAGGCGCTGCCCATGGGAGGGGACAGGGCACATGGCGAGGAAGCCCGGACCCAGCTTGTGGCCACATTTTTCACCTAAACTCCCACCCCTGTGGAGGGCACACAGGCATGGCACATACCAGGTGACAATGGATGATGACAAAGAGACAGTCAACTATCACAACCCTACCACCCTGAGATAGTTGCCATGGAAATGCCACATTGTCTGCATCCCTAGCTACTTAAACACAAGCTATCCTGTGTGACTAAAAGGCACACATATGACATGACATGATATGGCATTTGTAACGTGCCTATACACAAGTATTTCAAGGTGCGATGAGGCAGGGAGGGGGGAGCAAGGGAAGACAGACAATGATACTACTAGTCCAGGTGTCATTTAGATTGTGCAAGTGCAGGGGTAAGAGGGAAAAGTGCAAGGGAAGGGGAGGAGGGAGTGCAGTACAGGGTAAGTAGTCTAAAAAACAAATAAATAGGCCAGCTGGTGGCAACTGCAAAGGTAAGTGCAGACAAGTGCTGGGAAGGGGGGGCTGTAGGGATAGAGAGACAGTCCCGCAGTGCAGGGGTTGCCAGGGAGGCAGTGCAAGTGGAGAGTGGCTGGGCCAGGGACCGAGGTCGGTGAGAGTGGCCCAATTGCAGATCCAGTGCAGTTCCAGTGAAGAATTTTGCAAGGGAGAGGCAGAGAGAAAGCAGAAGCAAAGAGGAAGGTCTTGAGGTGCTTCCGGAACCGGAGATGGTTCTCCTCAAGTTCCAGTGAGGCAGGAAGGCTGTTCCAGAGGGAGGCCCCTGCCGCGGAGAGAGATCTACCCCCAGCTGGTTGCTTTGAGAAGCGGATGACCCTGACATGCAAGGTGTGAATCACACACACCTGCAAAACAGGCCATGGCCATCACTGTTATGTCACTCAAACCCTCCCAAACCACAACATGACATGGCAAGCAATACCCATACACCAACGCAGTAACAATAAGGTACACATTGCCATGTCAAAAATGTACAGTGGCATCAGACAATGATGCCTGACATGGAATCAGATGAAATGACTGACCAACAACCTCCCACCCAAAATAAGTCATTTCCAAATGCATTACAAGAGTTGTAGACGTAACATAACAATGAATGCCTGTCTACATGCACATTGTGCATTGCAAAATCAACACTGCAGCTTCTGTGTGCTGTGTCCAACTCCTGCAACACACTGCTCAGCACACAGCACAGTGAACAGCCATTGTGTGTGATGCACACCCTGAGCATCACATCTAAGCGACAGACCACATCAAAAAGCAAATTAGGCATGTACAGGATACATAATTGGTCACAGAACATGTGCTGCAGGGACACAGTCGGCACCAGAAGGCAAACAGTGTACACGTGGATATACAAGGGTGGTTGTACATGTAGTGCATCATAGTGCAAGTGTGTGGGTTAGTAAGGACATGCACTCAACATATGCATGTGCAATCAAGTGACCATCAGTGTCCTCTACACATCACATGTGAACATTCATCATGTGTACACCCCAGCATGTCAAACCACAACTATCCCCTCACACCTGAAAGGTAAACACAACACATGAACAGGCATTGATCAGCAGAACACAACATGTACATAGGATACCACCATTACAATGTCAGGGTTCCCATCACACTGCAGGGCAAGGCAACTATCAACAACAACCCCCCCCTCCCTCACAAATGACCATGACCCACTGAACAACTGCACCTGGGTCATGAAGCCTTCAACCCTCAATTTCACCTGGCCACAGGATCACCCTTCCCCTTCGTCACCATCTCCCACCTTGTGTGTAAAAAGGTGCCTGCACCCTCAGAGTCCACCCTCATTTGCAAAATCACAAAATCCAAGCCAGAAAAACAAACACCCTCCAGTAGATGACTTGACGTAGCAGTACCTCACAAAGGCCAAGTACTACCACAATGATGTAACAACCAAGGTAGCACAGTAAAACAATGTCACAACAGGATGTGAACCATGTGTGGTACATAACATAGAATGATGCACCATGAACGGATGTGTACTGTCACAGGTCCCGTGTACAGGCGCGGGAGTGTCATGAAACAACCACCCCCACCGTGGCCCGGTTGCCTGCAAGGTCAAACTCACACAAGCCTCTGAGACCCTGGTGGGGAAGGAGGGTCAGGGATATGCAGTCGGGACAGGTGTTGGCACACTGTATAACTGGAATGAGTGGCAGGAGAGGGGAGGAGGAATGACACATGAAAGTAGGGAATGCACGAAAATGCACAAAAATTTACTACCTGCATGAACACATACACAATCCGAACAAACTTGGTCATCATTGTCATGGCCTTCTGTAGTCCAGGCTTAGGAGTGACACGAACCAACCACCCCCTCTAGGGTTTTGGCGCCTGCAAGTTTGGGGCTTACACAGGCATCCGCAACCCCAGCGGGGAAAGAGGGTTAGGGAACGTTGCTTGGATAGGTACGGGAAGCAGGAACACCGGGTAGAGGGTACAGGGTTTAAAATTGGATAGGACTCCGGGTGATTAGGGTAAAAAAACATACCAAATTGAATTACACATTCATCCATGTATTAGTGCACCCCCAGGAAGCCCATGCAGAGCAGTTTGAAAGAAAAACAACAAGACACTTAGCTCTGGTTTTGAGTGCTGTCCTCCTGCCTGCGCACTCTCAGGTCCGGTTACAAGAGCACTGCAATGCTGCAAAGAGAGCCACAGTCAATAATCTGTACGTGCCCATTACACAGAAACACACCACCAAACATGCCCCATAGCAACAAACTACTCTACAAACAGACAATCTGGTGTAGATGCTTCGTACCCATATAACATTACCCCTGTGATGGGTCATACACAGTCAATGCAGTAAGTCAGCCGCCGGTGGGTGCATGGCAAATGGAACACCAATGTGTCACAATTCAGACAACATGCAATGTTCCCTGGGTAAGCAGACAGACCCATATAGCAAGGCATGACTTCAGAACAAGTCGTGTTCCACCATGACCGAAACAAAGTTGGCAGTGCATGTATCAAAATGTACATATAAATGAAATGCATTGCACCCGAGTATGTCCCTTGCTGTATGTCCCAGTGAGCTTCCCCTTTCCATGTCTTGGAAGGCTACATGGTTGATACAATGCCTCAATGGAACTTGGTGTACCGGAGGGTATGTGCCACTGCCCCTGCAGGTGTCCTAGACAACCTTACAATCAACAGCCATCAGTCCACCAACACATCTGAGCTGCATTTTGTGCTTCAACACCAATATTCGTCCAAGCTCACCCTCAGTGCTGTGACTAAGCCTGCATGTGCAACTTGCCTGGTGCAAGCTTTGCGGTGTTGTGGCCCCCCTGTGCTGCTCACCTTGCCTGGAGTTCCTTGGAACACGTCAGCAGTTCTAGGATGTAGGTCTGCAATCCCTGTGCCTCTGCTTGTGCACACATATGCATGTGGGCACCAACAAACGTGTCCAGAATTCAGACGTCCAATGGGCCATGTCTGCTGGCAAAGGTGCTCTGGAGGCTCATCCCCCTGCAGAAAGGGCATGAAAGACATGATTAATGCTTTAAAGTCATCTTTCTGTGTCTCTTCAGGCATCTCATTACTAGACCATGTCAGAGACTTACATCAGAAATCACACCATCAGTCCGTCTTTCACATCCAAAGTGTGGAACACACTATCTACGGCATGAATTGCAACAAGCACGTGTACAGTAAAGATAAGAAACATACTACACAATGCATAGCAATGAATGTACACATTAATCATGAAACACCCCATCTAGCAAAAGCTGAACAGTGGACAATAACACCGCAATCATCCCCACTAGGGGTGTCAACAAAAGTCACACAGCACCAGACATGCCACAGATATGACAGTCCAAAGCCCTTGTGTAATAGGTTGTCACACCGAACCATCCTTGCGAGCCCATGGATAAGGGAGGCAGGAGTGGCATATGTGAGTCAAGGACCCCAAGCAGCAAACACATACACAAGACAAGCCTGAAGGGCCCAGCTGGAACAGACAGTGGATGCCTTCAAAAGCCACAAAGCACCGCACCGTCACATGAAAGCACAATAGACAAGCAATTTTAAACTATATTAACTAATTACACTAACTATGAAAAACCTACATTACCTAATTAAACTAACTATCAAACAGAAACTTAACTAACTAAACTAAAAGAAAAATCAAAAATGGCCACATGTGACCCGGGGGGAGGGGAGGCACCCAGGAGGGGGGAGGTACAGGGTGCTGCTCAACACCCACATGCGATGATGCTGAGCCAAAAAAAAAACCTCCATGGGCTCAACGCCTGCACAGCCCGACCTATGTGGGAGATAGATGGTCATCCGAGTCTGGCTCATCCTGGAAAGGAGGACGTGGCATAGTAGCCTGGCCATGCCTAGCTGCAGCTTGCCCCTCGTCGGCAGCAAGTCTGCCAGACGGGTGAGCCTGGTTCTGTGTGGCGATGTGATGTAGGTCTGCATGCAGAACCTCACGTGATACAAGTGCTTCCTCTTTCAAGGTAGCACGTGTAACATGGAGTTCCTCCTGCAAGGCCTGGCTGGACAACCGCTGGACCTCCCGGCAAGCCTGTAGCTCAGCTGAGATGGTACGCTCAAGCTGTGCAAACCTCTCCTCTGCCCGCTGCCTCTGGGACATCATAAGGACACCCAGAGTGGATTTGAGGGAAGCATACTCCTCCCTCAGGGCATCCATGTGCGCCTCTGCGTGAGCAGCAATTGCTTGATGCAGAGACGACATTTCAGCCTGGCGTGCCTTGTCTGAGGCCGCCATGCCCAGCCTGAGCGAGCGGGCCATGGACCGTGCCGCCTGCTGCTGGAGAAGCACCTGCCTAGCAGGGGGGAGCACAGATCGGGCCACACACTCCATGCTCTCAGCGATGTTCTCCATTGCTGCCCCCTGCCGTTCTGAATTGGCAGTCATGTCTTGCTCCCACTCAGTATACTGCGGTTGCGCGCGGCAACTGCGTTGCCGGGCTTGACCCCTGCGGGACCCAAGGACTGGGTGTCCTCGTGTGTTGGCACTGCCCGCGGCTGCACGACTACATGCCCCCGTCGATGTGATGTCCCAGGCACATCAGTGACTGGTGTGGAGGGTGACCCTGCGTCCCGATCCACCACGGGCGGAGTAACCAAGAATGTTTGATCCCTCAGTGCAGGTGTCGCAGACAGAGGAGTGTCCACATCAGAATCACTCACCCCTGACACATGGACTTGATGCTCATCCAACTCAACATGGACGTCAGAGTTGTCATCAAGGCTGGACTCATAGGCAGCCAGAGACAAGATGGACTGTAGCACTTGGGGGTTTTCGTGGCCTACCACCCCACGACCCCCACTTGTGCCGGGTTGATGTAGTGGTAACAACCCTGTGTCTGGCATGACAACACCATCCTCCGCCTCCATTGCGTCATCACCTGAAAAATAGAGAGAAAAAAGGTCACTACACATGTCAGAAGCACACAACACACACGCACACCAACAACAAACGCATCAGGAAGACATGTGACACACAACATATAACCTGGCATGCATGCTGGGTCAATTTTGAATTGCTTCTGTGATCAGACCTGTTGAAAGGTGGCAGTTTCCATGGAAGTGGGTCTATGCAGTGCAGAAAATGTGTACGCCACTCACTAGCTACATGTACAAGGACTCCATGGTGTGTGCCAGGAAATGTGAAGGCAGTGCAAGGTCAAATTCAGGCATCACGTGCATTGTGCATTCAATGTGTACCATATCTAGAAGCCAAGCACCCCTCCACCCCAGTACAAAAGCAGGGATGCCTAGCATGGTATCAAAAGGCTGACCATACACCTGTGTATTGACAGGCAGTGTTGATTGGCATCAACAGCTTAATGTGATTCAAGTGACAACACTGCAAATGATGATGGGACAGTAAGCAGGACACATGATGAAAACTCTGGAGGCCGCCCACGTGTGAAGAAGACACAACAACAGTTGGACAGAGTCATTGGCCATTGAACAGGCTGAGGCCTGTGAGCCACACAGATTGTCAGACCCTAGACATGTGTGCAATGCAGTACTGAGCCACAGTTGACATGGGAAGGCTGATGAGATGCCATGCAATGTATGTCACCCAGGACTTGTATTACAGTGATCATCCAGTCAAGGACACATAGGGGCATGCGTGCAATGCACATGGAGCATGAATGGGCACTCATGTCCCTGCGGGACATCTGACCTATGCACAATACAAGTGAGATACCCTGCATCAAGTACTAAGGCTGTACCACACGGCATATGTCTGGCAGATTCTATGCTGGAAGTTAGCATCTACACAGGACGCATGAACAGGAAAGTACACATTGGCAAGATTGAAGCAGACCAGTGCAAAGGTGGAACTGGGGTGCAGAGTGGCGGAGGAGGGGCAAGGGAGCATGCCTACATGGAGTCCCCGCATGCAGGCAGAGGAGACATGCATCACGGAAGCATTGCATTACTTACACATCAGAACCATGTACACGTCACATGTAGTGGCAATCATGCACAACACATCCCACAAGTGAAACACACACGTCCTCAACAAACACGCATCAACACTCACTGGACTGGGCATCAAAGTCCAGCATCTCTCCCACTCCTTCGACCAATTCAGGTGGTATGAACTCCGCAACGAGTGCCTCATGCGGAGTGAGCTCTTCCTCCTCTGGTGCAGGCCCACCGCCAGTCACCAGAGTCTAGTTGTAATTAACGGCACGCTTAGCCTTAGTGCTGCGTTTGATGTCATTCCAACGCTTTTTGCACTCTTGTGCCGTGCGCACCTCATGGCCGAATGAACTGACATGTTCCGCAACATGCTTCCAGTGGGTGTCACGTTGGGCAGACGTAGTCTGACTATTGGCACCCACTAGCATGTCACGGCTGTGGCCCCGCACGTAGCCCACGAGGAAGTCCAGTTCCTGCTTACAGAAAGGCTTCTTCCTCGACGTGCAGGAGGTCGTGGCTGTGTGTGGGGTCCCAGCCTGTGCTGCAGGTGCAACCTTCCTCCTCTTGGACTGTGGTGCAGACCCTGGCTGGCTAATGCCACCCTGACCAGTATGGCCAGTGGGTTCGGTGGATTGAGCCAAGAGAGTGGCAGGTGGAGGGACAACCAAAGGCCTGACTTGTGTCAGTGGCATCTGGGTGCCCTCTAACTGACCCTGCGCAGCAACATCAGCTGTGGCAGGGTCATTGACCGCAACAGTCCTGGTTGGCAGACTCACAACCGGGGTGTTGTTGGGTGCATCTGCCCCTGCACTTGCCAACACCCGGCTTTTCGGGGTAACAGATGACATAACTGCCCTAGGGACACGTGTCTTGGTCTGAGCAGCCCAGCCTGCCCCTATGGTTTCCCTCCTGGCCTGTTGGAAATCTACCAAGGGCTCCTCAAGTGCCAACGCAGCCTGCGCTGGCAGACCCTGAGCCTGGGTGGCGGTGTCCACAGCTGGACCTGCAGCTACCACTACCCTTGGGCCCGTGGCAGTCGATGGAACAGACTGCCGGGTCACACGGGCGCCAGTGCCAGATGCAGAAGCTGCATCCCCCGGAACCACAGGGGGTGGTGGCATGACTGCACTGACACATGGCACAACATTGTGCTCAAGTGGCGAACCCCTGCCTCTTCCCCCTCTGTGGCCACCCTGGACACCCTGGAGTCCCCCTACTCCCTGGTCACCACGGCCACGTCCCCGACCACGCCCGCCACGAGGAGTACGTCCAGCTGAGGCGCCCCTCACCTTTGGTGTCCTCCCAACCATGGCACAGATGTAGTAGTGCCTGCACAGATGGAGTAGTGCCAATGGGAGGTGTACACCACAATTGACCTGGGCAATTGGGGTGAAGGGGGTGGGAAGCAAGATGTTAACAGCCCCCCTGCACCTGCAAGGCTGTATGTGACCCCGGTGATGTAGTGACGGGTCACGCAATGCTCAGGCACCCCAAAACTGCAGTAAAACCGTGCACGCAACCCTGCAGCCTACGTGCGTGGATTCAACCTCCCGCAGTACGCGATGGCACCCAGTAACACGAATAACGCGTACGCGTGGGACACGCAGGCTACTATGACATCCAAAATGGGTGCGATACACAGGGGCACCCGCAGTGGGAAAAATAGCATGTGCGACTCACCGTCTGACTAGCGCAAAGCAGAAAAACACGCATAGCCAATACCCCCGCCAAAAGATTAGATACGTCCTTGATAGCTGTGAAGTTGTGATGGCGCGCGAAACAACAGGAAGCAGCAACACACGTCGATCTCCACGAAAGGCACGTACAGCGAACTGCTGGCCCCGCTCACCTTTAACCCGTGCTCAGGGAAAGGCCCGTGCGCGTCATGTCACTTACGCGCATGGGCCCTTTCCTCGGATTACACGCGGACGTGCAGTTTTTCAAGCACGCTGAAACACCCATGCACGCCTGCGCGCGTCACGTCACAGAGGCGCTTGCGCTTGAAGGGCCTTCTGTCCAATGAAATTGCGTATGCGTGCAGACGCGCTTACGCGCTAAGGACCTTTCCTCGAATTACACGCTGACGTGCAGAATTTTCACGTGCCAAATCACTCCGTATCAAGCTCGCCACGCGTAAGCACACGGAAGACCACGCTCCTGCCCAGAAGGCCAAATTACTGCCCCCCAGAGCCCCAAGCATGCTCCCACCTGCGATCTGCTGCTTCCTGACTGCCTGCTGCCCACGTGCCCTGCCATTTGCTGCCTGCACATCAGCCAGGGGTGCTGTTGCTGTGACCACCCCTGCTGGAACCGAAGACTCCCGACTGGGATTCCATCGCTCCACAGCCCAGCCCCAGGACCCAATTGCCCACCCACTCCTGCCTCTGTGGTTGTCATGTCGGGCACTGCAACATCTGGCACCACTGACAACCCCCGGCCAGAGAGGCAGTGGGGCACCAGCTTCAGTGCCAGGGAAGTTGGTGTCCTGGTGGAGCAAGTCCTGGGGCAGTATGATGCCCTCTTCGGAAGTTCCCGCGTCGACAAGGAAGGACGGACTCGGATCTGGACGGACATTGTTACTGCCATCAACGCGGAGGGGGTGGCAGTCCGCGACTTCCAACATGTCAAGAAGCGCTGGGAGGACTTCAGGTCCTGGACCCTCAACAAGGCCCGGTGCCTCTTAAAGGCAGCGGATGCTAAGGGGCGCCGGGGCCACTTGTCGGAAGATCAGATGAGGGTCCTGGAACGACTATCCCCAGCGCTCCACATCCAGGTCCTTGAGAGGCAGACCCATCTGGAGTTGAGCGGTAAGTGTACATGCATCCTGATTGTAAGCTGTGCGTGTGATGATGTGCCAGTAGTGTGCAGGTTGCACATCTGTTTGTATGGGGCCGAGTATGGGTGGGGGTGTACAGGGCCGTGAGGCTAACACATGCGAGTGCTGTCATGTGTGAGACATGGATGGTGCTTGTGTGTGTAGGCTTGCATGCCAAATGCAGTTGTGTGGGCACACATGTTTGGATGAATGTGTATGTAAGTAGGCATGTTCGTGATGTCACGCATGTATGTTGTTTTCAGCTGCATGTATCAGCACTGTGTACATGTGCATGTGTGTGTATTTGACAAGGGTGCAACAGTGATGCAACATGGATGCATGTGACAGCGGGATGTGGAAGCCTGATTGGCAGATGTGACATGGATGCCCATCTGAACACTGCAACAGTTGGCAGAGGTGTACACATGCATGCAAGTGTGGTGGTGTGTGTACATGTGCAGTGCACTCCCTGTGTTGCATGTGATGTCTGGCTCACCTTTGCCTGCTCATGCTGTTGTATATGTATGGATGGTGCTGGCAGTTGCGATATGGCTGTGGTATGGCTCATGTGTGCAAGTTGAAATTACATGTGTGTTGGGGATTGTGATGGCATGTCTGAGGTTTGCCAATGCCACTCATGTACAACTGTTATGTGTGTATGTGTCCATTGTACAGTGCCCTGATGCCTGTGTTTTATTTCTCCCTGTCTGCAGCGTCAACTGATGAAGAGGGCGGAGAAGGTGCTGTGGAGCACAACGCGGGGATCGCACCGCCAGCCGGAGACGCAAGGCCCGGCTCCCCTCCCAGGTTGTGATCTCGTTGGGGAGTGAGGAGTCCAGTGCCGCGTCCCAGGCCGCAGCTGCCAGGGGGATGTCCAACAGGCGGAGGTTGGAGTTGGACTCCTCGGCAGCAGAAGGGGCAGCTGGGACCCCACAGGGCCCAACGGGGGAAGATGGCACAGAGTCATCCAGGTTGGTGGGGGCTTTGGTGGAGGAGGAGGCCGTGCAAGCAACAGAGACAGGGTTTGGAGGTGGGGATTCCACTGGTGCTAGTGGTGCAGTGCAGGACCAGGGACAGGAGGCAGCACAGGCCACCAGGGAGGTGCCTGTGTGCAATCCTGTCCCTGATCCTGTCGCTGCATCATCTTGCACCAGCAGGGATGCCTATGTCCAGACCCGTTTTCAGGCAGGGGATGAGCGCACGACAACTGGCCTTTCTCTGCCTGCGGACGTGGCTATCCGGGTCCGGGTTGAGCCTGTCCTGACGGGTGTGGCGTTGCGTCAACAGGCCATGCGAGGTGACCTGCAGTCTTTTCATGAGGAGACTGCACGTCATCTCGAATGGCTCGTTGACCGCGTCGGCCTACTGGGACAGGTCACCCAGGCCGGATTACTCCGTTTGATGGGGCTTGCTACGACCCCCTCCTCAACTGAACCCCCTATGCGCCAGTCGTCCTCCGTGCCATCTTCCCACCCATCAGTCACCTGGGTGCCCTGTGGAGCTGCCTCTGACGGTGCGGCCAGGCTGATGGAGGAGGCATCCCTGCCACAGTCCGGAGTCGGATGTCCAGCAGGGGTGGCCACATCAACGACTTCACCCCAGCCAGCGGAGGATGTGCAGGCAGCAGGAGGCAGTGCACGGGCAGAGGCACAGCAGCAGCAGCAACGTGGTGGGAGCCATGATGGCTCGGGGCCTTCGACATCAGAGGGTCAGGCATCGGCCGGAGGGCAGGAGGACCCAGGACGGGAAGTGTCTTACGTGTTGCAGCGGTTGGGCCACGCCATAGATGCTGAGCGGCAGCGGACGGAAGAGGCACGGCTCACGATGGTCAGGGCGGAGAACTCCATGCGGAGGGCCCTGAGGCGGGCCGAGTGCCTCGAGGCAATCCGCAGGTGGTTGGAGGTGGACACGTCGACGGACCTGCGGACCCTCGGGGCCATGGAGGAGGACCGCCTCCGGGACATTGAGCAGGAGTTTGATGATGCCCTGGCCCGGGACATCCAAAAGTGAGCCGTCGGACTAGCCCGCTGCTCTTGTAAATAGTTCTGTAGTTAGTGTTAGGTTTCCTTTGGTTTTGCATTTTTTTTTGACCTTTTGGACAATGGGCCACATTTTAGTATATAGTTTTTTTTTTATTAGGTAGTGTTATTAGATAGGTTTCATTTCTTCTGTTGAGATCATGGACCCTGGATTGTTTATCTGTATATAGTTGACTGTTGGATTTTCATTTTTTTTTTTTATGATTTACCCATGGAGCAATGGTTTTCGATTTTAATTTTCCATTGGATTTACTTTTGTGGACTGTGACTTTGGACACCTTTCCTTTGGATTATGATTTGTGGTTTTGCATTATTTCACGGACATGGTGGTTTTTATTTTTTTAAATTCCCATTTTTGTTTGTTTATTTTTGATTCAATTTATGTTGCTTTTAATACATATTTTTTGTTCAAACTTCAATGTGTAGTATCATCTCATTGGTTTCATGCATATCATGATGTGGGTTTTGAGATTCACTGACACCCATTGAGTTGGGGGCCTGGTGCAGGGTGCCCTGCACTGCTGGGGGGTGGGGGTGCAGAGGGACATGTGTGGGGGCCTGGTGGAGGGTGCCCCACAGTGCTGGGGGGTGGGGGTGCAGGGGGACATGAGTTGGACATGAGTGGGGGCCTGGTGGAGGGTGCCCTGCACTGCTGGGGGGTGGGGGTGCAGGGGGACATGTGTGGGGGCCTGGTGGAGGGTGCCCCACAGTGCTGGGGGGTGGGGGTGCAGGGGGACATGAGTTGGACATGAGTGGGGGCCTGCTGGCAGGTGCCCCACAGTGCTGGGGGGTGGGGGTGCAGGGGGACATGTGTGGGGGCCTGGTGGAGGGTGCCCCACAGTTCTGGGGGCTGGGGGTACAGGGGGACATGAGTTGGGGGCCTGGTGGAGGGTGCCCTGCACTGCTGGGGGGTGGGGGTGCAGGGGGACATGTGTGGGGGCCTGGTGGAGGGTGCCCCACAGTGCTGGGGGGTGGGGGTGCAGGGGGACATGAGTTGGACATGAGTGGGGGCCTGCTGGCAGGTGCCCCACAGTGCTGGGGGTGGGGGCGCAGGGGGACATGTGTGGAGGCCTGGTGGAGGGTGCCACACAGTGCTGGGGGTGGGGGTGCAGGGGGGCATGAGTTGGGGCCTGGTGGAGGGTGCCCTGCACTGCTGGGGGGTGGGGGTGCAGGGGGACATGTGTGGGGGCCTGGTGGAGGGTGCCCCACAGTGCTGGGGGGTGGGGGTGCAGGGGGACATGAGTTTGGGGCCTGGTGGAGGGTGCCCTGCACTGCTGGGGGGTGGGGGTGCAGCGGGACATGTGTGGGGGCCTGGTGGTGGGTTCCCCACAGTGCTGGGGGGTGGGGGTGCTGGGGGACATGAGTGGGGGGTGTAGGGTAGTCCCCCGTGGTGTGGGCTGCCTGCAGGGGCCGTGGAGGTTGTGGAGCGAACACCTGGGAGGACCCACACGGCCAATTCACGTGTAGTACTCCACGGAACCCCTGAAATACACGTACCCTGCTGATATCGTGTGTGAAACTTCCCGCGCACCCCAAAATACACGTACCCAGGACATTTGCGTGTGGAACTTCCAGCGCACCCCTGGAATACCACGTACCCAGCTGAAATCGCGTGTGAAACTTCCCGCGCACCCCTGAAATACACGTACCCTGCTGAATTCGCGTGTGAAACTTCCCGCGCACCCCAGTAATACACGTACCACGCTCGCACAGGGCCAATCGCGTGTGAAACTTCCCGCGCACCCCTGAAATACACGTGTTCTGCTGAATTCACGTGTGTAACTTTCCGCGCACCCCGAAATACACATACCCAGGACATTCACGTGTGGAACTTCCAGCGCACCCCTGATATACACGTACCCTCATGGAATCGCATGTAGAACTTTCCGCGCACCCCTGAAATACACGTACTCTGCTGAATTCACGTGTGTAACTTCCCGCGCACCCCGAAATACACGTACCCAGGACATTCGCGTGTGGAACTTCCAGCGCACCTCTGATATACACGTACCCTGATGGAATCGCGTGTAGAACTTTCTGCGCACCCCTGAAATACAAGTACCCTGCTGAATTCACGTGTTTAACTTCCCGCGCACCCCGTAATACACGTACCCAGGACATTCGCGTGTGGAACGTCCAGCGCACCCCTGATATACACGTACCCAGCTGAAATCGCGTGTGAAACTTCCCGCGCACCCCTGAAATACACGTACCCTGCTGAATTCACATGTGAAACTTCCAGCGCACCCCTGATGTACACGTACCCTGATGGAATCGCGTGTGGAACTTCCCGCGCAACCCCTGAAATACACGTACCCAGCTGAGATAACGTGAGGAACTTCCCGCGCACCCCAGTAATACACGTACCCCGCTTGCCGTACTGGTACAGGGTTAGCGCAGCCCTTTGCGCTGGATTGGGGATTTTGATGGCTTTTCCCTGCGCAAGGGGCGTTCTTGGGGGCGTAACTGGCGCTGCTGCAGGGTCGCTGCACCACTGTGCGCCATGGCTGGTTTTGGTGGCTGGAACCCATGAATACGCTGTGCGCGGAAATGTATTTTGGCGCACGTGGCTGGCGCAGGGATTCGCACGCGCACACTGTGCGCCAGCCGCGTGCACCACTTGTGCGCTGAATTCTATGAATTACCCCCTTAATGTTCAAATCTCAAAAAATAATACTTATACAATTACATAATTGTTTTTATTTCTTTTATTTATTTAATTACTTTAATTTAAGCATGACATTGAGGCACTATTACCTGGAAGAGCTTAGTTACATAAATAGTTGTATTCAGTGGTACATTATGAATTTCACAACACATAGTAAAGATATTTTGTTTGCTACAGTTAGTCATTGCAATACAATTTGTTCATTAAGAAAATATCATATGTATTGAACTGGTGCGACGTATCCTATGTAAATAAGATAGTTCTAATGGTTTTGAGGAAGGCGCTGAGGATTTCAATTAAAAAAAATCAATGTCTAAATTAAAAACAGTGCTATATACAAACAAAATTACTAATTTGTTTCTTTTACAATTGCAGTGAACACCATTCTCCTAAAAAGAAGCAGCCGAATTTGAAGAACAAAGAAGAACTAAGAAATAACCTGTATATTTTAGAAAAAAAGTAAGTAGAATATCACCATAATATTTGTATTATTACTCAAACACACTGTAAAGTTAATTCATGCTATTTCTGTGCCTACAAATAGAGATTGTGCGCCATTCTGTCCAAAAATCCCCATGTCTTAAACAGGGATTTACAGCCAGAATGGCCCACAAATTCCTATTTTTGGACACACAAATTACCCAACTCAACCGCTAGAATTTTGATATTATAGAACAAACAACTGTTTTAATTGTATACATTAGATTTACTATTTGCACTTCTCCACACCACTAGCTTACTTTTTTTCTGTCATCTGAACCCCAGTTCAGTAGCACATAAATTCAAGAATACCCATCCCTACTAGTTGTAGTTCCCAATGCACAATCACACACCATTACATACATCTTTATCATCTCACTCAAACACTCATGCACACAGCACACATACATTGCAGAACACCCCAACCCATACCTTCTTTATTTTTTAAAACAGACCCTAAAGAATGCCTACCAAAAGTCAAACCCGTAGAAAACAACGCAGAAGTAGAGCAAATGAAAATAAAAGTGTCCAACATAAGCATCCATCTCTAGCAGAATTTGTAAAAAAAATTGAAACAAAACAGATAATACAGTCATTTAGTGAAACACAATAAGTTTCAAGTACAAAAACTGTGCCTCCTCTATCAAAATGTAAAATCAGCTATCACTACAGATAGATGCTTCTTTAAATTTTAATATAGTGCAAAGTAAGCATACCAAGAAAAGTATTTTAGCCAAAATGTGCCGTCACAAAGTCCATCAAAATCTTATAAAAACAGGAGAGAAATCAGGTTCAATGCTTAAAACCTATCATAGGAAATTAATCTTAGAAGCGTTGATAGACAGTGCAGTTCTTCTCAAAAGAAAGTTATTTATTTTAGTGTTAAACAAAATGAAACCACTAACAAAACTAATAACTAAATCACAAAATAGACTTCTCAATAAACAAAATGTCAACAGAAAGAACTTCTAAAGTATCTGCAGAGGTGAATGGAATCACACTACGAGCACAGAACCATACTTTAATGAAGAAGCGTACCAACAAAAGCAAACAAATACAATTGCCATACATAGCAGTGGTCGAGGTTATCAAAAAGTGAATAATACCATAATGGAACAAGACGTACTCCTTACAAAAATATGCCCTGAAAACTTAGAATATCCCCTCGATTCAACTGAATCAGAAAATCTAGTGTACAAATGGCCATGCATGCCAATGTGTAACATTCCCAAACAATTTTTCAAGTCTTTACGCCAATTCCTCAATCAATATGTAAAAATCAAAGACAAAATCAAAATTAAAGTACTGCAAAATATGGATACCTGTCCAGTGCGCAAGTACACAGGACTACAAGGACATTCATTGGCCTGCATTACAGGACCTACTTGTAAAACCACCTTCCATGATATCAAAAGGATATCAACACATCATTCAACTATAAGAAATCTAGTCTATAAACTGTACTATGCTAAAAGTCCCGCTTTAGCACTAGCAAATTTAAATAACATTCTTATACATGGTACAGCAAAAGACCTACTTGAAGAAATTGACTATATCCAGAAAAAATATTTTGGAAGTGAAAGCCACTTACAGACTGAAATAGCTTTAAACCAAATTAGCAACAATTCTACACATGGCAACCTTTTACTAAACACATACAAAAAAGAAATAATAAAATTTAAAAGTACATCAGCTGAAGTACCAAACCATGTGTGTGTATGTTGCCGCAGAACTTTTTATAAAAGTAACACAAAAACTGTAGACCTATCATACAAAATAGAAGACAATGAAGATTCTAAATGGTTTGAATTAGCTCTCTACCTTGTAGCAGAAAACAAATACGAAATAACTGACCCCTTAATACTTTGCAGTTACTGCACTACAAAACTTGACAACAACCAAACTCCGGTTGTAGGTCAACTGGTCGAATCTAAATGGTCGACAGGACAAATGGTCGACAGCAAAAGGTCGACAGGTCAAATGATCGAATTTTATTTTTATTTTTTTTCACATTTCTTTTTTTTGGGGGGGGAACCTCCCAACCCCCTTTTTTTTGCTAAAAAAACCCTTTTTTTTCCCTAAACGAAAACCTAAAAATATATATATAACTAAAAAAAAAATTTGATCATTTGTCCTGTCGACCAAATTGTGTCGACCATTTGTCTGTCGACCATTTGACTAGACACCATCTGACCCCAAACTCCTTCACGTGCTATCACAAATAATTTGGAATTATACCCACAACAAAAACCCCTACAACAACTTAATTTATATGAGAGCATCATAATTCAAACAGTGCACCCATTTCAAGCAATAACACGCCTTCAACAAAAAACAGCAAAATTATATCCCTCTGAATTGGTAAAAAGCATTTGTGGAAAAGTAGTTTATTTACCATTAGATTTAAAGAAAATGTGCACATTGTAGGAGTGCAACGTCCAATGCAGCAATCTTTAATTATCTTAGTAAATGGAGTACCTACAAAAGACAAAAAAATATGGCAACAGCTGGTAGATTTACATAAAGTTAGACAAGCCTTGCAATATCTTAAAGAGAATAATGAATATTACAAAGAAATTAATATTGAAGAAAACCTGAAGGATACAACTGAAATAATTCAAGAAACACAAGAAACTGGTCAATGTGAGCTCCTAGATCCTGCTACAATATCAAATACTTTAGACCATTATACAATTCATCCTTTGCACTCTAATGACACGATAGAAGATGCACTGGAAACATACCAAATGCGTCAAACAAAAGAATCACCAATCAGCATATGGGAAAAAAGTATAGAAGCACGTGCTTTTCCTCTACTCTTTCCTACTGGCAAAGGAGGAAGGTATGATGATAGACCTATTCAAATATCAGCATCAAAATACCACTCATTACGGATATATTCTGAAGATCCCAGATTTAGACAAAATGTGGAATACATATTCCACTCACTCTTTGAAAGTGAACTAGCAACTTTATGTTACGGAGTTGAACACATATTAAAATCAGGATCACACTTTCAAAATATGACAGCTACACAATTATTACAAAAAGTGCAACAAAAGGATGAGGTTTCACAATCAAATATTACAAATCTATTAGCAAATATGCGTGGTACTAAAGAGTACTGGTTTTGACGTCATGGAGATGTACGTTGTATGATCAGAAACCTTGGCCCACTCACTTGGTTTGTTACGCTAAGTTGTGCAGAATATGCATGGGAAGATTTACATGATTTCCTACGCATATCAAACAAAAACAAAACAAACATAGATATACTAACACCTGGAGAAGTTTGTTCTTTGGATCCTGTTAATGTTTCAAGATATTTTCACCATCACTTCATTGCTATGCTACATGTTATTTGTAATAAAACTGTTCCTCCCCTTGGAGAAGTGCGACACTTCTTTTGGAGAAAAGAATACCAAGTCAGAGGAGCACCACATATCCACATGCTTTTATGGATTAAAGATGTTCCTAAATTTGGTCAAGACAGTGATGCCACTGTTTTACAGTTTATTGAAAAATATGCCACTTGTGAAATTCCATTGGAAGCAACAAATAGTGATCTTCATGCACACATTTTACAAATTCAAAGACACAAATGTGGATAATATTGTCGTCGCAAATACAAAAACAAAGGGAAATACTACACCAAATGCCGATTTGGTTTCCCTAGACCAGTTACAAATACAGGTCAAGTGAACAACCTCATGTCTTCAGTTAGACATAGTGTTAAAGGTAAGTCACCTAAAAATACATATTACATAAAAAGAAAAGAAGAAGAAAAATATATCAATGATTATAATGCAATCATTGCCCACTTATGGAATGCAAACATAGATGTGCAGTACATTGCAGACAATTCTACTGCAGTTGCACGATATGTCACAGCATACTTGACCAAATCAGAAAAGACAGAGCTCCAAGACCTCTGGAATGACCTGTCATCAGATAAAACAGTGTCTCGGAAATTATACAGCTTGGCCATAAAAATGCTCTCCCATAGAGAATGTGGATCATATGAAGCAGCTGATCATTTAACTGGTACTGCATTGTATGGTAAATCTGAAAATATAGTATGGCTAAGTCTTGGTCCAGCTAAATCTAGAAAAAGAGTTCTAAAAGCATACGAAGATATAGAAACAATAGCCAAACGTGATCCCAACAGCCAAGACATTTTAAAAAACAATTTATTGGACACATACTACCCAAACAGAAGTAATACTTTGGAAACCATGTGTCTATACCACATAGCCCAAAACTACACATACAAAAATAATATAAAACCTGATGAAAAAAAAGGTAAATACAGAGTGACAAACTGTGAAGGCAGCTTAGTTAAACTCACCAAACCAAATTTAATTAATCATATCAAATTGTCATTAAAGACTCCTCAACATAAAGAAGTATATTACATGTCCCTGCTACAACTCTTTAAACCATGGAGAAAAGAAGAAGAAATGCTAGATAACTATGACTCACATGAAGATGCTTTCAAAGCAAATGAAAGCACCATAACTGATGTAAACATTACACAGTACAAAACAATGTTGCACAATGAACAGCAACACGAAGAAGAACTCCAGGCCCAACTAGATAAAGAAACTCCTGAAAGTAGTGAACCTTCTGTAACAGGAAGCCAAGAACCACTGGGAGAACCACTAATAATAAATGAGGCAGAATTAGCTATGATAGAAGTAGAAAACACCATGTGTCAGTATGAAGATAAAGAAGACTTAACTATACTACAATCACAACTAAACAATGAGCAACATAGCATTTTTCAAGAAGTAACAAAACAAATTGCACATGGTGTACAACATGAAAATAAAGAATGTTCCTGCCATAATTATAAACCTATACTACTGTACGTCAGTGGTGAAGCTGGTTCTGGCAAAACATTCCTAATCAAAATCATCAGTAAGTTCCGTCAACAATTGACAAACAACAAACTGTCAGCTGTTGTCACTGCCCCCACTGGTTTAGCTGCCTACAACGTAGGTGGTGTCACGTTACACTGATTAGTACTATTGCCAGTAGAACACCAAATCAAATTAGACTATTACAAACTTTCTGCAGAAGCTGCAATGGAACTATGCAGAGTATTGAAACAAATGCAAATGCTACTAATAGATGAAGTGAGCATGGTGTCCAACCTAATGTTGGCTTTGATTCACCTCAGATTACAAGAAGTACTCAAAACAAACTATGAAGAGCTCTTTGCAGGAAAACACATTATTGTTTTCGGAGATCTTCTTCAATTGACACCAGTAAAAGGTGAGCCTATTTTTAAAACATTAGGACACAAACTCTGCCGTAAATCTGTTGGCAGCATTGGAAATGTCAAGCTTTGGCAACATTTCTAATACAGAGAATTAACAGAAAACGTGCGGCAATCTGCAGATCTCACTTATGCCAACATCTTAAAAAGTATCAGAGTTGGTATACTTTCTAAAGAAGCAGAAGCAAAATCTGTTACCCGGTACATTCATGTGCTTTATGGCGATAATGCATGTGCTACAGATGTTATGGAACAATTAGCCCACAACAATGTCAATTGTTTGGCCTTAATGCCAACTCTTGCAAGCTGTTTCAAATTCAATGAAATAATGTTAAGTAAAGAAATGCAACCAATAATGGAAATTAGCGCCACAGACAAACTAGATGTACATGGTATGACACTACCCATGTGTGACCAAGCCACAACAAGACTAAATAGTTTAGAAAAATCAATCTCAAACCCAGCAGGCCTAGAAAAGATATTAAAATTATCCTTAAATTGCAGAGTAATGCTTAAACGTAACCTTGACGTGGACCAAGGACTAGTTAATGGAGCACTGGGTACAGTTGTTGGCTTTCAAACATACCCACGTGACAACAAAATCAGTTTGTCAATCTTCTCTTTGACAAACTTTCAGAAGTAAAAAGGATAGGACACTCAACAGCTCGATTCCTTCTCTTCAAAGACATGTATGTACGCAGAGAACCATTTTCTCTAACTCTTGCATACGCAGTCACGATTCATAAATCACAAGGTCTTACCCTAGACAAAGCAATGATAGATATTGGCAACACAGTGTTTAAAGAAGGCATGTGCTACGTAGCACTATCACGCTTACGTACACTTGACAGTCTATTTCTAATCAACTTTGATGCAAGTAAAGTAAACACTGATATTCCTTGCATTTTAGAATACAATAGACTTTGCTCACTATACACCCCCATTTAAACACATTTTCTATTCCACAAAAAGTAAAACGTTATAAAAGAAAAATAAATCAAACAGAAATGCAACAGGATGTCACTGCCAATCCTCCAAAGAGAGTAAAAGAAACTAATACTTCATTAAGTTCCACAAGCAAAAAAGAATCAATTAGGGAAAGTAAACCAGGTACTTTTTCAAAGAAGGAAGACAAACTCCAAAAAAAGCAGTCAGATACAGAACTACCTGGTCCATATAAACTCTCAAATATAGTTGGTGTAAGTTGCTACGCAAATGTAGCAATGAATAGTCAATTTCAATTACCACCAATTGTTGACAACATTTACTTACACAGTACAGACCCATTGTGTTTGCAAATGTTAGTACTTCATAGAAACGCAACAAACAATCCTGACAACACGTATAGTGTTTATGGAATAAGACAATAATTGGACTACTGTGCTGGAATGGTGAAATTCACTATAAACTCACAGGAAGATCCACAAGAATTTCTAATGTACTTACTATAAGTACTGGAAAACAAAAACATACCTACAAATGAAATCTTCCCGATTTCATACATGTGGAAACATACATGCACTCTCCGCAACAATGTGACACAAGAACAAATCCCCAATGAACGCTTTGTATATATATCAATACCTAATTGTGAATCCATTCCATTTCAGCAACTTGTACAAAATGCAAACCATGGTAGATTATGTTCTACCTGCAATTCAGATAATCACTCCACGTTAGTAATACAAACACATAGTAAATACGTAATACTAATGCTTCTACGTTACAATGCAGGTTGTACCAAAAACAACTGCAAGCTGACTGGATTCACACATGGTCAAATATCACTTGGTAAGAAAACCTTCACAACAATAGGTATAATCTACCACGCAGGAGCCACAACCAATTCAGGGCACTACACTGCATATATAAAAAAAATGTGGATGGTTTGATACATTCAATGATAGTACCATTACTCTAAAGCAGAGGTTACCAGCAAATCTTACAAACGCTTATTTAATGTTCTTAAAACCAAAATGTGGTAACTAAACTGTACTTAAACTTTAAGTAAACTTGTAGTAAAAAAATATAAACTGTTAGAATATTCCAAAAGCTATCTAACTGCCCAAAGATTCGACAACAACTAATACCACTAATTTAGAGCAAAAAATAGACAGTTAGAATACGCCAATTGGTATCTAACTGTCCCAAAATTTAACAATATCCAAACAGATAAATCAATACCACTAAAATATATAAAATAATAGACAGTTAGAATACTCCTACTGGTATCTAACTGCTCCAAAATTTTTACAATATCCAAACAAATAAATAATATGTTACTGCTCCAAAAAAATGCAACAAGCCAATGTATAAAGCATTAGCCAGAAACAACAAGTGAACACTGAAAACAAACAAATAAACTGTAGCATAACAGAAAAAGTTTTTTTTTTAATCCAACATGGATTTTTTTTTCTCCCACAGACCCAATGATTTTAGCAACGAACACAGAAACTGAGCAAATTACACAGTTCTCTGGTTTGTAATCTACTAAATATGAGGGTAAAAAAAAATGTTGATTATACAATGTAATAAGTCATTACAATACTAACATGCTATTTTCTTTTATCACAGAAATGAACAAGAAATACATGTACTCCAGTTACTAAACCAAACAGTAAGTATATTATACACTCTATGCCCTGGCCACAACCATTGCAGCATATCACATCAATAGTATCTTATAATTTTGTTCCTTATAAATGTGTTTTTGACCCAAAGTTATAAGCAACTATAAGTGTGATATGCTGTGGTGGTTGTGGCCAGGGCATAGAGTGTTGGGTGCATGGTCATGCACCCAACACTCTATGCCCTGGCCACAACCACCACAGCATAGTCATGCACCCAACACTCTATGCCCTGGCCACAACCACCACAGCATATCACACCCATAGAGTCAAATGACCTTGCATCTTTCTTTACAACTAAAATCGATGTGATTCGATCGAACATCGCTAAATCTTCGGCCATACTGTCTCCATTCATCACTAGCTTTGTGCCACCCCCTCTCACTGATCCCTCTGCTAGTTGGTCCACCTTCCCTCTGTTTACTGAGGCAGAGGTCCTAGCGGCTATTTTAAAGGACGCAATTCCTGCAATTATCATGAAGACGATTGCCCCGGATATCTTAGCGGATATTACGGTGGCTATAAATAACTCCTGCCAATCCGGACTGGTACCCCCGGAGCTTAAATCTGCAAGGGTTATTCCTCTCCTTAAGAAGCCCTCACTTGATCCTACTATCCCGGCTAACTTTCGACCCATTTCCCTGCTCCCGTTCCCGTCTTAACTTTTGGAATCTCTGGTCACGCCCCTTCTGTCATCCTTCTTGGAATCCTCAAAGAACTTCAATCATGCCCAGGCAAGTTTTAGGCCAGGGAGACGGACGGAGAGTGTGCTTGTCTCAGTGCAAGACGATATGTCTAGACTTGTTGATGCGGGTGGAGTTGGGGCTTTGATTTTGTTGGATCTGTCCGCCGCATTTGACACCGTGGACCATCCTATCCTTCTCTCATGTCTGGCACAGATCGGGATCTCTGGCCTGGTTCTTGCTTGGTTCACTTCCTTTCTTTCTGACTGCACTCAGAACCTCGCTATGCCCCCTTTTCTTTCTTTCCCCTGTGCTCTCACCTGCAGTGTCCCTCAGGGATCTTCTCTCTCCCCGATTCTGTTTAATATTTATATCTGGGCGCTGGTCTGCCTCATTCGCTCGTATGGACTTAACTGTTATTCCTTGGATCAGGATCAAACTGAGTTCTCAGCATGTCTTTATGACTGCCTAAAGGCTGTCGGGGCCTGGATGGACCAAAATTGGCTCAAGCTCAATGGCGACAAAACGGAAGTGATGTTGGTGGGTGGCCCTCCCAACCCCTCACTATGGACTCCCACGTTTTGGCCTGCGACACTGGGTCCTTTGCCTGGTCCAGTTGACAAAGTGAAGAATCTGGGGGTTATTCTCTCTGCCTCTCTATCTATGTCAAATCAGGTCACAGCTGTTTGTCAGTCTGCCCACCACCAAATCAGGGTTCTAAAAAGAGTCCTTCCCATGATTCCGGAAGTCATGCATCCCCCCGTGGTGGCTGCACAAGTCCTCCCACGGCTGGACTATTGTAACTCCCTATACCTTTCTCAATCGGTAGGCCTTCTCCAGCGACTTCAACGTATGCAAAACCTGGCAGCCAGATTAGCCACTGGCTCTCCCTATGGTGCCCACATCTCGCCAGTGCTCCGCCGACTCCACTGGCTCCCAGTGGCTCAGCGAGTTAAGTTCAAATCACTGTGCATTGTCCATCGGGCAATCCACGGCTTTGGTGCTGAATTTCTCCAATCTAAATTCCTCTGATATATCCCGGAACGTGATCTGCGTTCCTGGTTCACCAACCTACTTGTCGTGCCTAGGTATAACCGGGAAAGACTCGGCAGCAGAGCCTTCTCCATTGCCCCGGCCAAGCTTTGGAACATCCTCCCACTGCCACTCAAATCTATATCCAACCATCTGGCTTTTAGGAAAGCTCTGAAGAACACTTTATTCTAGTTCCCTGGCTTCCTACTGTCTTTCTGAGCCACGCAGCCCCCTCACTAGCGCCATGATGCCTTTGGGCAACCGTGCGCTCTACAAATCAAGTAACATAACATAACAAATATATCAACTATGGCCTATGGAAACTTTTAATGTCCGCGGACATTATGAGTGTTCTTAGAACACTTTCAACTTGCCAGCGAACAATACTGACAGCATCTTCAGGACACCCCCTACGAACATTTCAGGACAACACGAGAGTTCTAAGAACACTTTCAACTTGACAACGAACAATACAGACAGTGTCCTCAGAACACCCCCATTTTGTTTATTTGTGAACATTTCAGGACATCGCGAGTGTTCTTAGAACACTTTCAACTTGCCAGCGAACAGTATGGACGGCGTCTTCAGGACACCCCCTACGAACATTTCAGGACAACGCGAGAGTTCTTAGAACACTTTCAACTTGACAACGAACAATACGGACAGCGTCCTGAGAACACCCCCATTTTCTTTATTTACGAACATTTCAGGACATTACAAGAGTTCTTAGAACACTTTCAACTTGACAATGAACAATACGGACCCGGTCCTCAGAACACCCCCATTTTGTTGATTTACGAACATTTCCGGACACCGCAAGTGTCCTTAGAACACATTCAACTTGACAACGAACAATACGACAGCGTCCTCAGAACACCCCCATTTTGTTTATTTACGAACAATTCAGGACACCGCAAGAGTTCTTAGAACACTTTCAACTTGACAACGAACAATACAGACAGCGTTCTCAGAACACCCCATTTTGTTTATTTGCAAAACATTTCAGGATACCGCAAGTGTTCTTAGGACACATAGCACCCCCATTTTCTTAATTTACGAACATTTCAGTACACCGCGAGAGTTCTTAGAACACTTTCAACTTGACAACGAACAATACGGACAGCGTCCTCAGAACACCCGCATTTTGTTTATTTACGAACATTTCCGGACACCGCGAGTGTTCTTAGAACACATTCAACTTGACAACGAACAATACGGACAGCGTCCTCAGAACACCCCCATTTTGTTTATTTGCGAACATTTCAGGACACCGTGAGTGTTCTTAGAACACATTCAACTTGTCAGAGAACAATACGGACAGTGTCCTCAGGACACACCCATTTTGTTTATTTACGAACATTTCAGGACAACGCGAGAGTTCTTAGAACACTTTCAACTTGACAATGCACAATACGGACAGCGTCCTCAGAACACCCCCATTTTGTTTATTTGCGAACATTTCAGGACACCGCAAGTGTTCTTAGAACACAGAACACCCCCATTTTCTTTATTTACGAACATTTCAGGACACCGCAAGAGTTCTTAGAACACTTTCAACTTGACAACGAACAATACGGACAGCATCTTCAGAACACCCCCATTTTGTTTATTTACGAACATTTCCGGACACCGCGAGTGTTCTTAGAACACATACAACTTGACAACGAACAATACAGACAGCGTCCTCAGAACACCCCCATTTTGTTTATTTGTGAACATTTCAGGACACCGTGAGTGTTCTTAGAACACATTCAACTTGCCAGAGATCAATACGGACAGCGTCCTCAGGACACCCCCATTTTGTTTATTTACAAACATTTCAGGACACCGCGAGAGTTCTTAGAACACTTTCAACTTGACAATGAACAATACGGACAGCGTCCTCAGGACACCCCTACGAACATTTCAGGACAATGTGAGAGTTCTTAGAACACTTTCAAATTGACAACGAACAATACGGACAGCGTCCTCAGGACACCCCCATTTTGTTTATTTACGAATATAATACGGACAGCGTCCTCAGAACACCGCCATTTTGTTTATTTACGAACAGTTCAGGACACCGTGAGAGTTCTTAGAACACTTTCAACTTACCAGAGAACAATACGGACAGTGTCCTCAGGACACCCCCATTTTGTTTATTTACGAACATTTCCAGACACCACAAGTGTTCTTAGAACAGTTTCAGCTTGCTTGCGAACAAAACGGACACATATTGAGTCCTAAGAACACCCCCCATTCAGTTTATTTAGAACATTTCAGAACACCTGTGATGTCCGCAGACAAATCAAACACAACAAGAACGTCTACCACATAAAAAACACAACTTTCAACCTATCTCATACACTCCCACCCTCCCCAAACACTCCAACACACCAACACACTCTACTAAATACAAATTTTGAACAAAGATTCACCGCGCTGTCCGCGGATGTCCGAGAATCAAAGATGGCGGGCGCTACCGAAAATCTGATGCACTTCACGCTCCACACCGTCCAATCAACGAACACATCACCTGTCCGCGGACACCACTCAAACTGATTGGCCAATCAGGACACTGTCCGTGGAGCGAAAAGGGAAGAGTGTCCGCGGACCGAACACAGATATCACTAATTTTTTCTGACCTTATTTTTGGTCATTTTTTAATAAACTACTGGATGGATTTTCACCAAATCTGCAAAAGCACGCTTTCAGGGCCAAGCCGCTACTCCTGGTCCAAATTTGGTGAAAATCCGTCCAGCGGTTTGGGCTGTAGGTGCAAGCAAAGTTTTTTCCCCATTCAGTCTATGGGAAAAAAAAAACGTTTTGGGACCCCCCCGATAACTTGGACCCCTCTGGACGAATCCTCACCAAACTTTGCAAAAAAAAATTCAGAGTGGGCCATATACTTTTTTTGCAAATTTTGGTGAGGATTCGTCCAGGGGGAGCGAAGTTACAAGCCGCCCATAAAGTGCTCTTCCTATGGAAACACCAACGTAACCATAACTACATGGCCACTACCGTGGCCATGTAATATATATATATATATATATATATATATATATATATATATATATATATATGGGGCAGCAATCACCTCACAGTGATAATACAGTTCAGAAATAAGCAAAGCAATTGAATTCACTTATAATGAGGCAAAATAGAAAACACAGGAAAAAGAACAGTTTTGGGTTGTGAACAGATAGCGTTTAGGTTAATAGTTCCCCCTGCAAAATACTGAAGTACTAATGAGCAATCCTATACAAATGTGAGTAACCAACAGGAATTCAGGAGTGAAAGACAATGGGGGTCATTATAAGGTTGGAGGTAGCCATGCCGCTATTTGCGGCATTGCTACCCCCATACCGCATACCGGGTCCGGGTTCCCTGAATGGAGAAATACCGGGCCATTCCAACCTTGGAGGACCCGGTATTTCCTCATTCAGGAAACACATCCCCATTCACATTCGAGCCCCCATAGGGCTCAATGGAAATGGGGACCATGCTAACAACGGGCCTGTTGTTAGCATGCTGGTCCTTTAGCGGGTCCCGCTAAGGGCGTCTGGTAATGCAGCGGTAAGGAGTTAATGGCACTGGCACCTTTACCGGAGCCGTTAACCCCTTACTGCCAACCTTGTAATGACCCCCAATGTCTAGAGTTTAAATGCAATCTTCACTTCCCAAACAAGAGAAAACCGTTTTTGAAAAATGACACTTTTAATCTGACAGATGAAAATGGCTTTGTAAAATAATGCAAAAGGGTGCAAAAATGCTTAAATGAAGAAACATTCTTAGGAAACCAACTCTAAGCAAGTCCTAACACAGATGAGCTATAATATAAACAACAGTACACACTTTAGATCAGGATGAGATGGAAAAAGCAGTTTGAAATGGGGAAAAGACATGTGTAAACTTTTGAACTTTGCAAAATTGCGGCAAACTTTTACTATGCGATATTGGAGAGAAACGGGTCAAATACACTGTTGCGCAATGCAGTCAGTTGTAGCTAAGGGTCTTAGGTATCAGTGAGAGTTGTTTCTATCTTTAAAATTGAAGAAGTTATGGAGGTTTTAGTGAGAGGCGTTTTTGCTAAATAGGCGCGAAAATGGAACAGGAATTTGGTTTTAAAAATGACAGATACGTTTTATTACACTATATTAATGACTATGAAAAAGAGGCCACACATAAAACTTCACAGCTACATGTCCAGCGCAACCAGTCATGTGGTGGATACTAAATTTCTGGGATTCTAATAATACTAGGTTTCTGAATATAAATATGGGATGGATTGAGATTGGGATAATACAATGTAGATATACTATGGATCACTGTCCTTCCTGGTAATACTTACAGTCCTTTGTAATTAAATTGGACCGTCAGCTTTGGTCATTGGATCAGGCAGGTCTACCGGCAGCAGGGCACCTCCGGAGGAATTGGATCAGCGGCGCGGTTCTGGTCAATTTTGAACTGCACCTCAAACTGGATTTGGATGGGCCCTTCTGGTTACTGGACACGGCAGATTACAGGATGCAAGATTCAGCGGGCAAGCCTTAATGGTAGCAAGCCAAGCTGAATAAGAATTATTCTTTTAAGTTTTGGATATTTGAAATTGGGTCAAGATAGCAAGAGTTCAGCAATGCTAAAGTCTAGATTCTGCAAAGAAATCTGGATCTTCAAAGAATTCTGGAAACAGCTACAAGATGAAGAGTTCTCGAACAAGGTGCTGCATGGACATCTGGATGGGTTCTGGAATCAGTGCGTCTTATGTGTTGTGAAGTTCCTATATTTATACTGTCAAATGCCATCCCCCAGTTTATGGTTGGGCAGAATTCCAAAAACACACCTCCACGGCTGTGAGTGGCTGCAGGCACATGCTTTGTCCAGTTTGGCGGTCTGAACAGAGCTGTCATCTTTATGATGCGATTTAGGAACTCCCACATTGATTTTGACCACAATTTAGCTTTCCCATAAATACACATTTTTACAATTGTGCCCTCTACTAAAAGTAGACACATGTATTACAATTTTTATGGTTTATCCTGACATCCAATTTCCATCTCAGTGAGAGCTGTCTTTCTCATTCTATGGGATTTCATCAATTTTAATCCTAACAGTTTGGATTCATAATTTCTAATTCGGTACACCTCTGGGCGCTTATCAGTGGATCACGTACATACAATCTTAGGCTTGCAACCTTAATAGTTCTGCTACCATATGGATTTTTTCGTAACTTTGGTTCCTTAACTGGTACAGATTTAATCAATATCTTAAAAGGCCTAAAATTAGGTTAACATCTACCAATCTTTAGATTTATACTCCTTCAGGTGGCACAGTTAAGGCGTTGCAAACTTAACGCCAAATACAGATTTAAACACCAAAAAGTTCAGAGTTTTTTTTTCTTTTTCTCCTTTCGACAAACAACAGCTGTCAGATCCCTTTGATCAGGGTGGGGTGTAGAGGGAGGCATCCTGTCCCTCCCCTTCCTGGAGAGGGAAGCTCCCCTGTAGAGATCAGTTGGACAGCTTGCCATTGTTCTTGGCTCAGTCAGAGACAAATGTCTGAGGCTCTCTTTGTTTTCATTATGCGGGAACCATTAAGCAGCCATTAGCCTTCCTGTAGCAATTGAGTGTCAAGCTGAAATGTGAATTTTCGCAGGCTGGGCTGTCAGATCAGAATTAAATAGTTGATTAGCTCCAGACCGGGTTTCTTTAAATTAAAGTCTTTTCATTTCACATATAAAATACAAGCACAGTTTATAAGGGATTTGGACAATTAAAATAATTAGCCCTTCACAAACATGCTTTAAATAGGCGGATTTTGCTATTTTAATCAGGAACCAGAAACCCTTTTAAACTGCGTTGGACAGCTAATTTTCTGATGCAGCTGTCAGTCAGTGAGGCCTGGATTCCTCTGATTGCACTGGAGAATCTATGATTCCAGCAACTTTTCATTTCAATAGCTCACTGGGGAAATGACTGAATTTAGTGCCAAAACAGTACTTTGAAGGTTGCCATTGATTAGGAAGCTGTATTTAATGGCATTTTCGGATTTTAGCCCACTTTTGTGGCCTTGATTCATGTAACTGGTAACAGCACTCACTGGCCTTCTCCTGCAGGGAGTTCTGTTTTGACAATCAACTTTGCCTGTGTGTGGCAAGGTGGTGCAGCCTCTTTGTGATTTCTGAACCATGCACAGTTTTTGCAGATTTAGCGTGCACGTGGGTTATTGCCTCCATTTTTTTCCGTTTTCTTTCCCCATTGGCAAAGGGGTGCAGTTTGGCACATTGGCATGGATAAAAAATATTCCACAGTTGCAAACAGCAACATGTTATGAACAAGGAACTTTTGTGCCAATTAACCTTTGAAGCCGAGGGAGAGGCCAGCTGTAGAGTGGTCCAACACCACGCGGGCATCCGTTTGAAAGATAAGTGAACTGTGTGAAACTGGCAAATGTGAACCCGACTGACTGAGGGATGCCAACGTTGTAAAAAGATCGGAGCCTGGTTGCGGGGGATCCACAGGTGAAGGGAAATCACCCGATGGAAAGATTACTGAAAGGAACCTTTGTTTTGTTGTTTATAGCACATCAGGCCCCCTGAGGCAAGAGAGCTGGTGTAAAAAAGACTTGGGCCCTCATTACAACACTGGCGGTAACCCATGGCGCTATTAGCACCATGGTTGCTGCCGGTGTTGTAACAAGTCCGCCAATGTTCAAATGGGAATTACCACCCCATTCCAGGGTTGCCGGAGCGGTAATTCCCCATTGAACATTGACCCTTCCCCATTCCCATTTTTGCCGCATAGGGTTCAATGGGACTGGGGAAGGCGGTAATTACAGTACCGCAAATTGCAGTACCGTAATTACCTCGAAGGTCCCTTTGCGGGTCCCTACTTTAACGGCTGGTCCAGACCAGCCGTTCAGGTCGGGTCCCGCAAAGGGACCTCGTAATTAGGCGCTAAGGGGTTAACGGCGCTGCAGCCTTTTACGGCGCCGTTAACCCCTTAGCGCCAGGGTCGTAATGACCCCCTTGGCCACAGAAGGGTCTGATATTTTGGAAATTAACTGTAAGCTCGTGCTGGAGAAGTCCAGGAGTGTGCTGTGCTCGAGAGTCCTGACTTGTCCTATGCTAAAAACGTGGGGAAGGGAGACCCCCGTTATACCATCCTGACTTATAATTTTGTGAACACTTCTTTCTTTTCTGGTGAACATTATCCCGCACTATTTTGTACTGTAGTACAATAGTTGTTTTTAGTATAGGTGCTTTTTATTTGACAAGGCACCGCTAGGACTGCCTTATTATTATTTGATGGTCGTAGCTTGCTCCCATCTTAGATGCAGGTTTAGATTAGCCATTTTTCTCACCCATTATACAGTTTAATAAGCACCCTTTAACTGTGATCACTTGTGCTGTCTTTACTGTAGCCACCAAGACTTTCTTACAGAATGCACAGGCAATTGCACAGACGTAAAATAAAAATAAAAACTTTAGAATAATTCAGAATGGTAAAGCATAGATATAAAAAAAGAGGTAAACAAAGTCACAAATCAGAATGAGCCACGAAAGGGGCATACTTATATACGAAAGAAACACAGAAATCAGATGAAGAAGAAAAAATACACAACACAATGCTGGCAACTAGGATGCACGGTAGGGTATGTAGGTTCAGTGGCACTAACAACTAAAGCACTTGAAAGGAAGTGCAGAAAGTCCAAACCTAGTAATAGCACGCATTTATGAGTGCTACATGTTGGCAATGCAATCTGGAAAGGAAAAGGAAAGGAAAATAGATACTGGATGTGGAAGGTTATAAGGTAGAGTAAAATACAAAGTTTATTGACATATTTAAGGTCTGTATAATTCAACTGGAAAAGACAAAACAAGAAGAATGCTTTATATTCATAAGTGGTCCTATATAACCTAATATAGTGGAATCTACATGGTAAGAATATAAAGATGAACTATGCAGGGCAAAAGAAGAACAATTGAATATCAGTGCAGGGTGAAGATAGACTGCCTATCGTCATTTGCAAAATCTGAAAATCTAATGTACAACTATTGGACCCAGACCCACACTGAGAAACATTATAAGCACAATGGCACTTCCATTATTGGAGGTTTTATTTTGGGGGATGGGGAGATAGCTAAGGTATTGATGGACATATGTTTTCGCATGGTCATATTTAACCTAAATTTCAGTTTATTCTTTTCAGGTTCCGAAATTGTTACCTGGATTCTATTTTCAAAACTGTGGATTTCAGATCTAAACTGATTGTCTGTGGAAATTAATTTTGGTGGCAGGTAAAGAAAAATCAATTGTGTCTGCCAGGGTGTTTTGCAATCCGTTAAAAACAATGATGATTGTCGGGGGGAATTAACTTTGTTGTCTGGTGAACATCTGTTATGGTTCCTATTTGGGATTTGTAATTATAACGTTTAAGTCTAACAAGAGCGAAGAAATACATTTGTTCAAGTCATGCTTTGAAGAGATAAGTGCCTTGTCAAGGTCCAACGAGATGGCTTTTACTAAATGAGAGATTTTCAGAGTTTGATGTGAAATATGGAAGGTAGGATTTTTTTAGTAGTTCCAAGTTTCTTCTCTGGACTGGGGTTGTGACGGTAATTCTTTCTCCATCTTCTTGTACCCCCCCTTATAAATTCCCAAACTTGTGGGTGCCTAGGTGTTCAGGGTCTGAGTTAGAAGGGCGAGTGTTCTCACCTCCATCACTCAAACCTGTGGGGTTTCAAATTGATGCAAATATATTAGATAAGGTAACATACCTTCCTTGATGCATACATTTTCTACAGTTATGTGGTTCCAAGGATTAACGGTTGTCCCAACAGGTGAAGGAAAGGTATAGTACCTGTTTTTTAAAATCTTTTTACGCACTTGTATTATGCTTTATTACATAATTGCTGCTTTAAAATTGTTCAGATGTTGAAATCTTTGATTTATTTGATCTTTACATACATATCCTCCTAAACAAGTTTGGCACAACACAACAGGGAGTGATATTTAATAATTGTTTGTCTTCACCTAATCTACTTTAATATGTTATTGATGTATTGCAAAGGAGCAACATTCAGGTTTCTAATGACTAATGATTGCTTCAGATATGACTTTGGCCCTCATTCCGAGTTGGGCGCAAAGGGATACCGGGCACCGTTAAGGACATCGGTGCCGGTTATTCCTTTGCGCCCTATTCCGAGGTCCCTTAGCGGGTCCCTTCCTTAATGCCTGGTTTTACCAGGCGTTATGGACAGGGCCCGTTAAGGGACTTCAGAGCTAATAATGGTACCGGAATTTGCAGTACCGTTATTAGCGCCTTCCCATTGAGCCCTATGGGGGCTGAAATTGGAATGGGGAATGGCTTTTTCAATGGGGACTTACCAGTCCCGCAAAGGTCGTAATAGACTGGTAAGTCCCCATTGAACCAGGGCGGACTTGGTACTGGTATTGGAGGTAGTCATGGCACAAATTGCGCCATGACTACCTCCAAACTCGGAATGAGGGCCTTTGTGTTATATTTAGGCCATCTCAATGATAAACGCTATCTCTTCATTCATAGATATGAAGAACCATTGCCCAATGGCAGCAGAAATATTCTGTAAAATTATCAGAAATATGAGGCATAGGCTAGGGTGGGGACAGCTTTCTAGGATAAAAGATTCCAGGCATACACAAAAACCAGAACAGATTCAAGCCAAGGATTAATATACTGACAGCACGCACCAAATGAATATGCAATGTGTAATCCAGCATCATGCATGGAGTGAAGAATAGAAAGAATGAAGCCTTCTATACTGCCACAGTCTCATGTGACTGGATCCTGTTATACTGTGGCAATACTGATATGATAAGTCATTTATAACGCGCCTGTACACAAGTGTTTCTAGGCGTGACAAGACAAGGGAGGGAAGACAGAGGGAGGACAAGACAAACGATCATACTTGGCCTTGTGTCATTCAGATCGTGCAAGTGCAAGAATGAGAAGTGCAAGGGGAAAGAGAGGGGGAAAGTGCAAGGGAGAAGGGAGGGGAAAACAGGCCAGCAATGCTCTGAGTAAGTGCAGCCAGGGCAGCACAGCTCTGAGTATTGCAAGGAGAACAAGGGACTGTATGGTTACAGTTGCAGCCCCATAGTGTGTGGTAGTTCCGGAGGCAGTTGAAGTGTGACTGATAAAGAAACAACCTGGTAAACAGTGAAACTCTGAGAGTAGCCAAGCAAACAGTCGGTACAGCAGAGTCTGTACAGCAGACAGGTAAATCAGCAGCGGAGGGAGAGAGAGAGAATGCAGAGGAGAAGAGGAACATTTTGAGCTGATTCTGGAACTTCAGGTGGTTTGGCTCAAGTTTCAGAGGGGCGGGGAGGCCATTCCAGAGTGAGGCACATGCAGAGGATAGAGATCAACCCCCCACTCCCTGACTGGAGAAGCGTCTAACCCTTAGGGAGTTTGAGGTAGCTGAGCAAAGGGCTTGAGAAGGAAGGTATTTTGGAAGAGAGCATTGGCGTGTGTGCAGGCCTGGCCCCAGAAAGCCTTGTGGACAATGCAAAGGATCTTGCACTTGATCCTTGCAGCCACCGGAAGCGAGTGGAGAGATTTCAGGTCTGGAGAGGTACGGTCCCTAGACTTGAGGCCAAGGATAAGTCTCGCAGTACTGCTCTAGATTAGCTGCAGAGGGAAGAGAGTAGAGGAAGGCAGATTGAGAAAGAGGCTAGTACAGTAGTCCAGCCTAGAGAGAACCAGTGCTCTGGAGACAGTGAGCTTCTGGGGAAAGTGAGAAAGGGAAGAGTCCTTTTGAGGACGTGCAGCTGGTAGTGGGACTTCTTGGCAACATCTGAGATGTAAGGAGAGATAGAGAGAGTGGAGTTGAAGATGACACCAAGGTTTTTTGCCTCACAGGAAGGCGAAGGAAAACGTCCCAAAGTGGGCAGCCAGAGTGAGAGAGGGATAGCAGGGGTCCCAATGAGAAGGATCTCCATCTTAATGGTGTTAAGGCAGAGATTGCTGGAGGTGGATCAATCCTGAATCACGGATAGACAGTCAGGAATGAGCGAGAGAAGAGAGTAGGTTGAGAGGATCCTTAAGGAAAGCTGAGTGTCATCTGCATAAAACTGACATTTAGAGGAGAAGGTAGAGATCAGGTGGATCAAAGGGGCCAAGTAGAAGTTGAAAAACCAGGGTGAGAGGGTAGAGCCCTGGGCAATGCCACAGGAAGAGAGAGAGGTGGTGGAGAGAAAGGGGCCAAGTTGGACCTGGGAGGGCCGGTCCAAGAGAATGGAGGTCAGCCACTCCACGGCCTAATCCATGATGCCCAGGTTCTCACAGAGTCGATTGATCAGGATGACATGGTTGATCATTTCAAAAGCAGAGGAAAGATCAAGGAGGAGGATGAGGATAGAAGGAATGCTGGAATAAAGGTTAGAGAGCAGATCTTCATGGGTGTTCAGGAGAGTAGTTTCCATGCTTCTGGCAGCTCTGAAACCAGACTGATGGTCATGGAGACAACCTATAGATTTACTGTGTACCGGACTGAGTTTCTTCAATGGTGCATTCCTGCAAAAGAACAATGCCATACACATTAGGTGACCTCCTGCAATGTGCTATTCCAGCTGCACTCCATAGCACATACCAGGCACCAGCAATCAGGTAACATGCTAACTTAGGGTTAAAGGTGACCACTGTGTACAACAGAGCTGCACCCAACACCATGCATGTCTTTTCCAGTCTGATACCATGACTGCAATTGCAGACCACAGCAAATCAAAGCCAATGCACTATCAAAACCTATGGCTGGCATACCGATTGTTATGCATACAACTCTGAAGCGCATATCTACAGAATGTATAAAGTGGTCTTTTATAGTGCACATTTTTCCCTTTTGGTGGCCTGTTCTTTCTTGGTCCTGTCAGATAGTGTAAGTTAGTGAGAGGAGAGTAAGAGAAAAATACTAATCCATTTGTGTTGATGAGTGCAGATCAAAAGAACCCACTGTTTGTGTACCGGGTTGTTTTTGGGTTACTTGTTGTGAATGAAACATGGGTATGTGTATCCAGGATAGAAGGAAGTGCACCTAGTTCAATGGGGCCCAAGCTTCTGGGGTAGAACCACCAGGCCTTGGGTTGCGACTGACGCCCAGGGAAGGGAAGAGCCTGAGCCTAGAGGAGGTGTGCACTGCCCTATGAAGCACAGCAACAAGCACTGGCTTCCATGGTAAGCACATCACCTTTTTGCACCCACCCACATCTGCGGCTCAGACACTGATGCAGCATCGAACAATCTTTACAACTGGCTCAAAGAGAAAACAACATGGACGCACACTGGCCATGACCCATACCCATTGCTAGTACAATACATTGACGACTGCACGGAGGACACGTCATAGAACAAATGCCACATAAGGACCTGGACGCACATGTCAGCAGAACAAGCACATCAGGAAACCACACAGTAGACAACACCACTACTGGCACATGCATCCCAGACTCCACAGAAAACACACACACCTCAGTGACATGAAAGCCTGACCTACAAACAAAGTGAGCATTCCACCACGCCATATGTGCCACCTGTGCACTACCAACAAGCAACCTATTCCATGACACCCCTAGATGAGCAGCAACACCCCCAACATCAGGCCACATGGACACAGGGGACATAGCTACCAAATGCAACACACCATCACATGCAGGCATAGCCATGCAACAATAAAGGGGCTGCCAACATGTCGCCACAGTAATGTCACTGAATTGCACACATCCATACTATGTCACGGACTGACATGTCTCCTTATCTTCATACTTCTCATTCATGACAATAGAGGAGGGGACCCCTGCAGAATGCTCAGCCAACAGTGAGGAGGGAGAGCTAGACCTGGCTTTTTGGAGTATACCCACTCATGAGGCCCAGATGAAAGAGCACTGGGGGGAACCACATCTCCCCCTCAGGGAAGGAGCACTGCCCAGAATCACAAGCAGCAGACGTGTGTGGGTCTCTGAATCACTTTTCCTGCAGAGAAGTTGACACTAGAGTTGTTGGCGGAGGATAGCATGCTCATTGCACAGGTTAGAGGTATACGACAAGGACACCACTAGAGTAGATTGCACACACATGACCTCACCCCACCATCACTCCAAACACGGTGCCTCACCCATGCCATTACCAAGTGCATGGGCATAAGACGCTGCTTCCATTAGAGCTCACTCTCAGGCTGCACTACCACTATCGCAACATGCGAGGCCATCACAGCAAAAAGAGTATTTTAAACGGATAGGTTTTTAACAGCCGACGAAAGGCAAGAAGATTTTTCGTAACCCTTAATGTGACCGGCAGGGAGTTCCACAATTTAGTGGCAGCCACAGAGTAGGAGCAGACCACCACCCACTCAAACTGGTAGTGAGGAATCACAAGGAGGCAGGTGACCTTAGACTGCATTTTACGGGAGGGCACATAAGGCCACACATTTTCCAGGAGATATTCAGCACCAGAGCCACAAAAAGCCTGATGCACTATCACCAGCAATTTAAATTGAACCCTCTGGAGAACCGGGAGCCAGTGCAGTGATCGAAGAAATGGGGAGATATGGGCACCATATGGGGTACCAATGCAAATACGTGAAGCATAGTTTTGAAGAAGCTGCATACGGTGGAGGAGATATAGAGTTTGGGCCATGAAAAGAGAGTTACAATAATCCAGCTGACTTAAAACTAAGGAGGCCCTAGCTAAAGGCCTCAGTCAGACAGGAAGGAACGGCAGAAACTTGCAAAACACTCGCAGGTGGAAGAATCCTGTTTTACAAATAGCCTCAACTTGGCCACCTATCGACAGAGAAGCAGAGTTAATTACTCCCAGATTTTTTACCTCAGAAACCGACGAGGGACATGGACCGACTTCCATAGGCCAGAAGGCCAGAGATCAAGTTGAAGCAGACACAGGACCAACCAACCGAGGGCTGTGTGGGGCTACACCACCAGGACCTCTGTCTTGTCCCCATTCAATTTCAGCCAGTTTGTGCCCATTCAGTACTCTGAGCCCACAGGCAACTCCTAAGCTCAGATGCGAGGCCCGGTGGGTAGATTCCAACCGGACGATGATTTGCGTATCATCAGCATAGGAGTAACACCTCAAGCTGAAAGAATGGATGAGCAAAACAAGAGGCTGAATATAGATGTTGAAGGGACAAGGCTAATCCTTGGGGGACCTTACACAACAAAACCGTGGCGGCTGAAAAAAAGGAAGCAAGTGTCAATATTTGGCTACGGTCAGCCAAGAAGGAATTGAACCAGGCCAAGACCTGACCAAAAAAGGCCGGCCACTGCCAAACAATTCAGCAGTACCCGATTATCCACTGTATTGAACACAGCTGATAGATCTAACAAAATGAGGGCTCCTGTTCCACCTCCATCAGCCAACAGCCAACAGGCAGAGGTCGTCATACACTGACACCAAGACACTTTCCGTCCCTCGACCCGGCCGAAACCCAGACTAGAATGAGTTCAGAAAGGCAAATGCGCCAGAAAAGAGGTGAGCAGAGGAGGGGCAAGGAATTCCAAGAATTTCATTAAAAAAGGAAGCAAAGAAATAGGTTGAAAATTTGCCAGAGAAGAGGGATCCAATGAAGGTTTTTACAAAAGCGGAATGACAACAGCTTGTTTGAGCTCTGATGAAATAGATCCAGTTTGACAGGAGTCATTGACCGCTTCTGTCAGCCATATAGAAATATGGAGAGAAATGTCTTTCAAAATTCTCAGAGGGATGGCATCCGAAGGGGAGGCAGATTTAAATTTACCAATCGCAAGCTCCACCTCCTGAACTGAGAAAATGGGGAATAGCGACCAGCTATGATACGGTGAGCAGAAAGAGGGCTGCTTCTCAGGAGCCATAAAAGCGATTAGGCAAATCTGTTCCTGTATCAAATTAACTTTATTAATTAAAGAAAATGCTAGATCATCACAAAAGACTTGTGAATGGCCGACCAGCAATGCAGTATCAGAGGAGAAGAAGGTGACCAGACAACAGAGGCTTGATTGAGAGCATTTTCAATCTTACAAGTATAAAAAGCATGTTTGGCCATATGAATGGCAAGATAATAAGTACTACAGATTAGGATAAAGGTTGATTTAGGACTGGCGGAATAAGTTCGCCACCATTTCTGCTCAGCCTGCCGTCTTTTTGCCCGTAAGGCCTTGCGTTCATCCGCAAACCAAGGCTGAGAGGGTAGACTCCTCAATTTGCAAAGGGTAAGTGGGGCTAAGGTATCTGCCACGCCGTTAAAGATTTTTGTTAGTGTGGAACAATTTTTTGCACCTGCTGCTTAGCATTGTGCCTGAATACTGGAGACGATGTCTGCATTAGAGATTTTTAACCAATTTCGACAGCTTTGATATTTGGCTTCCACCGCGGCCCGAACTACCTGTGCGTGAATCAGTAAAGGCACGACTAAGTGGTCGGACCGTAGGATAGGAAGCAGGACCAGGGGGTTCCTGGCAAAAACTAGATCCAGCGTGTTGCCGGTTGAATGAGTCGGGCAGACACCAGTTGAGTCAAACCCACATCCTTCATAGCTTCAAAAAACTGCTTCTCTGCCATTGTGGCAGGACATCTGAAATGCAGTTTAAAATTACCTGTAATAACCAGGTGCGGATATCTAAGTTCCAGATCTGTGACAAACTCAAAGAATTGGTCACAAAAAGAGTCATCCGCTCCAGGGGGGCGGTACACCACCAGGATATGTCGACTAAGATGGGTAGAAATATCAATTTTAACTAGAATAGCCTCCATTTTTATAAAATGAGTCAGGGGAATATGACTGACAACCAGACCAGACTTAACAATCACTTCTGTGCCGCCCCCTGCTTGTGCTTTTTGGCGGTCCACACAGAAGATTTTATAAGAATCTGAAAGAATCTGAACCAGTGCAGACCCGTAGGTGTCATTCAGCCACGTCTCCATAACACATAACACATAACACGTAACACGTCCAGGGCCAGATCCGCTAGCAGATCAGAGCAAGCAGCTGTGTGTTTAACCAGAGAATGAGCATTGGCAAGTAGCCCAGTCAATGCATTCCCTTGTGAATCTAGGGAAGGAATTCTTCGGTCACCTAAGGCAGGCAGAGCTGTACAAGGCAGTGGCAACACCAACAGCATCTCTCTAGACCAACTAATACAAGCCCCAACCAACCTCCAAGCTATCTGCCCATGGCATGGAGTGCGCACGGACGAGCACAGACGGGCTGAGCCCTCGCCTGCTGCGTTCGTCCGCTGCACTTCCGCAAGTGGTCCTTAACTTAATACCAATGCACATAGTACAAAGACTAGTCCCCGCCCACTAAGGGAAGGGAATAGTAGACAGACCGCAAAGCGTGTCTGAAGTGAGGCCAGCAGAGGAAGCCAGGCAACTTACTAACTGCTGAGCGTGGTGATTACAAGGAAAGATAAAACAATTTCTACACAGGTGCCCAGTCACTCACCCAGAACAGTAATGTGCATTGAAAGGAAAGTAAAATGTCCAAAAATGACAGGACGTATGAGAATGGTGAGCTCAGAAATATAGGCACCAAGCAGTACTATTCCCCGCCAAATAAGGGAAGGGTATAGTAGACTGACCACAAAACGTGTCTAAAATGAGGCAAGCAGAGGAAGCCAGGCAAATTCCTAACCTCCGAGCACAGTGATTACAAGGAAAGATAAAATAATTTCTTCACGGGGGCCTGGTCACTCACCCAGCACAGTAATGTGCATTCAAAGGAAAGTGAAATGTCTAAAAAAGACAGGACGTACTTGCCGGTATGCTGCGAGAAGGGTGTGCTCAAGAATATGAGCACCAAGCAGTACTAGTCCCTGGGTATGGCTACTCGAGTTCCTGCAGCAGCAATTTTACTTTACTTTACTTTAATATATTTGTAATGCGCACCAGATTACCCTGAGGCTTACGGGCGCCAACAAAAAACAGGTAACAAAGAATAAATGCATACCAGGAAAGATACAATTTATGAGCCCAAATACATGACTCAAACAGAGGAAAGTACAGAGAAAACCCTATCATGAGCTTCTGCCATTGTCTTAACAGCAGGGTCTTCATCTTCTTTCCAAACATCGCTGTTGATCTCACTTCTCTAAGGTCTGGAGGAATAGCACTCCAAGCCTTTGGGACAGCCAGAAAAAACATGCATTTCATGGCCCTAGTTCATTTACAGGCAGGAATTGTTAACTGAATTGTGTTATTGAATCTTAGGGTACTTACATTATATTTGTTGATCAATACCTTTCTCGGGTAGAGAGGGCTAGCACCCATTACATATTTCTGGGTAATCAATAACAGGCAGTAGTGAATCCTTGCTTCTACTGGAAGCCAATGCAGGTTGTGTCTGGAATCTGAGACGTGTTCTCTTCTTTTAAGTCCAGTTATAACTCTTACCGCACTTTTCTGTACAATTTGTAGTCTATTACAATCTGATTTAGCTATGCCCACTAATAGGCTATTGCATTAGTCAATTTTTCTACCCCACAATGGCCCTCGCCACAATTTCAGAGTTGGCTTGAGAAATATATGGCCGAAGTTGTGCTAACAATTTCATGTAGTAGGCAGTGGAGGAGACCAGGCTACTTACTTGACCCCGCAGATTCGAATTCTGATCTAGGAGGATCCCTAGGGGTTTCACTTTCTTTTTTGTTTGTATGTCACATCCTTCTACTTAAAATTGTTATATTCAGTACCTAACTTTCTTATTTTATTTTCAGTCCCTACGACCAACATTTCTGTTTTTTTCTTCATTAAGCGCTTATTCATTTCCTACCATCCATGTTTGTATCAGTTCATACATTGTGTTGATGGTTCTTTCGTCGTCTATATTTATACCAGATAAAGGGATGACACACTGTGTGCAATCTGCATAATTAGTAAAGCCAACGCCATTCTTTTTCAAGAGATTAAAAAAGGGAACTGTAAAAACATTATACAGGGGGGCGACAAACACGCCCCCTGTGGCACGCCATAAGCCAGGAGCACCAGTTGAGTTTCTGAATCCTTCAACAAACCCTGCACCATCTGTCACACAAAAAAGAGGTAATCCAAAGAGCAGCATTGTCCAAGAAATGAGCTACTTCCTTTAACCTGGTGACCAACAACGTGTGGTCAACCAGGGGAAAAGCTGCAGAAAGATCCAACAGCATAAGCAGAGCAGTTTGACCTTTGTCCATAATCTGTAGCAGTATCAATTTCAGATTGAGTAATGCTGTTTCCGTGCCATGCCCTTACCTAAAACATGACTGTCATTTATTTAAAATCATATGTTCATTCACGTATGCCAAGATTTGAATATAAGCCACATGATCTAAACATTTTAAAAGAAACTATGTATTAGTAATATGCCAATAGTTTGCTGCAGTAACTGGGCATAAACCTGTCTTTTTTAAATAATGGTGTAACCCAGGCATTCTTAAACCCAGCTGGAACATACTTTTCTGCAAAAGAAGCATTAACAAATGTGCACAGAGTACCAATCAGGATAGGAGAACCTGCCTTTATAATCATTGCAGGACAAATATCTCATTTACAACTGGTCGGTTTAAGATTAACAATCACCGCTAATTCAGATTCAGATATGGATTTAAAATTAAACTGGGAATCTTGCACTGTTTGCATAGGTACAACCGTAGCATCAGTGTTTACAACCAGGCCAATATTCTTATTGACCACAATATTCTCTGTTATCCGGTCAAGCTTCCCAAGCATAGCTTCTTGGATCGATGTGCAACAATCAGCATCTTTAGCAGGAATGTCAGAATTCTTCTGCTAAGGTTTTTCTAGTTCCCTCAATATTTTAAAAAGTACTTTGGCCTCTGATTGTGCGTTAGCTATCCTGCCATTAAACATACTTTTTTTTGCTCCTATAACTGTTAGTTGAAACTCCTTAGCTGACATCCTATACAGCGCCCTATCATGGATATCCTGAGAGGATCTCCAAGCATAAAAATGTTTATTTTTATTAGCTTTTAGCTTTTGCAAATCAGGGGAGAGCCAGTCATTACCTTTTTTCTCAATAATCAACTTGGTTCTAAGGGGCGCTAAAGTATTTATGGGTTCATGCACAGACTGCAGGTAAGCACTAACAATGTCCTCTACACCGCGGCTTCAAAGCTTCTGGGGTCATGGTCAACACTGTGGCTGGGGTCTGACGCAATATCACAGGGGGGCTTGCAGGCATATCCAACAGCCTAGATGCCATCGACAAGACAGGCAAAGTCTTTAACCAGAACATTTTCGGGCTGGGCACGTCCTTGGACACTGTGACTGAGGCTCAACTGGGAGTATCTGGGAGATTCGAGCAGCTGCTGACAATGCACGCTGCACCCATAAGGAGACCTAAGATGGTGGATAGGCCTGTACAGGCCACTGGCACCCTGCCTTGTGCGCCACACATGGAATGCAAGCCAACCACTCACCAGAGTGCCACTCAGCCTGGAGATAGCCAAGTCAATTGGGAGGGGGACAGCTTGGCCTTCATGGCATCCCAGGCATCCCAGGCTGAGCCAAGGGCAAAAGGTGATGTGGGAGGCCCAGGAAGATGCCCTCGACTCCCACCTCTGACTCACTTCATTCCTCCCTTCCTCCTCACCCCATCCCTACCACATCTGCCACCAAATACTGAATATCCCCCCAGCATGGCACCATCACATACATCCCTACACATCCCTCACTGCCACTTGTACAACACCAAATGCTCTGACATATTTACTTCATGTACTGCACTGAATTAAACAATGTACACCACTAACACTTGTCCATCGTGACTTGCAAGACGCAGACACATGGCATGCCTAAGTGTGTAGTGAAGTTGTGACTGTTTAAGTGGAGGTCTAGGGCAAGAAAAATAGCAAACATGTTACCACATCCACGCACATATATTCCACACATGACATTACTACATACATTGACCTGAACAAGGGAAATGGATCCTGTACCCCTCAGTTGTTCCTACAGTTGGCATGCATCCTTTCAACATATCTACACATAAGTCCAGTGACATTTAATGCTGAACAGTATTTCAGTACTATCCTGTGTGTAGCAGCATCAGTATACTGATCACCTAGAATACATCCCCTGCATTACACACATAGACTGAACAAGCTGCAAGTCACAGCCAACAGTGCCCAGGTTCACCACAAGCGACATGTCCACATGCACGGCAGCACAACACACAGTCAACAGTCACATCCCACTAGTGCCACACACACCTGTTACTAGACCATGATGCATGTGCATACATAGAGATACACAGCATGCCATACATAATAAATCCACATCGAACATATATAGCAGTGAACTCACACAAACATGTGTCATGCACACGAAGACAGAGCCACAAGGTGTGTAGACCAGACACACTGACATTCAGCAGTCCAGGGCTCAGCAAACACACTCAACTTGTCATAATTCCAAACATACATGAGCCTGTCTGTGTTACATTGCTGCCATTTAGATGAGATTTGCAGTAAAAGCTCACACACTCAGCCAATAATAAAAGTCAGCCCCCTTAGTGGATGTGATGCCAATCACAGCACGCATTCACATTAACGGACCATGTCTGCTGCATGACACACATCAAGGACAGGTGACGCATGATGTCATGACTCATAGGTATAGCAAAAACAAAGAGGTGATGGCTGGAAGGTTTAGACTTAATCTTAACCACTGGCAATGCTCTGGGCAACCCTCCAGACCACCGTTCTTCGCCTGCCAAGCCATTACAGAAGGGAAAAACCATATGCAAATCAGGCTTGGCCCCACCCCAAAAGGGGCAGTCCAGCCCGAACTGCTAGGCCACATCCCTTCTGCACGAGACCACAAGCATCCCCAAACATGTTTCGCCCTTGTTGGGGCTCATCAGTGAGGAGTAGCCTGGGTCTCTAGGCCCAGCAGGCACGGGACCCACGTCTGGGCATACCCGTCCCACTCGGGGTGACATAGCAAAAACAAAGAGGTGATGGCTGGAAGGTTTAGACTTAATCTTAACCACTGGCAATGCTCTGGGCAACCCTCCAGACCACCGTTCTTCGCCTGCCAAGCCATTACAGAAGGGAAAAACCATATGCAAATCAGGCTTGGCCCCACCCCAAAAGGGGCAGTCCAGCCCGAACTGCTAGGCCACATCCCTTCTGCACGAGACCACAAGCATCCCCAAACATGTTTCGCCCTTGTTGGGGCTCATCAGTGAGGAGTAGCCTGGGTCTCTAGGCCCAGCAGGCACGGGACCCACGTCTGGGCATACCCGTCCCACTCGGGGTGACATAGCAAAAACAAAGAGGTGATGGCTGGAAGGTTTAGACTAATTTGCATATGGTTTTTCCCCTTCTGTAATGGCTTGGCAGGCTGAAAAACAATGGTCTGGAGGGTTGCCCAGAGCTTTGCCCGTGGTTATGATTAATTCAAAACCTTCCAGCCATCACCTTTCTGTTTTGCTAAAGTCACCCCGAGCGGGACGGGTATGCCCAGACGTGGGTCCCGAGTCTGCCGGGCCTAGAGACCCAAGCTACTCCTCACTGATGACGCCCAACAAGGCTGAAACATGTCTGGGGATGCTTGTGGTCTCGTGCAGAAGAGATGTGACCAAGCAGTTCGGGCTGGACTGCCCCTTTTGGGGTAGGACCAAGCCTAATTTGCATATGGTTTTTCCCCTTCTGTAATGGCTTGGCAGGCTGAAAAACAATGGTCTGGAGGGTTGCCCAGAGCTTTGCCCGTGGTTATGATTAATTCAAAACCTTCCGGCCATCACCTTTCTGTTTTGCTAAAGTCACCCCGAGCAGGACGGGTATGCCCAGACGTGGGTCCCGAGTCTGCCGGGCCTAGAGACCCAAGCTACTCCTCACTGATGACGCCCAACAAGGCTGAAACATGTCTGGGGATGCTTGTGGTCTTGTGCAGAAGGGATGTGACCAAGCAGTTCGGGCTGGACTGCCCCTTTTGGGGTAGGACCAAGCCTAATTTGCATATGGTTTTTCCCCTTCTGTAATGGCTTGGCAGGCTGAAAAACAATGGTCTGGAGGGTTGCCCAGAGCTTTGCCCGTGGTTATGATTAATTCAAAACCTTCCGGCCATCACCTTTCTGTTTTGCTAAAGTCACCCCGAGCGGGACGGGTATGCCCAGACGTGGGTCCCGAGTCTGCCGGGCCTAGAGACCCAAGCTACTCCTCACTGATGACGCCCAACAAGGCTGAAACATGTCTGGGGATGCTTGTGGTCTCGTGCAGAAGGGATGTGACCAAGCAGTTCGGGCTGGACTGCCCCTTTTGGGGTAGGACCAAGCCTAATTTGCATATGGTTTTTCCCCTTCTGTAATGGCTTGGCAGGCTGAAAAACAATGGTCTGGAGGGTTGCCCAGAGCTTTGCCCGTGGTTATGATTAATTCAAAACCTTCCGGCCATCACCTTTCTGTTTTGCTAAAGTCACCCCGAGCGGGACGGGTATGCCCAGACGTGGGTCCCGAGTCTGCCGGGCCTAGAGACCCAAGCTACTCCTCACTGATGACGCCCAACAAGGCTGAAACATGTCTGGGGATGCTTGTGGTCTCGTGCAGAAGGGATGTGACCAAGCAGTTCGGGCTGGACTGCCCCTTTTGGGGTAGGACCAAGCCTAATTTGCATATGGTTTTTCCCCTTCTGTAATGGCTTGGCAGGCTGAAAAACAATGGTCTGGAGGGTTGCCCAGAGCTTTGCCCGTGGTTATGATTAATTCAAAACCTTCCGGCCATCACCTTTCTGTTTTGCTAAAGTCACCCCGAGCGGGACGGGTATGCCCAGACGTGGGTCCCCAGTCTGCCGGGCCTAGAGACCCAAGCTACTCCTCACTGATGACGCCCAACAAGGCTGAAACATGTCTGGGGATGCTTGTGGTCTCGTGCAGAAGGGATGTGACCAAGCAGTTCGGGCTGGACTGCCCCTTTTGGGGTAGGACCAAGCCTAATTTGCATATGGTTTTTCCCCTTCTGTAATGGCTTGGCAGGCTGAAAAACAATGGTCTGGAGGGTTGCCCAGAGCTTTGCCCGTGGTTATGATTAATTCAAAACCTTCCGGCCATCACCTTTCTGTTTTGCTAAAGTCACCCCGAGCGGGACGGGTATGCCCAGACGTGGGTCCCGAGTCTGCCGGGCCTAGAGACCCAAGCTACTCCTCACTGATGACGCCCAACAAGGCTGAAACATGTCTGGGGATGCTTGTGGTCTCGTGCAGAAGGGATGTGACCAAGCAGTTCGGGCTGGACTGCCCCTTTTGGGGTAGGACCAAGCCTAATTTGCATATGGTTTTTCCCCTTCTGTAATGGCTTGGCAGGCTGAAAAACAATGGTCTGGAGGGTTGCCCAGAGCTTTGCCCGTGGTTATGATTAATTCAAAACCTTCCGGCCATCACCTTTCTGTTTTGCTAAAGTCACCCCGAGCGGGACGGGTATGCCCAGACGTGGGTCCCGAGTCTGCCGGGCCTAGAGACCCAAGCTACTCCTCACTGATGATGCCCAACAAGGCTGAAACATGTCTGGGGATGCTTGTGGTCTCGTGCAGAAGGGATGTGACCAAGCAGTTCGGGCTGGACTGCCCCTTTTGGGGTAGGACCAAGCCTTATTTGCATATGGTTTTTCCCCTTCTGTAATGGCTTGGCAGGCTGAAAAACAATGGTCTGGAGGGTTGCCCAGAGCTTTGCCCGTGGTTATGATTAATTCAAAACCTTCCGGCCATCACCTTTCTGTTTTGCTAAAGTCACCCCGAGCGGGACGGGTATGCCCAGACGTGGGTCCCGAGTCTGCCGGGCCTAGAGACCCAAGCTACTCCTCACTGATGACGCCCAACAAGGCTGAAACATGTCTGGGGATGCTTGTGGTCTCGTGCAGAAGGGATGTGACCAAGCAGTTCGGGCTGGACTGCCCCTTTTGGGGTAGGACCAAGCCTAATTTGCATATGGTTTTTCCCCTTCTGTAATGGCTTGGCAGGCTGAAAAACAATGGTCTGGAGGGTTGCCCAGAGCTTTGCCCGTGGTTATGATTAATTCAAAACCTTCCGGCCATCACCTTTCTGTTTTGCTAAAGTCACCCCGAGCGGGACGGGTATGCCCAGACGTGGGTCCCGAGTCTGCCGGGCCTAGAGACCCAAGCTACTCCTCACTGATGACGCCCAACAAGGCTGAAACATGTCTGGGGATGCTTGTGGTCTCGTGCAGAAGGGATGTGACCAAGCAGTTCGGGCTGGACTGCCCCTTTTGGGGTAGGACCAAGCCTAATTTGCATATGGTTTTTCCCCTTCTGTAATGGCTTGGCAGGCTGAAAAACAATGGTCTGGAGGGTTGCCCAGAGCTTTGCCCGTGGTTATGATTAATTCAAAACCTTCCGGCCATCACCTTTCTGTTTTGCTAAAGTCACCCCGAGCGGGACGGGTATGCCCAGACATGGGTCCCGAGTCTGCCGGGCCTAGAGACCCAAGCTACTCCTCACTGATGATGCCCAACAAGGCTGAAACATGTCTGGGGATGCTTGTGGTCTCGTGCAGAAGGGATGTGACCAAGCAGTTCGGGCTGGACTGCCCCTTTTGGGGTAGGACCAAGCCTTATTTGCATATGGTTTTTCCCCTTCTGTAATGGCTTGGCAGGCTGAAAAACAATGGTCTGGAGGGTTGCCCAGAGCTTTGCCCGTGGTTATGATTAATTCAAAACCTTCCGGCCATCACCTTTCTGTTTTGCTAAAGTCACCCCGAGCGGGACGGGTATGCCCAGACGTGGGTCCCGAGTCTGCCGGGCCTAGAGACCCAAGCTACTCCTCACTGATGACGCCCAACAAGGCTGAAACATGTCTGGGGATGCTTGTGGTCTCGTGCAGAAGGGATGTGACCAAGCAGTTCGGGCTGGACTGCCCCTTTTGGGGTAGGACCAAGCCTAATTTGCATATGGTTTTTCCCCTTCTGTAATGGCTTGGCAGGCTGAAAAACAATGGTCTGGAGGGTTGCCCAGAGCTTTGCCCGTGGTTATGATTAATTCAAAACCTTCCGGCCATCACCTTTCTGTTTTGCTAAAGTCACCCCGAGCGGGACGGGTATGCCCAGACGTGGGTCCCGAGTCTGCCGGGCCTAGAGACCCAAGCTACTCCTCACTGATGACGCCCAACAAGGCTGAAACATGTCTGGGGATGCTTGTGGTCTCGTGCAGAAGGGATGTGACCAAGCAGTTCGGGCTGGACTGCCCCTTTTGGGATAGGACCAAGCCTAATTTGCATATGGTTTTTCCCCTTCTGTAATGGCTTGGCAGGCTGAAAAACAATGGTCTGGAGGGTTGCCCAGAGCTTTGCCCGTGGTTATGATTAATTCAAAACCTTCCGGCCATCACCTTTCTGTTTTGCTAAAGTCACCCCGAGCGGGACGGGTATGCCCAGACGTGGGTCCCGAGTCTGCCGGGCCTAGAGACCCAAGCTACTCCTCACTGATGACGCCCAACAAGGCTGAAACATGTCTGGGGATGCTTGTGGTCTCGTGCAGAAGGGATGTGACCAAGCAGTTCGGGCTGGACTGCCCCTTTTGGGGTAGGACCAAGCCTAATTTGCATATGGTTTTTCCCCTTCTGTAATGGCTTGGCAGGCTGAAAAACAATGGTCTGGAGGGTTGCCCAGAGCTTTGCCCGTGGTTATGATTAATTCAAAACCTTCCGGCCATCACCTTTCTGTTTTGCTAAAGTCACCCCGAGCGGGACGGGTATGCCCAGACGTGGGTCCCGAGTCTGCCGGGCCTAGAGACCCAAGCTACTCCTCACTGATGACGCCCAACAAGGCTGAAACATGTCTGGGGATGCTTGTGGTCTCGTGCAGAAGGGATGTGACCAAGCAGTTCGGGCTGGACTGCCCCTTTTGGGGTAGGACCAAGCCTAATTTGCATATGGTTTTTCCCCTTCTGTAATGGCTTGGCAGGCTGAAAAACAAAGGTCTGGAGGGTTGCCCAGAGCTTTGCCCGTGGTTATGATTAATTCAAAACCTTCCGGCCATCACCTTTCTGTTTTGCTAAAGTCACCCCGAGCGGGACGGGTATGCCCAGACGTGGGTCCCGAGTCTGCCGGGCCTAGAGACCCAAGCTACTCCTCACTGATGACGCCCAACAAGGCTGAAACATGTCTGGGGATGCTTGTGGTCTCGTGCAGAAGGGATGTGACCAAGCAGTTCGGGCTGGACTGCCCCTTTTGGGGTAGGACCAAGCCTAATTTGCATATGGTTTTTCCCCTTCTGTAATGGCTTGGCAGGCTGAAAAACAATGGTCTGGAGGGTTGCCCAGAGCTTTGCCCGTGGTTATGATTAATTCAAAACCTTCCGGCCATCACCTTTCTGTTTTGCTAAAGTCACCCCGAGCGGGACGGGTATGCCCAGACGTGGGTCCCGAGTCTGCCGGGCCTAGAGACCCAAGCTACTCCTCACTGATGACGCCCAACAAGGCTGAAACATGTCTGGGGATGCTTGTGGTCTCGTGCAGAAGGGATGTGACCAAGCAGTTCGGGCTGGACTGCCCCTTTTGGGGTAGGACCAAGCCTAATTTGCATATGGTTTTTCCCCTTCTGTAATGGCTTGGCAGGCTGAAAAACAATGGTCTGGAGGGTTGCCCAGAGCTTTGCCCGTGGTTATGATTAATTCAAAACCTTCCGGCCATCACCTTTCTGTTTTGCTAAAGTCACCCCGAGCGGGACGGGTATGCCCAGACGTGGGTCCCGAGTCTGCCGGGCCTAGAGACCCAAGCTACTCCTCACTGATGACGCCCAACAAGGCTGAAACATGTCTGGGGATGCTTGTGGTCTCGTGCAGAAGGGATGTGACCAAGCAGTTCGGGCTGGACTGCCCCTTTTGGGGTAGGACCAAGCCTTATTTGCATATGGTTTTTCCCCTTCTGTAATGGCTTGGCAGGCTGAAAAACAATGGTCTGGAGGGTTGCCCAGAGCTTTGCCCGTGGTTATGATTAATTCAAAACCTTCCGGCCATCACCTTTCTGTTTTGCTAAAGTCACCCCGAGCGGGACGGGTATGCCCAGACGTGGGTCCCGAGTCTGCCGGGCCTAGAGACCCAAGCTACTCCTCACTGATGACGCCCAACAAGGCTGAAACATGTCTGGGGATGCTTGTGGTCTCGTGCAGAAGGGATGTGACCAAGCAGTTCGGGCTGGACTGCCCCTTTTGGGGTAGGACCAAGCCTAATTTGCATATGGTTTTTCCCCTTCTGTAATGGCTTGGCAGGCTGAAAAACAATGGTCTGGAGGGTTGCCCAGAGCTTTGCCCGTGGTTATGATTAATTCAAAACCTTCCGGCCATCACCTTTCTGTTTTGCTAAAGTCACCCCGAGCGGGACGGGTATGCCCAGACGTGGGTCCCGAGTCTGCCGGGCCTAGAGACCCAAGCTACTCCTCACTGATGACGCCCAACAAGGCTGAAACATGTCTGGGGATGCTTGTGGTCTCGTGCAGAAGGGATGTGACCAAGCAGTTCGGGCTGGACTGCCCCTTTTGGGGTAGGACCAAGCCTAATTTGCATATGGTTTTTCCCCTTCTGTAATGGCTTGGCAGGCTGAAAAACAATGGTCTGGAGGGTTGCCCAGAGCTTTGCCCGTGGTTATGATTAATTCAAAACCTTCCGGCCATCACCTTTCTGTTTTGCTAAAGTCACCCCGAGCGGGACGGGTATGCCCAGACGAGGGTCCCGAGTCTGCCGGGCCTAGAGACCCAAGCTACTCCTCACTGATGACGCCCAACAAGGCTGAAACATGTCTGGGGATGCTTGTGGTCTCGTGCAGAAGGGATGTGACCAAGCAGTTCGGGCTGGACTGCCCCTTTTGGGGTAGGACCAAGCCTAATTTGCATATGGTTTTTCCCCTTCTGTAATAGCTTGGCAGGCTGAAAAACAATGGTCTGGAGGGTTGCCCAGAGCTTTGCCCGTGGTTATGATTAATTCAAAACCTTCCGGCCATCACCTTTCTGTTTTGCTAAAGTCACCCCGAGCGGGACGGGTATGCCCAGACGTGGGTCCCGAGTCTGCCGGGCCTAGAGACCCAAGCTACTCCTCACTGATGACGCCCAACAAGGCTGAAACATGTCTGGGGATGCTTGTGGTCTCGTGCAGAAGGGATGTGACCAAGCAGTCCGGGCTGGACTGCCCCTTTTGGGGTAGGACCACGCCTAATTTGCATATGGTTTTTCCCCTTCTGTAATGGCTTGGCAGGCTGAAAAACAATGGTCTGGAGGGTTGCCCAGAGCTTTGCCCGTGGTTATGATTAATTCAAAACCTTCCGGCCATCACCTTTCTGTTTTGCTAAAGTCACCCCGAGCGGGACGGGTATGCCCAGACGTGGGTCCCGAGTCTGCCGGGCCTAGAGACCCAAGCTACTCCTCACTGATGACGCCCAACAAGGCTGAAACATGTCTGGGGATGCTTGTGGTCTCGTGCAGAAGGGATGTGACCAAGCAGTTCGGGCTGGACTGCCCCTTTTGGGGTAGGACCAAGCCTAATTTGCATATGGTTTTTCCCCTTCTGTAATGGCTTGGCAGGCTGAAAAACAATGGTCTGGAGGGTTGCCCAGAGCTTTGCCCGTGGTTATGATTAATTCAAAACCTTCCGGCCATCACCTTTCTGTTTTGCTAAAGTCACCCCGAGCGGGACGGGTATGCCCAGACGTGGGTCCCGAGTCTGCCGGGCCTAGAGACCCAAGCTACTCCTCACTGATGACGCCCAACAAGGCTGAAACATGTCTGGGGATGCTTGTGGTCTCGTGCAGAAGGGATGTGACCAAGCAGTTCGGGCTGGACTGCCCCTTTTGGGGTAGGACCAAGCCTAATTTGCATATGGTTTTTCCCCTTCTGTAATGGCTTGGCAGGCTGAAAAACAATGGTCTGGAGGGTTGCCCAGAGCTTTGCCCGTGGTTATGATTAATTCAAAACCTTCCGGCCATCACCTTTCTGTTTTGCTAAAGTCACCCCGAGCGGGACGGGTATGCCCAGACGTGGGTCCCGAGTCTGCCGGGCCTAGAGACCCAAGCTACTCCTCACTGATGACGCCCAACAAGGCTGAAACATGTCTGGGGATGCTTGTGGTCTCGTGCAGAAGGGATGTGACCAAGCAGTTCGGGCTGGACTGCCCCTTTTGGGGTAGGACCAAGCCTAATTTGCATATGGTTTTTCCCCTTCTGTAATGGCTTGGCAGGCTGAAAAACAATGGTCTGGAGGGTTGCCCAGAGCTTTGCCCGTGGTTATGATTAATTCAAAACCTTCCGGCCATCACCTTTCTGTTTTGCTAAAGTCACCCCGAGCGGGACGGGTATGCCCAGACGTGGGTCCCGAGTCTGCCGGGCCTAGAGACCCAAGCTACTCCTCACTGATGACGCCCAACAAGGCTGAAACATGTCTGGGGATGCTTGTGGTCTCGTGCAGAAGGGATGTGACCAAGCAGTTCGGGCTGGACTGCCCCTTTTGGGGTAGGACCAAGCCTAATTTGCATATGGTTTTTCCCCTTCTGTAATGGCTTGGCAGGCTGAAAAACAATGGTCTGGAGGGTTGCCCAGAGCTTTGCCCGTGGTTATGATTAATTCAAAACCTTCCGGCCATCACCTTTCTGTTTTGCTAATGACTCATAGGTACCCATGGCACATGCAGCAACATGCCATTAACAGCATATCACACAGGTGCTCATGCATGTACACAATGCATCACATTCCTGACTGAGAGGGTCATGCTTGCCCCAGCATGTGCACAGGCCGTCAAATGAAGGGCACTGTCCTATCTGTTCAATGTGTGTAACATCAACCACTGCCTTACAGTAGAGGTGGCACATACAGCTGGGACACGGACATGCCCATGTTGGATTGCAAGCCCTTGGCCATCCAAACATGTGCGTGTGTGCACGCTGCCGTCACTGGGTGGAAGAGTCAATGTCCCCTGCATGCACCACCCCTGGTAGATTATTGTAAGGAGCAAAAGCACCCAGCCATACGTGGATTGCCTGCCAACAAATAGCGTAATGACCGGCTCAGTCTGCCACCATGACAGCAGTAGCGTGCCTAGCAACCATAGGCGTCCCTCATCACATAAAGGCTGACCGTACCAGTACATGTGGTCGACAGCTGACATGAAAGGGAGCAGGCAATGCTGTGGAGGCTGGGCTGACATAGACCCACAGGAGGAACCCTCTGGTCAGTGAGGGAGGCTTATGAGGAGCAGGGCCAGGCAGCCCACCGTCATGGGCATATGCGCCTCTACCACCAGAGGTGTCCCTGAAGAGGGTGCACCACAGGCAAGCAGAAAACCTCAATGCCCACCATCACTAGTGCACCCAGTCATGCGCAATATCCTCTTTGCCCCAGCCGAGGACAATTTGGCTTTTCCCACATACAACCTCCCCTGACTGTGGGCCAAGTCCTGGACCAAGATTGCAAGGCACATCAGCTTGCTTCAGTTGTACCAGCGAAATGCCAAGGAGGTAAAGAAGTGCTGGGATGACCTCTGGCGGGTCACTTGGCATAAAGGCAAGAAATTTGCTTGGTGTGGTCCAGTGGATCCATCCTGGCCCATGCTCAGGCCCTGCACATGCCCCCTGAAACTCCAGGTTCTACATCAGATTTGCCCTGAGGATTACCGGAGGGACCAGCGGATCGACAGGCACACTCATTTGCCTCTTAGGTGCCCCCGCATTATCGTACACGATGGTCTGCCAATGAATATTGTGATGCTGTCATGGCCAATCAGGCAGGGGCACAGTTGCCCATCCGCCCTTGTATGGGGGACTCCTTGGGGCACTCCAGAGCCCCTTATGGGACACAGCATGGAGCCAGGTGGGTTTTGCCCTGGCGCCTCTGGGACGCCAGGCTCATGAAGAAGACCAGATCTTTGGGAACGTTCCAGGCTCACTCCTCACGTGCATCTAGTATTAGGTGTGGCAGGGTGTGCCCAGCCAGGCAGCTCGAGGGCGTGGCTAAACAGCCCCGCCCTCACACTGATCCATGCTTTGTGTTACTTTGCTGCTGCAACGTGATGCTCACCGCAATCCTGTCTACAGCAACACTCACCTCCATGGACCTGCAGCTGACTCTGACTTCAGCTGTGGCCAAACCGGGATCCTCGCATACACTTACCTTCATGGATCCAACACCTCTCCACGACCGCTGTAAGAGAAGAAGGAAGAAAGGTTAGCAACCCGAAAAAAACCATGCGCTGCAGCTCAGTTGCTCGCGGGTGTGCTTAAACTTACATACTTGCATCTCGATCCATCCTACATGTCGTGGCTCCATCCTGTGCACCGTGGCTTCACTTCTGCATATAACGCAACTCCATTCTGTGCCTGCAGCTTCACTTCTGGACATTGTGGCTCCACCTCTGTTATCACGGACCGCTTCTGCTAGTCTTCCTGCAAATCCAGAGTCACATCAGCACTTGGGGAAGAGAAAGAACAACGTTATACAAGGCTCAAGAATATCCAAACGAACAACATGGAATAAGACTAATAACACGGACAACACAGAACGAACAATACGGAATAAGACAATTAACACAGATTATGCAGACAAACAACAAGGAGACAGATAAGGAGAGCATTGAAAGGACAAAGACAGTTAACAAACTGCAAAGGGAAAAGGCAACAACCGACAGGGCTACGCCACACCATACCATCTGGGATCAGTGAAGTAACTGGCCCAAGGAAGCACTGTGCCCCTGCAAGAACAGCAGGACGGAGAGCCCAGCAATACAAATTACCAGGTGAGCCATCCAGAATAATACTCACAAGGGGTACAAACGGCAAGGGGTACGGGAGGGGGGTAGCACCATCTCCCTGTCTACATAGGAGTAACCCCCAAGGAAGCTGCTCTGGGTTATCCTGACCAGTGGACCAAGGGAAGGGACGATTGCCCACCACCCAAAGACCAGCAGCGTCAGACGCCACTACAGAGACCAGGTGAGCGTAACAGATATGCCTATATTTTCCCAGGTGTGCTTCACAAGCATGGTCTCTTGATACCCAATGCAGGGTAACATTGGCTTGGTGTCCACATGTTCAAATGTGTTTGCCACATGTATGTGCTGTACATCCCTTGGTGTGTGAATTGTCTCATGGGTCTAATTCCCCTGTCTTGTAGCCTCCATTGCCAGAGACCCCAAGGTCCAGGAGCATGGCCGTATATCAGAGTTGCGGCCTGCCCACAGGATGCACGCATGGAGGAGTGTGGCAGAGGTGGAGTTTTCAAAGGTTGAGGCCCAGGTGTGGCATGAGGAGGAACAAGAACAGCAGCAGAGAGGGTATGCAGGCACATATAGCCCCTTATGGGCTTCTGTAGTCCTGTCTGCTGTGGCTCATATTCTTCCTCCTTCTCCACCTCCCCCCCATGTTTTTTGTCCCCCTGCCAGCTGGCTGAGCTCCCATTCCTGGACTGTCTCACACTCTTGTTCCCCAGTGTCATCTGCCCCCATTCCAGAGTGTGGGCCAGCACAAGGGTGCCGGGAGCACACTTCTGTCACCCTTCATGGGGCAGGCCTATGTCCTATGACACCTCCAGGAGTGGGGCACACAATGTTCATTGCACCACCCAAACCCTCTGTGCTGGCTGCAGCTGCAGCCAACTATGACCTCCACAGCGATCGCTGCCACTGCACCTACAGGGGACCAGCCTGATGTCACCATACCTCAGGTGTCCACAACACGTAGAGTTGGCAGTGAGGACTATAATGAACATTTTCTGTGGGTCCTGCAGGGCATCATGTTGGTCATGAAGGAGGTGACATGGGAGATAAGGAAAGTGGGGGGAGTGAAAGTTCCAGGAACAGCGTCATTGAGGAAGGAGGTTACAGGACTGAGAGCAGGATTGGGGTTGGATAGAGGGGAAATGAGGGCTATTAAGGGTGCTGTCTGTGTCACCCAACAACATCTATCACCGACACAGGCTGCCCCGTTGACTCACAGGTCCCCTGTTCTTTCTGCCACTTTGACTCCTCATAAGCCCAGGGGGAGCCAGTGGGAACATGAAGCGGACACCTCCTTCTCGTCTTCCTCCATCCCACGTGCCCAGTGCAAGGCGAGGTGAAGGAAGAGGAGGTTGTGGTGGTTGTCGTGGGGGATAGTGAACAGGAGGGGCCAGAGGGAGACCAGTGATTGTTTATCAGTTTACCAATCGTGTCCATTCCATTTCACTCTCCCTCCACGGTGTGCACTGTATTTTTTTTTGTTCATCTTAATGTTTCTGTTGCCATTTGTACCGCTGACTCCCTCTGTGGATTGCACCTTCACTGTCTATGTTGATTTACCTTCACTCCACCTTTTATTCATATTTTCCCTGGCCACGTTTGTGTGCACCATTTTGCCCATTGTTTTCCACACTGTGTTGTACTTTTCAATATACTTTTCTTCATGTACCATCCACGGCTCTTGTCCATTTTGTTATGTGTGTGTGTGTAGTGTGTGCCTCTGTAGATTGTGGAATGGTATTGAGCCTGAACCTGCACATGGTCAATGCAGTTGAGTTATTTGGAATGAGTGTCTGTGTGATTGTATCACGTTGCACATGAGCATCCATATGTATATCAGGTAAGTAGTCCTGTGATAATGGCAGTGCAAGGACATACAGGTGCTGGAAGTGTGATATGCAGGCATGGAGATGTCCTACCCATTAATGGGTCTATACATCAGGTCAGCATCATCTTGCATCATATCCACGCATGGGCGAGAGAGTAACTGCTGCAACAGCAGGTTCCCGTGGATGGGTGTGGATGGGTAATGCACATGGTATTCAAATAGGGTGAGTGAGTGGACAAGATGGTGTTAGGTGCCATGAATTCCTGTATGCATCTGCCATGGCCTGCCTACATCCCGGGAGTACAGACTGAGCTTGGACTTTCCAGATATGTCTATCGGTGAATTGTGTCTTGTTTCATTCAACTTTGTACATTCAAAGGCTCTTCTGCAACACTGAAGGACACACTGTTTATTGTGGCCTACCTCAACTGACTAGTGGAGAGGGAGTGGTACATTAATTGGCTCGTTAGAATGTGAGTGGGGATCTTGAGTGCTTCGCCTGACAACTATGAATATCGGTGCCCTGTTCCATCCTGTTAGTATTTTGCACAGAAAGGGCCTTGAGGGGGTGTTACGTTGACATCAGGTGGCTTCACTTCGGGCTACAATCGGACTACAAGTGGGTAATTTATGAGTATGCGTGTACCTGTGTGTTCCATGATGAATGTATGTGTGCATTGTGAGCCCTTACATGAACATATGCCTGTATCTGTTGCACAGACAGCATGAGACACGTGCACTGGGCAAGGATGATGATACAAGTCCTTTACATCTGATGTAAGAACAATTCTTTACAAGCATGGCTCCATGGAGGTGTCTTGCTGCAAACTGTAGGAAGGGATGGGATCTCGTGTCCCATTTTGACTTCTAACTGTGCCTTCCCTCTCCTTGCCCCAAATAAATTGTTGCAGACTGTCACTGTTGCAGAATATTTGTCCCAGAAATAGATTTTTCTGAGGAGTGACAGCCATTCACCTGCAGTTTTTCTGCTCATTGCTGATAACACATAGTGACTGATTTGCTTGCATGCAGTTCTATGTATGGTGACCGACACACTCGTTCTACCTCTGTGATGCGATCTGCGTGGTTTGCAATAAAGTGTACAGTCGCCCCTGGGTGTCATGCATGGTGGTTGCTGCTCATGCTAGTGTTCTTGTGCAAACGTGCCTACTTGCAGCATCTCTAGTGTGCATGCTGACTGGATATGCAGGGGTAGTGGGTGCAAGTGGCCTTGTTGGGAGATGTGCTATTGCCACTGGTTTTATGCAGGGCTTCTGTTGCAATCTACTGGTCAATGTTTTGTGGTGCTTTAAGACTGGTCATCTGGGGCGGTGTCCTAGGTCAGGAAAGCAAGGTGCACTGATGTTCACACTTGTGCTATGTTGGTCATGGGCTGTCATATTGGGTGGAGTGATGTTGGAGGCTCACATATGGGGAGAGGTGTTGTCTGCAGTGAGCGGGTGTTGTGCTGTGCATCCTTATCTGGGCGAAGTGGTGTAGTTGCCATGGTGTGGGTGAATCTTCCTGGTGTGTCAAGGTTGTTCCAAGTAGTGTGCTCTCCCCCGATCTCTCATGCCAGGTGGTGCAAGTATACAGTGCGCATTAGCATTTGCAGTTCACCACCAACCCTCACTCTCAGTGTCCTTGATGCCGGTGATGTAGTGCCATCATAAGTTGTGTGTTCTGTGTGGTTGCATACATTGATATTTACTGACTTTCAGCTTATAGTAGCCTGCAGTTACAGGGCCTTGTGTCATCAGTACATCCCCTGGCTGTTCCGTGGTGATGTCGCTTTTGGAATCCACACTGGGTTCACCCCTGTCCCCTAGCCCCATTGCTTTGATGATTTTGTGTCTGTCTTCCGACGTTATACTTGATGGGACCAGTGCATCTCCTTGGGTACTTGTCACTTCACCAGGACATGGTCTATCATCTGTGCATCCCACGGTGCAGTTACAAAGTATTCCAGTTGTTTTTTGTGCACTTTTGGTTGGTGGGATGTTTGCTTTGCTTACTCCATGGGGGCACTTTCAGACTCCTTATCAGGTTGAATGCAGTGTCCTGCCCAACAATAGTTGTTCATGCGTGCATGTGATGTCATTGTGGGTAAGGTTCTGGCTGGGCGTAATGGCACCCCATCCATGCAATATCGTGATACATGTTTCCCCATGTGCGCTCTCTGTTCCAATGTACCTCTGCCCCTTCTGCGCAAGTGCCTCGTGAGTGAGTGTTTTGTAGTGCTTTCTTGCCGTTGCATGCTTCTGGACGATGGTTGGGTGGTGGATGTTCTGCCGGGGGATGGCATATTCTCTGCTTTACGCATGTCAGGTCAAGTCAGCCAACGTGTTTATGTTGGTCCTCCAGTGTGACGTAGTATTCATGGTGTTGGGGAGTGTTTGGAATCTGTTCGACTGGACTGTAGTTGTGTCATGATGTGTTGTACATTATTGGTCATTGATGTGGGTAGGGCATGCAGATGTTTGGTTACGTGTAACATGTTGTGCAGGCTGCAAATGCAGGTGTACATGTGGACACTGATGCTGGATCTGATTGTCCTGAGCGGTACATGGTGGTTTGAGTGCTGCTTTGTGGCATGGAGTTGCTGTTGATCCCTGCTTTCTCCATGATCATACCTTATGGGATTTTGGCGATGTGCCGTCCCAGCAATGCTGAATAATTGTATGTATCTGTCTATTCCTTTTTCATGCACTGAGTGCCTGTGTGTGGAGGTGCAAGTGTTTTCTATGTGTTGGCATTACCAGATGTCTGTTTCCATGGGTGTCTGAGGCAGGAGAGTGTGTGCAGGCTATGCCTGGCACTTGTCATCCTTTCATTATAGACACCATCTTGGGTGCGGTCAGTGTTCCCTTTTTGTAGCATGCAAGCTCATATGAAGAAGCTTTTGCCCAACAGCTCTGGCACTCGCGCTGCTGTCGCACTGGGCTCCCGCCAGGTCAATGGCCTGGCGATATAATGCAGGATGCAACAGGAATGTATGATTTTGCACACAATGTGTGGCTTGTACAGAATACCCCCCACCCGCTGAGTGATGTAGGCATCTGAATTGTGACTTCAAGAGGCATCTAGACCACTTTATGGTGTCTCAGGTGACCTGTGTGCTGTATTGTACCTTTCCTGTTGCTTACTGGTGGGCCGTCTGTAGGATGTCATGAGATGGATAACCGTTATCACTTGCGCGAGAAATGACATAAATGGTATCTGGGTGCATTGTGTGTTCCTTCGTTTGTCATGTTGGATGCATGCTAGTTGGCTTGTGTTGACCCAGTGATGGCGTACATTTGTTGCAATGGTGCCCGTGCAACTGCATGTGGATGTGTGCCTGCCTGTTTAGGGTGGAGCGTTGTGGGAGATACAGCACTTACCTATCAGCCATATGTCCCCGTAGTGTCAGACTTTCAACTGTGCACGCAAGCTGGAGACCCGGAATATGTGGCTGTAGTAGACTGAGGCCCCAAAATTGGCATACACATCCATGAACAGCCCACCGGCATCGCAGACCAGTTGTGTGTTGATGGAGTGCAAGCTGTGCTGGTTCCAGTACATGTATGCATTGGACTGTTGGGGGCATAGTGGGATATGGGTGCTGTCAATGGCACTGATGAACCAGGGGATCGGTGTGCCATGTAGAATCTGAGAGCCACCTGTTTTTATTGGTCCTGGGTTGAGGGCATTCTGGTAGGTCAGAAGGAGGAGACAGACTAGGGTGTGCCATTTAAAGAAATATTTATTTAAACTAAATAGGAAATGCCTGACTTTCCCTACTCCAAGGGTTTCCCTACTGAGCAAAACTAAACTAGGGTGCTGATTGACCATTCTGTAGTCCATAGTAACAATCTGTCCACCGTCCATCTAGTCCACCCTACCACTTATAATAAACAACCAAAGACCAGGAAAATGATTCCCTTCTCCTGAGGTTTGCTTTCCAGCAATGTCCTTTTCAGTATAGGATCTTCAAATATCGTGTTGCTATTTCTTGTACCAGTTCATTTACTTCGTGTAGGGGGCTTTTCCACATCCCTTTCTTTATCTCTCCTTGCTTTCTTATAGTCTTCTCTCTAGGCACTGTGAGAAACCCAAGGGTACTCTCACTCCTAATCCCCTTGGCTCTGCGCAGGTAGCCAGGGAAAGGCCATTGCTACTGGATCCCCACTCCGGGGCAGGAGAATTGAAGGAGGATCACCTATGTGGAGGGTCCTTGGGAAATGGGAGTGGGGTACCCTTGGGTGAGACATGGTATCCCCCTTTTCCTATTGACAACTAACCCAACCCTTCCCCAACATTCATAGACTGTTATAAGCCAGTTCCCCTAATTTCTCGACAATTGACATGTTAGTTTTACTTTAATTAATTAGTCTATGGCGCAACCAAAAAGGCCCGAGGCATACGGGCACCAAGGACAAGGGTCACAAACACAGATGGCATAGACAGAGACATCCTGCTCTACACTGTCAAGTTAGGACATACGTTATCTAACCCAAATAGGTGCGTTTTAAGTTTTTTCTTAAAAATTCCAAGCGACTCACAACTTCAGAGATCCAGGGTCATAGCATTACAACATTTTGGTGCTGCAACCCAAAAAACGCATCGATTGACAAAAACAAAATTGGAAATGGAGACTTCCAACAGTTTGAGGTTGTGCGATCTCAGGTTCCTCGTTATTCTCTTTATATTCATCGTATCTGCTACGTATGATGGAAATTGTCCTGCTAAGCACTTAAACGTGATCGTGAGTAGGCGAAATTCAATTTTTCTCTCTATGGAGAGCCAATGCAGACTTCTCCTGGCATCAGAGACATGATCAAACTTGTTCAGACCAACAATAGCCCTGACTGTGATATTCTGTATCATCTGGAGTCTGGATAGTTCTTTCTTCCCAATGCCTACCAGGAGGCTTCCAAAGTAATCAAACTTAGAGCCAATAATTGCCATTGCCACTGTTTCACAACTTTTTTTAGAGATATGGGAGAATATGGTGCAATAGTCTAACATAATAGGTGGAAGGGGATACAAAATTGCTAACATGGGCCTTCATGGAAAGGGCTTGGTCGAATGTGACCCCAAAATCTGTATTTTATCTTTAGTCTTAATGACTAAATCTCCAATCAGGCATTGATAATAATCCATGCTGAGATTTTTTATTCTATGGCTGGAATCTATAAACATGAGTTCTGTTATTTCGCAGTTCAGCGCCAAGCCATTCCGGCACATCCAGTCATGAATCAGGTTGTAAATCTTATTTATTAGTTTCACATCTTCCTGATAGTCTTCTGTGTCATCACCACAGTTTGAAAAGCAGAAATATATTATACAGGATTGGCGATAAACAGGCCCCCTGTGGAACTCCATAGTTCAACGGGACTGTTATAGCTTCTTCAATATTACTGCAATACTGATGGTTCTATTGCCACAAAAGATGCAATCCATGCTGATGCTTGATCACTGAAGTTAGCAACCTCATGAAGTCTTTGGAGCAGCAATGAGTAATCCACTAAATCAAAAGTAGCAGATAAATCCAATGTCATGAGCACCATATTCTGTCCATCATTAATTCTTCTCAACATATTGGATTTTAAATCCAAAAGAGCAGATTCCGTACTATGACCCGGACGAAAGCCTGATTGATATTTGTTGAGGATAATGTTAGTCGCCAAACGAATTAGTATTGTTCATAAGCAATTCTATCCAGAATTCTGAGCAGAAATGGGGCATTTGAAATGGGTCTGAAGTTGGTGGGAACTTGACAGTACTGTGAAGGAGAAGAAGCAACAAAGAGCAATAAAGACTATGCTCTTTTACCACTCTGGTACTGCGACGAGGAAGATGTCTGCTATGATCTGTGTAGGTCAGGCATGTCCCCTTGAGTGGGGTCAGGCAGGGCTAATTGGGCATAAACACCTGCAGCCTGTCAATGGGCTGCAGGTGTATAAAAGGAGTCCTGCCCAGTGCAAGAGAGAGCAACTGGAGGAGCAACTGAGAGAGTGACTGCAGGGGTGACTGGGGGAGCAACTGGGAGAGCAACAGGAGAAGCTGAGAGGGGACGGTACAAGCAGCAGGAGTGGGACATCAAGCTGCTGGCGACGAAGGAGAGAGTCCGTTCATGGTAGCATGGCAGGGAGCTGGGTCTCCCTGAAGCTGGCTGAGCATGGTGAGGTGAGCTGTGCAGGAAGGCTGCCTGGTTCCTCGTTGTTTGAGGTGCTCATTCCCCTGTGTGAGAGAACCACTACTGGGGTCTCTGAAGGGCAGGAGCTTGAGCCCTAACTCTAACACCAGAAGGCCATGTGATCCGTACTGCAATAAGTACTGGCAAAGCGACTGGTGAGTTTCTGATGAATGGGAAACCCAGTGCGTGTGTTAGTTAACTCTGTTATACGGTGAATACTTTGTAACAGAGTGGTTGTGTGCCTTGAGTAATCACGTTTTCAAAAGTCTCTGATCCCTTTCTTGTCACTTACCGAACAACAGGGAAAAGCTGGGGATACTTTGTGTCAGAGTGGTTGCATGTGGCAAGAAACACGTTTTCGAAGGTCTCTAAGCACTGGGCAATCCAATTAAAAGGGAACAAGAACTTATTGAACAACAGCTAATGCATAAAGGAATAATTAGCAAAACACATGATTATTGAATACCGAATTGAATCAAAAACATGTTACCAATCAGAAGTAAGGCACTGTGAATTCAGACAGGGAACAGAACCTTCCATTCAAACAATGTATGTGATATGAAAAGATTGGAATGAATATAACTTTAATGAAAAACCAAAACCACAGCCGGTTGAGTTCCCAATTGAGTGTGACTTTAAGGAACTTACAAAGAAAAGGTGATGCAGCTTAATTTACAGTGGAACTTTAAAAATCACAAGGAGTATTGGTGTCCACTTGTGTGAAAGCTACACATTAAAAGGAGTTAATATTTGAAACTTGAACAAGGATATCTTGCTTTTTGAACTGCGTTACTGAAAACCTGGGGAAGGGAATTCCATGTCCTGATTCAGACTATTTCCTCTTTAGTCCACAAAGGGTCATTTTGTTTCATACTTGGGGAAAGAAGCCAAAAGGAAGCTGCGAGCTGCAAGAAGCTCAGAACTTTCCGTTAAACAATGTTCTCTTTTTGGTTGCTGACATCCCTACACATTTTACAGATTTAGCTGTGAGGGCAAGTATAGGTTTTGAACACAGACAGATTCTACAGCTGAACCCTTTGACTCAGACTTTCGTTAGTTTTCTTTAGGTAGGGAAATCCCACTATAGGGAATTTTAGGCTTTTTGCCATCCCGACATTTAAACTATAAAAGTGCTTATTTTGAATCCATTGCCTTTGTCCTTTTTCATGATGCCTTCACAGTACCCTGGTACTTGCATACTCTTTTACTTCATCCTTCTCAATAGCAATGGATAGACTTGTTCTTTCTGCTATTTATTTCACCAGTTGCACAGTTCTCCTTTTAGCACTTCCTGTGTCTTTGTGACTATTAGTTTCCTCACTGGGATCTTTCTCATGTACCCAGTGATTAGTTTCACTCTTCGTATGATTTGTCCAGCCACTGGGACAAGTAGGTTAAGCCCTTGAAAGATTCCCCCTCTTCTGAGTATTTGACTCTTCACTGGGATGAAGAGTCTAAGTCCCTGGAAGATTCTCACTCTTCCAGGTATTTGGCTCTTCACTGTGATGAAGAGGATGGGTCCCTAGGAGTTTCACACTCTTCTAATGACTTGGTTCTTCACTGGGATGAGGAGGCTATGTCCCTGAAGGATTCTTACTCTCTTTCTTATCGGGTTCTTCACTGGGACGAGTAGGCAGCATCCCTAAGAGTTCCGCACTGTTCTTAAGATCTAACCATTCACTGGGACGAGTAGGCTGAGTCTCTGAATGATTCTTACTCTATTTAGGGTTTAATTATTCACTGAGACAAGTAGGCTGAATCTCCCAGTAATAATTCACATGTTCTTGAATCGTAATCTTATTACTGAGACGAGGATGCAGATTCAATAACAATTCTCAGTCTCTTGACTATTGATCTTCTCACTGAGATGAGTATGCTGCCCCCAGTAATGCTTCTCTGGGATGAGTATGACGTCTGGGCAACTGGGCAAATCGTTATACTCGTCTGTCTCTATTAATGAATTATAGCAATGCCATTCATGACATTCGTCCCTCCCACTGGGACTAAAACCCCGAATCATTATATTTGTATATTGCAGATGTACCAATATCTCTTTGCTCAGAATGAGGAGTGCCATTGTCCCAGAGTCTCCAGCTCTCCCCTTTTCCTTCGGTGTGGTGGGGCCACGTTACTGAGTTGGCATCTTACTTCTCTATTGGGATTTCTGTTAACAGGATGGCTTGCATTCTTGTTTCTTCTTCTGTTGGTAGCCTGCTCCGGCGTGGCTCCTGGTAAGTGATTTCTGCATGGCTTGGAGTCTTTTCTCTCTCTTCAGTTGTGCCACAGTTCTCTCTTTGCATGTACACGTGGGCTTAGGGTTTTTTTCCTCACTGCACGCTACCCTTTCTCCAGTGGCAGCTGGTGAATTTTTTAAGTTGAAGTGCGTAAATATTTGTCCCTGATATAGCAGATTGACCGAGCATAGCGAGGGAGCCCACACCCCGCAAGGGGGATTTGGGAGTGTTCTCCCCCCGAACATTTCTTTGAAATAATGGGTGTAAATTGTGCATTTTAGAGCACTCTTTTTAGAAGAATTAGGTAAAAAGCCAAACATTTGCAATTGGGTTTTATAGGGTGACTAATGATTAAAATCCAATAGATGCAAGTCACCAACAGTGAACAGGAATATTTCTCCAGCACATTTTCATGATGCCTTTTCCCACAATATGTGTCAGTATAAAACATTTTCACACTGGCTGTGCTCATACATTTCCATGCTGACTGCAACATTATACCCTATTATTCCCATATAAGCACATACTCATGTTTGCTTTGTGCATAATGCCAGTAATGATACTACAAGAAAATATATCCATGTTTGTTCTGTAAATATATGGAAGTACCCCCGTGTAAGAACATACTCCAGTTGGCTTTACCATTAAAAATGCATGCCAAGTTTGAAAACATGTCCAAACTGGTGGCACTAAAATGCCAGTTGAGCTACATACTAACACTTATCATGCTTGCTTTATCAAAGATGCCCAATACAAAATGTCATACCGCAATAAGAAATGGCTAGACTAAGTGCATAAAAGTGAGGGTCTTGCTTCATAACAATACTTATCATGCTTGGTTTACCAATGATGCCCAATACAAATGTCCATACCACAATACAAAATTACTTGACAGGCTGCATTGAAATGCCAGTCTAGCTACATAATAACACTTATGCTTGTTTTACCAAAGGTGCCTAATACACAATGTCATGCCACAGTAAGAATAATACCACTGATCCAGCTTGCTTTTTCAAAGGTGCCCAATACAAAATGTCATGCCTCAGTAAGAAATGGCTAGACTGGTTGCATAAACATGTCAGTTTTGCTTCATTAATAACATTTAGCATGCTTGCTTTACCAAAGAGACCCAATACAAAATGTCATACCACAATAAGAAATGGCTGTATTAAAATGCAAGTCTAGCTACTTAATAAGTGAGTGAAGTGGGGTGCCTGTTTGGTTGTGCGCTAAGATATTATAAGAGAGGGATTGAAGCAGCGGTACACAGGGAAATGTGTATACCCCTGTCCACCTACAGAAATAAACTTAAAGAAGGGTTCCCTAGCCCGCGCTATAGTCCCCTAACAAGTGATTGAAGAAAAATGATGAAACCTCAAAGAAGTTTAGTGATAAACAGTGTCAACATTTATTGATCAAATTGAGTCCACATATGCTAAAAAGTAGTCTTAGAAAATTAATTGGCTAGCAATTATTAGACACTTAGTTCCATGCTGACTCAAAAATATAGTGCTCAATTCTCATATTGATACAATGAACCAAACAAAAGAAATAGATGCCTAAATAATGAAAATACAATGTACGTATATTGTAAATGTGCCTTCTGCCAACACGTGTTTCGACCTGCTGTTGGGTCCTCCTCAGGGCATGCACCATTCAATTATTGACTCAATATACAAAAAGTGATACAACCATCAAGCAAGAATTGCATACCAATGTCATATGGCACAATTATAACATATGATTGCTGCAGGCGAAAAATGTGTGCTTAAACTAAGAACACATTATGAAAGCCCATAGTCTGAACATGTTCCCGGCATCCACTCTGATGAGAGATCAAAGGAAAGAAGTGGAAGGGAAAGAGAGGTGCAGATTAATCTATTGGGCAACAATTATATATCCATTAATCATCATTTGAGCAATGTCCAATTAAAAAATAATATGCCATTGGTCGCTTGGTATTTAAATCGCCATAAAATATTTTGTAGGATGGTAATTGATGCATGGTACAAGGGAAGCATTAGGATGATGAGATTGGAGGGTGCAAGGATTGGACTACCCCAGGGGGCTGCTTGTCTAATAACAGTGTTTTTGAATATATTTTAGTTGTAGATAACGAAATATTAAAAGAGAAAGAAGTAATGTCAGTATCAAAATTGCATGGGTGAATTAACAAAAAACCACATGGTTTGTATGAAATATGTAAAGTTTCCCTTTCACAGTTAAGAGCACTCCCTCAGCTGAAAAAAAACTGCTGAGGGAGTGCTCGTATTTTACTGGGCCGGCTCCTCCATAATGGGTGAGAGGGGGCCAAGAGCCAGTGGATCAATGCTCCCTCACCCATTATGGACGAGCCACTCTTGCTTGTCTCTCCAAGCAGGGGTTTCTCAGTAACTACATTCTGTACCAGCAATTCTATCCTAGCTGGTTTCAAACTCCCGGGCTTCTCTCTCTACATTGTTCTCTCCTCCCTTTTTTATGACACTGTTCGAGGGCTTCCCTAGCATGTCTTGCAAGTCCTTTCTCAGTTTTTGACTCCTACTCTTCATGACTCCTTTGTGTTTTATGGGGCACAATGGCGCCCCAGGATCAAACGAACTGAAAAGACATTTTTGTCATGATTCATCGTCTTCGCCCCTTTTGGTCCGCCTGGAGAGCTTGGCATCACCTTGCGGCATCCATTGTTCCCCCTAACATGGCTGCTGCCTCTATTATGAGACTGGAATGCAACGGTCTCGACTTTTCAGAAACTCCTTCAGCATCATCATATACGCAATGTGAGACCATGTGTTGTTGTGTCTCAACGCTCCGTTGTTAGCCTTTCAGCCATGCTCAGCGCTCTGTTTTCTCCACTCTTCTCTGTTCCTTCGTGGCAGCCCGTCCTCGGACCATGCCGCCCTCCTCTTTGTGCTTCCTGGCTATGCTGCATTCTTGCAGTGTTGCCACTTGCCTTACCTTTGCTTCCTGGCTCCGCTGCTCTTTAAGCTGCGTTGCCGCTTGCTCTATTCTGCTCTCCTGGCTGTGTTACCTTTCTGGCTGCGTGGCCACCAGCCTCACCAGCACTTCCTTGTTTCGTTGGCTTCCTTGCTGCGATATTGTGAACTTTCCTTCTGCAACTATGGACTGCCTCTGCTGCAGACGACTTTCTACTCCTTCCTGGCTGCCATTGGGTGGAATTATTCTTGGACTCCTTTCTTCCTGGAATTGATTGCAACTAGAAAGAATAAAAAGAACACCTCAGAAACTATCCTTGTGGGATTCCTGGATTCTGGATGGTTTCCCTGGGTACTAGCCTGCCTGGTCTTCTGAGCCAGCAGGGTGGCGTCGGGGAGGCTCACCCCTTTCTGCGTGAATCTTGGACCACAAAGAAGAAAAAGAAACCGATCACCAAGAAGAAATCAGTAAAGTCCAAACAGGTGAGCCAAGAGTTACAACCCTCTAAATCTGACAATTTCCGACCCAAAATGGGCAGAAATACCTTCTTGTCATGGGAAGACCCACTGGCAGACTGAAAAGCCAGCAACAAAAATGTCAACACTGCCAATGTGCCTAGTGAATTTAATTATATGTACTTCTGCAGTTGAAACAAGGAACATGTGAAAAATTAAACCAGGTTGCAGAAGGGAAACTGACAGAAAAAGGCAGAATTTCACTCACAACTGCCACACATCAATATGCTGTGTACATTGAAAATCACCAGATTCATGTGAAGTATGTACCATGATGTAGACTGGACTCTGATGCCATGATGCGAAATATAAAAGGCTGATTGTGTGAAGAAATGCACATGTAAAATCACCAGTTTCTGTTCAGAACACTCAAACAGTGCCAGCCACATCAGTTATAAAGGGCAAGCCCTGTCTTCCCCGTTATCTGAAAATCTCCATCTTGTGCTGGACGAGACTTTTATTGGGGTGGAGTCATGACATCTGGGTAAATAACGGCAGCTCTTAATGGGATGAGCGCTATAAAATACCCACAATACGGAACATTCAAGAAATTGTCTAGTCCTTATATGGGCTGACTGAGTGGATGGCCTGCTATCAAGACTGTCAGGTGATGCAAGAGACCCATCTGGCTAGACAGATAAGATGGCTTCAGCATTCATTAAGCCTGGTCTTTCACTGTCCAATAATGTTGATGGACTTTATGGCCGGCAGAGTAAACACAGGAAGCAGATGTCCAGAGCTCATGGTGAGTGGGGAAATAAAACTTAATGTGCAATCTAACTTAGAACATGCATATATGCACACAAAGGTCTGGGAGCCCCTCTACTGAGAACAAACACAGCCAAGTAACCTGTTCAATGGGACAGTGCCCACTCAGGAGGCTCTACAACCAAGTTTTAGTTCACGTTTCCTTTCACAGAGGAGAAATAACCATTTTCATATCAGTTTTGTCCCACCCACAAGGGCAGTCCAGCACCAAAAGGCTAGGCAATTCTCCTCTGAACAACAGCAACAACAACAAACCCAGACACGTTTTTTGGCCTAGTTTGGCCTCATCAGTAAGGTGAAGCTGTGTCTTTTTTAAGCACAGTGAGCAAGGAGTCCCCATTTGGATTACCCTGAATAACTGAGGGTGAAACCAAAAGTTCCTTAAGATGCACAAAAAAGTTAGAGTTTGCCGCAGAGTTGTACCAAGAATCATACTTTGTTCATTTTCTCAGGAACCATAAGTCACTCAATAATGGATCATGTATCATTAGAAAGATGATAAAAAAGGCCTTTCTGTTGACACAACTCTCAGAAAAGTTTGACCTCGAGGATTAAAGTTAGAACCTAAATTGTGTTTTTAGATTCACAGAAAAAGTTAAAAGAGGTGATTCGGGGAGGTGATAGCCTAATATATTAGATGTCTGTATAGAAAATTGCATGTTGATAATTGTTATCATTTTTTAATTAGTCACGAAAAAAACATTCACACATGCAACATCGTGCTGAGATGAGACACATTTCATCAGAACCCGCATAGGCAGACCATTTTAGTCATCTGAATATAATTATGCTTAACTATACATTTTGAAAAGCTGCCATGTGTTTACTTTTTCGAGCTGATCTTCTCTCAATTTGCCTTTGGTAAACTGAAGAGGCCAATCACAGAAAATGGGCCAACCCCTTGAAGAAAGGGGATGAGAAATAATTGTCCAATCAGAACTGATGACCAATAAGATTGCATATGATAATTCAGACATTTTTGGGGTTGTGGTAAACAATTCATAAGGTGACGCACAAGGGAAATCGGGGAGAACTGCTTGGGAAATGAAGGAGAAGGGTTGAATGAAATCATCTGGGTGGAACTGTTAACTACAAAAAGGGACAGAGGCCAGGATCTTTGGCCAAATGAGGCAGGAGAAGGAAGCGAGACTGGAGAATATCCATGCCTGAAGTTGGATTTGTGACCAGATTCTTGTCCTGTACCTGAAAGATGACATGGCTGCCCTTTCCTATGTGCAAACCCAGAGATGACTCTGTAAGTTTCCTAGTCCAACCAAACCTAATATTGTGGGGATCTGCTTGAGTTCATACCATTCCCTTAGTTAGGAGGTGGGGAACTGGCAGTAGACCCTTAGCAATTGTATTAAACAATAATGTAATTAATTCCCATATAGCCCAATTACACAGAATAATTGCATTAAAGTTCGAAATCAACAACATTGCTTCCACTGTGAATAAAACACTATCGTCTATAAAGTAATTGGGTATTCCAATTCTTTCTGCCAACCCCAAAACTCCCTAAAATAAGGGGTGCATATAAAATAAATTCTGCTTTCTGATTCCCCTGAACCCTGCATTGAGGCAGAGGGATTTCAAATGTTTAACTGAATAACTGTGTGTGTGTGGGCTTCCCAAAGCTAAACAGAGTGAAGTCTCTGATTTGAAAAGCACACTTTTAAATGGATCTCACATAAGTTGGTTGCTCTATGCCGATGATCTTGTTGTGATGGACTTAACGCCTATTGGACTACAAAGAAAACTAGATGCCGTCCAGAGCTATGTAAAAAAGAATCGGCTGTTGATTAACTCAAACAAAAGTGAAATCCTGGTATTTAAGAACTTGAAAGGAGGTTCCTTGAAATCAAGTAAAAAGTGCAGTTGGACTTTGGGTGGAATTCCTCTAAAGATATCGAAAAGTGTGAAATACTTGGGAATGACACTAAGTTCCTGCATTAATGATGGTCCCTGGATAACGGACACGAAGAGGAAATGCGTCCAATTATCCAGCCAAGCAGTAATCATGAAAAAGAAATTTGTGAAGTTCTCTCTTGAACCTTTAAGGCTGTTTTATCAACAGAAGGTCGTTCCAGTATTGATCTATGGGGCCGAAAATGCGCTGGGGTGGACACACAAACTATGGTCCTCTTTAGAGAATCAATTCTGGACGAACATTTTGGGACTCCCAAGGGGAACAAAGACGGCTTGTATCAGATATGAACTTTCTCTCATTTCACTTCAGGCTAGAATCACTTGGAATCTATTATCCTTGTTCCGTAAGACCAGAGTACAAGAAAACATTCCGCAGTTTGAAATTCTCCACAGTGCATTGGAAAACGGTCAGAAACTAGTGTCCATGTGGATGCAGAGATGTGAGAGCCTATTAACTGAATTCGACATTAAGATACTCACATTACATGAAAACCCGACCGCTGCAAAAACAAAAATATGGCGTATTGATTGGCAGCGAACATGCGCAGAAAGATCAGCAGCGAAACTGATGATAGATGTCCCAGCCAAAGCTTGTGCATTTGCCGCGGCACAACGCTACATCAATCTTTTTCCAGACCCTGAAGCACGTAGACGTTTTATGTTATTTCGCATGAATTTATTCAAAACTAAAGAGCAAATAAAGAGGTGGAAAGGGAACAGTAACATGAATCTCACTTGCAGATTTTGTACAAGTAAACCGGAAACATTGAAGCATCTGGTTCTGTTTTGTACTAATTTCCGCAATTAAAGAACTTTACATCTGGGCCCCTGGTGGGATAAACACCCCTCATTGGATGTGGATGACTGGTGGAACCACATGTTCAATGGAACTGATTTCAAATTGTTAATCCCTCTGACCCTCTTCTTAAGAATAATCGAAGAGCATCTGAGTCTGGTTGATGCTGCTTAACAAACAAGAAACGGCCAGAAGGAGTGCAGGGCGAATCAGATGATGGAGGGAGGAGGAAGTTGGGAGGAACTTGCAATAAGATGTAAACTGACACATGATTCATGTTGTCTTGTTAATGTGTTTGTAAAAGATTTTAAAGGTTTGTATAAACCGTATGAAATAAAAAATAAAAAAAGCACACTTTCTACAGAAAGTGGAATAGTGGTTCCTGAGAGAAGGGAGATTGTGCATTGCAGAATGGGGATGAAAGGGGTTTTCTAAAAAATGTAATTAAAGTGTTTTAAAGGTTTGTTTTGCTATCACATTGTGAGCACTTCAAAGTATGCAGGGAGATTAAAATAAAGAGTGCTGAACATGTCAACATTTATTTTGCCAATAGTAAAGAGTGACATTTTATTTAAATTAAACTTTCAGAGAAGTGAACCTCATGTAAAGTCTATGGTGTAGTTACATTATTTTGTTATGTTTTAAAGAGCTGCATCATTTTTGGCATTCAGGGATTTGTGTGTGTGACTGAAGTGTTTAAATGTTCATTTAACCTATAATCTGTTTACTGGAGACTAAAAAGCAAAAACGCACATGTGGTGTAATCTCAGATCTTTTGTTACTGTTATTCCCCAAAAGGTGAATTATTTGTATTGAATTTTCATGTTGGTGCCACACAGAATGTGGTGTGTGATGTGAAGTAGTGTAAATATTACATTTTCCAGAATAATTGATACAAATACATTATTTCTAAACATTGTCCTGGTTCTGGGCTTAACATTGCTAAATGGTAAGAGATTCATTGGTTCTAGATTAGACACAGACAGGCCTAGTTAGAACATACAGGTATCTTGGTGTGGCACTTTTGATTGGGGGTGACTCCCTGTATTATCAGGGCCCATAAATATATCTCAGTTTCTTAGGCTTAGTACTTAACAGGTACTTTATGACTCCTAGGTGTTTACTCATCTCAGTACAATACAGGTTGTCTTCTGCAAAAACATCACATGACAGATTTAAGAGGATTCTCCTGAGCTTCTGTGAACTGCCTTGGTTTTATTGGATTTCTGAGTGAGATGGAAAGGGAGTTTCTCATCAGAACTGGAGTCCTTGTCACCAAGGGGGATTCTCTCCCAGTGAAGTCCCTCTTGCCACAACCTATGCGAAGGGTATCATGTAGTGGGCTCACCTCACTAGCCTGACAAGGAAAGGCTCCTTCCTCAGGAGAAGTGACTGATTCCTGCGGTTCATCAAAGCATGTGGTCATGGAATTGTCTGCTTGATATGATGCATGCCACGACCTGGTGCAGGGCACATGACTGCTGGGCCTGTGAGATACCTGCAGTGATGCCACTGGTCCTCTGAAAAGAAACAATGGTGAAGAAATGCAAGGCATCAAGGAGCTTCACATGTGCCACTTCAGGCCATGCTGATGAGGGTAAGTAAACCTGGGGCGGAATACCCACTCCCTTGTCTCCTCCTCAGCTGGTGAGTAATCGCTGCAGGAGCAGCAGCATCTTACCATTACTAGGTGCAGAGTGCTATTGCTAGGTCAGTGGGATACATCTCCTTAGGTGGGAGGCATGGAGTGGCACTCTGTGCCTTCATATTTGGACATATGGTATCATGTTCTGCATGCTGATTTGTATCTTTGCTGTATGAGTTGGTTTGTCCATGTTTGTTTTGGATGTTCTGCAGCTGTGTGTTTGTGTGTGGGGTACAGGTGTGTCTTGTTTGTTGACATTGTGTGTCTGTTTGGCATGGGGGTGTCGTTCCTTTTTCAGGATGGTTGTATTGGTTCCAAGTATGATGTGGCAGTATGTGTGTTTAATGTGTTCTGTGGTGTGTTATGGGATATGTGTTCGGTTTTGTGTGTCCATTCTCCCCTCGGATGAGTTTGCAGTGATTGTGGTTGATGTGTATTTTTCAGTCATTATTTACCAGAGATATTGATTTTATGTCTTCTTGGGGTTATTTACGAGGTTTCGTCTTTGCGTAATTTCCCTCTTTGAGGGAAGTGCTGCTTTGACTTACTCTCCCTTTCTTGACTTCCCCCTTTCTGTGTTCTTATTGTAAGTCCTTTTGACAAATTTGTGTAAGTTACCTCAATGTAAGTTACAACTCAATTTGGCACAAGTTGGTCTTACGTCTTGTATCTTCCTTATTAAATTTGGACCAATGGGTTTAGTTGTGGTATTTATTTGTCCAGTAGCAGACACTATTCAGAGGCAATGGAGAACATGGTGCATGCCCCTGTGCGAAGAAAACGGGTGAATGTTATCTCTTATCGTAAATCATGTGGCTGCCAAAAAATTCAAACATGATTAGTTATTTGCAAGTTAGAATAATGGCAACTAAACGAGGTGTGTCAATAAAATTCCAATATTTGCTCATATGCCACTAGAATAAAGTCATTCTGGGGATCATGTCTCCAATAATGCATGTTTGAGGAGAATCATTGCTTCAGAACTTCTGCACCATAGTGCATGATAACACTATTCCTGTGCCACTGATTACCATCTATATTACGTTGCCCTGATATTAGGGCAGTGACAACACCTGTTCATAGCCAGCCTTACAAATACTCTTCTCTTAAAACAGGCAAATACTCCTAACCAAATAATTGGGAATAAAAATACACCCAACAAAGAATATGAAGCACTGGACACAGATGACCCGCTTCTTCCACTCATGAACTTCCACTGCTGTTTTTGGATCACTGCTATCAGCATTACCTCAGGTGGACATTCCACTTATTTTAATGGCTGGTCTAAAGAGGAACATTAAGAGAAAAAGTTATTATTTAATAGGCATAAATTACTGTGTGGAAAGAATTTAAATTACAAAAAGATATTCCTTTTAGAGTTAAATATAACTCATTGTATCATCAAAACTGCGGATAAAAGCTGCAATTTTGTGGTAATGAACCAAACGGATTAAATAAAAGGGGCCTACAAACAACTACATTATACAAATTGTTATGAAAAACTGAACACCAATTCCATCAAAGAATTAGAAACCAAAGTGCAGATCCTCCTTCATGAATGCTAATAGTGACATCTGCAATTGAATTTGCTCTCCCCTATTGCTTCTCCACTCTTTTTACCTGCTTACTCTCTGTTCTCTCCTCCTCTCCCTTCTCCCTTTTCATTTATACTCCCATCCTCCCCTTACTTTCTTCTATGCACTTACTATATCAGAATGGTCCCTGGACCTAGTATTATAGCAACCTCGTCTGTCTCCTCCCGAATTCCCTCTCTTTACTGTCCCTCCAGCACTATCTGAAATGTTGTCAGGCCTAGTATGATAGTCACTGGTTTCGTTCCTCTCCTCCCTTTCTGCACCCCTCTGCCTCACCTTTTGTTTTTCTCCGGCTCTACCATAAATGTCGTAAAGCCTAGTACGGTAGTCGCCTGTCTGTTTCCATTTCCTTCCAACTCTCCCCCTCCCTTCCTTATCTATGTCTTAGCTCTTGCACTATCTTAAATGTCGTCAGGCCGAGTACGATAGTTAATTTCACATCCTTACTGTCCATGTAAGAATGTAATTGTATTTTCCCTTGTTCCCTCCCTTGCCTTGAAGCATTTTGAAACACATTGTGTATAGGCACTATATAAATAAACTATCATATCATATCAATGGGAACACTCAGGTATCTTGGATGAGGATAAGTTCAAGCTTCTTTACACCAGGTATTCGATTATACCGTTCATATATTTCTTCCCCAAGATCCATAAAAATCTGACTAGACCACCAGGAAGACCTATTGTGACAATGACTGGGTCGCTGTTGGAAAATATGTCCAAATTTGTGGAAAAAGTCCTATTTCCATTTGTCTCATCTTTACCATCGTATGTCAGAGACAGTACTGACTTCCTGTCTAAAATAGATGAACTCCCATGCAAGCCTAAAAACATCTTGGCAACCATGGATGTGGTATCCTTGTATACCGCCACACAACATGATTTTGGGATAAAAGCATGTGAATTCTTTCTGAACACAAGGTCATTGAATTATTTGAAACACACTAATATGATTCTGAGTATGATTGATATTTGTCTCAACAATAATACATTTCTTTTCATAACTAATTTGTCTGGCAAATCCAAGGGACTGCCATCAGCACTACATTTGCCCCCTCATATGAACATTTTACTATGGGGTATTGGGATATTGGGAAAAATGTGTAGTATGGGCAGACAAAAACTAAGCACACAGAGAGAATATAGTGCTATGGCTATGCTACATCGACAATGTTTTCATGGAAAGGACAGTGAAAAAGGTTGGTTTGAGTTTGTTAAAGAATTAAACACCAATGCATTTACTTGAAATTTACGGAAACCCATAGTGTGCATTCTATAGTGTTTCTGGATGTAACACTTAAAATCGTGGAACAACATATCATCTGTAAACTATACAGAAAACCCGTAAGGTTCTAATGTCCTTCTCCATGCCACTAGTGGCCATCCAAAAAATCTAATATGGAGTATACCATTGGGGGAATTCATTAGAATACAAAGAAACTGCACCAACATTGAAGATTTCGATGAAGCCAGCAAGATTACTGCTTGGATTTTCCACAACCAACAATATCCTAAAAAGATTATTGAACAGGCCTGCATGAAAGGACAGTCATTAAACAGGCATGCTTTGTTAACAAATCAGGCATCCAATACCTTCAGTAAAATTGATGAAGATGTGACACGATTAATACTCACTTTTGGAACCCATGCACAGTTCTTACGACATATTCTCAATAAATATTGGAAAATATTAAGAGCAGACAAAGATCTAGGTGTGATACTTAATGAATACCCAGATATCACCTTCAGGAAAAGTAGTTCCATCAAAGATACTCTGGTAAACAGCTTCATGAAATCAGATAATCTGAGGAAAGGAACAACTTGTCTGACTGACAGTGGAGAAGGCTTCTTCAAATGTACGCTTTGTAAAATGTGTAAATATGCCCGGAATGGCAATAGTTATAACCATCCAGTATTAGGGCACCCAATTAACATCAAAGGGAAAAAAAAAATCAAATGTGAATCCGAATGTGTAGTCTATGTCCTTTCATGCCCCTGTCAAAAATGGTACGTGGAAAGCACGAAATGCAAATTGAAAATATGTACATTGCAACACGTGAGGGCAATCAAGATCAATGATGGTGCCTATCCATGACCAAACATTCCTTTGAAATACACAGAGGCGGCCCTACTGAACTGACCTTCTTTGGGATATATAAAGTCGATATAGGACCAAGAGGACTTGGTCGATATAGGACCAAGAGGAACGCCTACTGCGACAGGAAGATACAAGATCGATTATAGATTTTGAGAGCAAAAACCATAGGGGGCACAATTTAGATGAAGAATTGTACACATTTTTGGGACTGGAATGATGGGGTGTTTCATCTCCCCTTTTTTTAAAAATAGCAACAGATCCCTTAGTGTGAAAATACTAAGCCCAGTCAGTAGGTATAGGAAAAGAAGTTGTTTGCTGTTATGCACTTCCTTTACTGGTTCTCAAACCTTGTTGCTAGACATCATGCATTATCAACTTTCAATCAGTCTGTATGTATCTTAATGTCCGAACCATACTGCATATACACTGCTCTACAACTAAAGAATAGGCTTTCATTTAGGGTTTCACTGGGTGTGTTCCGTAATTTCTCTTTTTCTTATTCCCTGTTTTAACTTAATTATTTAGTATTCGCAAGTGGGACAGTTGGGGATAATGTACATTTCCCCTTTAATAAGTCCTCCTGTCATTTACTGGGAGATATGACAACACATGCAGCTTTGACATCATTGCTTAGCCTGAGACACGGTGTGTAAACCTCCTAGTAATGAGTACATTGAAAACATTATTAGTTATGACACTGGATTTTAAGATCTTGGTCAGCAGATATTAAGCATTTCTAAACCATATTAGGCCATTTTCTGTGGTTGGTTTGCCTATCTGCTTCAATACATGCGATTAACAATTAGGGATATCGGTCAACTGGACCGGGTTGTATTAGACATTTTCTACCAAAAGAAGGTTGGTCTACTAATAGATTAGTATCTTAATGCCTTGACCCTACTGTGAAATGGAATTCTTCAGCCAGTGCATTAGACACTTGACTATTTGAAATTAGAATGTAAACATTTTTATCCAGCACGGTACATGTCTATAAATACATATCATATATGGAAATTAGATTGATTGAGCAATGCGTATTAGGGCATATGCCAACGGACCGAGGCCACAGATACTTTAATAGGCAGTAGATATCTAGGTTATGCTATTCTAAAAACTGATCCCCTTCATCAAAGTAGGGCACTAATATATATATAATAATGATGCAATTGGGGTACCTTCCCATAATGTAATGGGCTTTTGTCTTTTGCTGTAACAATATTATCAAGGGCACATACAGCGTATCAAGATATTCATATGGTAGTAATCTGTAGACCATGTTCTGTGTATATGTGAATATGACCAGTTGTGAGAATGCACTATGCACTTTATATGTGTTTGATGTTTGCAACCTTATTGGGAGGGATATGTAGGAATTACCAAGATTGCAGGAATGTGCAAATCTATTTAAACATGAGGGTCTGAAAATCTCTGTCTCGAATGCACTGTGCACTTTAAGTCAATTTGAGGTCTTGAGATGTGACTATTAATATACAAACTCTTATTAGAAGGTGGCAAAGGATATGCCACTGGTACAGAGATCTAAGTCACTTTAGCAATAAAGATATCACAAACGAAATTGTGAACTAGGCTAAATCGTAAAAAGCATATTTTGTGTGCTTTTCTTTGGGCAATGTTACTCATTTGTCAACCCAATGCAACATGACTGACATGCACTGACAGGGTGCACTTTCCTTTTTCACTTTTCACTGATTCATTGTTGTATGGATGTAGTGCACATGGGAGGAAACATTGTGATGAAGCCACGGGTGCGTGGTGAAATGCGTCAACTGCCATATCTTTGATGGCATGTACGGCACTGGGATGCTGACTCCTTCGTTTTAATGAATAATTAATTTTGAATAAAAGTCGAAACTGAATATTAATCCACGGAATCCTGGTGTTCACTACGAGGACTTGTGACGTGAGTGCTGCTCGAACAAATAGTGTGTCTGCATTATGAATCTTGGATATATAATAGGGTGGCAGTTGCCGCCCTATAGTTAAGGTGGAACCTTTGTACATATACTTTTTTCAAACTTCTATTGCAAATAACTTTTTACTTGCTGGACAGATTTGAATGAAACTACCAGACAAAACATTTGTCACATGCACCCACGAACTGAACATTTTGGGAAATATTCATAAAAGAATGAAAAGGTTATAAAGAAAGCAATTAAATGCGGTTTTTGGGCCTACTCCCATTCATTTTCTCATACAGAAAAAAGTGAATTTTGTGAACAGCCGTAGCTTAAAAACCACAGGACGAATTTGGGATTTGTGAGAAACTACTTGTGCACAAAGCATTAACTTGTTTTCCTTGATTGGTTTGGGGGTCTAAATATTCAGCGGAGGAGGGGGTTTTCGGGAGCCCCTGCTCCCCAAAACCTTAACCACTTCAGCTTCATGGATATGATTAAAAGTGGCCATTACTGGCATAGATAGATTGTGGCAGCGGCATCAGCATGTCAGTAATGGTTACTGTAAATCACACATATGAAGCTGCTAACAAACAATCTATCTATGTCAGCAGTCTCTGCAAGGAATTTACAGTGACCAGCGATACAATTTGTTTGTTTGGTCACTGTAAATCCCTTGTAGATATGATACAAACACTTGCACAGACACATTCATGCACACGCGCAGACACACTCTGATCCAAACATAGACATGCATTCATACATACACAGCTACAGAGTCACTAAACTAGTAATTCATACACACACTATGCATGATACTCAAACACACATGTAAGCATAAATACATATATGCATACACGCACACTTTCTTTAGGTGTTCTCTTGATGTAGGTAGTAGCACAGCTAGGCAAAAGCAGCTAGAGGAAGGGCTTGAATTCCCAGAACATGTTGATACTGTGCATGCAACAATGCAGTTGCCATCGCAAACCTATGAGTGGCTTGCTGTGTCGCACATTTTGGCACATCATGCACAGGTTTTGTTTGTTTTTATTATCAGGCCTGGCACTCAGTCAGTACCCCCACATGCAACATTTACTAAAATAGCATTCACTCATTGGACAATACAAGTTCATGTAACTTCTGATGTGCAGTCCCACTGAAATGACCCAAGCATGTAGAAGGTCTGAACAGTGAAGTCGACAAATAAGACACAGCAGTATTCTCTCTCATGAGCTCAGTCAATTTGGCAATCATAGGCAGTTTTCAGGCCTGGTTTACTTCTGCAACACTTTTGGCAACTCACGTTTTGAAACATTTTGCTATCCCTAGCACACATCCTTCCGGCTATCTCTTAGGAGCAAGGTGGCTTCATAAAAAACATAACTGAGGTGCCACTCATTGGAAATTAATTTCCCATATTTATTTGTGCTACCAAGCCATCCTATTGCAGACCCAGTTGACCCATCACTCCCTGGGGGGGCAGCAAGACAACAATCTAGTTCTGACGTTTTGGCATTGCCTTTACTCAAGGCTGCGTTCCCATCAAAATATTTCTTTTGCAACTATTGTATTTTATCTATTGTCAAAAACACAAACTGTTATTCTAAATTTCACTAAAAGATTCCTGGAAACAGCTAAACCTTGCAACAATAACTAATATGTGTGCTGCACCTCACCCTTCATCCGCGTACCTTATCACACTGAACACTTTTTGGGGATAGCAGGAATAAAGTTTAATTAAGTGGAAAGACAGAGGCTCAGAACTGCACCCTAGTGCCATAAATAACAGAAATCTGCACATTCTGATGATGCCTAGTTCAAAATGGTGATGATGCCTAGTTCAACATGGCAGGACCCTGGCTATTGTGGCAAGAGGCCCTTATGCTAATAGAAAACAGTAACAATATATTTGCTGCCCATTATTCCACAAAGTGCTTGGCAGTATAGTGTTCTCTAAGATGTGGCAATACTAAAGCAAAGCTACTTCCCTTTTGAATATGACCAGGAACAATGTGATGCATGACAGAAGCACTAACACTAAAAATTACCAAATGTCCATGCTAATTGAACTTCTGCAGCTTGTACTTCCCAAAATGTTTTGGCCGCTGCACCTGCATTCAACCCTACAGTTCCAGGTCTTCAACTGTCGGTCATTCACAACTTCAGACTAGAAAAATACATATAGACAGGTTAGCATGCATGCACAGCCACACACAAGAATACCAATAACTTCATGTGAGTTAAAAAATATCTGCATTAATCATAACTCGTAAACAATTTAAATAACAGGCAAAAGAAAGATTCTGAAAAATAACATTTAGAGAAGTGCATTGACTTGCCTATCTGATTAGACTCTGCAAAGATTTAAGCATAAAACTTACCTGGAAAGGGGTTTCATCATTAACCTACCAATATGGCTTTTGCCTGAACTTTTTGTGGCATCATGAACATTCAAGGAGAACTATTCAAAGGATCATTGAAGCCTGTGTCAGCAGTCCCAGACAGCTCAGGAGTGCAGTTAATTTCTGGAGACCACTTTACTACTGGAAAAGATTTACTTTCAGACATGTACCAGTGGAAATGGTGGAGAGAGATTAGATCCTAAGAGTAGAATCAATGTTTAGGGCTTGTATTTCTGGTTTTAGGCCAAACCTGGTGATTAAGACATTTAGGAAATCACTATGCACGATCTTGATTGGAGACATAACTTCTCATCAATTTCCTATTCCTTCCTGGTGTCCCCCTGGCCTGTGTTGTCTCTGGCATTCTCAGTGGGTGTGGGCACCCAGGTATGGAGCTTTGGAGTTCTGCAGCATACCTGCTGAAGTCACAGTTAAGCATTACACAACAAAGCTGGCTCCAAAGTGGAAACAGAAACTTAAAACCAAAATGGCCCATGTTTGATGAGGAAAGAAAAATAATACAGCCTAAAATCAGGTGCCACATAATCTCTACATGTTTTTAACCTGTTCATGGCCTTTCTGGGTTGTCTATATTTTCATACAACGGCTAATCTTAATCTATCAATTGGTTTCAAAACAAAAATAGGAAAACCCAGGGGTAAACGACTGTGGTAATAAAGATGATGAGGAGCAATAACCATTTTTTCCCATCCACTTAAAGAAAATAACTCAGTCTTTAAATATTACTTTGAATTTTCTAAGACATTTTTTATATTTAAAGAAAGGGTATCAGGAAAGGGGTTAGAACAAGGTACTCCTAAATAATTTACATGATGTTTCTACCATTTAAAACAAACATTTTCAATAATACCCGAGTACAAGCAACATTAAGGGAGAACTCTCTTTTAGTGTTCTTTTGCCAATGGCTAAAATCAGAAAATATGGATCTATAATCTGGAAGACAGCTGTAACAGATTATGAGGGATTTGATGTATGATGACACATCATGAGCATATGCTGGAACCTGTTCTTGCACATCCACAAGTCTTATGGCTTGAATCTCCATATTTAGCTACATGGAGCATAAAAGAGAATTCAGGAATAATACAGAACAAAATATATTACATGAGGATATAAAGAGAACACTTTCTAGTACCTCTACTTAATTAAAATCAAGATATTTTTGAAGCCCTGTGATCAGAGCATAAAACTTGAATTAAATTCCAAAATCCATGACCACATGTAAAAGATTTTAGAGTCTTAAACATAATATCTAATGATACATTGTAAAGAGTATTTTCAAGATCTATAGACATTAGACGTTGAGGCATAACACTAGATAATGATGTAGCAATTACATGACATAGCAACTGAGTATTATCAGAAGGTTGTCTGTTTGTAAGCAAGATTAAATGATCATTGGAAATTAAGTTGGAAATTACATTGGTTATCCTATCAACTAAAATGACTTAGTATAATTTACAATCACTATTGATTAAAAATATTCGATTATAATTAGGAACCAAAGTGGAATCTTTCTCCAATTTGAGGATCACAGCATTCAAAAGCTTTTTGTTAATCTAAGTATTACAAACAGGATTTACAAATGTATTGAATAACCAATGAAAATGTGGCTACAAAACATTTTCAAATGACATATAAAACACAGAAGGAATTTCTTCCGGCCCATTAGTCTTCCTATTCTTGGCTTACTTAATGACTCTACTGATTTCTTAACAAGATGTGTTTTATTCAAATGTATGTTTAGCTTCAACAGAAATCTGAGGCAGATTTAATATGACAATTATATCCTGCGAAATATGTCTTTTGCAACTATTGTATTTTATCTATTGTCAAAAACACAAACTGTTATTCTAAATTTCACTAAAGGATTCCTGGAAACAGCTAAAACTTGCAACAATAACTAATATGTGTGCTGCACCTCACCCTTAATCCACGTACCTTATCACACTGAACACTTTTTAGGGATAGCAGGAATAAAGTTTAATTAAATGGAAAGACAGAGGCTCAGAACTGCACCCTAGTGCCCTAAATAACAGACATCTGCACACTCTGATGATGCCTAGTTCAAAATGGCGATGATGCCTCGTTCAAAATGGCAGGACCCTGGCTATTGTGGCAAGAGGCCCTTGCGGTAGATTATCAGATGAAGAGCAGGTCATGCATTAATTTTCCATATTTGGCTACTGTTATTAGCACATGACATAAAATATCAAATTCCATTGCAACAGATGCATGATCAGAAATACAAATACTCTTAATAGTTGGATTTTTAACTTTTCATACAATACTCTCAATAGTTGGATTTTCAACTGTGCAAAATACATTATGAGATGCTAAGAAATACATTCTAGAATGTGAAGTCAGAGAATCACAGAAATACAAAAAGTTCTTTGTAGTAGGATTTTGGAGTGCCCAGGGTCGAATATTTTAATTAATTTAAGTAAAATTCTGTAATCTGTTTGACAATTTATAATTACAAAGGGACACTCCATCCAGTAGTGGATCGATGACTGAATTAGAATCACCCCCTATAATAATGTTTTCTTCACCCATGTCCAAAATGTTAGAAAAAAAGACTTTCCAAAATATGGGGTCATTATTCCCGGGCACATAGAGGTGCAACAACTTATAAAAACGATTATTAATTTCCAGGGTATGACATACATATCTCCCCATACTATTATTCTGTGAATTTATAATCACCTCATTTAAACATTTAAAGAATTGTACAAAGGTTTGCCCATGCATTCTGAATGTTTAGAAGCTGAATAATTAAATGACTTTTAATTCTAAAACGATCAACTTTATCAGCATTTATCTCTTGTAAAAACAAAATATTGTTACAGCTTTTTACCTCTAGAATTTTCTGTATTTTAATAGGGGATGGAGACCCTGAACCTTTAAATAGAACAACTTAGCATTATTGATTACCATGCATTGTACCATAATATGAAATAATGACAGACAAGTAAACATAAAAACATCTAACATAGAAACATTCATCATGAAAAGGACTAAGCATAAATAGAATAAAGAGAAATTGAGATAGCATGGCCACATAACTTTAACTCTCTTCTCTCTAAGTAGTGTCAACATCCATCTCTGGTCCAAAAAACAAAGAAAATGGTTTCATATCAATAAATGAAACGTATTGTGACAGGTCAGGAGGAGGATGTGGATACCTCAGTATAGTGTTGTACAGTGTTTATTTACCTTCACATTCTGAAAGAACTAGTCTTTCCCTAAAATCTACCAGCTCAATTTTAAAATAAAAGAAAGATAAAATGGGTTCTCATCAGGATGTCAGGTTGTCTAACCAGAAATGAATTCCTGGTTCCGGAATCCTACTCTTACCTAGTCTCTTCTGATACCTCTAAAAAAAAACTAACAAAATAACAAAGGCATGTTTTGGGGAACTGCCCATTGAAAGGAATGTCTGCTCACTTCTGACCTCTAACCCTTGGCCTCTTTAGCATAGGCCCTTGCCTATGTTTACAGTTCCAGGGATACAGTTTGTGTTGTGCTGGAGTGACGTCCTGGGACTCCAGCCAGGCCTATTTGTTTCTCCTCTGAATCTAGGTTGCTCTCAGTCTTTCTGCCTCTGGGAGACTTTCATTTTTCTTACTCCCAAGCCTGCAAACTTGTCAGTTTCTCTTCCCCAATCAGGGTCTCTATTCCTTTTCACTCACCTCTCTGAGGTTTTCCCACTTTTGCCAATTCTGGGGCATTCCTCCTTCTTACTCCCTATTCTGGGGTTTCTTCCTTACTTCCCACCTTTGTGGCACTCCTCCTTCTCACTGCCCACTCTTGGGTTTATTCTTTCCCTACCCACTCTGGGGCTTGCCTCATTCTCTCTTTCCACTCCGGGGTTTGTCTTGTTCTCGCTCTCCACTATGGGGCTACTTCATTCTTTCTCCACTCTGAGGTTTGTTTCATTCTCACTGCCCACTCAGAGGTTTCTTTCTATCTCACTCCCCTCCCATGAGTGCTTTCAGTCCCTCCACTCTCTGAGGTGTCTCCTCTTACTGCCTACTCTGGGGCTTTCTTCCTTCTTTCTCCACATCTGGTAGTCCTTTCACTCTCCTCCCATTCTGGGACTCTTCTTCTTTTCACTGCCACTATAGGCCTTCTCCTCCTTCTTTCTCACCACTCTACGGTCTCTCTATGCTCTGCTTTCTCTTCTCTCTCCCGACTCCCACTTTTTCATTTCCCCTAATGGGGTTTCTTAGTCCTCTCCCCTCTCCAGGGTTTGCTTCTTTCTCCCCACTTTAGGGCTCTTACCTCTCTTTCCCACCTTGCTGCCAACCTCCCATTCCGCATACGTACTTGCATTGAGTGGTTCTCCTCAGGAGGGGTGTGGAGCCTGCACTGTTCCTTTTTGCTTTGGAACCGCTTATGTGACTCGTCAACAGAACTTTGCATCCGTGGCACGTCTCTCCCACTCACTCGGGCAGTTTCCTGTAGGCGGCTTCTCGTCTGGGCTTTGCTTCGACCCTCCAGAGGTACAGCATTCTCATGGTTGCTCCGGACTGTTCTGGCTGCTTCTCTGCATCTGGTTTTCTCTCTCTCTGGCCAGCCACAACGGCTGCCAGCATGTGGGTGCAGGTTTTGCTTACACTATCTTGTAATTGCTCCGTTGAATGATGCTCATCCAGCAGGCCACTTTACTCGTCTAGCCACTGTCTTTGAAGGAGACTGAGCATAGCATGGGTCAGAAACTGAGTCATCAAATATTAAAGGGGTTATATGATTCTCATACCCCGTTTCCCCTACATATCCCATAAAGGTGTAAGTGTCTGGGGGGGATGAAGATGTATACCTCTCTCTGTGGTTTTCCTGTCCCCTAAGTGGGAGCCGACTCCAAAGGGATCCCACTTACCCTGTCCCCTAGGTGTTGTAAAGCATTGTGGGCTCACCTCCCTAGTCCCAATGGGGGTGGCTCCTCCTTGGGGATAGGAGACAATCTCCATGAATTTGTCACAATTCATATATACATCAAGTGTGAGGTACAATATAATATTGTAAATGAAATGACAACAATGTTGAGTGAAAACTGTATGCCTTTTAGCTAAATAATAGGTAATGAGGATTGATAACCAATTATCAAGTAAGATGTTTCATGGCCTGATGGAACTTCCAATCAAATAATTGTAGTAGCAAATCAGGGGTTGAATAAGACCCCCACGCACTATTTACTTATTTTTTTTATTTTCATAGTTTCCAGATCATAAAACTATATTTCACATCATTGTCGTTGAACCTATAGCTAATTATTAAATAATAAACCTTAGTAGCAAGCATGGTTTTAATAGGACTTCCAGGCACTTTTTACATGAATGTTTAATTTGTATAGATCCTGGATCACAAAAACTATAAATTACATCATTGTATTTCAACCTATAATTAATGCAAGAATATTTGAGTGCCGGCAACCATTAATTTAGGAAACATCTCTGAGAACCTTTTTAATTGACCTAGATGATTAGGCCACAAACTCTGAAAATGATATGATGATGTTTAAGGTTGCATGGATATCTCTATGATGGGATATGTAGGATTGTTTAGCGTGTTTTGGGAGCATAGAGCACAGCACCACTGCACAGGATCAATGTATAGCATGTTTTTTTTATACAGCACCACTGCAAGGGTTTGGTGCATTGCTATGATGCAATTGCTTCAAGCTATGTGTTGCCAGTGCAACATATGGACATGTAAATGAAAACAGGCGATGCAGTCAAAAACGATTTCTACATATAAAATGCAAATAATTTTTTTTCACAGTTAAAAGCATATATTTTTACCTGAAATTCCTCTGTTGCAGGAGACACATTTGAGGATTAATGAACTAACCTCATTAACAAAAAACTAACATGATAACTCATTAATAAAATAATGTGTTCTCCAGTGCAAAATGAATGGAAAATGGCATGCTCTGAAAGTCATTTTAAAAGCGCATCCAGATTTTGTTTTTCTCTGCTTCTATCTGCGCTCTGTCCACAGTATTTGCAGGAAGCAAAGACTCGAATAGCAGGAAATCAGTTTTGTTACAGTTGCTTACTGTAAAAGATTTCTATTGTGTGCAGGAGGAGGATAGAACATGAGGGATTCTTATTGGACAAGCATCATATTAGAGGCTGTAACCAAGTTTTCTTGTAGAATCTGGGGGAAGGAGAGAGAGAGAATACATTTTAGAGAGCTCGGAGAAAGACCTGACTGGTGGCTGCCTGACTGAAAAAGCAGATCCCGGTGCACTGCTGCAGAGACTGGGAACTCCCAGACAATAATCCCCGGCTTGAGCAACTGCAGATGCACGTTCTCGCTGGGGGTGCTTTAAGTGGGAGTATTGCCACTTCCAGAAGGCGACCAACCGAAGAATCTCACATGCTGAACAAACTAGGTAATTATATATTGCAGAGGGTGGGGACAGTGTGCTTGTGTGCGAAACTATTCAGTCAGAGGAGAAGAAAGAATTCCAGTGTCTTATCATCAGGTTTGATGTTGCGACTTCTAGTCGCCCTCTTCTCATTTTGTTACAGATAATGTTGACTGTGCTATTTCATGTATTTCTGTAAAAAGAGTGAGATTGTGTTTAAGTGCAACTTTTATAATACACAAAAATATCTGAAAGCAGACGGGTAGTGCGTTTTATTTTCTCTTTCCTTTGTGCATTTACCAATACAGTGCTGATGATGTGGGGAGATGTTTAGACAGTGCAATTGTCATTTTTAAGGTAGCTAAAAATAAGACTTGGCTGCAGCTGTGTGCACGATTTCATTCAGTATGAGCAATTATAACTAACTGTGTGTGTTATAGCCTGCTGGAGGTACATGAGTCAGCAGAAAGAGAGGCCCTGGACATAGTTCACCGACGTAGATAAGTTGGTGATAGATACCGCATGTTAGCTCGCTGCCGTAGATAAGACAGCGAGGACAGCCCATGGTGGCACACTAAAAATGAAAATGTGGTATTTCTGAAATGTAGGCCTGAGGTCTCTCTAGTGATCACACGAACAAACTAAGCAAAAATAAGGGGTTCTGGATATTGGGGCCATATATAAAACAAAGGAATTATGCTCACCAGAAATACCACCAATAACGCATACCAACATAATGTATACCACTAAATGTATCAGTGTGCTGAAATAATGTATGTATACTATAGTACTATATACCAAATCTAATCTGAATGCAAAGAGTGATTATTACTGAATTATTTTCATTTTGGCGGTAAGAAAATACCGCTAGGCCCCAAATCTATACAAAATACCGAACATATTTATGGTGCGTTGCAGGCCGGGAAAGTGATCATAGAGCACCTACCGGGCGTGGCAAGTGTGACTCACACTGCCATCTGTACATTAGAGGGAACCCATTTCATAATAGCAGTGTGCCACTAAAAACGAATTTCAGAATGTCTCAAATGGAAGCCACATTCCCAGAGCTAGTGCAATATTTAGAGGCAAAGTTGTTTGCACATGGGACGTGGTCATCGAACAATGCCACAGAATGGCACGACCGCATTCATGGTGAAGTGCAGAAAGGAAAACTAGACAGTATTTTTGCAGCAGGCAGCATAATTCAGGTCAGAGATTATTAAATGCAGCTGACAAACATGCAGAAATAGACTGTTTAATACGGCTATGTGCCAAAATATGGTTTATTTCGAATAGGTCCCTGTGAATGCAAGAAAACGATACCCAGCTAATTAACAGGTTAAAGACTGACTTAGATGGGGCAAGTAAAAAAGAGGAGATGTTAAGAACAGAATTAGAAGGATGTCAGAAAGACATGCAATTAAAATGCAGAGATTTTGATATTCAGTTGTCCAAAAGCAAGAAACAGTTTGAAGACAGTGAGCAAGAATTGGTACACTTAAAAGCCTTAGTGGATCACATTAGACAGGATAAAAATGAGATTGTTTCAGAAATGCAGATTTTACAAAAAGAAAATTTTGAAAAAGAAAGTGATCTCCAAGGTGCAGAGCAAGAAATGCTTAAAATGATTCAAGAAAGAGACAAGGGAAACAAAGAATTCAATGAATGCCAAATGCAAATGTGCGACATGCCGGAGGTAATAAATAAAATGAGTGATGAAAACAACTATCTGCAAAATGAAGCACACAGGCTCCTTAAAGAGTGTAAAGACTTAGAACAACAAATGTGCATTCCCAGGTCCTAGGAGAGGCGGCAGGGTACTACATTCAATGGAGTGGAGGTGAATTCTAGTTCTGCCCAAAGAGCTAGTGCTCCAGTGACTGGGCCGGTGACTGAACTTGGTTGCAGCGCCCTTGGGGGATTTGATACTCCCAATGGGGGCAGCCACCAATCCCATACACCTGAGACCCGTATTGAATCACAAAGTGGTGCAATTCCATGTATTGCAACAAGTAGCCCCATAAAGATAATGAAATCCATTAAAGCCCTGATCAAACCATTTAAAAAAGGAGGGGAATGCTGCATTGAGGATCACTTAGAAGCGGTTCATGACATTTTTAGACCGCTCCAGATATCTAAGGAACAGTACAGACAATATTTTCATTTGACTTTAGATGCTCCGACAGCCAGCATCATAAGGGGATTAAATGAACAGCAGCATATGACATGGGTGGAGTTTGAAAAAGAAATTAGGCGTCAATTTTCTCCTTTTCAGTCATTGCAGGAGGCAAAGAAAGTCGCTTACACAATCACTGCTGGGCCTAACACATCCCCTCGCCAATTTTTACAGGACTTAAAAAGGGCATTTTCTCACTTTGACGTATCTTTTGACCCCAATTCCAATGAGTTTAAAACTGCCTACTTCTATGGGCTACAGGAAGACATCATATCACAATTGGTCCGTGAATTTGACCGTGACAAGTCCCTTGAATGGATTGTACATCAAAGCACAAAACTATATGAGGTACTCGATTGTCAGGGTAGAGAAAGTGATAAAATGAAAGATGCTAGATCTAAATCTAAAGAACCCTCAGCCACAGTGATGGAAATCAGGTCAGCCAAAATGTCCCTTGAGTCTGCTCAAAGTCCAGGTAAAAATAATTCGGCACCTGAACAAAGGGTTAATCAACAAAGGTCATCACACTCTGCACCAATGTTCCAATCACATGATCCTAGTAATAGGGAAAGCTACATCAGCCCTAGGTATTTAGGGGATAGACCCCGGGCAGGATATCGGCCTGATATGTCAGGTATGAATAATAACCAAAGACAAAATCAAGGGACACAGAGCAGATTTGATCCCAACACCATGATATATGGTTATCAGGATAGACCCCGATGTGTGGATCGGTTTGCTGATAATGGGAATCAACATAGGGGTCAGTACCCACAACATGAGAGACAGGACATGAGACAGAACATGAATTACACTCCACGTCAGTACAATGATTCCCCACCAGGGGACTACAACCAAAGGATGAGTGCACCCCGCTCCCCTCCACAAATGAATCAAGAGTTCAGGAACCATCCCAATAGAAATCACTCACCTGAGAGGTATCAGAATAGATCCAATCAGGGGGAAAACAACAACCAATATCGACCTAGGCCACAGAAAGAGGATTCTAGAGAGATGGAAAGGTTCCAGTGCCTCGAGGCCCAACTGAAAATGTTAGCTGAGCAAATAGGGAAGCTCTACACAGCGCAAAAACAACCATCCAAAGAGGGGGCTGATGGCCATAGCAATGACCGGGGGGCGTCTGAAAAGTGACTAAGTACTCATGATACCTACAGCGCCGAAAAGACAGATTGCTCTGATGTAATTTTGCATAATGACTCTGAGATGCCTAATGATGTAAAACTGAAAATGCCAGTAAATTAACATGTAACAAAAAGTGCAAACACTTCTAAAAAAGAGGTACGGTTTAACCTAGAGCTAAATCAAACATTGAAGGTTTGTGCAAATGAAAAAGAAACACCTGAAGTTCCAAAAGAACAAAGGGACAGATTTAAGAAAAATGACTCATGCATGGGGAATACCAGTGAACAGGGAGTAAGTGGGACTGCTATAGTTCCTTCCCTGGACAGTCAAAACGGTGAACAAACACATACAGGAAAAGGAAATACTCAAAAGGAGGGTACAAATTAATCACCTGAAGAATTCTTTGAGCCACATATTTTTGAAGAGGCTGAAAGGGCTGGTACCACACTAAATGATCACAAATGCACAGAATTAAACAATGACAAATTACTAAATGATGTTGTTACACATGTTCAGTTGGAAGGTTGTAATGTGGTCCCTGATGATACCCAGATGGATGGGCGAACAGTGACCACACTCCAAAAAACCTCTGAACATGGAGAAATGAATAAAGTCTCTCGCGCAGAAATGGGTAAAAAGGAGGTAAACATGTCTTTCCATTTACCAATGTGCTTAGCCAAAAGTGAAAAAGGCCTGAGAAAGGTGAGCCCTGAAATCAATAAAAATTCACACTTCTTATGTGTATTAGAGGAAGTTGAGGACAGCTATTATGCACCCATCACTGTAGAAGAAAAATGCCAAACATTTGCTATGATTGACACTGGCGCACAGGCCACAATTATGTCCAAGGAGCTGGTAAAGAGTATCAATGAAGGGAGATCCCCACAGAATCAGATCACAGTGAAGGAAAATCAAGGTCCAGTGCATAACTTTAATGGGGAGGAGGTGCCCATCATAGGTGTAACTGAGGTTGACATAAAAATAGGAAAGCACAGAATGAAACAAGAGGTATTGATCACATCTATTTGTGAAATTCCATAACTGATGGGGACAGATTTCCTGAAAAGATTGTCTCCTCTCATAGATGGGATGAATGGAGTGCTGTGGTCCTTAACCAAAAAACCATTGAGACCTAAGAAACTAAAATCACAAAACAGCAACATAAATGAATGTCACACCGTTGCCAAAACAAATGATGCTGTGGAGGTATATCTCCAGAATAGTTGCATACCTAGTGTCACTGTTATATTGATGTGTCAGGACAAAATGCAGAGCGACAATGAAAAACTACATGTACAAATATACTTGGACCCAAGGAAAAATTGGCAGACTGCCATAGATGAGCACACATTGCGTTTTTATTTAAAAGAGAAAACATTCAAACAGAATATTGCTCCTAAAACAGATTCAGAAAAACACATTACCACTCTTGCTGAAATACACATGGAAGATGAGCAACCATGGGTTCATATTGGTTTAAAACAATAATGCTGAAATACACATGGAAGATGAGCAACCATGGTTCATATGGGTATAAATGACTGTTTTAAAACAATAAAAGCCACTTTAGCGCTTGAACAGGAGAGGAGCTTCATTAATGAGAAATTATTGCAAAAAATAATAGAGAGGGAGGAGATCCCGAAATTTAGAATTAAAAACCAATATGTTTCTGGGTTGGACAGTCCAGACTTTGAAAACCGAATTGCAGGCAGATGCATGCTTAAAATTAGCATTGGGCAGAAAACAATTTACCATAATGTATGGATAGTGAGTGGAGCACAAAATGATTTTTACATGGGCAATGACATCATGCACAGAATGTGTATGGTGTTAGATTTCCTTAATCAAAAAATATGGTCACGCCTAGGTGGGCCGGCACCTGAATTTGAAGACAAAAGAAGGGCTTATCATTGTGCACAACTGGTTCCTTATGCAATCGAATTACAAATGAGGAAAGATACTATTATTCCTGCATTTACAAAACAGTTTGCAATAACACTGAAATGCAAAAATGGACAGCAGATGAAAGACTCTGATGTATTTGTGTGCCTGAATGAATCCATAAAACAGCAAGGCCTGGATTATGAATACATTCCATTGGTAGATACTGGTGAAGGGCCTGTAAGAATTATGGTAAATAATAAGGGTTGTCAAGATATTCATTTAGAGGAAAACTCCCCATTAGGAATGGCCATACAAAAATCACATTATACTGCAGATCTAAATAACATGGTGATTGGAAATATCCCTGAAAAGTATGTAGATGCCAAGGGTGAGTTACCAGAATACCTGGACTCTCAGCCCAAAGGAATATTTAAAATTCATTCTGTGTACCCTTATGATTCAAATGAGACAGTGTGCTGCCATCAAGAGGATTGCATAACATTTAATTTAAATGAAAATGAAACAGAAAATCAGCCCATTGAAGTGGAATCTGATATGCCAAAATATTTAGAAGTGGCAGCTTTACAAAAAGACACAGCCACACAGTTAGAGGAAAGCACCGAGAACATTTTCCGGAATTTTCCAAAATGGTAGAAGAGCAGATCTCGTTTGCGGATGCGTGTGACAACGATGAGGATAGGAACGAACTGAGAAAGATATTTATGGAATTTAAAGATGTATTTGCAAAAGATGCTTATGATTGCGGTTTAACTGATTTACATATGGCCACACTTCCGGAAGGGTGTAGCGGAAGTCCACTATTTGTACGCCAGTATAGACTACCGCTGGCATGTTTAGAATCATTGGCAGAGATTATTAAACATTTAGAATCGTGAGGAATCATCAGGCCAATCCATAGCACATCCAACACGCCCATTTTAGGTGTGTTAAAGCCAAATGGTCAATGGCGGCTTTGTGCAGATTTGAGGGAGTTAAATAAAAGAATACCAGTGTCCAGATGGCCACTGCCATTCATTGATCAGGGCCTAGCTCAGGTACATGGTTCAAAAGTGTTTACCACATTAGATTTCACCTCTGGATATTGGTGCGTGCCATTGGCAGAGGAGATACAAAATTTATTTTCCTTTACATTTGACAGGACTCAATACGCATGGGTTAGAACTCTGTTTGGGTACATCAATAGTGGGAGTGAATTTGGCATATTTTTGAGAAAGGCCATGCCAGATGCAGCAGAAAGAGGAACCATAGTTTATGTGGATGATGTCCTGATAAAAAATGAAAGCTTAAAAAACCATTTTGATGAAATAAGGCATGTGCTTGGCCACTTGCAGAAAGCAGGCACCAAAGTGTCTTTACAACAAGCACAATGGTGCAAGAAAAAAGTGAACTTTCTAGGCCATGAAGTGACTGAACATGGGCTAAATCCACAAAAGAAGAAAATAGAGGCCATACAAAAACTAAATACCCTAAAAATGTGAAAGGGGTAAAAAGTTTATTAGGGATGACAGGCTATAACAGAAAGTTCATTGAAAATTATGCTGAAATCACTCAACCATTGACTAAACTGCTTAAACTGAATACACCCTGGATATGGGAAAAAGAGCAGTCTGAGGCAGTGGCTAAATTGAAGGAATGTCTTGTAAAGGCACCATGTTTAGCATATCCCATAAAGGGTAGGGAATTCTTTATAGAAATAGGTTTCTCGAACAATGTATGTCAGCAGGGTTATCACAAAAACACGATTTGAATCACAAAACCATTGCCTATGCAAGTAAGGCATTTTCCCAAGTTGAAATGAAATTCAATTAATGTGAAAAGGCCTTATTAACCACTGTGTGGGCGCTACAATATTTCCGCCCTATTGTTCAGGGAGAAAAGGTGATTATTGAGACAAATCATCAACCTTTGCAGTTTTTAGAGAGTAAAAGAATTAGGTCAGGTAATCTAGCGCAGTCCAGAATCACTTCATGGACGCTGGCATTACAAGGTTTTCCTGTAGAAGTGAGATATGGACAAAATAAAAAGAGCCCAATTGCTCAAGGGTTAACTGACTTACATGACTGTGCAGCTGAACAAATATCAAACGAAATGGAAGTGGAACCTAGTTTGCAGGAATTTTAACAATCACCACACAAAGCTTTTGATGAAAAAACATGCAAGGATTTGCCAACTGTATATGGGGATGGTTGTGCTTATCACATTGAAAAGGACAGTAATAAACAATTAGTGTCAGGAATAGGGAACGTCTGGTTGAAATGTGAAGGTGTCCCCAGTATAGGGATGAGGATTGGAGCTAGAAGCAGTCAAGTGGCGGAATTGGCGGCCTTTTATAAAGCAATTGCTACTGCAGTTGATAATGAATTCAGTGAAATTGTCCTGGTGACTGATTCTGACTATGCACGAAATAGCTTTGTGGAGTATTTACCTGGCTGGAAAGCGAGAGGCATGATTACATACAACAAAAAGCCACTTAAACATGGAAAAATGATACAAGCCATAGACAAATTGGTGTCAGAGAATGATTTAACAATACACTGGAGAAAAAATTTGTGGGCATTTAAAAAAACCCGGACAGGATAAGGAGGGAAATGATAAGGCAGACCACCTGGCTAAAATTGGGGCTGTGATGGAAGAATTGCTACCTATTGATGATTTACTGGGTGAAATACAAATTGATGCAGTAACACGTTCTAAAGCACCAAAGGAGGTAGAGCAACCAGTGGTACAGTGGGGTCATGATACGCCAGACCAAGATTTGATTGAGGCACAAAAGAATGATCGAATTTTGGGAATCTATTATAATCATTTGATAGATCCTGAACAAAACCCTTTAACATAAAATGATTGTATGGGAAAAGAAGAGTTGAGGGTGCTATTAAAGAATAAAAAACGAATTAGACTGCAGGATGGACTCATGATTAGAGAGTCCATAACAGGACAAATACAGTGGGAGGTACCCCTTTCATTCAGAGGGCTAATGCTACAACATGCACATGATGCAATAACTGCAGGCCACAGAGGTTCACAAAAAACATTGGAAATACTAAAAGGTTATGCTTACTGGCCACATATGTCCCAAGATGTGGAATTATATACTAGAGGATGTCTAGTATGTGCCCAATTTAAACCTGCTTCACCAATGCATAGAGCCCCATTGATGAAAAGAGGCCTAACTCTTCCATGGTCAGATTTGCAAATAGACTATGTAGGCCCTTTAAAAAAGTCGAGCAGAGGAAACCGTTATATTTTAAGTGTGATATGTTTGATGTCGAAGTGGATTGAATGTATTCCTGCACCAGATTGTAGTGCGCAAACAGCAGCCACATTGCTGGTGAACCATGTGTTCTCAAGGTTTGGGTTGCCACAAAGAATTGAGTCAGTCAGCAGAAGTCATTTCACAAGTACTCTAATGAGTAAGGTATGGCAAATACTGGGTGTGAAAAGGAAACTACATATCGCATATCGGGCAGCCTCTTCAGGTGGAGTTGAACGGAGCAATAGGTCTGTTGTGGACATATTAAAGAAATTTGTGGCAGAAGCAGGTTCCAGCTGGGATTTACGTTTACCGTTGGTTTTGATGGCAATCAGATCAACTCCTGCCAAAGCAACAGGTATTAGTCCACATGAGGTCTTAACAGGTAGGAAAATGGTGTTACCACAACACCTATTATACAGAACACATGAGCAGACACTTGTGAGTGCATCCACAGTTCACGAGTACATTGATGAATTGAGGAAGCCTTTGCAACATGCATTTGCTTTTGTGCAGAGAAATCTAGAAAGAGCTGCTGACAGTGCAAAGTCATACTACGATAAAAGAACATCAGTGAGAGAATACAGTGTAGGGGATCAGGTGTATAAGTTTCATTTTGGAAAAAGTAAACAGAAAAATTCTAAATTTCTAGCAGCCTGGCAGGGGCCATTTCGAATTATAGATAAGGTTTCTCTTGTAGTTTATAAAATTTTAAAGACTGAAGGTGAAACAACAATAGAGCAATTTGTGCACGAAAATCAGATTAAGCCATGCCATCCCAGACACGAGATCAGGCAGCTTGAGCATGCAGAAACAGATAAAGTCCCTTGAACATAAGAAGGTGGAGTGAATATGTCTAGTCAGGAGGCAGTGACAGAGAAGTTAAAAAAAAAGATGGTTGAAATGGTACATAAACACTGTAATATATGTAAATATATAAAATATAGATAATATTAAAAAAATAATAATAAAAAAAATAAATAATGGAAGCTCATGGTTGGTGTGCAGAATGAAAATGCATTAAATATTGAATGTTGTTTTATGTATGCTTGTTCTCTATAACCTGTGCTTAATGTCAGAAGTCGAAAGAAAAAGGGCGAAATGTTTTACAAAGCATGTTTTATTTTTGGCAAAAGGGTGAAGTTAGTATTGTGCTATATACTTAATCTGTTTCTTTTCTATTTGATTTAGAATATTAACATATTTGTACCGGAGGTCACAGGAGACGATGGAGTCCTGGAGTCCCCTGGATGAAGACCAAAAGATGCCTGCCTCCGGGTGGAGGTGAAGACAAAATAACCGGAATGCCAAAGAAAAGATGACTTCTATAGAAAAGGATCCAAGAGTACCAAGATGAAAGAGTACCCGAATGAACCAAAAGAGGCAGACAATTGTCCTGGCATATGGAGTTCCACGTATTTATTATTTTAATTAATTGTTTTAATCTGTTATGTTAATTATTTGTTTTAGTTAGTTGTTTTATTTTATTTATTTCAATCGACTTCAAGTATAAAATTGAAACACTGGACTATGGACACTTCCATTGGGAAGGCAAATGTAGAACATTTTATAAGAATTGATGAATTCAGATGAATTTTAATATTATGTTGATTGAACAGTGGTTTTTCAAATTTTTCACTTTTGCACGTGAATTATCATTTTATTGGATTGACACATTTTGAAAAGAAGAAAAGAAGCACATTTTTTTTTTTCCAATTGGCTTGGATCGTAGCCAAGTTAAAAAAAAGGAGGGGATATGTAGGATTAGCGTGTTTTGGGAGCATAGAGCACAGGATCAATGTATAGCATGTTTTTTTTTTTTATACAGCACCACTGCATGGGTTTCGTGCATTGCTATGATGCAATTGCTTCAAGCTATGTGTTGCCAGTGCAACCTATGGACATGTAAATGAAAACAGGCGATGCAGTCAAAAACTATTTCTACATATAAAATGCAAATAATTTTTTTTCACAGTTAAAAGCATATATTTTTACCTGAAATTCCTCTGTTGCAGGAGACACATTTGAGGATTAATGAACTAACCTCATTAACAAAAAACTAACATGCTAACTCATTGATAAAATAATGTGTTCTCCAGTGCAAAATGAATGGAAAATGACATGCTCTGAAAGTCATTTTAAAAGCGCATCCAGATTTTTTTTTTCTTTGCTTCTATCTGCGCTCTGTCCACAGTATTTGCAGGAAGCAAAGACTCGAATAGCAGGAAATCAGTTTTGTTACAGTTGCTTACTGTAAAAGATTTCTATTGTGTGCAGGAGGAGGATAGAACATGAGGGATTCTTATTGGACAAGCATCATATTAGAGGCTATAACCAAGTTTTCTTGTAGAATCTGGGGGAAGGAGAGAGAGAGAATACATTTTAGAGAGCCCGGAGAAAGACCTGGCTGGTGGCTGCCTGACTGAAAAAGCAGATTCCGGTGCACTGCTGCAGAGACTGGGAACTCCCAGACAATAATCCGCGGCTTGAGCAACTGCAGATGCACGTTCTCGCTGGGGGTGCTTTAAGTGGGAGTATTGCCACTTCCAGAAGGCGACCAACCAAAGAATCTCACATGCTGAACAAACTAGGTAATTATATATTGCAGAGTGTGGGGGCAGTGTGCATGTGTGCGAAACTATTCAGTCAGAGGAGAAGAAAGAATTCCAGTGTCTTATCATCAGGTTTAATGTTGCGACTTCTAGTCGCCCTCTTCTCATTTTGTTACAGATAATGTTGACTGTGCTATTTCATTTATTTCTGTAAAAAGAGTGAGATCATGTTTAAGTGCAACTTTTATAATACACAAAAATATCTGAAAGCAGACGGGTAGTGTGTTTTATTTTCTCTTTCCTTTGTGCATTTACCAATACAGTGCTGATGATGTGGGGAGATGTTTAGACAGTGCAATTGTCATTTTTAAGGTAGCTAGAAATAAGACTTGGCTGCAGCTGTGTGCACGATTTCATTCAGTATGAGCAATTATAACTAACTGTGTATGTTGTAGCCTGCTGGAGGTACATGAGTCAGCAGAAAGAGAGGCCCTGGACATAGTTTACCGACGTAGATAAGTTGGTGATAGATACCGCATGTTAGCTCGCTGCCGTAGATAACACAGCGAGGACAGCCCATGGTGGCACACTAAAAATGAAAATGTGGTATTTCTGAAATGTAGGCCTGAGGTCTCTCTAGTGATCACACGAACAAACTAAGCAGAAATAAGGGGTTCTGGATATTGGGGTCATATATAAAACAAAGGAATTATGCTCACCAAAAATACCACCAATAACGTATACCAACATAATGTATACCACTAAATGTATCAGTGTGCTGAAATAATGTATGTATACTATAGTACTATATACCAAATCAAATCTGAATGCAAAGAGTGATTATTACTGAATTATTTTCATTTTGGTGGTAAGAAAATACCGCTAGGCCCCAAATCTATACAAAATACCCAACAGATCCTAGTTGCCATAGCCACCTCAAAAGCTGGAGTGAATTTCTATTTTAGTCAGCCAGATATAAAACTTTCAACAATACATCACCAATCCTCACCTTTCATTTACACCGAAAGATTACACATTCTTAGATTGTAATGTCTGTTGCAATTCTCATGATCCACAAGAGCATTTTAACTTGCGCACAAATATATTTTAATGAATTCCTATATTCATTAACTTTACCAACAGTTTCATTCATCGGAATGGATAACTTAATAAATTCTGTTTGTAAAATCTGCATGCGGCTTGAATATTTTCAGGACTCAATCTTATAGCTCTAACCTATTAAACCTGTGCTCTGAAATTGGCTGGATCTTAATCTGCATGTTGTGCCTTGGCTGGAGTAGGAGGAGGAGAAACAGCGAGCTGCCTGTGTTTGACTTAGTCCTACTTCCCTTCCTTCCTTTTGAGATACCACGATAAAAGGAAATCAGTAAAGTACCAACTAATGAATAATGAAGGGCCTCACCATTTAGATTAAGTGACTGCTGATTCTGGCAATATTATGGGAATATGCATCTGCATTCAAAAAGAGCAATGCTCCAAGACCAAAACTTGCTGATTTAAACTACACCTTTTCTATCTGGTCTCGAGATGAAAGCAAGGGTTGCAATAAACCAAAGAACTAGCTCTTGAATGATACCTGGAATGACCAACACATTTTGTTTTATCCCGATTTCAGAATTTGTCAAATTAATTCAGGAAAATACACTGATGTTCAAACCTCACTGGAAGTCAAAAGCAAGAAAATGGCATGTTATGGGCTAGTACAACACCACATCATAACAATCTCCTCAAAACAGTGAATCTATGTGATGACTGCACATCCATTACTGCGCTGAAAAAAATGTTGAATCGTTTACAACAAATCGATCCGAAAATGAATGCGGGGGAGCTCCCCTCAGCCTCCTCCAACATCCCCCACTTTTATGATTACCCCAACCCACCCACAATCTATGTGTTTGCATCGATTTTTTGTAAACAATGCGATATTTTCAGCCATGCAGTAATTGTGTGCGTAGCAAACAGCTGATACCAAAACAGTTTAGTTCTGTTTATAAATAGACTGAATTGCAACAAGATCCTTTTATTTTGGACCCAAAATATATAGCAAGTGCACTTGATATGATGAAGGTGCTCCTGTCAGGGAGATAGTTTAGGCACTTTCAGTAACAGGTCTTACCACGTTGACCGCTCTTTGGATTATACATGTTGGCAGCAGATTCCCCTCAATACTGTCTGAAAGCTAACACACTCGAAAATTAGGATAGAGCACCTTTACATTGAATAATCAGGGAAAAGACATATTCCCTTTAAGAAGGTTCAAAATTTTTAAATCATCATTACCGGCCCATTCCACTCTTCCTGACTTCCTTAGAAAGTATTTGTTAATACAATGAAATCAAAAATTGTTGAGGTGCAAAATCAGTAGAATGGCGGACTGCGCTTTGTCCCCTTTTTCATTTAAAATATACTTTACTTTCTGGGGCGACTGTCACAGCTACATGCCAGTTGCATGGCTGTTATGCCAACAAACACATTGTCAGAAGAAACATCAATTGGATCTGGAGTGAGCGTCACAAAGGTGCATCCATTTCCTGATGCAAGCTCCAGCTCTTCCAAATTGACAACTGTCTCAATGTAATTATATGTTGTATTATGTGTTTGTCTTACCAAATACTTTTGAAATAAACAAGATATGATGGTGATGATGATGACGAATATGAGGATGAATGTAATGGCATATGCTTCCTTTGGAAACGTAAAATAGTGTTGGTGTAGTGTGGACAGATATAGGCTTACATTAGCTATGTTACTCATACAGTTACATGTTTTCTTTCCTGTAGGTGGGACACTGATTTTCAGATGAGGAAAAGGTATGAATAGTGTATCTGTTGCTGATAGTAAATGGGATGTGCATTGTCTCCAAAGAGTTGCCTCCTCCTATACTCATTGACTCCCAATCCCCTCTCCCAGCCTTTAGGAACTATCTTCCACACTTCCCTTATCTACTCCAATACTCAGACAGATTAACATTGTGTTCCTTACCCATTTTGCCTAGGATGAATGAGGATGATTGAGTTCTGTATGTGACGTCCGACACATACTCTAAATATGTATGCATCATATGTATCATTGCAGGACGCATGGGCCATTGGCCATAGCACGTTGTGGCTCATCATTTACGTCACTTGCTTACACCCTTTGACATAGATTATAAATCACTCACCAAGACAACGTTATACTGTAATTCATAACGTGCACCAATAGCTGATATGACAGCAATGCCCATAGCACAATGCAGCAAACTCATAAAACAATTACTTGCATACTTGTCATAGATAACACACTGACCTCCTCTCAGAATCCATGATACTCTCAACCCAGAACCCTGAATTTAATAATTCCTTGAAAATCTAACAATGCTATAATGTCATTTTCATTGAAAATGCTTCTATGCAAATGCCAATAACATAACATGGCATAACAACTCCCATGTTCTCATTGCACGTTTTAGATGATCATAAGCAAGTTGCATGGCTTAGTGGATGAATACATCCACTATAGGGATCTGTGTTTGATCAAATGGGCAAAGGTTTGAATCTTGGTAGATGCACCGAACGATTCATTCTAATGAGGTCAATACAATGAGGATGGCATTCCATCCATCCAGGTGTGAAATCACAAGGGCCGGAACTGTGAATGGGAAGTCTAATCAAGGCAGAAGAGTTTGGTCTTCCGGAGGAGAACTAACTGGTATCAGTTGGTTTGGGAGTTGTATATTATATGTTAACAGGGGAGTAGATAGCTGTCTTTTACGAACAAGAGCGATTTTGCTGATGGGGTATCTGAGGCGAGAACCCTATTAATTTTGTATAATTTAGTCAACTCTGGATGCCCATATGTTTCAAGGGCTGGCCAAGAAGAACAAACTGTGTTTTCGATGAGTTGAACTTCAGGTCTGCGCTTGTCATCCAGATTTCCACGGTTGAAAGCCTTGAGCTGTGAGCATAATTCACTTACAGATGTAGCTGTGTGTCATCTAGGAATGTGTGCCCAGATACGTCTCAGTGGGTAAGGAGTTAGCATAGTGGGTCCATGTACAGATAGACGAGTGATAAGGAAAATATAGAGCCCTGTGACTCTCTGCACGGGACAGGGGAAGGACTGATCTAAACTGATCCAATGTGTCATGTGTTAGCCTGGGGCATTACAGTATAAGAACGCGCAGCTGGAGTAAGAATCCTGACACATTGTGCTGCTTGGTGCCTTGTAGATACGTAGGAGATGAGCCAGCCAAGGCCTGGGCTGTTGAATCCTAGTCTGCCTAATAGTAATTTGCTCAACAGGGCGTGATATATTGTGGTGCATGTGAAAGGAAGAGCTCATAGGATCAGGAGGCAGGAATCCCCTTTGTTCATAATTTGGAGTGCATCATAAAGAAAGTTGAATTCTCCTTATTTCTATGGTACATTTGTGTCTGAAGTAGTGCATCGTGAGAATTCCTGTAAATGTGTGGGTTGCGTATGGCCATCTCTGCGATTTAACCAATGAATGGTTGGACGGGTGGCCCAGTAGTTTCAGGGATTGAGAGATCGACTGGGTCCAGTCTGTTTTTATTTTGAGTAGTTATTAATCCTGTTTTGAGGGAGTTGGAAGATGTCCTGTTAGTGGGAGGCCTCTGGAATGTGGAGCATGGGGATGAGAAAGCTGCCTGGTGTAGATTTTATGATGCTATGGGTGCGATTTCCTCCTTGTAGTAAGTAGTTTTTATCATTCTGATAACTTTGGTGAGCTCATCAGGCATTAAGCCTGGCAAGTATATTATTTTGCACAGGGTGATCACGAATGGTGTGGATAGGGAATGTGCGGCAATGATTTGTCCCAATATTTGATTTATCAATGAAGATGTGATTAATACCATTACATCTTACCATTTATCCTGGTATTAATGGCATTGGTAATAGATTGCAGCAAATGTTAACCTCTTTGAATAGAGATTTGCTGTGATTCACAGCTGCTCATATCATTACAGTGTAATGAATGGTTTTCTGCACATTGATCAGTGCCCAGTGAGCGCTAGGGAAGAACATCAATTGGATGAAGCATTCTTCTATTGTTTCTTCTGAAAGTATTTAATTTCTTGGGTTTATCTTCCTCTGTGAACATACGAGAAGAGTTACTCTCTCTCCTGCACGCGCTAAGCCAATCACAAGATGGAAAAAAATGGCTAACAGAAACATGAGGGGTATTACCCTGAAGAAATTGAATGGATAATTCCTGGCAAGGACCAGGTAGGCTAAGGCCTTCTCAATGTTTTAACCTAGGAACGGTTGGATGGTGATTAGTTTGAGAGATTGTCTGGGTCTGAAATGTAATGTGACAAACGGAAAAAAACAAAAATGAAGACTTTGCTGAACATGTATTTAAATACTTTCCAAAGAAACCATTGAACACTGCCTCATCTTAAATTACATTCTAAGAAATGAGAACCAGAGCATATAAAAATATATTGAACAGTCTGAAAGTAATACCCGTGGACACACAGTTGAAGCCTTGCGCAGGTTTGAACAAAGTACTTACTGACTGTCGCATTTTGTATAAACCAAACTTTTGCACTACATATATTATTTTATTTTCTGGGCTATTTAATTTTGTATATTTTGAGCATATTTCTGTGCATATAGCCATACAGGTTAATGTCTTTGCATATACAAACCTGTGCATATAAAAGTGATGTGTTGTATTTTCACAACAAACTCATCAAGAATTAAAACACAGTGGGCCGAATTATGAGTGTGACGCAGCAGTAAATAAGTGGCAATAATTCTTTGACTGCTAATTTCTCTGTGGCAATGGAATTTCCATGGCATTTGCTGCACCACTGAACTCTGGGGTTGAAACTGAAGTGTAGGATTTACCTCCAGCTAGCTGCTAAAGGTACTTCTTCCACTTTTAGGACCACAGTGTGTGGATTAACAACACATAATTACTGCTCGTGGTAAATCAACACAAAATCCCCATGATCTCCAAAAATGGGGGTTTATGCTGCCATACCACCACTCACCCAGAACAGAGTGGTAATTTGCAATATTTACAAGTTGTCACCAAACTCGTAATGAAGACCCCTGATCAAAATACAATTTCAGTACTTAAATGTTGTAAATACATAGTCAGATCACAGATATACATGAATCCAGGCATTTTTCATGTCTTACAGCTATGGAGGCACGGGCAGCTTTCTTCACCTAGCACACATGTCTAGCTGCCCCTGTTTAACACAATCTGCCACTAATATACCTTGGCGCTGCCAATCACTGCTTAGCTTCACCTCTGTGCTAACAGGCAATTGTGGTGTTGCCCTTTTAAGAGTGTGCATCATGACATAGTCATGACCCGTTTGTAATAAAAGGAGCTGACCTGGCAAGTGCATCAGGTGACATCACGTACTCAACACGCCAGCCCGCTCCACCCAACTTCGGGCAGCAATAGGCTCCCCTAAGGAATGGCCACTTCTAGGACCTCAAAAATCCTCTAGTGTACTTCGGACACTGCCTCCCGCTGATCCTCAGAGCACCCAAGTCCCGACCCCACAAGATACTTCCCGTTTTGGAATATCCCGTCCTGATGAAGGCCACACCATCAGAGCTCACTCTAGCTCACTTCCTGTTTTGTTGACTGTTATTGTCCCTCGTTGTCTTTGTTCAACTCTACATTGTTCAGATGCATATTTGCCGATTACTACATGTTATCACTTCACTAAATCCACTGGTCTCCTTCCCAAGGATCTCTCAGTGGATGTGCAAGCATTGATAAGACGTTGCAAATATTTTACATTTGCCTTGTACTAATTTGGTTACCACACCATATATGTGTAAATACTGTTGTATCTTGTGTAAAACCTCAGTCAAGTGTATCTATCAACACACAAACTACAGTCACATTAAAATCTGACTGTAGTACTCTCAAGTGTCCTGATACATTTGTGTTAGGAGTCATCTATAACCCCATAGGAGTGTGTTCACTTTTCGTTTATCAGCCAGGTACCCTATGACCTTGCTCAATTCTTTCTTAAATACGTAACTACCCACCTGGGCAGAGCAAGGCATCAACCAGGGGCCCTTTTTGATAAACATTCCACAAGTGCATCAGGCCGACAGCAGACTCCAGGAGTGTGAAATTGGTGTCCGTTTCTACTCATTGTATGGTTTACCGTTTGATCACAGCCTGTGTGTTTCTCCAGGCTTGTGTGCCAACAGGGCCAGGGACTGTCTGCTGGGTGGTTCCAGCCTACTTGTCTGACCGGGTGATCAGTATCTGAGAAGGGTGTTCCCCCTGGCGGCCTTTTCTGGAGGCCACGTGACCGCAGCATAAGCTGTTTGTTGTATTCATCAGTATGTTAATTGATGTCAGGGACTGTAGTCTCGTGGTCTTTTGTTTACGTTCTTTTAAGTGTCGCTTGCATCCGCGTGTTGGGGAATGTTTATGTTTGTATGTGTGAAGGCTCAAGCGGGTGTAGAGCGTTGGTGTGAAGTGAGAGACGTGGAGTGAGGCGGATGCAGGCAGGGCGCTGAGTAATCACTTGAATAAACTTACCTGTGCCCCAAAAGAAGTGTTTATGCCTTGATCACTACAATTGGCGACGAGGACACCCAGCCCTGATAGGACCCACAAAGGAGGTGCGAGAGCGGGAGCTCCGGAGGGACATTGTTGCTGTTCCTCTGTACGGATTTCGTTGCAGGTTGTTGGAGTCTGCCTGGAGCAGTTCGGAGACGGACAACAGACACGGTGGGACAGTAAGATTGTGGGGAAAGAAGGGGCCAGCAAAGCGATCGTGCTTTTTAAAATCTAATCCAACTGGGAGCAGAGACAGGATTAGAAATGGGGACATAAGCAATTCACTTTATCACGTGATTTTGCACGTTGTTTCAGGAAGTAGATGATGGATGCCTGACACTCGGACTGATCCCCCTCTTCCTCGTCTCAGTGGATAAAAATAAAATGTTTTTCTTTCTCTCTTTTGCCTCGCAAAATTGTATTAAAGTTAATTTAGCAACAAAGCTAAATTAAATTTAGGGAATAAGTGAGAAGCTGGACAAAAACAAGTAAAGACTAGACTCCACAAGCCATAAACCATACAGGGAATAAGTTTACAGCCGCCAACAAATATTTTGCCTGGCCCGGGCCAACCAGTAGTAACTTGGGCGGAATGGAGGGAATTTTGGGTAAATTACACAAAGACTGCAGAACAGGAAGGATTAACGCCCCAAAAGAAAAAAACTCCTATTGCTACACGCTTTAGGGTTAGAAGGACAAAGAGAATAAAGGGAACTTCCTGATTTGATTGTGATTGAAGCAGGAGACAGTGATGAACACGAGAAAGCACTGAGACAATTAGATAAGTATTATACTCCAGAGATTAACATAGCCATCAACAGATACCATTTCTATACTAGAGCACAAAAGGAGCATGAGAGTATTGAAGAGTATGGATCGGATTTGAAGACACTACCCAGGACATGTCGTTTTGGCAATGGTATCACTCTTGAGGAACTAATAAGGGATCAAATCATAAACCATACTAAGGACCCATTGATCCAAGACAGGCCCTGGATGGTGGGAAATCCATCATTGCATGAGACGTTGGCAATAGCGAAAAAAGGATAGAACACAGTCAATTGTGCTCAAAGGAAATGAAGGCTAAAAACAGGAAGCATCACAAAGCTTCATACAGAGCAGCAGCAAGCAACCAATAGATGCTGAAGAACAAGGATTAATGAACGCAATACGCACTAGGGAGAAAGCAGATGAAAGATCAAGCAAGTTTAACAAAATAAGGGGTTCAATTCATGAAAATAAGGAAGCCAGTGGAAACTTCAAGAAGCCATGAATAAGGAGTGACTCTAGAATACATCCATCACAAGCTAAAGATGTGTACAGATGCTTCAACTGTGGCAGGTTGGGGCACTAAGCGAACTCTAGAACCTGTCCAGCAATTGGACAGAAATGTGGAAATTGCGAAGTTAAAGGATATTTTACGGTCACATGTAGACGCAAGAAAAGAATATCAATAGTACAAGATGAATATGAATCGGATGAGGAGAGAGTCATGGTGATACGTGAACCTCCTGGGGAAGAGTTAAAATGCCCGCCTTGTGAGATTATCCTAGACAATTGGAAGATAATGGTCATGGTGGACAGTCGTTCACTGTAAAAGATCATTAACAAGGGAACCTGGCGAAGATTGATGAGTGAAGGCCTAAGAAGCACATTTAAGAAGCCGGACATTAAATTCCAGGAGGTCATGAAGGATCGAAAATCCAAATAAAGGGTTGGTTCACCAGTATTGTGCAGCTCAAATATCGCCAGGCACAGATAAAGGTGTCTGTGGCAGGGAAAGGAGTGAATATAATCGGATGCAGAGACCAGGCGGCACTGAGGATCAGACTGGACCCGTGTGAAGAAGAACCCATAAGAGTGCCCAAGGGAAACATTGGGGATTGACATAGTGGGACCATATGGAGACTTCAGGCAAGGAAAAAAATGTGTAATAGTATTAGTGGATACTATTCCAAGTGTATGGAGGTAAAACTTGCGGATAAGTTTGACTCAGCTGAAGTAATTAAATTCTTGTTACAGATTTTCTGAAGGGAAGGTTTTCCTAAATCCGTGGTGAGTGACAATGGGGTACAGTTTAAAAGCAAAGAGATGATGAATTTTGCTAGACATTTAGGAATTGAATGGAGATTTTCGTCATTGTACCATCCCCGAACTAATGGGTTGGTCGAGAGATGCAATAGAGTTATAGTGGAAACTATAGAACTAGCCATGAGAAACAACATGTCTGATGAAGAAGCTCTTACGGATAGAGTTTGGAGCAGCAGGATTTCGATCAGAAGGGAATCGGGCAAATCTATGTTTGAGTTAATGAGGGGTAGAGTTCCCAACATTTTGTTAAACCTTGGTTGGGTAATTATAGACGGTCTAGAGGAGCTTATAAGAAGGATACTGAGTGGTTCCAAGGAAATAGGTTGAAGATTGTCCCAGGTGATTTTATAAGACTAAAGAAAGGGTGTGCGGTTAGAAAAGGGGAATCTAAATATTCTGACCCAGTAAGGGTCACAGAGGTGTTTAGGCGAGCAGTCAGGATTCAAGATGGTACTGTTTGGAACATGGACCGAGTCAGTATGTGGAGGTGGACAGGTGGTGACACTAAGGGCAGAGGGGCAAGCAAGGAGAGAATGGCGTTTGACTTATATGATGATGTTCAGTTTGATGTAAATTATCAAGGGGCATCAAGGGGAGGGAATGTGGAGTTGATGTTTCAATTTATATTTTCTGCTGTATATGTGTTGAATTCCAGTTTAGTTCTTCCATAATTTGATTTCCATTATAATATTATTATTCTTGTGTTATTGTAAGGGGGTCGTGTTGTATTCATCAGTATGTTAATTGATGTCAGGGACTGCAGTCTTGTGGTCTTTTGTTTACGTTCTTTTAAGTGTCGCTTGCATCTGTGTTGTGGGGAATGTTTATGTTTGTATGTGTGAAGGGTCGAGCGGGCGGAGAGCATTGGTGTGAAGCGAGAGACGTGGAGTGAGGCGGATGCAGGCAGGGTGCTGGGTAATCACTTGAATAAACTTACCTGTCCCTCAAAAGAAGTGTTTATGCCTTGATCACTACACTGTTCTGCTGGGTACTCCCAGCAGCTATTTGCTTGGCCTGGGTGCTCCCAAGCCAGACACAACAGCAATCAAGCAGGCTAGGCTGGGAACACTCCAGATGTCCTGGGGCAGTCCTGTGGTGTTCATGGACACTTCAGATGTCCTAGGACATCTGTACCTATTTCTGCATTACAGGGTTGGGGAAAAGCTGTTTTTGGATGGCTTATAACTTTTGCGCCACTCAATGAAACTGCATGTAATTTTGCAATTGCATTCTAGAACTAATCCTGAATGGTTTTGCAAGGTTTTGTGGGATTCTGTCGAGATGGGTAAAAATTAGAGGGGCGGACCCAAAATATTGCAAAGGCATATAAATGTGGTGTCATTTGACAAATCTGCACATTTGGCAAAATGATTTCGGATCTAGATATAAATGGTTTTCTAAAGTTTGGTGGGATTTTCTCAAGATGGGCGAAATTAGAGGGGGGTCTCAACATTTTTAGATGGCTTATAACTTTGTTGCTATTTGACGAATGTGGACAAAAGTTTTGAGAACGATTATAGACCCAACCTTCAATGTTTGTGTAAAGACTGAAGGGATTTTGTCAAGTGGGGGTTAAGTTATATGGCTATTGTATGTACATATATTTTGACACTTTTAAAAAAATGAAACATGGGCGGATTTCGAGCAAACTCGTGAGGAGCATTGACAAGGACATTAAAGCATGGTTTTGCAAATGTGCCGTGTTTTATTTTTTGACAAGTGTCATAATGTAGGTACAAAAAATAGTCATATACCTTTGGTGACTGAGGTATAGCCTGTGGCCGTGGGCAGTAGCCAGATTGTCTGGGCCATGGCAAAAGATCATGACGCGGACAATCTGGCTACTGGCCATGACCGCTAGGGACGAAAAATCATGGTAAAGTGGCTATGTCTACCTAGGACCGGTTATGTGGTAAAGTTATTCGAAGGTAGGCTAGGTATGAAAGGAAAAAAAAAGTGTTTGTGGTAATATGTTCATAGGGTTTCGCAGGATGCCATGGCAAGGGAAGAGGGGCTGTGTACGGAGCCCCGCCTTCTCTTTCAATGTTGGCTGTCTTGGAAAAAGATTTTCCTTCCTACAGCGGGACACTGCAGGCCTGCCACTGTAGGAAGGATAATCCTTCCTTCTTACAGCGGGATGCTGCAGGCGCCCTGCTATAGGAAGAACAATCTATGTTTTAGTACCCTGGTTCCCGCTTTGGGAACCAGGGGTGCTAATGGCCTTTATCCCCCATTTCAGGGGCTGCAATGGCCGATAATGGTCCGTAGCCCTCCTTATTTATTTATGTATTTATAATGCACCAATGCCCGCAGACATCAGGCTGTGTGGTTACAGTATTTGTTGAGGAAGATGAGGTGGAGGAAGACAGCTTACTACTTGCTGAGAAAGGAACAACCTTTCTGAGAGAATTGCGGTCATTGGATATGGTGTGGCGGCGCATGGAGGTGGTCCCATAGGAGTACGGTGCAGGTAGTCTGCGACTGAGTACAAAACTCAGTGCATTTCACTTTGATAGCTTTAGCCTTTGGCACACTCCCAACAGTATTAAAGAAGTGGCACACCCATGATTTGATCTTGGTGCTAGAAGTAGGCACTTCCTCTAACTCATCTTCTTGGTCCTCTTTATTGTCTTTGAAAGTACTGCGCTTTTTTTGCTGTGACGGTACTCCAGCTGGTGGTGGTGGTGGCTCTTGGGGAGGAGGGATGGCAATAACTGATGCCATTTTTAAGATTAATAGCAGTTTTGATAAAATTCTTCCAAGTATGTACTGTGTTCTAGATTGGTAATGGATAATAAGTACAAAAAGGTGTAGGAGGTGTGCAAGGGAAATTTTGAAGTTGAAAGTTCGTAGATCAGTAGAAAATGCAGTTCTGAACTGTCTTCGAAGCACGGGTAGGATCACGGAGTGCAGACGCCTTCGCGAACACATCACTGTGCTAGGCGCAAGCGTATGGTCACGTGGCACTGTCCAGAAGGTCTGCGATGAAGTCAGACGTTCCCGGACATCTACAGATGCAAAATTATTTCAAAAAGTTGCAAAAAGTGTATAGACATGTTAAAAATGATGCTACAAGGTGGGAAATGGCAGAGTTTTAAAGTGGAACTTTTTAAATTGGCCAAAAATATTTCTTATTGGCTAAGTATGATATTAGTAAGTTGTAGGAAAATAGCATGCACTGGTAAAATCCCATGAAATTCACTGAAAAAACTTTGTTAAAGGGATGTTATGGTTAAGTTGCACTACTAAAAACCTATGAAATTCAATGAAAAAACTTACTTAAGGGGACGTTATTGTTAAGTTGCAATAATAAAATCCTATGAAATTCAATGGAAGAACATTGTTACAGGGACGTTATGGTTACAGGTAAAACCGAAAAACCTCAGAAATTCGCCAGTTATGGTAAGCTAAGCAATCATAACTCACGCCACCACTGTGCACTGCTAAGACTAACACCCATGACATCAAAGATGACATCCCAAATGTCATTGATGACATCACTGATGACATCACATGTGCATTTAGTTTTCATGAAAAGCCTCCATAAGGGATTGTCATTATAATGTTGGCAGAAAATTATCAGAGGTCATTGGGAGACCTATCATGAGATACATAGTTCATTATGCAATGCATTGCTATAAACACCATTCCATTACAGAGTTCTTTCCAGTAGAAACGTAGGCATTGTCTGCAGCATGCACCATAGAGGTGCAATATTCAAAATCTTGCCATGTTGGATAGTGAAATGAGGAATGCTTTCATTTCAGAGTTGTGCGTACTGTGAAACATGGAATTAGTAGGTAATAATGCCTCACTTACTACATAATTGTACTACTGCACACAAAACATAATGAGACCACAACGCATACAAATATGAGCATATACAGGGAAAGTAAAGTAGGCAAAAAAGCAACAGTATTACCAGAAAGTGCTCATAACCTATATGATGATCTTCATGTCCAGAACATATGCTGTGACGGAACCCTAAGGAAAGTAGTGTAAGAACATATGAGAAGGGTAAGGTCTACAAATATAGTACCTTTTGAATGTTTAGTTCCTGACTGTCAGAGAAGAAAAGCACCTCACCTAGATATGTCAGTGAACAAAGATATGTCAGTGAACAAAAAAAGAGGGAGCCAGACATGTGATGTCATCAGTAATGTCATCAATGTCATTTATGATGTCATCTTTGATGGCATGGTGTTAGTCTTAGCAGTGCACAGTGGTGGCACAAATTATGGTTGTTTAGGTTACCATAACTGGTGAATTTCTGCCCTTTTTTGGTTTGACTTGTAACCATAATATAGATAGATTGTTATTAGTGCAAAGTAAGTGTAATGTTCCTTCCAAGTACTTGTGGCACTGAATTTGATAGAATTTCCTGAGGGCTACTGAAACCTACCGTCCCTTTAAGAAGGTGTTTTCTCAGTGAACTGCATAGGGTTTTAGTAGTGGAACTTACACATAACGCCCCTTTAACAATGTTTTTTTTGTTAGTGAATTGCTTAGGTGTGTACTAGTGCAACTTAACCATAATGTACCTTTAACAACGGTTTATATACACATAATAGTTATAACAGGAAGTAGTGCTGCGTTTAATAGTAGGCCTAAATCCTTGCAGGTCGTGTTTGAAGACATTGATCAATGAGGCCTCATTCCTCGCTTGACCATCACATTCCAATTCCCAGGCGAGGCAAGGAACATGCACACACACCCACATCAGTTAGGCCTTTGAAGAAATTAGGCAGGAATGTGTGTAGCTGAATAGGCGAAGGGCTGCAGCCCAGTACAAAGGTCATATTCCTAACAGCTGAGGCAGAGGTCGTGGGTTGCCAAAACAAAGCCAAGATTTAAGACACAAGCACCCATCAGAATGACAGTCATTCTATTTGAACTACCAGATGTGCAGGGAAATGGGTTCTACATCCTTCGGGAACTGGATTGATTAGTGGGACACAAGGGGTACTCTTGGGAAGAAAACTGATAACGGGGAAATTGGAGAACAACATGATCTATGATTCGAGCCAGGGAGAGCTAAGAGTGATGCCCATACAGTGGGGAGGACATGATGGGGGTGCTGATGTGTCTGGAATGAGAAAAGGGCTGTTTTGTTCGCAAGTTGTCTGCTGAGTTCATGTTGATAACCAAGTGCATATCACATTGTTAGGATCAAAGGTAGGGTGTGCCACTTGAATTTAACCAATTGCTTCGTAGCATTCCAAGATGGACAAGGACACTACTGAAGGCACGCCCCTGAACACTCACACCGGCAAAAATACAACCCGCTAGGGAAGAAAGGCCCATGTCAATCTTGTATTGATAACAAGTTTTAATCTCACACAAACATGAGAGCAACAGCAAATAACTATGCTGCCAAGAACGTTCTGCAGAAAAAGGGTACAGGCAGAGGCTTAAGAGGAGACACATTGTCATTGTGACACAATACCATACAGTAAAAACCAAGGCAACTGGTTGGTGTGCACCTATACATGATCCACCTGCTCAATAAGGGATGCCAGGTCATTGGTTCCAGCCCAGTCTACCTGTCTTCCATTACGTGGGTGCTGCAGAGATCATCTTCTCACCAATGAAGATCAAAGAACAAATTAACTACACTACTAACACCATGCTACTTCATCATTATACTGTGCACCTGGCAGGCTTTAAGATTGACAGAAAGGAGGTTCTGGGGCACTCTGACCTCCACACACAAATACACACACATCACTCACTCCCTTTAGTGCCATCTGGGTCAAAGGTCTCCACCCTGGTTTTGAACTACAATTTATCGCTCCCGGCACCTCGCAATACAAATCATATGCTTGTATATCAAATACATGTAATTTTTGCTCTCTTTGAACATTCAACGCTTGTTACATTAGGGTTGGCGTTTGAAGGTCACCTGGTGCCATGCAATTCAGGGATCTTGGGGCTTAGTCAGTTATATGGGTTATAACTTGTGGTCGCCTGGGGTGGGCCGGGTCATTCTTTGGCCAGTGTGAGATAACATGCACACCAGCCACTGGTCTGTGATCATGGCATGGTGGGCACATTCCTTTTGGGTAAAAAAACATCTTTGCAACACTGTTAGAACAATGAATGAGCTTGCTTTATGGCATTTAGGGGTGTGGTGAGTCCTCATGGGAATTCGGGTATGGCTGGAGGTTGCCCTTGTCTCTCAATTTGGACCTAGCGCATGAAAGCCACATTCGCTGCGCAGGTCTTGTCTCCTAACTATGGTTACTAACACCTATGCAAAATGGCAGTCTTGCTCGCGCCCTGCGCTACACTATATGGGTTGATTATATTGAGGTGGGGTCCTGCCACCATCCCCCTCCTCACTGTCCCATCATAGTGCTTTGAATGCAGCTCCCCTTACTGTAAAGCACATATGGGGGTGGGACGGGTCGCCCCCTTCCCAACATTCCCCCTTTTGTTACTTCTACAGTAACAAATTCCTTAACACCCCTGCATTCCCGCTGTCTCCTCTCTGCTTCCATGTACAGCTGTGTTTCCTGTATTGGCATCTAAGCCCTGCATACTGACCACAAACTCTCCCCCCTATGTGCATACTTCTCAGGTGAGCAAGTCATATAGATGCATCCACCGCCAGGTCCACCCAAAACTCTATGTAGTTTGCTAGATCCGAGGGTGGAGTGATGATAGTGTGTTATAGGAGCTCAACATCATCTACACGTGGGATATCAGCCTGTACTTCACAATCTTCTGTCTCACAAGGTGCTTTTGAAGCCCCAATTGATACCATAATTCTTGTGCTATTGGGTGCCACATTGGCACAACATCAGAGGCCCAGTTGGCAGGTGCAGAAGATAACTATGGTGAACACGATAATAGGCATCAACATCTTCATGATCGCTCCAAGCCAAGACGGGGCTCAGTTAAATGCAAGGATGAACCAGTCACTCTGAACACCCAGGCCATGGACGGCTGCAATGATGTGGCATAACAACTCATTCTGTGCATCTTCCGAAGGCACAAATGTGCCGCAGGAATTGACAGACGTTTTGCAAACCCTGCCTTCCATTGCTGTTAACATGTCCTGCACATAGCGGTTTTGCATCATCATAAGTCTCAATGCATGCAACTCAACCTTGATCATGTTGAACCCGTTCTCTGTGTAATTCACGAGCTGGACCTGCTCCCAGCGCACAATCTTGCAGCCATTTGACGTTTGGTGTAGCTTGCATTCCCGGCAAAAGTAAAGATGTGAAAATGATTCTGCTGAGTCGGCACTCATGTGGTATTTCAGCCAGCAATGCGGAGGAATCCTTGGATATGCAATTCAATCTTTTCTTCCTCTTTAGTTGTTGGAACTGTCCTTTTTTGGCAGCACGCAGAGCTCTTGTGTGGCCAACAGGTTATTTTCTTCTTTTTCGAATACAGGCGGACTAGTTGGCTCCTTGGCAGGCAGTACTCCCCCCTTCAGGTGTTCTTCTGTGATTATTAGTAGTGCTGAGTGCAGCGTGGCTAGTGAACAATAGCCCCTCCATAAGGGTGGGAGGTGCAAGTAAGCTTGTTGGCCACAGACCCAATAGTAATCCATCACAGTCACCATTCCCTCCTTCATGTCTGGATATAGGAGAATCTTATTGCAACCTTTGTTTGTGCCACTTGTTGCACTTCACAAGATCTGAGCCCACCATTTACAATTGCACACTGTGTGCCTGGATGTTCCTTTGTTCTGCATAGCTCAAGATGAACTAGGTATTGTGCCTCTTTAATTGGGACTGCTTGTGGTACTAAAACCTTGGGAGCCCCTGACGAGTGTTGAATGAGTGAACACACATAACAGCTTCCATTCGCATTGTTTCTTACCACGCTACTCATGTCAGTATACCAACTGTTGGTAAACACGGGGTGCTGTATATCCTCAATCGCATCCAAACCCAGCCCTTGATACATATTATACTTCTTTCATACTTCCATTTTCATTCTGCTCTCAGGGGTGCCAGCCTTAACATTGCCATCGAAAATGTCATCATATAGTTTCAAATTATTAAACAGTCCCTGAATTGCTGGAAACAAACTCTTTACTATTACCCTAAATGGCAATTGTGCATGCACGCTCACTATTGTGTTGTTCCTGCTATAATCATCACCAATACTTGTATCACCACCATCGCTACTCCTATATGTATTTCCATTATTATTGTTAACATTCATGTTGCTACTAATATATGTAAATCCACTAATATTGTCAACATTTATGTATATATTGTCCCGCTTAAGTATACAGTCCCATTCCCCCCTTTATATGACCTCCCCCTATAACAGACTCTACCCAATAAAGCCACAAGAATACCATCAATATAATACATTAAATCTGCAATGACGGTCATGCCACAGTAATAGGCATAGGCGCGTATATTATCATTTGTGCATCTACACTTTGGATCCCTACTTAACGAACAGTTATTTACATTGCGGAGGTTCATCATCTTCTCTCCTGAAATGGAAGCAGAAAGCATAGAAGTAAAAAAAGAGAGACGTACAAGGCGTACCTTTGCACAGAAAGAGAGGGAGCTAGAGAGAGCTGCGGAACTAGCAGCGGAACTTCTGCCCATTGGAGGAGTGTGACACTGCACACTTAGTGTGCCTACACAGGCCGATGAAGTAGATAGGGCACAGGTACTACTGCCACTCCCCTAAGATAACTGAAGGGCTGATGTGCTGTCTGGAGGTGCCCTGTGGACATCAGAGAGGTGGACCCAATATCGCAAGCCCTTTACCTTCACAGCGAGGGGAGTGCAAAACACCACCTCGTAGGGCCCATTGAACCAAAGGTTGTTTCACATATGCACAAAATTGCAAATGTACACACAAAGTCACCATGCAGCAGTGGTTGTGTGGTCACGCACTCAGGATCTGTCACTGTTGTGGTTGCTATGTCCGGTGTGTCTGCTGTCTCAATACAGGAAGACGCAATCTGTCGGGAGACACATTTAATTGCACATGTTAGTGATGTCAAATATTCTTTGAACTCGTCACTTAACACCACTACTGCCCTATCTGCGTCTGAAGTTCTTCTTACAGGAGATATGGGGGTGTGCATACGCCGACCAGTGACCACTTTGTGAGGTGACAAATGGTGGTCTTTGCTAGGCTGTGTGCGTTGAGTGAAGAGGGCCAGGGGCAAACAGTGTACCCAGTTCTTTTTCAACGTGGTACACAGTTGGGACAATTTGCTTTTGAGGAGCCTATTGATCCTCTCCACAATGCCATTGGCCTGTGGGTGGTAAATTGAAAACATCCAGTGCCTAATGCCAAGTAGTGCTGTGACGTGCTGAAACAATGCATTTATTTATTTTATTTGTATTTATTTATTACATTTGTTTTACGCCCAGACCCTGAGGTTTCATGGCATAGTTACAGACATCTTGGTTATTTATACAATGAAACATAATTAATAAAATGATCAGTAGTTAATACATAATTAATTCAACAGTTTACAGTCATTAGAATGTATGGAAACATTTCTTAGCCTTGCCCAGGTCATGTGTCATTCTTTAGAGTTGAAGCAGGATTCCGGGATTCTCCGGGTGGGTCTTGTCGCTTAATGTTGGTTGAATAACCATGTTTTTAATGCTTTTTTAAAGTATTAGAAGGACTCTTCAGTTTTGATATTTAAAGGGAGTGCGTTCCAGTATCTAGGGGCCAGGACTATAAAGCTGCTGCCCCCTGCTCTGGAGCTTTTGTATCACAGGATTTCACGGAGTGAGTTTTTTATTAGATCTGAGGATTCTGTTCGAGGCTTTTTTGACTATTGTATTATTGGAATATTTAGGGGCTTTTTTGGCAAGGCATTTATGCGTGACACAAAGAGTTTTGAAGATGATTCTCGCTGTGCTAGGTAGCCAATGGTTAACTTGTTTTGTCATTGTGAGATTCTTGTCTAGGTAGACACCTAGGGTCTTAAGCTATTTGAGTAATGGTATCATTATTCCGTCTATTTTGAGTGTGGAGTAGTCGGGATGTAAGGCATTGATTTTGTTTGAGGATCCTACAATGAGAAGCTCTATTTTTTCATCATTGAGGCAGGGGCTATTGTGAGCGATCCAATTCTGAATTAGAGCATAGATTATGTTAATAAGCAGGGTGTCTTGGTCGTAGTTGCCTGATATGAGGGTGATGATCTGGATGTCATCTGCAAAATAAGTGCAGATGACACCCATAGCATCCAGGGCTGCAAATAATAGCTTAGTGTAAGTATTATAGAGGGTGGGCGAGAGACACTATCCTTGGGCAACACCTATGGGAACTGGGATGGGGTCGGCAGACTCTTTCCCAATAGATACACATGAAGTACGATCTGCTAGGAAGGATTTAACCCAGTAGGTCCATTAAGTAGCATGAGTAGCACTACATCGTGTGTCACCGGGGTGAAATAGAATAGCTTGCAGGTATTGTCGTTCAATGAGTCCTGAGTGGTGGCGGTTATATTTTTGTTGGATAAGAGTTTTCTTTTGGTGATCATTTTCTTTTGTAATAGTAGGGTTTTAGAAGCTAGCGCATTCTAATTCATAGCGCACCATGCTTTGCAGGAATTAACAGGTGAAGTGTCTTGGCTGGGATTTTCTAACTCTCTAAGTATGGTAAAGAGCTCTTTTGAGTTAAAGAAGCGTTGCTGATGTGCAAGTTGAAAGCATTGGCTTTGTGAGTTGTGAGTTATGATGGATGATCTATAGGTTTTATTGGCTAAGCTGAAGGCGTTTTCTGATTCTAGCATATTGTTTTTGTGAATGTGCTTGAGTGATCTTTTTTTGCATCTGAATGTCACTAGTTCATTGTTGAACCAAAAACGTATGCGTTTGTCAACGCATCGAGTTTTGGTTGTGAAGGGTGCTACTGAATCAATAATGGTTATGAGGCATTTCTGGTAGCAATCTGGCAAGTAATTAGGATTGTTTCTCGATAAAATGGTTGTGGCTAGGGCTTCTCTTAGCATGGGAGAGAGGTTGTCAGTTGTGAGTTTTTTATGTTTCTTGTTTCATTGATATCGGTTCTTTTAGTCATTGGGGGTCCTGTGTTGCTACTTGTTATTGTGAAGTCCAGTCAAGAGGTGTGATGGATTCAATGGTTAATTGGGAGTCAAGGGTGAGAATCCAATTGAGTAGCCTACCTTTGATGTGGGTAGGTGCATTAACTAGTTGTGTAAAATTCATATCTTTCAGAGCTACATGGAGCATTTTAGCTGTGTGATCCTGAATATCACTACAGCCTAGATTAATGTCTCCATGGATGATACATCTGGTGTTTGGCTTGATGAGAGGGGAGAGTAAAAGAGGAATGTCTAGATCAGGATGAGTGTTTGTATTGGGTGATTTATATATGACCAAAAAGTTTGTTGTAGTTTTAGGGTTGGAGGTAAATTTGGCTAGGAGAAGTTTGTAGCCATCTATATCTTCAAGGGGGCATGCCCTAATTTGCAGGATTGATTTAGCTATTATGGCAACTCTGCCTCCTTGTGCATTAGTTCTATCCACTCTGAGCATATTGACCCAGGTGTTATGGCGAGAGCTAGCAATGGGCTGATGCTTGGTGAAGCCAGCTTTCTGTAATAACTAGGATAGCTAGTTGTTGGTCAATAATGAGATTGTGGATCTCGATGGCATGGGCTCCAAGTGAACATGCGTTGATGAGCGCACCTTTAATATTAGGTGTGGGATCTGATAGGGGCATAGCAATTGTAGTTAGTGTTTGAGGGGCTATGGTATCAATGGTTTGTTTAGATGTAGCTTTGGGAGAGTCTTACTTTGAGGGCACATGGACATAAAGTTCAGTTTATTTTGTTTGGGAGTGGTTAGCAGTGTGCTGGTGCCTGGGTGGAGGTACTTGGTACGTAACCTTAGTCTGCTCTGTCTGGTGTTGCCCTGAATAGGGATTTTAGAAATAGGAATCACTTTGGTTGGAGTATGATTGGAGGGCTTCAGGAGAGTACCAGGGGGGGGCTGAGTGCTGATAGTTAGTTTCCTAGTCCTGGGCCTGGAGGGGCAGGAATGGTACGGTAGGAAGGTAGTGGGGCAAGGGATAAGATGATGACGGTGGCAGCCAATTCTAAAAAGACCTTCGTCCTGCGAGATGAACGCACCCCCTGTACAGGGAACAGCATTGTGTATTAGGATAAATGGGTACATGATGGCTAGTAGGGAGCCTCACATGGTTTGCTATTGGCAAAGGTCTAGACAAAACATATAATATACATTAGTAATAGAGACATACCAGAAGTGGTCAATTGGTGTATGCAAAATGGGTCCCTATTGGGGTTTCGAGATTACAATATTAAACAAGTTGGCTTGTTAATATGCATACCAGATGACATTGACACAGTACAGAATAGGCACAACGTAATTTGGTAAGCAGTATGGTCATAAATCATGTCATTGATCAGTACAAATCTCTGATTGAATTCATAGTGAGCAGGCTATATTTCTAGACAAATTGAGCAGTATTGCTAGGTGATTGCTAGAAGTATAAGCAACATTTAATTAACAATGGCTCTTGGTACTGAGTGTGTTATTAGAGCAGCAGACCGTGTAGTCATAGTTCAGTGACTGTATTAACATTGAACAAATGTGTGCCATTGTCTGACCTTAAAACCTCGCACACACCCCATCGAGGGAAAACCTTGCATACCAAGAACAGCACATTTGGCACCCGGATGTGCACAAGGCCCTGCTTCCACCCATCATGAAAAAGGTCAAACCACCACTATGAGGTACCTGGAGCCATTGCAACGCTCTCCCATGTTAGCATAATCTATGTGTAATTCACAGACCAGCCCAGTAGGGTGGGGTAATGTGCCCTGTAATGTCTGTAGTGGCATTCCTGTACTGAAACTTTGACATTTGGTGCACTCTACAACCATTTCTGTGATATTCTTCTGAATGGGTGGCATGACCCATTCCTCCAGTATGTCTGCTGTGATGTGCTGTTTTGAACTTTGGGATGGGGAGTATAACTGTTCAAATTCTACTGCTAGCAGCTCCCCGGGCATTACTGTCTTCTCGGAGCTCTCTTGTCTCCATAATAGATCGGTTGGGGATTGCTTGCATCCACTTCGTAGCAACAGATCTTTCTCCCTTTCTGGTGCCCTTCCTCGTAACTCAATTATCTAGTGGATAGGCAATGCTGTGTAATGTACTGGATGTTCGCTTGTTGGTTGGGTGGTCACAATGCACTGAGCAAGCATTTTATTTGGAAAATACGCTGCCTTTTTGCCTTCATGTGTCGGTGCTTGCGTTCCCCATTGATATTTTGTCTGTCCCGTGAGTGTGGGCGGTGCACCTGACGACCGGCACAACAGATGGCTGGGATAATGCTTCTATCAGTGTTTCTAGCAGTGCTGCATTCTGTACTGGAGACCCATCCACCCTCCGAAACCCCCTCCTCTTCCAATGGGATAGACCGGCATGCACAGTTGTTGTGACATACGCTGAGTCTGAATATATTTTGATATGGCACCCTTGGGATGCTTTCAATGCTTCGATGAGCGCTATGAGTTCTGCCGCCTGTGCAGAATAATGCATGGGCAATCATTTCATAACCACCATCTCGTACTCCTCTTCCTCAAGTCATACCACAGCTGCCCATGTATGTCTCTGTCCAGTCTCTTGGCCAATTTTGGATGACCCATCAATGAACAGTACCTCACCCTCCATCAATGCTCAATCTTTAACTTTGGGGATGTCATCCTCCTCCCCCTGGTATGTGGCATAGTCTTGTACAGTTATATCTTTGGCAGTGGGCCTATCTGTTTGGAAGGCGGCAGGATTCACTGTTTTAAATCTAACCACATGAATGTGGGGCTTTGAAATAATAATCTCATACGCAGGTAATCTTTGTGTAGTCAGAGTGGATTTTGACCTCTCCAGGGTGGCAAATAGAGATTGTTTTGCAACAATGTAACTGAGCACCCCATTACAATAGTGGAACCTTTTTCTATTGGAAATTTAGCAGCTGCTAGTGCTTGTACGCACACGAACTGCCTTTGCATCACTGAATCCAGTGTGCCACTGTAATAGGCCAGTGGCTTATGGCCCATAGTGCTCTTCTGTGTCAACACTGTGGTCATGAGCTGGCCATCTGAATGTGAGAACAAGTAACATTCCTGTGTGTAGTCTGGGGTGGCCAGGACAGGTGATGCACCAATTACTTTTTTAGATCCTGAAACTGTTTGATCATATCTGAAGTCCACTGTAGCTTAGAATCCTTTGTTTTTTGTGCTTCCTTAAGGGCCTGCAGAAGTGGTCTCATGTATGCCACATAATCTAAGATCTATGCCCTACAGTAGTTGCACAGCCCCAAAAAGTTCTGCATTTCTTTAACTGAGGCGGGTCTGGAGGTGGCACATACTGAAGCTGCCCTATCTGGTAGTATTCTACCATGCGCTGATATGAACTTCCCCGATATAAAACCTCGTCTTGGCAGCATTGCAACTTAGCCTTGTCGACCATGTACCCCTTGTATGCCAGCAATTCTAGGAGTATGATGGAATCTTTTTGCCAGCGCTGCTCACTGTCACTACACACTAGCAGATTGTCCACATACTGGATAATTGTGCTTGGTACCTGAATGTTCCCTAAATCAGTGTGTTATTCTGTTAAAGATGTTCAGGCTTTTACAATACCCCTGAGGTAACCTAGAGTGTTCAAAATGCATTTGACCCTATGTAAATGCTGTGAAGTACCTTGAATCAAGGTGGAGTGGAATCAAGAAGAATACATTCTTCAAGTCCACTACAGTGAAGCATGTGGCTTCTTTGGGGATACTGCATACAATTGTCACAGAATTGGGAACAACCAAAAATGCTTTCTGTACCACATAATTGAGGGTGCGAAAGTCCCGAATCATTCTCCAATTGCCCGCTGTTGATTTCTTGACAGAGTAGATTGCTGTATTACATGGAGACGTGGATGGCATGATGATGCCCTGGTCCAGTAAAGCCTGAATTGAAATGTTGATGCCCTCCTCTGCCTCCCTTGATAACAGATATTGTTTTACCCTGGATAGCACCGCACCTGGCTTAAGTTTTATACACATAGGGGTCACATCTTTCAGTAGTCCCTTGCCATGTGGATGTGAAGCCCACAAATGAACAGGGATACGTAGTAAATCTTTGTCAAGAAATAGAGGTGTAGTTAATACTGACATCAGAGTTCACTGCACCCTTCGGTACTGTACCATTATGTTTCAGGGGATACACATCTCTAATATTATTTCCCCATTTTTGTCATTGTTCTCATACAGCCCATAATCCATCACTTCCTTTAACTGTACTGTTGGATCTATACAAAGCACTGTGCACCACTCACACCCGTCCTTGTCTATTCCTAGCACACCAACCCTCTGGTCAAAGACCAACAATTCCTGTAAATCCAGCAACAATATTGTTCCCGCCACCACCTCATGTGACACAACTAGACGAAAGATTAAATCTGTGGGCACTCGCCAACTCTGCTTAGTGGTCTGAGGCACTGCCTCCAGGAGCACAGTAATACCATAAATGAACATGTCAGGGTATCAAGGGAGTCCCGCGAACCACTCCCACCTTTGTCATTGTTTGTATAATCAGCATTACTCTTATTGCACACATTCCAGGTGTGGAGTAAACTATACCGGGATCTGTGAATGATATTGTCATGTTTAATTTTCTGAGCAGGTCCCTGACCAGCAAATTAACAGGAGAACTTTCAGAATATAGGAAGGGAGCCTGCACCACTTTCCCTCCCACCTTTACTTCCAGCTGCTCAGTGTATGGAACCATGGAAATAGCCCCAGAGAATACCTACTTGTCAAGATATTTTCCTGATAATGGTAAATTCCCCTCCTCAATGCATGATTTTATTGCACCTGAGTCACCATAAATATGAACTGCTTGTTTCCTATCTCCACCCCCACCAAGGGTTCCTCTTCAGGGTGGGTGGTCATTGACAAGACCGGACAGGCAAATGCTCTCTATGGGATGTCTTAATCAGGATATGTGTTTGTTTAGGGGAATGGTCCAATCCAAACCCCTCAGTGTCTAAATCCCCCCTCTTGCTCCTCGGAAGCCCCCTCTTCCCCTCTTCCTCACTGTGGTCCTTCTTGCTGCCACTGTGGGCCAGGATACTGTTGCCCCCTACCCCACTGTCCTTGTCCTCCTGCAGCCCAAGGCGTAGCAATGGTGGTGCTCACGACCTGTTGGGTGCTCTATGTCCCCTCCACCTGTACTGGCGTCGACACAAGTGCCTGGGCATCAACTTTTGCAAATCTCTTTTCTACCAGTTTCAATTCCACCATTTGACACCTTTTGGCTGTTTCCCAGTCCCGCTACTTGATTCTTTTTCAATGGTGCACGATTATACTATGTATCTCCGGCGACGCCTTTGTTTCGATACCCACAATCTTATCTAGTGCCTTCTGCACTTCCTTTGTCAAGTCACTCTTTACAATAAAAATGGTATTGAATGATCCCACAGACCTCCTGTTTCAGCTCTCGCCACACCTCTTGAAAATTAATTTAGCTGGGTCTTCATCATCGCCCATTGTACACTGCATTAGGAACTGTAAATTGGGGGATCTGGGAAAGCCCTTCATAGCGCATCCCACATCTGTGCTCTAATTCTGTAAAATGACGCTCCATTGTGTGCATCGCCCCCAGGGTAATTTCCGGATACCCAGCTTTCACCCACACATCGCCGGCCTGGACCCAATTATAGCAACCATCAAGCTCTTGCTATCATCCACTGCCAGGGGTACCCCTGCTATTTGCTTTTCAAACTCATATATCCACTTACTTGCTCCTGCTGTGAGCTGTGCGAGAGCCTTAGTCAAGTTGTTTTATCCATCTGGGGCCATACTGTGTACTCCATGCCCCCTTATGTATGAGGGGCATCAGCATCTTTGCCCCACTTCCCACACCCTTCTTCATAATTCTCCTTTTTCTTGCTAACGCCACCTGCCCGACCCTTTTCCTCAACCTGCCCTCCCACGAGCCTTCTACTCGGGGGTATTCTCAACCGCCTCTTCACCCCGTCCTTCTCCTTCACCCTGTCCCTGATCAAACATGCCATTGTCGTCCTCCCTCTCATAATTTACCAACACTGTATTCTCCTGTCCCACAAGTATCCACTCACCTCTCTTCTCTCCATTTCAATACATACATTTCCTATTCCGTCTTTATCCACTCAGAGCAAGAATTCCCCTGATTTTCATTCTTCTGATCCTTTTTCTGAAACCCTTGCATCCCTCACTTCTCCCGAGGATACCCACACACTGTTCAGCTCTGCTCGCAACTCTGCCACATTTTCTCCGAACTCTCGTTGTCTGATACCCGTGAGTGCTGATACATCAGGCGGGTGTGCATGTGGGGGTGGGGGAGTGGTAGCCTCTGGTGTTACTGATGCTGAAGGGCTCCCTATCACGGTGGGTGCATAGGTTGGAATTGTGTACCATTCTGCAGGACACGCTGTCAAGGGATATAATCCCCTGAGCTCTGCGGGCGCCCCACCCTCCCCTTCTCTCCTGCACTTTCCTTCTTTCTATGTCTGTGCCCCCACTACGTCCCCTTCGTCCTCTACATCCTCAACCATCCACCAGAGGTTCAAAAGGTCTTTTCTCTTCTGTAGCTGTTTCCCCTTATACTTAGCTACTAAGAATGTTCCAAGATGTTCTTATTGTGGGCGCCCTGCTCTGCCCATGGGCAGGGCATCCCGCATCCTCCCATCTTCGCGATCCACTGCTTATGGTATTTGTCCACCCTATCACAATACAGTGGCAGGTGCTTGTACATATACTCTATTGGTGTTTCTCCCCCGACGCTGGTGAAGTCTATGTCTTACTGACCCTTCAGAGCCCTGCTGATGTGCCGCACACGCTTCCACTGCGTGTGACAAAAAAGAAAATCAATCCCCACCCTTTTCTACCCACCTCCCCCCACACACACACTACTTCACACACCCATCCAATGCCACACCACACTGTGACACACACAATTAATGCCCCTTCTAGGGCCTGTTCTTCATCCGATTAAAACACAAATATAATAAACTAAAATAACAAGCTAAAATAACAACCACTACTTATTGCAGGCCCACTATTTACACAGGACCACTACTATTATTTCCGTATTCCTCCTTTAAATAATATATTCTATCTAGGTACCACCTTCCCTCCTCCGAAGAGGGGCTCCCTGCCTTAACATTGCCTTACCTTTGCTTTACCTTATAATCCCTTACCAAAATAATCTCTTTACAATACAACCACCAATAAGAAATAACACAAACCACACCCATGTCACATCAATGTTCTCGCTCTCCACATGTTCACTCCTCTCACACTTCCCCATGCATTTGTCCCCTACTTGTTATCGCTTACAAGAGTCTACTCACATGTGCGTGCTTACCCAAACTCCTTCGTCACAGGGTTCCAACACCAGCCTGCAATCTCCTCAGAGCTGCGCCCGCTTCAAAGAGCAGGGATGACTTCTCTTAAAATGGCTTCTTCTAAACCACTCAGAACACATGTTTTTTTCGGGACCGGTCACTGTAGGTGGGCGCGGCGCCTTCTGGAGAAGTGGCCTGGAAACCTGCGCAAATACGAGGTCCTGGGATCATGTCGGGGTCACGAATTGAAGGCACGTCCCTGAAAGCTCACACCAGAAAAAATACAACCCACTAGGGAAGAAAGGTCGAAACTGATCTTGTAAGGATAACAGGTTTTAATCTCACACAAAAAAGAGAGCAAAGAACTCTGCTGCCAAGAACCTCTGCCGAAAAAGGGTACAAGCAGAGGCTTAAGAGGCGATACATCATCATCATGACGCAATACCATACAGTAAAAACCCGCACGGCTTGTTGATGTGCGCCTATACAGGATCCGCCTGCTCCATAAGGGTCACCAGGTCACTGGTTCCTGCTCAGTCCGTCCATCTTCCATCACGTGGGTGCTGCGGAGATCATCTTCTTCTCACTGACGCAGGTCAAAGAACAAATTATCTACACTCCTAACACATTGCTACTTCATCATTATACTGTGCACCAGGCAGGCTTTTAGACTAGCACAAAGGAGGTTCTGGGGCACTCTGACCTCGACACACAGATTTCACTCACTCCCTTTCACACCATCCGGCTCCATGTTCTCCAGCCTCGCTTTGAACTATAATGTATCCGTCCCAGCACCTCGCAACATAAATCATATACTTGTAGCTCAAAGACGTGCAATGTCCGTTCTCTTTGAACATGAACATTCAAGACTTGTAGTTTCAGCATTGGTGGTCGAAGGTCACCTGGTGCCATGGAATTCAAGGATCTTTGGGTTTAGTCAGTTATATGGGCTATAACTCCTGGTCGCCTGGGGGTGGGTCGGGGCATACTTTGGCCATTGTGAGATAACATGCACACCAGGCGCTGGTCTATGATTGCAGTCTTGTAGGGCACATTCCTTCCGGGTAAAAAAAACATTTTTGCAGCACAGTTAGAACAATGAACGGGCTTTATGTTGGTTGGGGGTGTGGGTTGTCCTCGTGGGAGCTTGGGCATGGCTGGAGGTTTCCCTCATCTCGCGATTAGTGCCTAGTGCAAGAAATGCAGCATTCACCATGCAGGTCTTGTCTCCTAACTATTCTTACTAACAGCTATACAAAATGTCAGCCTTGATCGCGCCCTGCGCTACACTATGTGGGTTGATAATATTGGGGTGGGGTTCTACCACCATTCCCCCTCCCCCTGGCCCATCATAGTGCTCGAATACATTCGCCTTACTCTAAAGCGCTTAAGGGTGTGGCACGGGGTCGCCCCCGTCCCAACACTACCCACGTGCAGTGAGGATGGAAGAGAAAACAGTGGACCCAATTGAAGAATGGGATATATGTAATTATTAGCATGTATATAGTCGGTAGGCAATGAGGGTGGGGGATTAGTGCTGTATATTGAGTGCATTATGAGTGCTGATTTTTGTGTTTATAACCTGAATCTTGTATGGAGAACGAGAAAGAGCTCCATGGCAGTGGATTCATAATACCCTGTCACTTTTTCTATTTGCACACCAAATAAAAGCGCTGGTATTTCTTGAAAAGGGGTGCACCTAGCCTTTTTCCCTTGTGGGTTGCATTTTCTTGGTCTGATCATTTGGGCATTGCCCTACATCCTCAAAGACAACAATTTAAATCCAATTTAAGGGCGAGGGGCACAGAAATGGCCTTTTGACAGCGGAGATAACACTTGCCCTAGGCATGCCTCAGAAGGTGACTGAACTACAACAATCTTAATGGAGTTCCCACCCCCAAAATACAATATTAAGCAATAAACCAGAAGCAGAAAATTGCATTTTGACTGACCATTAGACAGACTCACATGCAGTACCCTTTGGGAACACTATACACAATTAAGACTACAAGTGTAAGTACAATTTCACCTTTGCAACAAGGCTGTGCTACACAGTAATGTGGCAGCAGTGGCTGAGCAGCCAGACTTAGCTCAAGAGTAAAGTGAGCAGTACAAGAGGTTACACAAAGGGAAAGCAACGACAGTGGTTCAAACAAACACTTACACAAGGTGTCCTGGTAGAAGAATATACATTTATTTACACAGTCAGTTGGAAAACATTCCACTAGTAGTAGTAATAATAATACTAATAATAATACTAATAATAATAATAATAATAATAATAATAATAATAATAATATTTCTTTAATGTCATATAGATTGAAAATAAATTCAAACTTTACACATATTACAAATTACATACATTAATATCAAATCATGAATAGAGAAACAAATCATCAACAAATATAAAAACAGCAATGAAAAATAAATTGAACAACTTTTCTTAAAATATTTACAAACTAATACTGAGCCCAGAATCAAAGAAATCATGTTGGAATATATGTGAGTTATTATCTTTTCACATGATTCTATGCAATTTTAGCAGCACAAAGTAATACATGATAATTTTTACACAAGACAGCTTATGTCTTAGTCAAATGTAAATGTAAGTGATGAAGGACCACTTCCTAGTCAAAATGACCTGACGGTTCTTAACATCCCCAATACTAAGATAATTCAAGTCAGAGTGCCAGACCTAATTTAATCTGCTGCCAGACATTATACAATGCGATGAATAAGTGCATGTTGCAGGTGTTAGTGCAGTAAAGCCAAAAAGAGGTTTCACATATACTTAAAGGATCATGCACAAATTCACCCAGATAGTACAAGATTGTATCCTTTAATGTCTGACATTCCGTTAAAAGATGTCTGGCTGTCTCTAGACATTCTAGGGATTTACATAGGCGACATACTCGTTCTTTAACCTGGATATTATCCCTGGCACCCACATTATACAAAGTAGGCAATTGTTCCAGTCAGAACAGGATGATAAAACGTCTAAGCCTTCTAGTAGGACAGAGGTACAGATAGGCTTGAGGTTTCATGAAGTTATACAATCTGTATTTCACAAAATGATAGGTCTTAAGACTGCTCAAATGAGAGAAGTTTTCAAGCCAATCCCAAAGGTCCACTTTTTTTCTGAGTGAATTTAAAGCTTCCGTGGTAGCGATTACCCCTCTATGTGTCCAGCCAATATCTATTAAAAATTTAGTCATGGCTTTCTGTAGGGGTGAGGTGGTATGTTTTTGATCACCTCCTGATGGATCACAGTCAATAAGGGATTGGGAGAGCCACCAATCATCTTAAGATAGAACCAAGCTCTCCTTTTAAGCACCATCGCTTTCAATGAGGGAAGGCGCAATTCAAGTCTAATCAGGGCCATCGGAACACCCGGGGATAACCCCAGTATTCGTCGCCAAAAATTGCCCTCCATCACTTGTAGCCATGCCAGATCAAATGAAAGCAGCGACTCAAGGCCATAGATGATCATGGGGGCAAACACTTGAATATATAAATGGCGAGTCCCCCAAAGGGTGAATCCACCCTGCTTATTAGTAAAAGAAGAGATTAATGAGGTGACTTGCATTGCCCTAGTAAAGCGTCCCTGTCTACAAAGTAGATAATCGCCATGGGGATCGATTTCCACTCCTAAATAACGATATGAAGGGGCATAGAGTATGTGATTTTTGTGTACCATCAGGTTCACTCGAGATGCTCTTTTCCTAGTAAATCTAAGCACCTTTCTCTTATCTAGGTTAATTGTCAACCATTAATCCTGGCATAGTCCCATAGAATAGGTGCAGAACGCCTAAGTCCACCTATGGTATTATCAAAAATGACGACATCATCCGCATGTGCGAGTACTGCACACGATGCTTCACCAATTTTTTGGGGGCAATTATCAACCTCAGCCAACACTTCAGGGATATCGTACACGTACAGATTATAAATGAGGGGTGCTGTAACGCAACCCTGCTTTACCCCCTATTTTGAATCACCTTTCTAGTCATGTTGCCTTCATGATTTAGTCTGAGGCAAGCAGAGGTGTTTTGGTGCAAAAGTCTCAGGTAGTATAGAAGACCTGACGAGCATCCCATTGTTTCAAGCTTAGTCCATAGCCTTGCTCGAGGGATGGAATCAAAGGCAGCCTTAAAGTCGATATAGAGGGCATAAAGCAGGGGCTGCCCCTTACTAAGCGCTCGTGTACGCAGTATATCCACAACCAGTAGGTTATGTGAGGTGGAAAAATCCCGCCTGAAGCCACATTGAAATCTGCTGAGTATTTTATTCTTTTCTACCCATTTCTGCATCTCACTAAGCAGTAATGATGCAAAAAGTTTGCCTGTAATATCAAGCATGGATAGGAGCCTATAGTTGTTAGGGTCTGTGCGACTGCCCTTTTTAAAAACAGGAATAAGAATGGCTGTTTGCCAGGTTCTGAGAATTGTCCCCTGTGCTAAGATCTTATTAAAGAGTAGAGAGAACAAATCTGCCCAAAATACTGGGTGGTTCTTGATCACTACATTAGCCAGCCCATTAGGGCCAGGGGCTCTAGAAGACTTAAGGGCAATTATTTTATTCAATATAGCCTCCACTGAAACGTCAAAAGGCGGATGGATGGGGGCCTTCTGCATAGATCTACTTACAAACTCCTCCTCACCTGAATTACAGCCTAATAGGAATTTGACCCATGCCTCCTCACCAATTGGGTTGGCTAAGGGGCCTTTGACCTTCTCTCTGTTCTCATTAAGGAGTGACCAAATACTGCGGTAATTTCTAGAGCAGATTGTCTGTACAAACCTTTGATATCTGTTGTTCCTCTTGGCTGCCTTTATGTTCAAATACTTCAGGCCTCGAATCTCAGATCTTAACTCTCCCTTGGCATCCCTAATTTCCCTATCATAAGGGAGTATAGTGCCCCCAATTCTTAACATATACCCCTTTTTAACCGTAGCATGTTGACCTGAGTATCCTAATATCCAATCTTCTATATCATTTACAGTCATAAGATTGAAATCAAAGAAGCCATCTGAAGCAACAGGTTTGAGAGCTTCAGTGGCCGCTCTTATGTTCTTCTCGGACCACACAATTCTTGATCCTGTAGAATTGCTTTGAATGCTACCAATGTTCAATGAATAAGGGGGCGGGATAGGGAGGCGAAGTGTGCAAAGCAGCAACGCATGGTCGCTCCATTTGTTGGGTATAACACTCATATCAACAACTCTAGTCTGCATCTCGGGCCACATAAATATATAATCTAAGGTGCTAAACGATGATCCATTAGCCCAAGTATGTTTCCCAGGTCGATCTCCCAGAGTACGGCCATTTATCATCGTAAGATCCCAGGAATTGAACAATTGCAACCAGCCTAATCCTTCACCCTCCCTCTTTCCATAGGTCATCAAACATCTTGCACTAAGATCGGGATTGGAGGATATTAGTGCCTCGTCTGTCATATGGCAATTAAAGTCCCCCATAACAACCACCGCTACATTGCCCGGTCTCAACGACCAAGATGACAGTAGGTCCTGTATTGCCTCTTGGAACATGTCTCTTGCCACCGCTCCTGGAGGGTTGTATAGATTAATTAGGAGAAACCTACCTAAGCCACTTTCATCATGGTATTCAACCTCTACCGCCATGAGATGTTCCTCAGCTTTACACTGAATTTTTCGAGACATAACTGTATTAAGTACCCCTGTGAGTAATCCTCCATAGGGGCGGCCCTTATTGCCCCGTTTAGCAGGTGATTGATGCATAACAAAACCATCTAGCAGCAAGGGATCCAGTGACCACGTTTCTTGGAGACAAATACAGCTGTGTTGAGACAATAAGTCTACCGAGCCCTCCGACCTCAGAAGATGGGCAATGCCTCGGCAGTTCCAAGTAAGTAATGAGAAGCATCAATGGTTCTGTATCAGTTGTGGAAGGGATTCCAACAGCGACTTGAGTACCTGCTGTATTTCAACCAAGGCAGAATTATCCCCTCCCCCGGACTTAAGCTCATTAGCCGACAGGACTGGTGTGACCATGTCCTCAGATTCAGCACAAGAATCCTTCTCTTGCGGGTCCACGTCAATATCAATGTCAACTGCTCTCAATTCTTGTTTATATTTTCTAATCAATTGTGCCGTGGTCAAAAAGGTACAGTGTAAAGCAGAGACGTGGGAGTTAGGGCCCTTCAAGGGTTCAATGAACAGGAAGTCCTCAGATTTTAGGACGTGAAGTTGAGGTATATGATAGAGTCTGGCTAGTAACTCAGAACGCGCCAACCACGGATTTTTGCCACCGGGGTATAGATTCTTGATGAAACAGATGCGATTCATATTGTTCTCCTTCGCTATACTCTTCTGGTCAGGCAGTGTGTGCTCAGATGGTTCTTCCGCCGCCAATGTCCCGGCAGGATGCTCAGGATATGTTATCATACTGGATTCAAGATCTAGCTCTGAGTCCACAAATGAGACTTAATTTGGGTCCACACTGGTGGACTTCTCTTCAGGTACCAACCAGTCTGTAAGAGGTCCTTTTATCATTGCCGCCCGTGCAGCTGCTCTCACAAGTCTTTTCCTGGCTTTTTTCGAACGTATTTGGGACACGGGCCTATGCCCAGTTGTAGGGGATGGGGCACTCGTTATAGGTATCCTGTTTTTAAGTGCCTTCTTTGCCACTCTACGTTGTTTCCATTAAGGGAGGGCCATCAGATTTTGATCTGGCTCTTGATCATCTACCTCCACGGGTGCTTCCTCAGGTTGGATGTTCCCATTGGCTTCAGAATGCTCCACAACCAACTCTTCCATAGTTTCCTGCTCTTCGATCCCCTCAACTATATGTAGGGCGTCAGATAAATTGTAGGGCGTCAGTTAAATTAACTTCTGCTTCTTCTCGGAGGAGATTCTTCAGATCTAACGCCATAGAGATGGAATTGGCTGTTTGCCAGAATACGTCATGACATTTGCAAAAGTATCTTAAGTGCAAATTGGAGGGCAGCCACCGATGATTGAAGCTCAGCTATCTCAGTTGAGCTTGAGTGTGGGCCGATGTTATCCTCCACCTCTTTATCCGGTACATCCTCCATCAACGCCATTGCAAGATTCGGGTAGGCAGATAAGCGACGACTACTTCCATCAGCATTATACTCCCCCGGAGGGGTGTTCCTGCTATTTTCTTTCAGGGGCGTTATGCCACTGGATACCATCTGTGGTGTTTGTGTCAACATCCCTCTCTGTATAGTTAAACAGAGATCCAAGAGGGAATTGTTATCTATGTCATCGGAATTAGTAGTGTTTAAAGAAATGCCACCACTTTGCCCTGGGGCTGCAGTTTCCTCGATGATAGTGGAATTTGTTTCAGGGGGAGGATTCACAGGAAAAAACTCGGTGATCGCCCCTTGCGCCACCGGTTTAGCATATTTAGCATTCTTCTTGGATTTACCCCCTTTCTTATTGGTCTCCTTGAGTTCCTTAACAGGTTTAGACTTAGCTTTCCGTAGATTATAGATCGAACAGGGAGCTCTTTTCCCCCGCTGCATGTATGTGATGTAGCTCACTTTCGGTCAAATATTTATTTATCCGGATAATGTAGAGCTGCCAGGGCAAATATAATAATGGGTACTGGGATCAAAAAGGAGAGATCTTTATTTCCATGTGCCACATAAAGGAAATAAAGTGGTATCCCACCGTCTCCAACACCCCCGGAATGGCTCTTCTCACCAGACCGCCCTGCTCCTGCACACAAGGTGCTTACGATCTACCTGCCCGGATCAAAGGCAGAAGCCTGCAGTCTCCGGGACGTGCTAGCTAATTCCACTTCACCTCAGGATCTACTCAGGAGCAATACTCAGGAGCTATACACCGTGCTGTGCTGGAGAGGCCACCTCCAGCTCAGAAAACCAGACCCAAGAGTATTACACTCAGCCCTCCGACCCAGCTCCGGGGCCCCTCAGCCAGGGCACTCACAACCACTCCTTATCCCTGCTCGCCTCTTCCTCCTGATAAGGCACACAGGGAAGCCGGAACCAAACGCTGTGCGGCAGGCTTACCCTATTCTCTTTTATCTGATGGACTGCACCGCCTGTCCGTTCTGCTACCAGCCCCACGGGGGGAGTCCTCGGCTCCCCCAACAGGTAACTGGTAGGTAGGCGGGCAGGCAGCACTGGCGGATCAGCTGCAAGGGAGCCGCCATACAACGAGAAAGGTGCCAAAAGCCGCCGTTCGGTATGCCGTGCCTCAGCTTCCTTGTTTTCCGTGCACCTCTTGCCTTCTCGCCTTCTCGCCTTCTCGCGTCACACACACGCTCGGATCAGAGGAAAGGACCTCAACGGACGTGGGTCTGCGTGTCTACGTGTCAAGCCGCACCTCTCTTCCAATACTCCCGTCAGAGGCCGCTTCCGATAGCCATTCCACTAGTGAGAGCAGCTCAATATCACAATCTAATATACTACAATACACAACCAATATGTTTCTGAACAAGTTCAGCTCCTCTGAAGTGGGAGCAAAATGGCAATTCAGTTATTTTAAAAAGGGGGTAAAAAGACAAGGTTCAAAGAGTTAAAGCACACATACTTTCAGAGGTAGGGTAAATAGTTTCAGTTCACTACAACCAGCAAGTTAATTCAATAGGCCTGGGCCAATGTAAATAGTTCAGCGTTTTGGATAGGATAGCACAGTTCTGGTAGTAAACAGTTAAGTCTTTGCCACTGTTTTGAGAAGTACTTGGTCAGTCGAAAAGTTATATGTTGGTTTAGGGAAGGGCAAGCCTTCAAAGTTGGGAAAGTTTCACAAACTTCCTCCACATCAGAAAGGATTTCTTGACTGCACTTGCACAGTACCTTTTAAATGAAGAGGAGCTGTAGCTGAGACAGTTGTTCCTGGCAATTTCTGCAGATCTCGCTGTTCCTGAGGTTTAGTCATGGGGACAAGAAGGAAGACCTGCAAGGTTCCTGCACTGCCCAGGGAAGAGGCCACAATCTTGGCTAAATGTCGGTTTAAGGTGTGAGTGCCTTAAAGACCACAAACTGGTATCCTTCTCACTGGCTATCCGGTTTTCAACAGCACTCTGAAGAAAATTCTACCAGTATAGAGACGGTGTCCAGGTGACTTGCGAGTTGGTTGTTCTCACCAAACTCAAGGGAAGAAGTTAGCCTTGAAGGGCTTCTCTGTCGATGGAGTTTCAGGCAATTCGGACCTGCAGCAGGGCTTCACCAGGGGACCAGGTGTTGCAGCAGTCGTCTTCCTTCAGCTCGTCTTCGGTTCTCTTATTCCAGTGGTCGACTCTGCTTTCCAAGTCCCAGAGGCCTGCTTTTAAACAGTTTTCCCCCATTCATTCCAGCCTAGCTGTCACTCACCCAGCAGGGTGGCTGTCCTTGCCGGACAGCCAGCCGGCCAGCCACAACAGAGTGCATTCAGGTCTCCTAGGAGACTAAGCACAGGGAGTTTCGGGCACCTCCCTCACATCCTTTCACCCCCAGACACTCAGGCGCCAGAGGAGGGTTTCAGCACTGAAGCTAGCCAAAGGCCAACAAACAAAGGGACCAAACCTGGTTTGGCACGCAGAGTCAAACACTAGAAGGACCTTTCCTAAAAGAAACGGTGAAAAAAGTCGACCGAAGTCTGTTTTTACAGATAGGTCTTGGGCGCCATATTGAAAAACATGGCCGACCTGATTTTTAGCTGCCGGTGTTTGCAGTCGGGAAAAATCATGGTAGTTTGTTCTAAACCACTGCCACCAGCCATTTGAAGAGGGAAAGGGTAACATTTGACTGTTACATGAGTGTTTAGACTCAGGGGATGCTAGGCAACACCTCCAGCACTCTATAGGAAGTTAGATTGTGCTAGTTCTGTAAATTTAAAAAGACTAGTAAAGTAAATTTAACTTTACATGCTCTGGGAGACAGTATTCAGTCCCAGAGAAGGTATTTAAACCTTGGGAAATCTGAAAAACATCCCTGTGCCACTGCACTGAAGGTTCTGTGTGACAAACAAGAAAAAGATGATGCTTATGGATTTGTTTTAAAACTCCACATCCAAAGAACACAAAAGTAAAACACACATCAAAATACATGAAAGAGTGGGAAAAGAGGCACACACTCTTTCCAGGTAAAAATGTAAATCCTAGAAATCCAGCAAAGTTGCTGGGGGCTCAAAAGGTAATGGAAATTAGCACATTCTTGATAATTCTCCCTAACACTTGCCCCCCCACACCCCCCAGACTAAGGAACAGGAGGATTTAATCCACTCCTGGATGAATCTCCTTACTCCAGTCAGTCAAACATCCTGAAGAGACCATCAGCATTTTGGTGGTGACACACAGACCTGTGTTCAATGGTAAAATCAAACCCTTGCAGGCTGATTGACCATCTCAATAGTTTAGGGTTTTCCCCTTTCATTTGTATCAACCATCTCAAGGGTTGGTGGTCAGTCTGAATCACAATAGCAGATCCATACAAGTATGGTCTGAACTTCTTCAGTGACCACACAATAGCAAAAAAATATCTTTCAATGGTTGCACTCCTTGTCTCAGGTTCCTTCAGCTTCCTGCTGATGAAGCAAATGGGGTGCTCCCTACCTTTCTCATCCAGCTGACTCAGAACTGCACCTATACCTGTATTTGAAGCATCTGTCTGCACAATGAAGGTTTCGTTATAGAGAGGAGCTCTTAGGACTGGAGCTTGACAAAGGGCTTTCTTAAGTCCTTCAAATGCTTGAGTGCACTCTTCATTCCACCTGAACTTTTTATGAAATTTGGGAGAGGAGATCACATTCAAGGGAGAAGCTATGTTCCCATAGTTCTCTATGAAGTTCCTATAGTAACCAGTCAGGCCTAGGAAGGCTCTAACCTGGGGTTGAGTAGTAGGGGTTGTCCAGTTTTGTACAACTTGTACCTTGCTCGTTAATGACCTGATTTCACCTCCTCGTACCTCACATCCTCTGACCAATTTGAGACTTACTCGCCTTTATGGTCACATGGGCCTGCCCAAGAACCTGCAAAACATATTCTAAGTGGTCAACATGTTCTTTCCAAGTAGGGCTGAACACTGCAATGTCATCCAAGTATGCCATGCAGAGGTCCTCCATCCCCTTCAGAACCTGGTTAACCATGCTTTGGAATGTTGCAGGTGCATTCTTTAGTCCAAAAGGCATTACCTTAACCTGGTAGAGGCCTGCTGGGGTTGGGAATGCAGTTTTTCTCCTTGGCATGGTCTGTCAGGACTATTTGCCAATAGCCTGAAGTGAGATCAAATGTACTGAGGTACTTGGCTGAACCAAGCTTGTCCACCAGTTCATCTGTCCTTGGAAAAGGATGGGAATCAGTCTTAGTGACTGCATTAAGAGCTCTATAGTCCACACAGAATCTCAACTCTTTGGATCCTGCCTTTGGCACTAGTACAACTGGACTAGACCATGGACTGGTAGAGGGCTCTATTACCCCGAGATCAAGTATTTTGTTGACATCTTCCTTTATGTGGGTTCTTATATGATATGACATCCTGTAACCTTTGCTTCTAACAGGTAAACAGTCACCAGTGAGAATATCATGCTGGCCCCAAGGGTCAAGCCTGGTGATAGTGAAAACAGGGAGGAAAACTGATTTAACAGAAACTTGCACTCCTCCTGTTGTTCAGGTGTCAAATTAGAAGAGAGGTTGAATCCCTCTATTGTCTCATCTAAAGGCTGTCCTCTGAGTAGGTCAGGTAGAGGTTCACTCTCCTCCTCCTCTTGAGCTGAAGCTAGAAGCAAAGCTCCTACTTCTGGTCTTGAGACATATGCTTTTAGATGGTTGGTTTGAAGGACTCTGGGAGCCGCCTTAGGATTGCCTAAGTCCATCAGATAGTTGACCTCTCCAGGTTTGCCCACAACCTTGAAGGGTCCTATCCACTTGTCCAGTAAGGCCCTCTGCCTTGTAGGAACCATACCTAGAACTTTCTGGTCTTGAGTAAACTCAACCATGTCGGCCTTCTGGTCATGCCAATGCTTCACCAGAGCCTGACCTGCTTTCAAGTTATCTGATGCTTCAGCCATCATGTGTGACATTCTCCTTCGGAAACCTATCACATAGTCAGTGATTCTCAGTGGTTTGGGGGAAGGAACACTCTCCAACCCCTCCTTAATCAAGGCCAAGGGGCCTCTAACTGCATGGCCATAGAGAAGCTCAAAGGGACTAAATCCAACTCCCTCCTGAGGGACTTCTCTATAAGCAAACAGATGGCATGGCAGTAGAAGGTCCCACTTTCTTCTAAGGGGTTCTTCTAAAGCACCTATCATGCTCTTCATTGTACGGTTAAACCTCTCTACCAATCCATGTGTCTGTGGGTGGTAGGCAGTTGAGAACTTGTAAGTTACTCCACAGTTCTTCCACATGGCCTGCATGTAGTGGGACATACAATTGGATCCCCTGTCAGAGATAACTTCCTTAGGAAAACCTACCATGGGAAAAATACCAAGTAGGGCCTTAGCCACAGCCTGAGCTGTAACAGTCCTCATAGGTATTGCTTCAGGATACCTAGTAGTGTGGTCTACTACAACCTGGATAAACCTGTTTCCTGAAGAGGTTGGAGGGCCTAAGGAACCAATAATGTCGATTCCTACCCTCTCAAAAAGGACTCACACCACTGGGGGGGACACCAAAGGTGCCACATTCTTGGCTCCACTCTTGCCGGAGGTTTGTCAAGTGTGACAGCTCCTACAGAACTTATCTACTTCAGATCCTAATTTAGGCCAGTAGAAATACAGAGAGAGCCTTTATTTGATCTTCTTGAAACTCATGTGACCAGCCAAAGGTATCTCGTGGGCTAACTGTGGAAACTGGAGTCTGCTTTCTAGGAGCACTACACGTCTTCTGTAGTCCCCTGGGATAGACTCAGTTGGTTCTCTGTAGAAGAGGCCATCTTCCCAGTACAACTTATGCTTCCCTGGTTCTTGCCCATCCAGCTGGGAAGCTGCCTGTTGGCGAAGACCTTCAAGAGTAGGACACTCTCTTTGACCTCTGCTAAAGTCTTCCCTACAGGGTCACCTTCTGCCAGTAATGACTTCAGCTCAGGATAGCCTGCAGGATCCAGATCTCCAACAGGGGCAAGGTCCTCTTACAGCTCTGATTCCTCGGCAGCTGATTCAACCACACTAGGTGGTTCCACAAACTCAGCCTCAGCTGCTGAAGGAGTCACAGGTGCGACTTTGGACAGTCCCCTAGGGGATGTCCTCGTAGGTAGCACAGGAGTGCTGGCTGGTTTCTTTCTGGAGGTTTTAGGTTTCCCCTTTTACTCCTTTTTCTTAGAGATTGCAGTCGGTAAATCCTGTGGACTGGGGGTTGTTGTTTCCTCTATAATCTCCCCTGGAGAGCCCTTTAAGGTCCTCTGTCTGGCCTTCCTAGTCTGTTCCTGTTTCCTTTTGCTGGGAGGACTGGGGGTGCTTGATTCAACTCCAAGAGTTTTTAAGTTATTCCCCAACAGGGCTCTACCAGGTACTTCACTCTGCACACTTACATGTATCTTGACAGTCATGTCATTGCACTGGATGAGAGCTGGTAACTGTGGAAGCATTTGGACAAGGCCTCCAGCAAGCCTAGTGTGGTATTTGGGTACCTTAGCAACATCCTCTACCTTGAAAAAAGATTAATCAACTACGGTAATGCTGGCCCCAGTGTCTCTGATGGCAGGGGTCTCCTGACCATTCACAAGAACACTGTCTTTGTAATACTCTTTAGAATTGTCTGGAATTGAATTGTAGACATCTCAGTTCTGCTGTTCCCACAGACCCAGGGACACTAATGAAACACTGGCTGAGACTTTCATGGGTTCCTCAGCCAGTAAGTGAAAGTTTCCACGTGCCATTGGTACTTCTTCCTCTGGGGAGAAGGCTAAGGAGACAGTGTGGATCCCTGAAGCTTTACACTTACATCTGGGATCACCTTTCACATGGTCAGTTGACCCACAAGCATAGCATTTTCCAAATGTCTTTACGAATGGGGTTTTTGTCTGACCTCCTTCTGGTTTAGCACCAGCTGGTACACTAGCTTGATTCGGTACCCCTTGTGGCTTACCCTTGGTATGTTTGGGGCCCTCTTTTGGATTGGAGGTATTCAAATTCTCTTTGTTATCTTTCTTGTGCTGCTTTGCCTCATCCTTTTTCTGAGTTGCCCCAGAATCCTTGTGAGTAGCCCTGTTGGCAACCCACAATTCTGCAGCCCTTGCTAACTTCTTGGGATCAATTTCCTTAGAGTCAGCCAAGTGCTGTCTCAGCTCAGGAGAGCAGGCATCATAGATAGACTCCAACATAAACAGATTTCTCATACCTCCATAAGTGTTAACTTTGTAACCCTTAACCCACCCATCTAGGTTTTTCAAACAGTCACACACCCAGGTAGCCCAATGGGTACCATCATGCTTTTTGAGGGTTCTAAACCTCTTAAGATACTGGGAAGGGGTCTTCCCAAACCTAGCTATCAAATAAATCTAGTTTCACACTTTCATACTCCATTCTATTTACTTCTCCCATCTCCGTTACAACATCAGATGCAACTGGGAGTAACCTAGAAAAAAGCCAAGGAATCAGCTGATTCCCTGCAATGTTCTGAATCCCATGGTTATATTCAAAAGTAGCCAGCCAATCCAAAATATCAAGTTTAACCTTATACATACTTACTGCATCTTTGGGCATGCAAGGCCTCTTAGGGCTGTAAGACCTAGAAGACTCTGGGAGAGACCATTCTCAAGAGACAACTTTTTCATTTCATGTTCATGATTCAACTCCATTTCTCTGAGCTTACGTTCTTGATGCTTACTTTCAATTTGGGCTCGGATTCTTTTGATTTCCAACTCAAGTCTCATCCTTTCAAGAGAGACAAATTCAGGACTTAGTGTTGGACCTGATGGTGTCCCTGTGGCCAAAGGTTGAGGCCTATGAGTAGGTAGAGGTAAAACAGGGCCTACATTTTGAGACTCTTCTGCCTCTTCTAACTCATCCATAACATTTGATTTGGACTCTGAAACATTATCATCCTCATCATCAATTTCCACATTTGCTGCAGGGGTAGGTATTTCAGACCCACTCCTCAGACTTTGATATTCCAACAACTTTTCTATCAATTCAACCTTTTTGCCTTTTACAGTGAGGTTCCTAGCTTTACACATTTCTCTCAATTGATCAACTGTTAAAGTGACTAGGGTCTCCTGTCTGTAGCTGTCTATATCAGGCATGATAAAACAATTGCTTCTCTAGTGGTGCTTAGCCTTGTGAGGGTTATGTGAACAAAGGTAAGAGCAGCACTCTCAATGTAACATCTATACTTTCTCCTTACCACTGCACACCAGTGTTAGGCAGAATCACATGCCGTCCCCTTTGGGAACACTACACACAATTAAGACTACAAATGCAAGTACAATTTCACCTTTGGTACAAGCCTGTACTACACAGTAATGTGGTAGCAGTGGCTGAGCAGCCAGAGTTATCTCAAGAGTAAAGTGAGCAGTACAAGAGGTTACACAAAGGGTTAGCAATCACAGCAGTTCAAACAAACACTTACTCATGGTTTCTTGGTAAAAGAATATCCATTTATTTACACAGTCAGTTGGGAAACCTTCCAATAGTAAGAGTAGCTCAATATCACAATCTAATATACTACAATATACAACCAATAATTTTCTGAACAAGTTCAGCTCCTCTAAAGTGGGAGCAAAATGTTGTGGGGACAAGAAGGAGGACGTTGGGAGGTTCCTTTACTGCACAGTGAAGAGGCCACAAGCTTGGTTAAACATCGGTTTAAGGTGTGAGTGCCTTAAAGACCACAAACTGGTATCCTTCTCACTGGCTATCCGGTTTTCAACAGCACGCTGAAGACAATTCAAACAGTTTAGAGACGGTGTCCAGGTGACTTGCGAATTGGTTGTTCCCACCAAACTCGAGGGAAGAAGTTAACCTTGAAGGGCTTCTCTGTCGATGGAGTTTCAGGAAATTCGGACCTGCAGCAGGGCTTCACCGGGGGCCCAGGAGTTGCAGCAATCGTCTTCCTTCAGCTTGTCTTTGGTTCTCTTGTTCCAGTGGTCGACTCGGCTTTCCAAGTCCCAGAGGCCTGCATTTAAACAGTTTTCTCCCATTCATTCCAGCCTTGCTGTCACTCACCCAGCAGAGTGGCTGTCCTTGCCGGAGAGCCCCCCAGCCAATCACGCCAGAGTGCATTCAGGTCTCCTAGGAGACTAAGCACAGGGAGTTTCAGGCACCTCCCTCACATCCTGTCCACCCCAGACACTCAGGCACCAGAGGAGGGCTTCAGCACTGAAGCCCGGCAAAGGCCAACGAACAAAGGGACCAAACCTGCTTTGGCGCGCAGAGACAAACACAAGAAGGACCTTTCCTAAAAGAAATGGTGAAAAAAGTCGACCGGATAGGTCTTGGGCGCCATATTGAAAAATATGGCTGACCTGATTTTTAACTACCGGTGTTCACGGCCGGGAAAAATCATGGTTGTTTTTTTCTAAACCACTGCCACCAGCCATTTCAAGAGGAAAAGGATAACATTTCACTGTTACATGAGTGTTTAGACTCAGGGGATGCTAGGCAACAACTGCAGCACTCTATTGGAAGATAGTGTGTGCTGGGTCGGTAAATTTAAAAAGACTAGTAAAGCCAATTTAACTTTACATGCTCTGGGAGACAGTAGTCAGTCCCAGAGAAGGTATTTGGGAAAGTCTGAAAGACATCCCTGTGCCACTGCACTGAAGGTGCTGTGTGACGCACAAGAAAAAGTTGATGCCTATGGAGTTGTTTTTAAACTCTATATCCAAAGAACACAAAAGTAAAACAGACATCAAAACACATGAAAGAGTGGGAAAAAGGGCACTCTTTCCAGGTAAAAATTAAAATCCTAGAAATCCAGCAAAGATGCTTGGGGTCTCAAGAGGTAAGGGAAATTAGCACATTCTTGAGAATTCTCCCTAACACTGACCAAATGATACATCCTTACTTGCCATGTTAGCTTGTTAGTGGGGTTCTCACTCTGCACAAACTGGTCTTCCATTTTTATTCCTCTTGACCTTTCAGCTGCCTTCGATACTGTAGGCCACTCTGACCTACTTTATTCATTTTCGCTCTTTGGCATCAAAGGCAAGACACTCGCTTTGTTTGATTCAGACCTTGCCTCCAGATACTTTCAGGTGTCCTGGAACAACATCTCCTCACTCATCCCCATTGCAGTTGGAGTTCCCCAAGGGTCTGTCCTTGGTCCACTTCTTTTCAATGTATATACCTCAGCTCTTGGTTCCCTGATCTTCTCTTACAGTTTCTACTATCAACTTTTCGCTGATGACGATCAGATCTTTGTCTCCTTTCCTCCCTTATATGAAGAGCTGTTATCAAATATGTCTGTCTCATCGCCATCCAATACTGGATCGCATCTCACTCACTCATGCTCAACTCCACTGAGAATGAAGTTCTCTACTCCCAGCCAAAGTGGCCATCTCTTCCTCTCACTCTCTTGTCTTCTCAGCTGAATATCTTACTTACTCTGCTTCCACTTGTAAGCTTAGTGTCATTGTCAATCCATCACACAACTTCTCACTTTTCATCTCTAAATCTGCCACTGCATCCAGACTCAACCTCCTCAATATAATAAAATTTGTCATCTTCTGCCTTTCACTACTGCTAAACAACTTATCTGCTCCCTAATCCTTTGTAGATCTGATTACTGTGCTAGCCTGCTCTGCGGCCTTCCCAACTATGAGTTTGCACCTCTAAGTAAATTACGCAGTTCACACACTTTTCAACCATCCTCTTCTGCCCACCGCCGGGTTGGTGGATATCTTTGAAACAAAAGGCCAAGAGTAAACTTCTTCTCATCATCTTCAAACTAACCAGGTCCCTGCCCCATCCTACCTATCTGCTCATCTCACTCTGTTCATCCTTGGTGCCCCTCCTTGCCACTACCCGAGCTCCCTGCGCCCCGCTCTCATTTCCCCTCTCTCCCTCTCCTAGTTCCTCTACTCTGGAATGCTCTTCCTCTCCCTATCCATGCGCCTCTAACTCTACCACTATCTAAATCCAACCTGAAACCCCTCCTTTCCGAGAACCTGTGTCCTAGAAAACTGTCCTACGCCATCACTCTGCTTTCCTCTCTTGCCACACTCCCAAACCTCCCTTCAGCACGTTTCTCCCACCTTGCCATGCCATCCGTATAGCAGCACCTCTCCGGCGCCCTGGTTTCTGTTTCCACCTTCCCTTTCAACATCTGGTTCTCAAGTCATATGCTCTCTTTCCATGGTCAAGAACCCATGTCCTCCGTTCTGTTATGTAATGTTGATGGATGTATGCGTTTCTGTGCCAAAACTGTATTGCTTTCCCCGTTAGCATTCATAAATACCTACTTATGTCAGAATGCCATCTTAAAGAGGTGCGCATTTTCCACACCTCGACTCACTTGCTATACCTTTACTCTATTTAAGTTCTACGTTTGCTGACTTATTCATAACACCTGCAGAACTTCAATATATCTTCAATGATAGTCTTGAAAACACCTGAGGGCGCATAATACCAACTGCCACGCCTTCCGAAATCGCTGCTCACACTCGGTTACAGCCAGAGTTCCTAGGTAACTGTAACTTTGTTTCCATTCAAAAATGTCGAAATAGTGTCACATTCCTAAAGTCGACTGGAAAACCTCCCTGGTGAAAACATATCACTGTGTGTCAGAGCGATAGAAGCCAAGGTGTGTCAGAGCTCCGTGGGGCGGAGGGGGAGGGGCGGCTCTCAGGCTGGCGAGGAGGTGTGAGTGGCACTGGGTGCTGATTGGGGAGGGCTGCCAGCCGTCGGCGGTACTTGCTCGTGTAATCGTAAGCAGGCTGACCCTCCCAGGCAGCAGTTGGGAAAGCACGCTGATAGAGCCGCTGCTGTGTTTTCACCACAAACTCCTGGAGCCTGTTGGACAGAGAACGCAAGCCTGGCTTTTGGAATCACACACCCACAGAGCCGAAGAGGTGCCCCCCCAGCCCAGAAACCCCGGCTGGTCTAATGATGACGCGGGCAAGAGACTACCTGCCGCTGCTCCTCTCTCTCCAAGGTACTGTAGCAAGTTTGGAAGTGTGCTTGCTTTGCTTGTGCTGCGGCCGGAGCCTGTACACGGCTGTCATGAGTTTCAAAATATGCGGAGCTTGCTTAATGCATTTGCGAACTGTGCGCGTGTTTTTACTGTTGTCTATATGCATCGTTGGGCGGTATGTGACAACATGTTCACGTATCGCAGCATTGCTGCTGGACGTGGGGACACAACTCTGTCAGTGTTTCAGAGCCCATGAAGGGCGGATGTTGAAGCAATTAAGCACTCTGTTGCGGGCGGCGTGCGGATATACCGCTGCCATCACAGAGTTTAGGAGCCGAAACCGTGGGGACTAACGTCACTTCGAGCCTTCAGCGCGCACAGCACTCTCGGTAGTGCCCTAATAAAGGAAGCTGTGATACATATAATTACCGGACAGGAGAATAATCAATGGCACCGCCATGGCTGGAATTGAATACCACTTTGAAAATGCGTTTGAATCCCTAATGTACAGCCGCGAAGCATCTCTCAGTGTCCTTTAGTGCATGCATTCAACCCAGGGTCTCATGTAACTCCGGCTGCACGCATGGCCCTTCATACACACTGCACAGCAGTGTGTGCAACTGTGCTTTCCTCTGTCTGTTCAATAGCAGGGCCCGTGCAAACAGCATGTGGAGCTGAACAGGTACGTGCACCTCCGTTGCCACATATGGGAATTGCAGGGGGTCGCTTGCGCAAAACCACACACCCCGGCTGAATGTGTAGCAAAGGTAGAGCCCCTTCGCCCACTTTACGCATCTGTGTGGCCCTACGTGTGGGTTAGTACAGGGTCATTTCGCAGCGAGTGAGCAATCAGACGAGGGAGGGTAAGACTAGGAGTAATGCGGATTAACGGTAAATCACCCAAGCATTTCACCTGCAGCGCGTCTCTGAGTAGTGAAACGTGTGATTTTGTAACTGGACAATAGTGTATTTACAAGCAGGCAGTGATATCCGTGTTAAATACGGTATTATTGTACATGGTCTTTCTGATGTCACTCCTTTGTCTAGTAGCACCGTAAGACAATAGCAGACATCCATGTATACATGCCACAGGCAAGCCATTGACAGTAACCTTAGCCCTGTTCATAAAATATACCACTTTGCTCACACACGTTTATTCACTGAGCCCGATGTAGCATAATAGTTCTGCTTGCCTCCACACGGTAGGCCGTTTACCGGCGAAGGCATGGGCAGTGCCACGGCATCTGCATTCTTCAGCTGCTGCGGGAGATGTCCCTGCTTGTTCATTCAGTGGCTAGGCGAGGAGTGTGTGCTGTGGAATGCGCTGCTGCGGGCCATGCGGTGTGAAAGGAGCGGCTTAGAACTCGGAGGTGACTCAGTCAACTGAGCCCGTGTGGCGCGATGTGAAACCCAAAGACCTTTCAACTGCACAGCTACACACCACTGCCTCTGCACTTATTGTAATTCTGCTGCCGTCCACCAGTTTTACACAAGGCTTTGTTTCCAATGTCCTGTCCCTTGTTCATTTCAGCGTTTTAGTTTTGGCAAATAGGAGGCACTCTAGCGCCATCTATTACACCCAAGTATTGTTTTGGAGTGCAGAAGATGTGAAGACGGCTGCATAGCTTGTGGGTGTTGTTTGGGATTTTTCTCAACCATTGACCAGTGCTGGCCATGCTAATGACTATTGCCAGTCCTACATACTACCTGTTCCACTCCACCCGCTACACATCCTCCTGTGATCTCTTTGTGCAAGGCAGTAACTTCATACTTTGTGCTTTGCCAGTGCTGCCAGTGTTAGTGTTATTTTCAAACAGCACCTGGTGTAGGTAGGTCAACTCTTTATTCAGAAAATATTCATTAACAAATTAATAAACTACACAACCGAAAAAAGACCATAAATATCAGAAATAGTCAACTCAAACCTAAAAAAAAACATCAGAATGCCATAACACCTCTTTTACATAATTTAACACATTGGGCCTCATTCCGAGTATGGAGGTAATCATGGCGCTATTTGCGCCATGACTACTTCCCATACCGGTACCGAGTCCGCCCTGGTTCAATGGGCACTTACCGGTCCATTCCGACCTTTGAGGGACTGGAAAGTCCCCATTGAAAAATCCATTCCCCATTCCCATTTGAGCCCCCATAGGGCTCAATGGGAATGGGGAAGTAGCTAATAATGGTACCCCAATTTGCGGTACCGTTATTAGCTCTCCGGTCCCTTAGCGGCTCTGATAAACCAGGCGCCCATTGCGGGACCCGCTAAGGGACCTCGGAATAGGGCGCAAAGGGATTACCGGCACAGATGTCCTTAACGGTGCCCGGTATCCCTTTGCACCCACCTCGGAATGAGGCCCATAGTCATTATAATTCATAAACAGGGACATGGCATCAGTTACAAATGAATAAAAATGCATACTATTCACATATTAGTCTATCTCACAAGCACGCAGCTTCTCTGCGCCTATCCAATTCATCCAATCCTGTAATGGAAGCAAATTTAACCTGATCATCAAAACAGTCCTTCTCCACTCTCAAGACTTGATTTTACTTATCAAATTAATTGGTACTTCTTCCGCACAGGCATTACTATTACACTTTCATGATGTTAGTTTTTTGATTCAGGTGTGGGTTCTGCAAAACTCTACTTATAGAGCCCTCTTATTAAGTAGCATGTTTTGTTGCTTTTGTGGCATGATACTAAAACAGCACATCCCCAAAACCCCACCTCTTCATCAAACCAGTCCCACTTGAATACGAGAGCAACATGTTCTGTGTGGGAGAGGACGCCACCCCTCTAAAGGCATTATATATTACGCTTCGTGAGGGATCCGAAAACCTCCTTTGCACCTTGAAGGTTATGGAGGTGTCGGGTGGATTAACGAAAAGAAGACCCCTACAGTTAGGAAAAGGGGTGAAAACAATGCATAACAATGAAAGAATCGTAACAGAGAAAAACATATATGTTGACTCTACTCATTATTCATGTGTGACACTCAATGTTCAAAATGATTTCACAGCCTCCTATTTGGAATGCCTGAGGTTTCTCATACCATAAAGGTTCGTTTACAATCTGAGGTACATATGCTCCGTTATTATACACTCTTAAAAAACAATTATTTCAAACCTTTACTCGAAACAGCCACAAAGATATGCAGTCCGAATTTAACAGCACCTACTAAATATAGTCAGTGAATAGTTTGTTGACGACTAGTTATCTCCTGCGCCAAAAATAGTACACGTACACACTATCTATAGACATAAAATTAAAGTGCAAGAAGATGCAAGGTGCAAATGAGCAAGATTATTAACAGCAATCACAATGTTACCAGTGGCACTAAAGCATATCTTTAAAAAAGGTAGCAGGCGCTCCTCTCCAGAAAGAACATGGCATGATAACCTGTTCTGCGGTGAGAGTTTGCAGCACACGCTTTTTGCTCACTGTACCTTTCACAGATGGGACATATCCATTTGCATATCAGTCTTTGTCCCACCCACATGGGCAGTCCAGCACCAAAATGCTATGGCAATTCCTCTCTGAACAAGAGTACCAAAAGTAACCCCATACACGTGTTTCAGCCTTGTTGGGCCTCATCAGTGAGGTGAATCTTTGTCTCTCTAAGCACAGTGAGCAGGGAGTCCACGTCTGGTTGCCCCCAGGTAACTCAGGGTGACCAACCCCAAGTTCCTTGCAAATATTTAAAAAAAGGTAGCAGGCGCTCCTCTCCAGAAAGAACATGGCATGATAACCTGTTCTGAGATGAAAGTTTGCAGCACACGCTTTTTGCTCACTGTACCTTTCACAGATGGGAAATATCCATTTTCATATCTGTCTTTCTCCCACCCACATGGGCAGTCCAGCACCGAAATTCTATGGCAATTCCTCTCTGAACAAGAGTACCAAAAGCAACCCCATACAAGCGTTTCAGCCTTGTTGGGCCTCATCAGTGAGGTAAAGCTTTGTCACTCTGAGCACAGTGAGCAGGGAGTCCACGTCTGGTTGCCCCCAGGTAACTCAGGGTGACCAACCCCAAGTTCCTTGCAAATATTTAAAAAAGGTAGCATGCGCTCCTCCCCAGAAAGAACATGGCATGATAACCTGTTCTGAGATGAGAGTTTGCAGCACACGCTTTTTGCTCACTGTACCTTTCACAGATGGGAAATATCCATTTGCATATCAGTCTTTGTCCCGCCCACATGTGCAGTCCAGCACCGAAATGCTATGGCAATTCCTCTCTGAACAAGAGTACCAGAAGCAACCCCATACACGTGTTTCAGCCTTGTTGTGCCTCATCAGTGAGGTGAAGGTTTGTCTCTCTGAGCACAGTGAGCAGGGAGTCTTCGTCTGGTTGCCCCCAGGTAACTCAGGGTGAACAACCCCAAGTTCCTTGCAAATATTTAAAAAAGGTAGCAGGCGCTCCTCTCCAAAAAGAACATGGCATGATAACCTGTTCTGAGATCAGAGTTTGCAGCACACGCTTTTTGCTCACTCTACCTTTCACAGATGGGAAATATCCATTTGCATATCAGTCTTTGTCCCGCCCACATGGGCAGTCCAGCACCAAAATGCTATGGCAATTACTCTCTGAACAAGAGTACCAAAAGCAACCAAATACACGTTTTTCAGCCTTGTTGGGCCTCATCGGTGAGGTGAAGCTTTGTCTCTCTGAGCACAGTGAGCAGGGAGTCCAGCAATCTCAATGCTAGCAGAGGCACTAATGCATATCTATAGACATACAATTAACGTGCAAGAAGATGCAAGGTGCAAATGAGCAAGATTATTAACAGCAATCACAATGTTAGCAGTGGCACTAATGCATATCAATAGACATCCTATTAAAGTGCAAGAAGATGCAAGGTGCACATGAGCAAGATTATTAACAGCAATCACAATGTCAGCACTGGCACTAATGCATATATATAGACATACAATTAACATGCAAGAAGATGCAAGGTGCAAATGAGCAAGATTATTAACAGCAATCACAATGTTAGCAGTGGCACTAATGCATATCTATAGACATCCAATTAAAGTGCAAGAAGATGCAAGGTGCAAATGAGCAAGATTATTAAAAGCAATCTCAATGTTAGCAGAGGCACTAATGCATATCTATAGACATCTCATTAAAGTGCAAGAAGATGCAAGGTGAAAATGAGCAAGATTAGTAACAGTAATCACAATGCTAGCAGTGGCACAAATTCATATCTATAGACATACAATTAACATGCAAGAAGATGCAAGGTGCAAATGAGCAAGATTATTAACAGCAATCACAATGTTAGCAGTGGCACTAATGCATATCTATAGACATCAATTAAAGTGCAAGAAGATGCAAGGTGCAAATGAGCAAGATTATTAAAAGCAATCTCAATGTTAGCAGAGGCACTAATGCATATCTATAGACATCCCATTAAAGTGCAAGAAGATGCAAGGTGAAAATGAGCAAGATTAGTAACAGTAATCACAATGCTAGCAGTGGCACAAATTCACATCTATAGACTTACAACTAACGTGCAAGAAGATGCAAGGTGCACATGAGCAAGATTATTAATAGCAATCACAATGTTACCAGTGGCACTCATTCCATATAAACATATGTTACAGTACATATCTGAAAATATGTTATGAACAAATCACATATTGCTGTTGCCAATGATTCCATGTAAGCATACACGCATATTTATGAGCAAAATCAATTTGTGAATACATCACAATTTCCGTATGAATACACTTACGTGGACCCATCCTACTGTTGACTATCGCATTACGATGTATCTGTGTTCCTGGCAGACTGGCTGATCCTATTATAAAGCCAAGAATCTTTGCTTGCATTTATTTATTAGGCATGTGCCAAGTACTGACACCATATACTTAGCTACTCACACCATGTGTCAACTGTATTGGTCTTATATCCAGTTGGTACGTTTATGTCTATCCAATGACTACACAAAAGCCAAAACTGTTGACTCTGCCAATGCTTGTTTGTGTCTGATGTGGTTGACATTTTGGTAAGGTGGGTGGTTTTATGACCTTCACAATGCTAGTGTGGTGGTAATTTTTCAGTTTACTGAAAGTTGAAAGAGCCTTAATGAAGGTAGACAAAATAAAACATGTCTTGCTTCCTCAGTACTCTTATTGAAACCATTATGGCTAAAAGAAGAACAAGAAACAAAAACCATATGCATTTCATACATTACAAATTGAAATACAAATAAAACAATATTATGATTAGATTTTTTGTGTCTGGATAACTAAGGTGAATTTCATAATGAAATGTCATCTACTTACTGGCAAAATGATGCATGCAGAAATATTGCATGTACAGATAATTAGATGGAGGATATCAAACAAAAATTGCTTCATTTTGAGTGTAATAAGACAATGTTTTATCACTGTCCTCCACAATGGGTTAGGATAAATATATCTATGTCACCTGTCTCAACCCCTACTGCACCCCTCAAGCTCAAACTAAGGCAGGCCGAGAGGAAGTGGCGGATGAGTTATGGGATGCAGTAGAAACTTTGCTTTCTGGAATTGACCTACAGCTATCATAAGGCTATCAATCATCTGGCCAAACAAACCTTTTTCACAAGTAAAGTTTTATCAGCCCTTAATTAGTCCAATGAATAGTTTACAGTTGTGAAATCATTCACTTCTGCTGTTTCCACTTCATCCAAAATAACCCCTTCTGAGGCATTATGTGACTCTCTGGCTGAGTTTTTGTATTGCTAAGGTCTCGGGTATCTGTGATCAAATTTGCATACATTCTTCTGCTAATGTACATACTGACATAAGCACGGTTAACATAGAGCCTCGTCATTCTTGGTCTGACTTTGCAGAATTGCCACAGCAGATGTGCTTAGTGCTTTCACTAAGTGGAAATCTGCTGATCCCACAGACCCTGTCCCAGTCTTAAAGGTAATCCTTCCTGCAGTAATTCCCCAAGCTGAACCAGGCCATTGGTCTCCAAATTCTGAAGAAACCCCTATTAGATCCATCGGTTCTGACCAACTATTGTCCTATCTCACTTCTCCCATTCCTTATGAAATTATTAGAAGCTTTGGTGTCACCTTTATTGTATTATTTTCTTTAGCACTCTTGGTACTTGATACTTTTGAATCTGGTTTTTGGCCAGGACGGGGTACTGAGAGTGTTCTGGTGTCAGTGATGGACAATCGCACCCTGCTGGCAGATCAGGATGGAGTCGATGCCCTGATATTGTTACATCTGTCAGTAGCTTTCGACACAGTTGACCATTCCATCCTGTGATCTTGCCTAGCGGCAGCAGGCCTCTCTGGATCAGTTCTGGGTTGGTTCTCCTCCTTTCTATCGGGTTGGGGTCAATCACTTTCTCTTCCTCCTTTTCTTTCAGTGTCTCATACTCTATCCTGTGGTGTTCCTTAGGGTTCCGCCCTGACCCTTCTCCTTTTCAATATCTACGTTCAGCCGCTGGTTGCTCTCATCCCCTCTTGCGGTTTTAGATGCTATGCCTATGCAGACGGCACTCAGATCCTGGTGTGTTTGGACTTCAACCAGGCTGAACTGTCGTCAAGGCTGTGTGAGTGCCTGTTTGCCCTGAAGGGATGGATGGATGGCAACTGGCTTAAACTAAACAGGGATAAGACAAAGGTGATGTTGGTGGGCTCTCCTTCTAGGGCTTCTCTTTGGACTTCCCCTTATTGGCCTCCTGTTCTGGTGGGTCCACCTACTCCAGTGGCTTCAGTGAAGAATTTAGGTGTTACTCTTTCTTCTTCACTATCGATGGCAGCTCAAGTCAGTACTGTCTGTAAAACAAGTTCTTTCTTGTTAAAAACTCTTCGGAAGACACACCCCTATTTGCCTGGGGCTTTGCATCCCCAGGCGGTGGCCTCACTGATCACTAGTCGTATTGACTACTGTAATGCCCTCTATATAGCTCAGCCAAAGGACCTTCTCCAATGACATCAAAGTTTACAGAACAGGGCAGCAAGGGAGGCCACAGGATCCTTATGTGGAGCCCATATTACTCCGGTGCTCTGTGCTCTCCATTGGCTCCCGGTGGCAGATAGGATTGTGTTTAAGACCATCTACCTAATTCATCAGGCCTATTACCATCTTGACCCTGTGTTCTTACTCTTACAGTATAAATGTACTCCCTGCATCCCCTCCGGGGCGCTTCGCTCCGAAACGGGCAATCTTGTGATCATCCCGAAAACCCGGCGAGCCCGGCTGGGTAGCTGTGCTTTTCAGGTTGCAGCAGGAAAGCTCTGGAACGAGCTTCCCACAGCAGTGCGGAAGGTGGGGAATCATTTGTAGTTACGGTGCTCTCTTAAAACTCTCCTTTTTTGGATAAGTGGGAAGACTTCCTACAGCTTTGCTTCCTAGCGCCAAGGTGCCTTTTTGGTGTATGTGCGCTCTATAAATTTCACTAACATAACAACTTTAAATATTTCTAGTGGTGAGCGTTCCGTGTGCCTCATAACTACAGGTATTTTCATGAGGTATACTTACCTAAACCGTCTGTGCCATCAGTGATACATTGAGTATAAAGGAATAAGCCTTTCTTCCTCCTACTTTCTCTCATAAAAATACTAATCTAATTAACTGAACTAGTATGTCTTAGCTGAAGGCATGTTCTGATTCTTAGGTTAGATCAGTGTTGCAGTGCCAAAAAAAACCTATGTGGACATAAGAATCAGTGCAACTACCTAAAGGGCCACCAACATCATTCTTTCACATCCTGGCATTACTAGGAATGAGGCTGTTCATTCTTATGGGGAACATCTGTCTTAAAACTCAAAGTAATGTAAACTATCCGAGAAATGGTAGAATTTATGGTACGATGTTTGCAAATAGGATCCAATCTTCTATATAAAGCTAAGGCATATCTCATGTAACTGTTTTGAAAGGCCTTGTTTTAGACCCTAATCTATCAAGTCCAACTGATATGAGCCAGCATATCCATTCTCATATTAATTATAAGCAACTCAGTCATTACATTACCAGAGTGGATAGTGCAGCATTTAAACAATAATTGGGAGGATAGCTCAGGGACAATGTAGTTGCCTTGACAAAAGGGCTGTGCAGTGTAGGGAAATCTACATAAAATAAGAAAACTGCTGATGAAAATTCCACATCTAAAAATAAATATATTTTTCAATGCAAATCAATTGAAAGGAACACATGCAAGGAACTATTGTGATTTCATCCGCTCAGCCACAACAAAAGTATATTTATCCACAATATGTGACAAGGCCAAAAATAAATCTTTCCAGTTACGTGAAAGTATACAACAATCTTGACTAAATGGAGAAAAATCAATCTAAGATCAAAAATGCACAGCATTTAATAAAATAAGTGAAAATTGAACAAAGGCCTGCATTGTTTTTGTTTTCTTTAAAGAGCAAATTATAATGTGGAAATATGGAAATTAAGGTGATTTTATATGTTACATGTGTGCATGAAACCAGCAAAATTGTATTTTCTTACCCCAACAACAGTTCTAAGGGGTTGTTTTCCCAAAAGAAGAGGCTGAGATATAAGCCTAATGACAGGGCCTGGATTCACCAAAAGAGAAAATGCTTTCTTTGCTCTAAAAAAGAAAAACAGGCCTGGCTGGTAAAACAGATGCTGCCCATTAACAGCTTCCATTTGCCATTGGGCCTATCAAAGAATTCACCAGAAACACAGAAATATATTATGAAACCTAGGCCCACCTTGGACTTGCCCAGGTTCTCAGGAACTCTCATCAGCCAGGCTTTCCATTAATGACTGCCATTCACTCTGGCAGAGACATGAAGTCTGTGATATGTGACAGCCAGCTGGTGCAATCACTCAAGGGACAGAGAGCTGTGTTAACATTTTTCTCTAAGCAACCTAACTTCAGATGTCTTCTGACCATAGTGGCATGAAAGCCAGGCCTCTCAGTGTTCATAAAAGGTCCAGCTCTAAAGACTCAAAGGACTGATACCATAATGCCTGTTGCCACGTCAGGGAACGGAAATGTTATTTAATAATTTTGTTGAATCCATTATATGGAAAGGCAAATAAGAGCATCTTTGAATTTTACACATGGTATCTTATTTTCCTAAATATCTTTTAACAGGGTGTATATTTTAATAGGAGTGGCATAGCAACCTTCTAGAAACTCTATCAATCGAATATAAAGCGATTATTTTATGATATTCTCTACCATGCAAAATTATATGAATGTAGATATTTATGTCCCTAAAGTCACACGTCAGTGGTTCATATATCCTAGTGTCTGTGCCGTGCAAGTATCAGACAATAAAAAGAAAAATATGTCACATGCTCTTCGTATGTCGTGCCAAGATGAGACTAAAACGGTTTTATTCACCTGATTCACCTGAGTAAGAGCAATGTGACAAACTAATTATTAACTTAATCACATGTGTGGAACATAATGTTATAGGAAATCACAATAGTTTAATATAAAAAATATCCCAGATAATATCACCGTAAATAGGAGAGAAACTGGGTTTAGGCTGTTACTCTTATTGGACTGCCCTGTTCATTTCTATGCCCAAATAGTACAAACAGGACTCTGTAGTGTAATATCACTGTCCAATCACATAGCCAGTCCAATTAAAAGAGATAAATGGAAGACACCTCTAAAATCAACCCCCTAGATTTTGGGTATGGACTGCAAGTTGTGGATAGAAAGAAGAATTGACAACAGCAGCATTTAGATAGAATATCTTGCTTTCCTGTAGACTCACTTCAGATTACTGGCGGACCACTGTGAGAGACGCTCATATGGAGGTCAACCCCAGGCCTTCGTCAGTGGAAATGGAAGTAGACTGTTCCAGTACAGAAGGAGATAAACCAGTTTGAGATGTAAAGCAGACACCTCTTTCTGACAGATGGCCACTTGCTAATTGAGGCGGAGACTTGAACCTGTCCTTAAGAAGGTACCCACCTGTCTGTGAGGGAAAACAAAAAATGCCTTTGTAAGTATAATGCTAATCAAAATATAATTTTGAGGGGAGATATACTATAGAGGGGAATCGATTAAATCCCAGCTCTTTTTATTGGTCAAAGTACTGAGGGGGTATATACATTGGCTATACATCCTGGCAAATTAATAAATATTTAATGAAGTGTAAGTGCTTCTGGAAACTTTGGATTTGACAAAATAGACCCAAATCGTGTGTGTGGTGGGAGATCCCTGTCTCTCTGTGCAATGGCCAACTATGTACCGAGAGCCAAATATTATCTCGCTTTGCACATGCCCAGGAAAATAATGTAACTGAAGTTATTGTCTGGTATATCACAGAGCAGAGGCCTGTTTGAGCAAACACTCAAGGAAAAAGGGAACATGTTTTTAATTGCCACCCATTTCACACTTTAAAATGCCCATTGTAAATTAAAAAAATTGCACTTTCTGTACATTAATGCAATAGAAACACCATAGAAGGGAACATAGCAAATATACACGTTCAATATACATTTGTCATTTTCGAAGTGGCATGCAGTAATGTCAAGTAGCATGTCTTTAAATTGTGTTTCTAAAATGCTGTTTGAAGTACTGACATATATATTAAGTACAAAGGTACTTAATATCAAATAATGAAAAACAGAGAGATTAAGTTTGGCCAGGAAGTTCTGATTAATTTAGTTTTTATAAAACGAAAGCTTTGTCCTGAAATCTCATTACCTTTTTGAAATCATAGTGAGCGTGTGCTCTGGGTGGATCAAATGTACATATGGTAATTTGTGTGTTTTTACAAAAGCCTATATCCAAGTTAAATGCAGCATTGACAATTTGATAATTTAAATTTTAGTAACCATAGGGATTGATTTTTTTCAATTTTCTTTTTTAATAAAAATACTTTCTGTGCAGACATTCGTATTTCGTGTCCCAAAAGGTTCACAAAAATAATCTCATTAAAGAAATCTTATTTGTGTGTTCCTGATTTGGGGGATTAAATAACCCTACAGCAGTGCAGAAAAAGTTTGATCGCCAGTCAAGTGCTTAGAAGATGAAGGATTCTGGCATGAAGTGCTATATAAAGCACTAATATTAATTCTAATGATAATAATAATGCTGATACAACCCTTTTTCAACTAGAGGACATTGAGACAAAGCAAATTGACATAATTGCAAACTCTGTACATTGGACTTGAAGGAGCCATCAGCAAAGTGTGCAGTAAAGCAATGCATGACATAAACCTCATATATTAGCATCCAACTCAGGGCTGGCAGGCAATAAAAATGGTTATTGCACTGAATGTATCTGGTATCATAACCCCCGCGGCTTTAGGTTTCACTGCGCATATCCTTGTAACAAAGGCACTTCGACCTACTGTATAGCTATGCTCGCCTCCACATCTCTCGCTATTGACGTGTTTCCATTTTGTCATATGTAACCGTGTTTTAGACTCCTGTTTACCTGGGAAAAGCGGCTTAAGTAGGTATAAGCCATCACACAGTAAGCGTGCTCCCCAGTCCCAGACAGTGTGTGTACTTGTGAGGAGTATATTCAGGTTTGCTAGATGTATCACATTATGCAATCCTCCCTGATATCACCGTCCTACATGTAAGACTGTAGCTAGTATCAGAGACCTGGATAGAGGGGCTTTGTTCCCTGTTTGTAACATTGTTTCAGTATGATTCCTTGCCCTGTCTGGACCTCCCCTTCCATTGAAATGGGTATAAGAATACAGTGCTTGGAAGGAGGGGGTTCACACTTGCGCTGAAGTCTTGTTCTCTCGTTGGTTTGTGTTGTTTTGCTATCTGATTTTTACTAATAAATTGTTCACCCATCCATCGGAATAGTCAGTGGTAATTTTTCCATGCCAAAACTAATCTTGAAAAAACCTGCACGTCAGTAGGACCCGCTTGAGCACCTCTCAAGTCGATCACACAACCACACACCTATACATCTAGTACCTAGCACCAGCAGGCATAGATATTGCCTTCAAAGTAATCCTAGCCATATATAACAACACATTTCTTTCATGCTGACTAATAAGTAATTGCAATTAAAAACATGCATCTATACTACCACAATCACTATCACTTCCACACTCAACTGTTGTGCCTACTGTCTAATCCTAACTTTCCTTTCACCCCACCATCCAACCCTTTTCTTTCCCATCTACAGATCAAGGTCTGGTGACACCTGGCAGGGTCACAATATGCCACCTCTCAAACAAGGTCAGGCACTTTAAGACCACTACGATGGGGACAGGGAAGTATAAATGCTGGATAACATTACATAACAATGTGAGATTGTGCTAATGTGGAAGTGGATATCCAATCTTCCTCTCCAACAGATCCTAAATAATACATATGCCTCCTTTGGCCTCAATTCAGTGCCCTGTTGCCCAGGGAGTGTCACAGGGTGCCTCTCCCTCCCCACTGCTCTTTAATCCCTTACTGAGCCCCCTCCCCGCATTCATCCTATCCTATGGCCTATCTTGCTATAACTATTGAGATGACACCCACCTCATCTTCAAAATCGTTGCTATCCTCTCATGCTTAGAGTATGCTAATGCCCTACACTTGGGTCCACCACATCACAACTAAGAAAACTCCAACGGTAACAAATCACGACAGTGAGGCTCCTCCTTGCCCTAGAGAAAACATCCTGCCCACCCTCCATGTCCTTCACTGGCTGCCGATCGTGCAACGATCCACTTTCAGGGCAATGTGCATCACCCACCGCTATACACAACACAGGACCAGAATATCTGCAACATGAACTTGCACGCTACAGGCTCACCAGAAACCTGACATCAGGTGCAGCACTGCTTCTCGTCATTGCAGTGGCAAAATCAACCATAGTAGAGGGCTTGTCTTTCTCAGTCCAAGCACCCACCATCTGGAAGTCAATCCCATTTACCCTCTGCCGCAGCAAGGATCACTTCACCTTCAGGAAGGCTCTCGGAACCTGGCTTTTCCCTTCAGCGTTCTAACAGACTTAGTCCACCTCCTGGGTGAACTATTACCTTCCCCTACCAGGACTGCGGGGCACCTGATGAGACAACAAAGTTGACCCTAGCCTCCCATGGAAAACATTTCAGCCAGGCCTTATCATAAGCTATGCAAGACCTCGCTATAAATAGGTGTCAACCATGTTTCACAGGAAGGTCTCACATGCCATAACAATAGAACATAGCTGTATCTCTCCCATGGCAAGGCCACCCATCCTCATACATCGACATAAACATTGCTGAACTTCACCCACCCAAACACACATCACCACTTCCAATAGAATGCAGCTGGGTCCCCTGAAAATAATTTGGTCCAACTGTGTGCATAACCAGTCTCCATGACTCTCCTACTCCCCTAACAGTCTGACATGGCACCCATCCTCTCATCTGAGTACTATGTGCTTCTATTAGGGACCTAGCCACGCCCTGCATACCTTCGTGATGACTAAAAATGCACACACACATTCTAGAATCCTTCTATCACATCTCACCACAGTCCTCCGAAGGGTGTTAATCCCCCATAGCACTTCAAGGCCATACCAATGGCACCATACACATGCCATATAACATACCATAATGTGAGACTTTGCTGCTATAGTTTTGGTCACTATCTGCTTCTCCACTTTCAGTTACTGCCGTTATCAGATTTTGCCACTAAGATTGTTTTAATGTGATTCTTTGTCACTATACGTTTATTCCACTATCAGGCTTTGTCACTATCAGTTTTCCTGCTATCAGTTATTGTCATTGTCTAACTTTGCCACTAAGAAGGTGACAATATTAGATTATACTATTGTGAGACTTTGCTAGAGTCACTTTTGCCAATGTTGGTTTTGCTGCTGTCAGTTTTGCCACTGTCGGTTTTTGCCAGTACCAGCTTTTACCACTGAGAATGTGTTCATGTGAGATTTTACCACCATAGATTTCTCCACTGTAGGGTCTCCCTACTGCTCGATCCAACCACTGTCAAATGTCAACACAATGAAACCTTCCCAGTGAAAGGATTTAACACAGGGAATTTGCAGCTCTGAGTTTTGTCTGCCACCGTTAGGTTTCTGCCACTTTAGTATAACTAACATTGAATTTCTGCCACTGATTAGTTCTGCCACTGTAGAGGTCTGACACTGCAAAACTAAGCCAAATGCTGATAAGCTGTGCCATGGTGGAAATTCTGCCAGTCTTTGCCATTGTAAGTCTTTGCCATTATGAGTCTTTCCAACTTAAATCCTCCTCGCCATTGGATCCAGTTCCCCTTAAGGTGGTGAAAGAGATTGGTGTTGCATTAGTGTTGATTCTCAATGTAGCACTCAATCACTCATTGAGCTCTGGCTCTATTCCAGCAGTCCTGAAATGCGCTATAGTATGCCCTCTCCTGAAGATAGTCACTTTTGACCCTGAGGTCCCGGCAAACTTTCGGCCAATCTCGCTTTAAACGTTTCTGATGAAGGCATTAGAAGCAATTGTTATCTCCCAGCTCGGGGACTTTCTGGGAAATTTGGCCATTGAGGTATTCAAATCTGGCTTCCGGCCTGTGATGGGGACAGAATCAGTGCTAGTTTCCATCATTGATGATCTTACCCTAATTCTTGATCAGGATGGTGTAGGTCCGCTTATTTTGTTAGATCTCTCTGTAGTGTTTGATGCGGTTGTTCACTTTATTTTGTGTCATCACCTAGAAGAGATCGGTAATGACAGGTCTGCTCTCTGCTGGTTTAAGTCTTTTGTTGCAGAGCAGACACATGTACTTTCCCTCCTTCCCTTTTCTCTGCCCCCTCATCTTTTACAAGTGGAGTCCTGCAAGGGTCAGCAATTTCTCCCTTTTTCGTTAACATTTATGCTCTTCTGCTTGACAAGCTTTTACATTCTCATGGCTGTAATGTTGTATTCCAATGCGGACGACACACAGTTGATGGCGAGCAGAAATTGGTGGTCTTGCGCTTCAGAAATTGGCTTTCTGACATAGGAAGTTGGATGAACACTAATTGGTTATGGTTAAATGCAGAGAAAACTGAAATCATGCTTCTCAGACGTACTTCGGCTGCCCAGTCATTGTGAACAAATTAATATTGGCCCTTATCCTTGGGCCCTCTACCCACACCTATTTCTATAGTTAAGAACCTAGGAGCCCAAATTGCCTCATATCTTTCTGTGGCACAAATGTAGCTTGGGCCATCTAAAGATGAAAACGTTGATAAAATGATCCTCTATATCCCGGTTAACTTGTGGAGCCTGGTTGTCTCATCTGCTATATCCGGGACGTTTCCCAACCAACATTTTGGATACACTGTCTCCGAGTTGTACAAAAGTATTCAGCTCGGCTTGCAGGGGGTCTACCAAAATAGGCCCACACTTCTCCTGTGCTCTGCAATCTCCATTGGTGCCTGGTGAAAAACAGAATTTAATTTAAATCCCTCTGTTCGGTCCACCGGGCCTGCTATGGACTAGGTGCCTTCTATCTACGCAAGAGGTTTACTAGATATGTCACTTCGATTAACCTTCGATCAGTACATGTAAGTTTCTAGAACTACAATTGGTGTCACGGCTTTCTTGGTAGCAGCCTCAATTTTATGTAACTTTTCTTTACACACTATTGAGGACCATTTTTCTTTTAGGAAGACCTCAGAAAGTTCCTGTTCACAGATGGGATGTAGTACTTTACCTATGTTCTCTGTACCAATGATTGTCCCCTTTTCTGAGGATCCCTTCAGCGCCAGGATACCCTTGGGTCTAAGTAGCGCTTTATTAGTGTTATTAACATAACATAACATTGTGAATCTTCAGACATTTTGGACTTTTGCCATTGTGATTCTTTTTTGTCATTGCAAATGCCATTGAGAACCCCCCCCATTGATAATCCATGCCAGTGTGAGCATTGCCAGTTTGAGCCTTTACCATTGAGAGTCCTTGCTATTGTGAGTCTCCCATGCTGTGAGTCTTTGCCACTGGTAGAAGCCATCACTGGGAGATTTATTATAGGTCTTGCCATCAAAAGGCTATACAACTTAGAGGCTGTGGCCCTGTGAGATGGAGCCCATGTAAGGAACCACACCTGTGAGGCTTAACCACTTTCAGAATTTGCTGTTGTGAGCTTTCTGCTGCATATTTCCCACTTTGAGACTTATCCATTTTGAGATCATACCACTCTAAGATTCAAACAGTATGAGACCATACCACTGTGACATTCTGCCAATGTAAAGCTTTGCTGCACCCCTGAAATTAAAACCTGATCTCTTACCAAGGCAACACCACCAACAACTAAAGTTGTGCTTGCTTGACCCTCGTGCCCCTGCAACACTGTGCCCATGTCACAAAGACACTGCCAGACTGTGCCCCCGCAATACTACACCCCTGAGATACTGTGCCCTGCAGTAACAATTACTGCAATATCCTCCCCAGGCTATCACACTTATGCTGCACACTACCCCTGTGATATCCAGCCCCTGCTGCATCCAGCCCTTGCAAAATTGAGCCCTGCCATAGTAAACCTCTGTGATACCCAGTCCCTGTGATATCCATACCCTGCGACTTTCAATCCCTGTGATACTGTGCCCCTCCCTACTGTATTTCCTTACTGTACAATTTCCTGCCCCCTGTTGCCAATAGAAACTGAACTGTGACTGAAAAACACAGACTGAAATCAGTTGAGATCCAGACTACCGAATTCAGAACATTAATCCAATCAAGACAAATTAAATCCAAAGGAAAAACTGACAACATCGACCCAATAACAGCATGCCTCAACAAAATGCCACACACCAGGAAAGACCAACACGATAGAAGATGCCATAAAAGAACAAATCAGACACCACGCCAGCAAACACCAAGAAACACTACATTAAACTGCTTCTGTTAAGAAAGCCCTTTCGCAAATACACGACCAAAATCACATTACTGCCACGCTACCATTCAACAAATAACACAGCTCAACAACTAGTCATCCATAATCACTACAACAACACAAGGAAGATTATGGAAACACAAGCGATAGCCCTGAGACTGACAGAGAAGTACAAATGAAGCAAGATACTACAATGCACTGTTCTCAACTAAAAACTGGCAAGATAGCATGTTTGACTGACGCAAACCTATGGACAACCCCGAAGAGCACATCAACCCAAAACGCAACCTACATGAACTACTCATTGAAGAAATTAAACCAAGTAAAATCTCCCATAGAACTCACAGATCAAAACCTAACACAGAATGACAAGGAAAGACAAATCTATGCCAAATAAAATTACAAACAGCGCCCCCAAAGAACCAGCTAACCTCAGTTACCAAAACATTCACTGCAACCACGTCAACGCCAGATTGATGTCAAAATGTAGCACAAAGATAAACAACCTCCTCAGCGATTGTGGAATGGATATCCTATTCCTGACCGTAACATGGCTTACTAAAGAATTGAAGTAGTCAGACACAAATCCTTACCCAACAACTTCAAACTGAAAAAAGCAAACAGAGAAGGAAAAAGAGGAGGCGTTTCTGCTGTTGCACACAAAGTGCATCTAAAGATCACACCAGCACCATCAATACATATCCAAAACTGTGAATCATTCCTCCTCCACCTAGCCATGGACCACCAAACCAGTCATCGCTCCTACTGATATACAGACCGCCCACATACAACCCATCTTTCACTGACACATTTGTAGACGCCATAACCAACATTGACATACAATATGACCAGCTGATCATATTGGGAGATTTCAGTATATGGTTTGAAGAGGAAAATATGTCCTCAGCAAAATCACTACCATTTCAACTAGCAACAATCCAAATTCAGCAAATGGTGAAGTGAGCAACTCGTTCAACAGGGAACACCTTAGATGCAATTTCCTGCAAAAGCAACCTGGTCACAACTGCATAATACCCTACCTGATCCACACACCAACACACATACAATCCGAACTTCTAACAATGTCTGTAACTCATAAATAAAAGTGCAAATCCCTAAACACCTTGAACCGCAACACCAGACTAGACCACACAAAAACACTTAGCACCATCCTAGAGACACTTCACTTAGAAGGAAGCACTGAGACACCCCAGAAATGGATCACAGAAACACTAGATGCTATTGCACTGTAAAAGCCTTTCACCCCTTTACAAAAGAAAATGACAGAGATAGTTTGCACCCCACTTCACAGCTCTGAAGAAAACAAACTGCAACAAGCATGGAGAAAAAACTACACCAAGATAAAAACTTGAAATGCACGGACAGATATGACTTCATAAAATGGAAACCCACAAAGCCAAAATATACTTTGATGAACTCATTGCAAAAGGAAGCAACACCAAGAAAGAAATGTTCAGCATCATCAATGAGGTAAGAAACCCAACAGCCTCCAACAACACACCCACTTCCTCTCAGAAGCTTTGTGACGACATTGCAAACCACTTCAAAAACAAAATCGTAAACATCCACTAAGTCATCAAGAGGATGCCCAAGAACACAAACAGCAATTCGACCAACCACCCAACTCTGGAACTAACTGCAAGAACAGATTGCTTCTCAGTGATCTCTAAATCAAGTGAATCGAAGAAACAAAGCAGGATTCCCATCAGACCCTTGCCCCGCAGGCATCTACATGGCCATCCTCACACAAGAGATGCTTGCAAAATACGTCTGGAACCTTATGAACCATTCTGTGGCAACAGGAATTGTACTGTTGAGCTTCCAAAATGGCATACATTAAACCACTCCTCAGAGATTCCTCGGGAAACACAGAAGACCTAAGCAATTACTGACCTCGCAAACATCCCTTACCGAGATAAACCTCTAGAAACCTACCTATATGAACAAATCCTGGAAAATGTAGAAAGCAATTGGTTACTTGACCAGGCACAAGTAGGTTCCAGACACATGAGAGAAATGGAAACAGCACTACTATCCCTCTGGGATGATTAGAAAATGAATGCTGACTCCAATATCACCCCAGTGCTAATAATACTAGACCTTTCAGCAGCCTTAGACACAATCCACCACAGAACGCTCACAAGAGTCCAAGAAATAGAGATTATCGAGATGTCCTTGCTATGGGTAAACTCATTCCTAACAGAAAGAACAGAAACAATCTGGCTGAGCCCCTTTAAGTCAGCACCACACACCCCAACCTATGGGGTCTCACAAGACTCATCCCTCTCGCTGCAGCTCTTCAACATCTACATGACCCCGCTCATCAACCTTATCAAAAGACATGGATTCACCTGCTTACAACTACGCAGATAACACACCGATCATCTATAAAATCAACATCACTGGAGAACAAGTTCAGACTCACCAACTTTCTCACAGAAATAAACAAATTTATGAACACCAACAGCTTTAAACTCAACCCGGACAAAACAGAAATCATGATCATGGCCAACATTCTTTGGACCAAAATCGCATTCCATGGCCTAACGAAATGGGAAACCAAATTGAACCTTCATAGTTTTAAAATCTTGGAATATTAGTGGACAACAACATAACACTGAAACCACATGTAAAAGGAGTCATAAAGAAATACTTCAACAACCTACGAACAATCAAATGGATTAAACCTCTCCTCACCTACCCACACAGAACACTTACCTGTTATCTGCCCAGTTATGTCAAAAATAGATCACGCTAACAGCATCTACCTTGAAATACCGGATTACCTCACCAAAAAAACTACCGCGAATACAGAACACAGCAGAAAGGGTACTCCTCAGACTCAATAAGAGAGAACACATCACACCAGTATTGAGAACCCTAAACTAGCCAGTCAAAAAGGAATTTAGTACAGCATACTTTAGATAGCACACAGAGTAATACGGGGCCATGGAGCTGATTTCATGCAGGAAAAAATCACCTTCTACAAACCGGAATGAACCCTCAGATCTAGCAGTGACATTTGCCCTGAACCAAACCAAAGCAATACCCAAAACTGTAATATCAGCGTTCTCTTGCATCTCAGCAAAACATTCAAACTCACTTCCCAAGGAACTACGTACAACAGAACACCTACATTTCAGAAAACTACTAACAACCTGGCTCATTAACTCACCCACCTAAACAGGAAGCATTACTGAGAAAAATGACCACCACAAAGACAGAAAAGGCACCGCAAACCAATGTAAAACCAAAACAAACTGGACTGGCATAATAAAAGAAAAGCATAATATCGACAAACCCCAAAATAAGGAATTCAGTCAAAATGAACCTATGTAACTAACAAGAGCGCACAGTCCTCTCTCACCACTAATCCTGCTAAAAAACATTCAAGTTTTCTACAAACTCACCTCCAAATACAATACGCACATACCCTTATCACAGCATAAACATGAAGTCACACCACAACTGGAACGCCCCCTTTGTAATCTCACCCAACCTTACAAGCTAAGGGCCTGATTTATAAAAATATTATCAATGCAACTATTCCTTATTAAACATTTTTGGAAATCAGGCCCTGAATCTCCATCACTACACCACAGACACACAAGAACATTCCATATAGACTCACACACTAAAACAACAACTAACCAATAACATCTGAGGCACCAATTGCAAGGGGACTGCTTTTTTAACCAAAGTGACCACAAGCACAACAAAAAGCTCTCTTTCACTATCCCACTCCCTCCCACTAACTAACCACCCCAACCGTCCTTCCTTTTTAGATGATGCCCCTCAGTGCCTGGAGGCCTTTAAAATGGAAGTGGTTAATGGTATAATTCTCAATAATAAGACAACTCATCCACCTGGGATCTCTTTGCGCTAGCTTTATTAAGCAACAACATTGAACGTTGGCCTTTTAGTGTGCTTTCTAAACAGTCTCCTTAGAGGTAATGGCTTAATTGCAGTTGTAAATGTGTTAATGGAAGATTCATTCCCTTTGTACAAAATACCCTGGTTGGGTTATTGCCTCTTAATGAGTGATGAATATATTTATAAAATAATTGTATATGTGAGTTTATTTTATGAAGAGGTTGTCAGAGAAGAGAAGTTAAATTAATTGAAGCGATTGAATCTTGTGAATATGATGAGCTTAACATTAGTGATGAATTTGATATTTGTGATGAATTAACAAATAATGGAACTATGAAAATTATGAGTTTAATATTTGTATGGTATGTTATAAAATTTGTAATGCGCACATTCACCCTGAGGCATCTTGGGGTGAAGGAAAACACAAATCAGGAAGACAGGCTCAAGAGCTAAAATAATAATGTTTTTAGAAGACGTCGAAATTGAAGATGGTTCTCCACAGCTCTCAAAAAAAGAGGAAGCTCACAGCTGAGACTGAAAAATCCCATCCATCCTTTGGAATAGGTGGAATTTAGGGAAGATAACAAGATAGGAGGTACCAGAGTGCAACGTCTCTCGAGGGATATAAGGCAGAAATGTGTCCTGTAGGTAGTCATTTCCAAGAGGGTAGTATGCTCTGTGAACCAAATATAATGATTTAAACCTACTCCTATCGGCTACTGGAAGCCAGTGAAGAGCACAAAGAACTGGACTAATATGAGCACCATAAGGGGTGGAGGTGGCAACCAGAGCAGCTAAATTTTGCAAGAGCTGTAACCGGTGTAAAAGTCCCACTGGTTGAGCAAGGTATAAGGCATTGCAATAATCAATGCGACTGACTACCATTGCAAAGACAACCAGGGGACACAGGTGCAAAGGCAAAAATGGTAGCACTTTGCGAAGGATCTTGAGAAGAAAATAGCCAGTCTTGCAAGTTGCACTAACTTGCGCAGCCATAGAGAGCGAGATTGAGAAAAGCACTCCAAGATTTTTTGACTACTAATACAGGTGTGGGCAAATTGCCAACATTTATAGGCCCAAACGAAGGAAAGAGAGGGATCAGGGGGAGAACCCACCACCACAATCTCCGTTTTGACCCCATTGAGCTTCAACCAGTTGTTGTCCACCCATCACTTCATGGCTCCCAGGCTTGTGCACAAGGGCAACAAGACCTCTGCCTGGTTAAGATTCAATCGGACCAGAATCTTAGTGTCGTCGGCATACGCATACCAACGGAAGACGTGAGAGAGGATGAGGACAACCAATGGCTGGACATAGATGTTGAATAGCATTGAGGACAAGGCAGAGCCCTGAGGGACACCACATGTAAGCAAGTGAGAAGAGGAAGAGAAAGGGGGGAGCGAGAGAGATTGACTTCTGTTAGACAAGAATAACACAAACCACGCCAGGACGGGGCCGGAGTGACCTGCTGTGGCCATGCGGGACATTAAGATGGAGTCGTCTACTGTGTCAAATGCAGCCGACAGATCCAACAATATCAGTGTCCCAATCCATCACGGTCCAGCAACATGGCCAGGTCATCCAACACCAAGACGCTCCACGTTCCCCGCCCGGGTCGAAAGACAGACTGAAAAGGGTTCAAAAAGTGTGAAGATTCAAGAAAAGAGGAGAGAAAAGGGGAAACCAGGGATTCCAAAAGCTTCATACAAAAATGAAGACATGAAATGGGATGATAGTTAGACAAAACCACAGTATCCAGTGATGGCTTGTTTAATAACGAAATAACAGTGGTCTGTTTTAGTTCAGGGGGATGTGACCAGATTGTCATGAGCAATTAACTGCCTTAGTAATCCAAGGTATAATAGAGGCATGATCTCTTTACGAACAGCAAGAGGAATTGGATCAGAGGGGGCAGTAGACTTTAGTTGACTCACTGCTTTAAACATGTCCTCCGCTGACAAAACAGGGATCTCCGACCATAAATGTGTAGATGGAACTTCCGTCGGCATAAAAGTCATATTGTCAGACTCCAGAAAATCCTTCCCAATTGTCTGACGTATATCTGTGATCTTTGTGATAGAAAAGTCAGAAAGGGAATCACAGAAAGCTTGAGTAGGCACTATAGAAGGTAAGAAGTGTGCTGCAAAGGAAACAGCTTTAACCACCGAAAACAGCTCTCTACACTGGTTCAGAGCTGACTCAATACTAGATGTAAAAAAAGATCTGTTTTGCAGATTTGATGGCTGCATGGTAATCCCTGGCGAGTTGTCGATAAACTAGCCTTTCCCTAGGATCACAGTCCAAGCGCCATTTCCTTTCTGCTTGCCTAAGTTTCAAATGGACAGTTTTAAGATCATCTGAAAACCAAGCAGGAGGGTGTTTTTTTTAAATGGATAGATTTCAGTGGAGCATACTGTCCACCACTTCGTGCAAAGTCTTATATAGAAAATAAAAATCAAGTGGTGAATTTTGACACCTTTCGCTGATAAGAGAGTGCATGTAGGGCAGATCCACAGAGCGCCAACTGTGTTTCTGGATGACTATAGGGCTAGATTTTAGACAAGGTGTAGGGCAAAGCACGGCAAAGGCCGCCATAAAATGATCAGACCATAGTATTGGCATAGCAGAAGCAACAATAATAGTTGAGTGGGCAGCAAAAATACAATCTAAACTCCCATCCAGTTTGTGGGTAGGTTCAAGAACTAGCTGAGAGAGACCAAGGTCAGCTAAAGAGTTAAAAAACAGAGCCAGTGTGGGAGGTTGGGGAGCATTGAACCTGAGATTAAAATCCCCTAATACTATCAAATTTTAATACCTCACCTGAAGAGAAGCAACCAATTCAAGAAAAGTGGTCAGGAAAGTTGCATAGAGGCCAGGGGGCTGACATACAATCAGAAATTAGATAAAATACTCATATGACATAGCAAAGCGAACCAATAAACCTTCCATTTTTAGATTATGCAAACACGGAATTGTAGAAAATGACAGAAAAGATTTTAAAATGACAGCCACTCCACCACCTGGATGGAGAGCAATTAGATCTAAATGGAGTATGTTATAGCCACCTTGGAGCGCTAAAGAAAAAGAGGGGGCTGAGCTATCTGTTAACTAGGTCTCCGTGAGACAACCTAGGGAGGGAGAAAAATCACATAAAAAATAATGAATAAAAGACGCATGTGCTACGAGAGATTGTGTATCTCTTAATGTGGATTTACAAGCAATTTCTTGAACTTTGCACTATGAGGGCAGCTTTAAAACATCCCCTGGAAATACTGTATCCTCCGGGGCTAAGCTCAATATAATTTTTCTATGGTGCAATGGCGTCTTTCTTGCTGTGCTCGACCGCTGCGCTGTCTGCAGGGAGAGTCCTTATGGCAGTGCATGATATTGGTGTAGCCAATCCTGTCGACCTGCTAGTGGTCAGTGAAGACAGACTGGCTCCAAGTGTGAGTGGGAGCAAGAAATAAAAAGAGGACTCTGTTTCAACCGAGCGCAAGCCTCAGTGTCCTATGAGGCCAGGTACCCTCAGTGAGCGAAGCTGACATACAAGGAGCAGACGGAAAATCAAAATGAGTTCATCCGTGGAGATTGCAAATTGAGACACACTAGTGTGAGAAATAATAGATAAATGTAACATCTGTTTATCAAATCTCTTTTACAGGGTGTGTTAAATGACTCCAATCAAGCAATCCCACTAAGTCAGTGCCTGGTCTGGGATGCCCAAGGGAAGCCCTTATTTATATATTTTTATGTCCAGTTCGTGTACTCTGGATGACAACCTTTATATAACACCCCTCTCTTAGAATCCCCCTGACCCCACTGAGCCAAGAAGTAAGTTTGCTTTGCAAATTTAAAAGGTTTATTTGGCAATTAAACAATATATATATATATATATCACACTTTTATTATAAATTAATAATTGATATCACACTTGTGAATATGAGCAGTAATCAGCAATAGGTAATCCTACAATAGCACAGTTCTGGTGACTTATGACTAGGAACAGGGGGATAAGGTATCAGAGAATGCTTTATGGTTTCAAGGAGATGCAAAGATGAATAAAAGGCAGTACAGAAATAAACCTGATATGATTTCAGCAAAAGATAATGTGATCACTTTTTCTTTGACAATTCACTCCCCCCTATGCAATGTAAGGAGATGGAAGTAACACACACAATTCTCAGGAATACACACAAATGCAATACAAAGTTCCAGTTCCCCCCAGCAAGCTTAGAGGAAAACAGGTATGATTTTAAACACAGGCAAAATCCTTTTAAATGTGGTGGCAATGAAGTGAAAAATATACTCAAATTGCTTTTAATTCCCTTTAGGAGGTTCAGGGTGAGTGAGAGATACTTTAAATCAGTTCAGGCCAGCCCTATCAATGATTCAGGGATGGTTATCAAGTTGAAAACAGAATTTCGTGATGGAAGCAAAAGACAAATGTTTTTACACGTGGCTGGAATGAAGCAAAATGTCAAATCGTGGCAATTTAGTCACGTGTGTCGAGCGCAATTACGGAGGAAGTATAAGGAGTAGAACAACGGTTTTGGAAAGCTTAGAATCTTAGCTTTAAGATGAAAGTTGAATTCCGTTCCTAGGAAGAACGGTTCCGGAGATATGGACGATTTTGTGAAGGTAGATTCTCGAAATTAAAATAAAGCTCAGAACGACAAATGACAGCCTTGCAGCTTTAGAATGACAGAATGACACGATTTCTAGGATGCAGTTCTCAATCGGTTAAAATAGTTTGAATTAGATTATATTAAACTAAGAATTGGGTTTTGCACAGTTCTGGCTGAGTACTCACACTATATTTTGGACAGGAAGGAATGCGACTTCGTCACGGATCGGGTCAGGATTGGCTGCGGTTCTCTCGCTACTTGGTACTGGTTCTGCGCACAGCGATCTGGGTCAGCTCTGCTCTGCTGGTCTGGTCTGGCACTCGCCACTGTACGGATCTCTGGACCTCTGCTCTCTGGATACAGCACTGCTTTCTGGGTCTGCTACCGGTTCTGGCAAAAGTTCTTGGCAAAGATTTCAAACAGCTCTCCTGGCTGTGAATAGTTTGGTTAGGTTTTGAGGCCTGCTGAAAAGAACTCAGCTTGTGGGTTAGGCCTTTGCTTTAAGTTCTGGAGTCAGAGTTCTAAGTTCTGGTCTCTGTCTTGCTGGAGTCAGTCCGTATCTCTGGATGTGAAGTCGTATGTCAGCGTGCTCCGCAAGGAAATGGAAATTGAATGTCCCTACATGTCCTGCACAGTCTCCTTTTATGTGTTTAGAAAGTGGGTGGGTCGGCTCATTCTGCATGCCCAACCCTCTCAACTTATCATTGGCCAGTTCCTCCTCTCTCCCTTGATTGGGGGAACTGAGTTGTGAGTCAGAGTGATGCTGCCATTTACAATCTATTGAAGAAAAGCCCCTTTGCTTTTGCTTTAGAAATCATTCTCATAACTAAACATATTTTCCAAACACACAAGTGGTTGACATTACATGTACAGATTGCACATGACTTAAGGTACATTCTGGCCCAACTCTGATCTTCCTGGGGGCTTGCATTCAAAAGTGGCAACTTATTTTTGTTTTTAGTTGGTTTACCAATGTTAAATTACACAAATGTACACCCCCCTTCTACACATATTCCAGTAATTTACTAGGTCTCTAGCATAAGCACAGTGTCTGCAGTATTAATAATTAGCGGGGTTCGGTCCTAGAACATCGTACAAATTGGAGTTTGGTCTCAAATCGTGAGGGCCTTTTTCCATTTTGTGGACCCCCAAATTGCACATTTCTGTGAGCTTAATACAAGATTTTATAAGCAATTTAATCAAACATACATTTTCTGCAATATGAATTCACACTCCAGTCTGGCCCGCCCCTAGGAACTGGGAGAGTCAGGGATTACATGTCTCTCCTACCAGGCAGAGTTCTGTTTACAGTCAACACCCAAATCAGCATATCCTATTCAATGGAAAGAGTCTACCGTGTCGGCTGAGGTCAGCAGGCCAGGGGGCCACTCTGCATTTGGTTAGCATGTCCATGTGATCTCCTGGGCTGTTGCTGGTAAGGGCTGGTGTGAATGCTTCCCATCGACAGAGGCCCTTTGAACTGTCAATTAAATCAGCCTGCCTCTTGGGAACAAACCTTAGATACAGTTCTACTGTCAGAGTTTAGACCGCTAGTGCCGGCTTGTGTCCAAAGCTGGTACTGCACCCATTTTTTTAGGAGTTGTCTTGAATTTGACAGGAGGATTTTGCTTGACAGCTGTAATCCTTGCTGTCATTGTTTTGATGGGCATCCTTACAGTAGAGTGGTGATGTGGAACCCCCCACAAGAAGGTTGAATGTTTAGAGTGGTCTTGTGCCCATGATTTTAGCAACTTTTTGACATCAAATAAAAACGGATTTTGAACAAAGGGTCTCCTGCATTAGCTATCTTGCAATGGTTGAAATGGATATTTTGAGCTTGCACTTCAGAGAAACAGAGGTGATTTCAAGGCGCTTTTGATCTAACAGGCACTGCTATTTTTCCTTTGGCACCACCTTTCACCCCTGGTGCTTCCGGTCCATCACGCTTGCACTGGTGGGTGGCAGGTTAGGCGACCATTTTGGTGTGCGTAAAACTGCACGGTTCTCCTGGTTCTGGGATAGAATGATGGGCGGCGACAGCTCAAACCCCACATCTACCCAGTTTATTGATTTAGTTTTGTTCTGGGATAGAATAATGGGCGGCAACATCTCATCCCCACATCTACCCAGTCTATTGATTCAGTTTTTGTTGTCGCCTAGTAATTCAACATGGGTCAAAACCCTTGACAGGTGCACAATTTGTACTCGCCACTAGCCTCGGGCTAGTGATAATTGCCTCTTGGCGAGTAAGACATTGTGTGCTGTGTGAGTATATATATACAATTGAGGTGGCAAAGTACTTTTTATGGCTGGTTAGTAGCTTGAAACTTGCCATTTTTACTCCTGCTCCCTGAAACCATTACCCCTGTTATGCAGTGCTATTCAAAACATCAAGCATTATTGTTATCATAGGTGAGAACAAACCACAGGTGGGATTGGAATAATGTCAGGGATTTGAAGAAGTCCTTTGAGCAAAGGAGAGATTGGATTATGGAGGAAAAAGGCACAGGGAATTTGAGTTTAGCCTCGGCTGCATGATGGTGGTATTTCAACGCACAAAAGAACCATAACTTGTTCTTTTACACAGAAGGTTGTGTCAAGCAGAGAAGCAATGGATAGCACTCGACACAGAGGCACAGTTTTATAACAGAATGAACAATAGGTGCATGTCAAGTTCCCATTCAATTCTCATTTACATTGCAGGATTCTGTTACCTTCGGCATTCCGAGTGTTTTGGACGACAACTCCCTTCACCTGTATCCAGTATAACCAATGGCGAGGGGGTCATGGGAGTTGTCGTTCAAAATATCTGGAGAGCTGCGGACCACAGACCTTTGACTTAGAGAAATGCAATATGTGCTTTCAAGCGTACAGCAGTAAAGGACCATCAGGCATGCAACGTGTCTACTCTTCCATGAAAATCATAACACTTGCAGATCATACAAGGCCTCACTCTTGATCTTTAAAATTAAATCTGGGAGGCATTAGTTACCTTTATTCTGTGAAGGCAGAAGTGGCTATGGATTACAAGGAGTGTTGGCTTATGTATGCCAGCGGTCTGGGGGTTACTACGAGCATACCCGTTCAGCTCCCAGGGCCCAAAAACCCTCCCCTAGTAGTAAATGGAGGACTCAGCCAAGGGCAAGTTAGAACTGTCTTTTATTACACAAACCGTCAGGGATCATACAGGACATTTGAAAATGCCCAGAATCACTGCTCCTGAGCCCCCGTCGGGCCATTTTCTTGCCTCCTTGCATCACAACATGGGCCCATCCCCAAAAAACCTATCAGTCATTCTGGTTGGCTGATCAGAGTGGTATTCCTAATAGATTGCCCCTATATATGTATTGTTATTGGCCCTGACATGTCAAGTGGCTGGCCTGTACCTTCCCCAAGAAACTGTCTATTATATTGTTGCAGGGTCACAGGATTAACATTGGCCCTTGCCCTTTGCCATCTACCCCAGGATTTCTTTTCCCTGATTGGCTGGAACTGGTCTGCCCAGGCCTGGGACCCAGATCTGTTCTCAGTGCTCTGGGGACCTCTTCAAATTGATGACAATAACTATGTGTTCCCAATGTATCTGTTACAAGTACCACCTTTGCCTGTGAGAGTGCCCTCAATGTTGCAACGTTGTTAGCATTTCCATGTTTCAATTCATGCCTGTGTTGCTGAGAAACGCTTGTCTTCCCACCATAGGTAAATAACTGTTGTCTAGCTCGGCTGCATCACGTGCTTGAGGACCATCCAATTGATCTCTTCTGTTCTGCAATTTATGAGGATTTATTCAGTTTTTCTGCAGATGGCCCTTTGTCGTTTTAGGTTTGGAATGTGTTGCTTGTCTCTGACCTTGGCTGTGAGCCCTGGCCTGCTGTTCTGTGCAGCCTGGTCCTGCTTTCCCTCATCTCTCATCCTGCGGCTTGTGGCCTCAAGTGATCCTCATTACACTTATACTATGATTTGTACATCTATATACCGTGCTATATTTCCCATAGGCTAGTCGTATTCGGTCCTTCCAGGCTCCTTTTGTGATCCTGTAGTTCCATAGGGTTAGTTGTCCTAAGCATCTGCAAGCTTGCTCTGCATCTCTTTGTTCACCTTGCGTTCAGCGTTTCTGCACTTGGCTAATAAGACACATAATAAAAGCTTTTGACAGCATGTATCTGTCCTCTATCTACAGAACTGTGTAAGCATGTTCTTTGTGTGTTCACGTGTATGTTTGTGTAACTTTCTGCATGGCTGCGAGTGTACTTCGTGACTAACGTTGCTATGCTATAGTGTCACTAATTTATTTTATTTATTTATGTATTTATTTATTCATTTGTAAAGCACACATAGCCCAAAGGCAACTAGGCGCTGATTACTACTTAAGAATACGGTTATATGAGTATCTTAAGAAGTATTCAGTTGTAAAGTAATGACTGACTTCTAAGGCTGCAATTTAGTATGCCATCATTAGTATGGTTACTAATGATGTCATCACATTGGTTTCTCAGCATTAGTCAATGTCATCCATCGAGGCATTTGGGTCCATGACCAGTGTTGTAGAACCTGCGACGGTGCCGGTGCTTCTGGGTTCCCCTTCCCGTGGACTCCATGGGAATGGGGATTTACAAGCTCTGCTGCCTGACTTCCCGCTCCGCCGGACTTGTAATGTCCCGGTGGCACTGGGAAGCCAGGCGGTAGATCCGGTGTTACGGGGTCGGCAGCAACCCGCCGGTCGCACCGGTTAGTTACCGCTGACCTTGTAATGAGGCTCATTGACTAGGTTTGAATGGATGTCTAAGAGAATATCTCTCTGCATATGTAGATGTCACTGGCCCTCCTGGAGGCTGTCTGAATAGTGAGTGGCGTTATGTGCTTTCGATGCTATGGGCCGTCAAGTTCATGGGGGTGATGAGGGCATTCCAGGGACCCTCTCTTCAGTAGCCTATTCAATCTCGCATAGATTGGCACATCACTACTGCATTCTCCCAGTGGACGCTTTTAGGCATACACCCAAATCCAAAGCACTGGTTAGAGGGTAATCAGGCAAAGTGTGGCTCAAGGTGCAGCTGTTCATTCCTGGAAAAATTAAGAATACCCAAATAGCCATGCCCTCAATATCGCGCGATAGATGATATGGGGAGCTTGGAGGTAAACACCATACAAATAATGGAGAGAATGAGATAAACGAAACGTGCTTTAGACCTGCGTTAGATCTTATGAATGAAATATGCATTACGAAAAAGCTGCAGAAATGTCAATTACAGTTTTAGCCCAGGCCCGAAAGCAATTAGCTGATTGTTTATAATGTCCAACTCAACCCGAGTTTTGTGTAAGTGCAGTTCCCGGAAGACAGGAAACGAAGGATTATGTAATTTAGAGTTATTGCACTGAGCTGTTTATGATAAAAACACATTCTAACCGTCTGCTACAAACCTTTTTAAACAGATGCTTTGCTTGCTGTTTAAGTACCAGTGTACAGGGATGCTCCCTTTGAGCAAATCTGCCCTTATCATCTGCAAAAATAAATCAATAACAAGAAATATTTGTAATTGTAGCTTTACATTCAATTAGCGCTGTCTTCTTTCTAGGACCTGAGGTGGATTTCTAGGCTGCGGTTACTAGAAAGAGTTGAAAGACCTGTATATTGGATGATTTCATGACACCCGGCCGCCGCCCCACAATGCCTGGTTCAATGTTGTATTGATTGGATGGATGTTAGATCTCAGTATATGCTTTGTTATCTTGTGCTAATGCACTTGTTGACTGTTCCTGCAGGATTGAACACGCTTGTGGCTTTCCTCACTTCCCCTATACACGTATTTTTGTTTTTATGGTAAAATAGCACCGTTTACACCGTCAGATGGCTTCTGTTTTGTGTAACAATAATATTATCTTTAATACTTGCAAACATGTAATAAATAAAGCTAACCGTAAGAGAGGCATGATGCTGAACTGGTGTCATAAAATTGAAAGTATCATAGTATAAAAGGTTGTTTTCTAAGGGTAATGCCACCTCCACTGTGAATGCATCGGAAGGACGTTCACTGGTCAGTACAATCAGTCGTAGAAGGGCTATCATATTGATCTCAAACAAGCTCTACCCAGCTCTACAGTATACATGGAAAGCTCTCTCTCTCTCTCTCTCTCTCTCTCTCTCTCTCTCTCTCTCTATCTCGGTTACTCCCCCCCCCTCTCTCTCTCTCTCTCTCTGTCTCTCTCTTCCTCTCAATCTATCTCTGTTTCTCTTTCTCTCTCCCTCTCTCCATCTCTGTCTCTCTACCTTTCTCTTTCTCTCTATCTATCTCTCTATCTCTGTCTCTCTCTCTCTCTCTCTGTCTCTCTCTTCCTCTCTATCTATCTCTCTGTCTCTCTCTCTCTCTGTCTCTCTCTCTCTGTCTCTCTCTCTCTCTCTCTCTCTCTCTCTCTCCCCTCTGTTGTCAGGTTTGCATTTGCAAAAGCCACCCCAGCCAGTGCTGCATCTAGTGTCTGTGATATGTTATTATGTTGTTGAGTAGTCTAATGTGGACCTCTAGGTTTTTATCAAGGCTAGAATAATCCTGTGCAACAATATTAACTTCATTGTTAGATGATACTGAAACAGTGGATACAATTGAAAAAGACGCTGAGTTCTTTGCAAGCCCTAACTGGAGTGGAGAAGTTGGTGTGGAGTCCACCTGGGAGGCGTTGAAGTGTTATATGCGTGGTCTGTTAATTGGGCACTCAAGCAAAAGGTGCAGAAGGAGGGAGGCTGAGATGAGGTCAATGAAATAAGAGAATCAAAAGCTGGAGTGAGACTGCATGAAAGCCCGTCTACGGAAATGAAGGAAATTCTAGTGCATAAAAATTAGCTGTTGAACAAACTATTATCAGGAAAGGCATACAGAATTCTCTTCAGGACTAGATTAGTTATTACGAACGGGGAGAAAAGTGTGACAAGTTATTGGCGCACCATTTGCGGATTCAAGAAAGTGATAGAACCATCAGTGCCATCACATGTGCCTCCGGAAACTTGACTTACAATCCTGTTGGGATCAGTAGGGAGTTTTGCAACTATTATGCCAAACTTTACTTGTCAGAGATGAAGCCTGATTCTGTATACCTGGATACATTGATGCCTGTGGACTGCCAAGTCTGCCGAGTCTGCCACACTCAATGAGAGATCATTTGGAGATTGGCTCTCTCTGTGGATGAATTGAAAAGAGCAGCCTGTCACTTAAATGGAGGGGAAATGCCCAGGTCAGAACAGTCTTCCTGCAGAGTTTTACAGGATCATGCCAAACTTAGTGTTCAAACTGATGTTGAAGATGCTCTACACCACAAAACTGAATGAGTCACTCGCGGCCATATGCCTCTATATCACTGTTATTGAAAAAGAGGAAACCACAGACTTCCATTAGTCTGATAAATACAGATAACAAGATACTTACCAAAGCGTTAGCATTGTGAGTGGAGAACACATTGTTGCAACTTGTGGATGCCAAGCAGTCAGGTTTTGTCAAGGGGAGGAATCCTTCTACCAATATGCATAAACTGATTGTAACACTGTTAGAGATCTGGAAACAACTCCCCGGGAGCAGGTGTCCTCTCCCTTGTCGCTGAGAAAGCATTTGATCAGCTAGAGTGGGACTTCCTTTTTTCACCTCTGAAAAGATTCGGATTTGAGACAAAAATATGTCTGCAGGTACGGATTGCACTGGTGTCCAGAAAGGATGAGATATGTAGGAATTTGGCTGACTAAAGAGATTGGCCGTATGTTGGACGAAAACATGAGGTACATAACAATTAACTTGAAAATGGATTTATACAGGTGGTCTGAATTGAAGTTATCTCTTTTGGGGGAAGATCAACGGTGTTAAGATGCCTTCTGCTCCTCGTATAAACTACATCCTGAGTATGATAACGCTTCCCACCCGCAAAAATATCTGACAGAAATAGAGAGCCTATTGCAGAGTTTTCTATAGGAACACAAACCACCACGTCTGAAACTTTGGAAGCTGCAACTCCCCAGTGAAAAAGGTGGTCTGGGAGTTCCAGACTTTGCATCGTATTCACTGGCCTTCTCTGCAATTCATCAAACTCCTTTGAAGAGACAACTGATGTCTGGGCATGGGCGGAGTCTGGTAAGAACACTCTGCTGGCACCTGTGGCACTTTTGACGACTGAGAATGACAGAGGTTACACACCTAGTTTCCCATCTAGCTCACTCCCTCAATCATTTGATTTTTCAGCACACTACCTCTAACATTAACATGGCTGTAATCATGAACCATATCAACTCATTCCAACCGCCTCAGAATTTGACTGTGAGGACTGAGTGGGTTTTGAAGCCTCAGAGTTTCAGAAGAGGGTTTGTGGGGGGGCAGGTCCTAGGGTGAGTAGGTCTAAGCATGCACAAGCCAAGTCCCTAATACACAGACACCGTTATAGAATGTTAAATACAGGATACAAAAAAATGCAACGCGTTACCATCTGTCTGACATGCAGACGGTGCTTCATTCCTCACACGTGAATTAGATTTGAAGTGCAGGGTCCCTATTTCCAGTAACACTTGAAAGCCGAACTCCGCTGCATCAGCGTTTGCATAATAATTAATTGACACTGTCGGAGTGCCAAACCGGCAAACACTTCCCATTGTTTTGAACACACGGGATATCTAAGAACTGAAAGGCTCAGACAAAACAATGATTTTGTCTGCGCCACCGACTCTCTGGGCGTGTTTCCAAAATGCCAGCACGGTGGCTGTCATTATGTGGCTCTGCTCCCAATAATTATCGAGACTGGCACCAAGTCACACGACCTTGAACGGGAAGAACATGTTATTTTTGCAGAAAGGCAATATTTTGGAGCAGATAACGCATTCAAGTAGACACAGTGATTCTGCTAACTACAGCGAGGTGCGGCAGTAGCAAACGTTCACCGCAGCTAACGGCCTGCGGCAGCCATCCTCTTGCTTCCCTGGTGCAGCCGGCCCCAAACTTCTGCTAATAATTACATCTCCTCTTACAGGAAATGGCGGGGTCAGGAATCGGCATAGGGGATGAAGGGTATTTTTAGATGAGGCAATATCCTTGGTAATGGCGACAGAAGTCCAGCCTATTTCCAAATGTATTGTTGGAAGTTTAACTTACTCTTAAAGGTTGCCTTTGTCAGTTGTTCCGGCTCTTTCCTGTCCCCATGGTTACCGTGGGGCTACGCGGACAGAACACAAGCTGTGTTTTCCACCAGAGGCGTTCAGGCAGCTGCAGACAAACCAACACATATTCCGTGGTACTTTTAACAAGCGATTCTAGTGTTTAGAGTCTTTCATCAGTAAAGCAGGCTTAGATATCCTAAATCCTCAGATGCAGGTGTTGGGTACGTCTGTTCAGACGCGCACTCTCTCATTTTACCCCTGCCACCTATAGCGTTGTAAAGTATGCCATTCTTCTTGGTTAACTCTGCACTAGAGTAAGGGTCCTCTAATTTGGATCTTTCCATTCCCAATTCCAACATGTGCCAGTTCTAAGAGACTGGTGACGACTCCATTGAAATGTTTGGAGCTGACAGTACTGGGCGCCTTCCTACATATATTTCACATAGAAGTGAAGGTCACTGGCACGAGGTGGCATTATATTGATATTATACTGTAAAACCTGCGATGTATAAATAGTGTTAGGGGAGGGTACATGTGTATTGTGTTAATGAAAGTGACTGTTCGTTGTTTGTGTGCCAACCAAAACAAGCATTGGCAAAGCCAATAGTTTTGGTGTTTGTAGTTTATTGCATTTTACATTTAGCATGCAAGGAAGGAACAGCAGAGAGGAAGAAATTACAACATGGAAGGGAATCAAGGGCAGCACCGGGGGTGAGGGAAGCACAGCGAGGGGAGGAGTAAGAAATAAATGGCAACATGAGGGAGAATAAAGACATCCAATTGATAAAAGCTAGTTCCGCAACAGGACATAGGAGCATTGTACAACATTTGAAGGAAAGCGTGAAAGCGCAAATGTGGGGAAGAATTGACAGCGCAAAGGGGGGATAGATAGCGGAAGAGTAGATGGAGTGACAGTGCAAGTGGGCGGTGCCACATTGTAAGAGCCGGTGAGTGACAGCGCAAGGGGGAGCAACAGCGCAAACGGGGAAGGAGGGACAGCGCATGGAGAAGGAGGGACAGCACAAGGGGGAGGGGAAAGTGCAAGCGGAAGGAGGTAAAGTACAAGGGGCACAGCTCGAGAGGGCAGGGGAGGTACAGCACAAGGGGAGGAGAAGGGACATCACGAAGGGGTAAAGGAGCAACAGCGCAAGTGGGAGAGTGATATCTGTTGGTTGTATGTATAATTGCAGCCTCATCTCAATGCAATTTCTTACAAGGACACCCGTATACATACAGATGTCCTCATAAGCAATCACATTGCGATTTCTTATGAGGACATCTGAATGCTGTCAGAGGTATTGGACCTCTCCAACAAATAAAATAAAATAAACAAGAACCAGGGAAACAGGAATTGGAAGCAAAACAGGTTGTTAGCAGGAGAAAATATTTGTCAGTGGTACCGCACCCCTCCAATGAACTTCAACTTACAGATATCCTCACAAAATATTTTATTGGAGAGGTGCAGTACGACTGGCAGCATACAGATGTCCTCATAGGAAATCATTGAGATTGGAGAAGTGCAGTACCACTGACAACATTAAGATGTCCTCGTAGGAAATCACATTGGCCCTCATTACGACCCTGGCGGAAAGCAACTGACATGACCGCCATAGCGTAAATAGCGTTTCCGCCACTGCACGATGGAGGAAAGTGCGGCTAATTCTGACCCATCGGGCACGAGCATTACGCCATGGCGGAAGTGCAAAGTCCGCGATGGCGGAAATGACCCCAAAACGCCCCTTACCGCCGTCGTACGTCTCCCTAGGTGCAATTCCGCCACCCATCTTAGCGGTCACCGTAATGAGCGGTCAGCGCAAAATACGGTCACCGTAAATATACGGAAACGGAAGTAAAAACATGGGGCCGGAACGGGAAACAGCACGCCGTACACCTATGAAATCAGAATCCCAACACAACCATAAAAAATCCGACCCTGAGACACATCCCAACCCGTTAGCCACCCCATTCAAAAAAATAAATATGGGAAAAGTTGCTAAAAAAGCGTGCGACCGCAAGCGGCAGGTCCACTTCTCCCACGAGGAACTCACCGTGCTCACAGAGACCCTCCAGGAGAATGCCGCCGTCGTCTTCTCTACGCAAATGACCAGGCCGGCACTTGCGAACAAGAAGGCCATATGGGCGCTGGTGGCACAGCGGGTAAGTGTGGTGGGGACCGCACCCCGCAACCCACAGCAATGCAGAAAGCGATGGGACGACCTACGGATACGCGTCCGGAGCATACTCTCTGCCAACCGGAACATTGCCACAGCTACCGGGGGAGGATCGGAATCACCCATCAAGTTGACCCCCTGGGAAGAAATCTGTGCCTCCACCATTGGAATGGAGAGCATAGAGGGAGTCGGAGGGATGGAGAAAGGAGTGCAGACATCAGAAGAATCAGGTAGGTGGCCCAAATAAAACTATGCCAAATCCACAATTACCAACCATGTGAAGTACCATGTGTCCCCATAGTGCAATAGAAACACATGTCCAGGAGAACGACCACATACATTGCCATGACAGCGCCCCGTAAAAGTCAGATTAAAAAAATAAATATTTAAAAATCCCAAAAACACACTCTACATGTGCAGCATGCACACCCTAACTGCAGACTGCAAAATAACTGCATCCCCAATGCACACAAAAATGAGACCACCTCCAAGGCCCTGACCCAAATCACCCCCAGGTACCACCCCAATGCATGTGACACAATTGCCATTACAATTACCACAGACCCATGAATAACGCTCGCCCTCCTTTACTCCACCACATGGTCCGATTCCAACGAAGAGCTTCAGGAGACCCCTACCAGCACACCTGCAAAGAGGGCCAAGACCAACGGCCAAAGACCCTCCACCTCAGCTGCACGGATCAAGACACGGCAGCTGCACAAATCGAGTGGCAGCACACTGGAGGGGACTGCAACAGGCACCCCAGCAGCCAGCATGTCCACAACAGCAGCACCACAGGTCCCCCCAATGGATGCCACAGTAGGCACTGCTTCTGGTGGCAGCAGCACCCTAGGTGACACTGCATTCATGCCAGCATGCTCCGACACAGAAAACGGTGCTGCCGAAGTAGGACACATCCATGACCTGTCTCAATCCCCCTGTTTGTATCATCCCGTACACCATGAGGAAACCACGCAGGGGCACCCACAAGACGACGACTGGCCAACCCCCACAAGGCCTGTTGCAAGGCAACATGAGGCGTCCAGCCCCTCTGTGACACCACCGCAAATGGGCATGGCCCAGCAGAGGCAACAGTCCCTCGAGCAGATGATAGTGCAACAGCAGCAACTGGCCACGCTCCTCAAGGAGCATGCTGCTGAATGTGGGGGTTCTAAGGCAGCCATTGAAACATCTACTGAGACACTTAGGGCAGAAATGGAGAGAAGTACCGAGAGCCTGAGGGGACAAATGGAGAGAAGTACCGAGAGCCTGAGGGGACAAATGGAGAGAAGCACTGAGAGCCTGAGGGGGGAACTGCATGCGACGTCCAAAGACGTATGTGGTGAACTTGCCGCTGTGCGCCGTGTGCTCACTGAGCTCTCACAAACCCTTAGGGACATGCATGGACGTGAGCAGGCAGAGACATCATCCGTTGCAAGTTCCGTCCAGGGCAGCCCCCAACGTAGATCTGGGAGGAACCTGCGCTCCACAGGCAGGGGTGCCCCTGATACCCGGAGAGGGGGCTTGCAATAGCGTCTGCCCACTGACAATGAGCGTCATTGGACACTGGTGTTCGTGGGGGGCGTAGGAGGGTGGAGGGGGTGTGTTGTGCTTCTTTGGGTGGCGGGTCGATTGGGTGTGTAATGTCATTTCACATCTGCAATACAATTCTTCATTTTCATCCAATGAGATGTGTGGACATTGATCTCTGTGTACGAGGCCTATCTTGGCGTACAGTCCACATTGTGCATGTTCCAGACACACACAGTGCCACAAGTCCCGTGTCCATGTAACAGCCACCAGGCGTGAGTGCTAGAAGCATGCATCTATGAGATTCTGACGTAATTCACGGGCCTCCTGTGCCTCGCGGCCCTCTTGAGGTGCTGCCACATCCCCACCCTCATCATGACCATCTTCAGGTGCTAGCAGTTCTGCGTCGGGGGGCATGGCCACATTCCTACGTACGCACATGTTGTGTAGCATGACACATGCCATGACCATCTTTGCCACCTTCTCATGGCGGTACAGGAGTGCCCAGCCAGACCTGCTGAAGCAGCGGAAACGAGCCTTCAGTAGGCCGAATGCCTGTTCTATGACCACACGGGTACGTGAGTGGGCACGGTTGTAGTCCTCCTCATGTTGGTCCTGTGGGTTCCGGATTGGTGTAAGGAGCCATCTCTTCAGTGGATACCCGCAATCACCTGTATGTGGACAACAAAGGATGTTTGTGGAATGTCATTGCTACGTACGCACCCCCCCCCTTCCTGCCAGGTCATTCACGCATCACCTACCCCACATACTCATGCATTAAATGAGACTCACCGAGTAGCCAGGATCGGCGCCCTGCGTGTCGCTCCATGTAGCGTGGTATTCTAGAGTTCCGCAAGACCATAGAATCATGTGTTGATCCTGGAAATCGGGCACAACAATGTGTAAAGATCCTGTTGGAGTCACACACCATTTGTACATTGATAGAATGATATTGTTTCCAGTTGCGGTACTGGGCCTCCATGGCATGTGGGACAACCAATTCCACATGGGTGCAGTCGATGGCACCAATGCAACCCGGTATGCCGCCAAGTGCATGGAATCCCACTTTTGTGTTTGTAAGCTCCTGCTCCGAGCGTGGTAAAGTGATGTAGTCGTCTGAGTGCTTCAGGAGGGCATCAAGCACTTGGAATAGTGTCCGTGAGAATAGTGGCTGTGAAATGCCATGCAACTGTCCGACTGTGTGCTGGTAGGTGCCTGTGGCCAGGAAGTGGAGTACAGACACCACCTTCAGTAGGGGTGGGATGGCGGTTGGGCTCTCTATCATGCTGACAAGGTCAGCGTGTGTCATGTCGACAATGGCGGTTATGGTGTCCCGGTCCAAACGGTAGAGGGTGTGGATCTGCTCAGCTGTGAGGTTGAACGGATTAGCTCGGAGGCGTGGGATTGCGGGCTGCCTGTGTGGTGGTAGTGGCTGTGCTGGTGGGGCTTGCTGGCCATGCCTTGCCCTCCTCCTCCTCCTCCTGCGTCTCCTCTGTGCGGCCGGTTGTTGTAGTAGTTGGCGTTCGTCTTTTTCTTGAAGTTGGAGTACTTGCAGTGCAATCAGGTCCCCCAGGCCCAACATCGCTAGTCCTGCCGGTAGCATTCTGGGGTGGGTGTGGTTGGGGGAGGGGGTTGGGTGTGCAATTTATGTGTTTTCAGGCTGTATAGCCTTCACCTGTGGTGATTCATTCCACCTGTGTCAGCTGCAATGCCTTTCGTGCGAGCACGTCCCGCACACAATGCTGCAATTCGACGCATGGCATCTTGCATTTACATTCATGTTTTTAATCCCGATGGCAGTGATATATTGGTTTAAATGTTAATTCTGCTATGGTCCCATTGTTTCACATACTATATTTGCATTCGCGAGCAGACTTGTGAAGGGTCAGTGGAATGTAGTACTCGATCAACGGTGGACCCTCATGCAGCACTGTACCGACGTTCACCGACGGCGGGGAGTCCCATCAGTGATTGAGGCCGGTTACCATTTTCACACACAGCCGCACTGCATAGATGTATTTGTGAATACAAGCGTTCACAGATGCCTTTTCGACGTGATGTTGCAAATTAGGAATTCGAAGGACAGCGCTTTCGGTTTTCAACTAGCGGCGTGGAGACGCCCACAGGTCTGACTGGAAATGTAACGTTCTATTGTTGAATGTCCTTGGGACAGGGCCCATGACGGGAATGCAATGATTGATATGATTTGAATGGGATGCGCTATGGCGTAGTGGACGATAGGGCAGGACGTTCACATATACATGTGACTTCACTACACAAGGAATCCGGGCAGGAGCACAGTGGATTTTGAAGGCTGCATTACGCACAGACTCAATGGAAATTTCGAATGTTATGTGAGTGAATATTCAGGCGTTTTCATAACGGGATGAGGGAATGATGAATGGATGCATGGAAAGATGATTTAATTGGGAGTCTGCCATGTACATGGCTATTTGGAATCTATCCCCTTCCCCTGCGCTATGTGATGCAAGGCTGCCATAGTGGGACCATCGTCTGTCTGCCCTTGTTGAACCCTCCCTGTCTCGACGCGCCTTCAATCACTTGTGTCTATGCACGTTGATGATCCCATCTGATGGATCCTGTTCTGACAGGCGCATGCACACAGACACTCGTTTGAAATAGTGTATTCACCTCGATTTGTGTCGTAATAATTCGCAAGTGATTTTTGGGTGCAATTGATCCTTATGAGTGGGCTAGCATGCATATGGTTGTAGGTTTGGTGTGTTGAATGAAGTGAGTTATACATATGAAGTTCGGATGCCCATACTATCATTTTTTTCATTTGGGTGACAGGTATCTCCTCCCCTTCTGCCGCTGCCATCTGTACGCCACTCCTGCAGATGGCTTCTACAGTCGACACCTGCAGCTTCGAGTTAATCAGTGGAGCACCATTACGATCTTATGGGACGATCGCCAATGGCCCACATGCCCTTACGCAGTACTAGTGGCTAGGTGCAGCATACCTAGCTTCCAGCTGGACTAGTGCCTACTTCATGGGACGGCCCTGCGGTCCTAGGCGCTTCCATGTTGCCTTTTTGGACGTTGATGTAGCCCCTGTGTGCCATGAAGGTACAGGGCGTCACACATGGGGAAGCTGGTCATTTATTGCGGATGCAGCCCACAGTAATGCTGATCATTTGTGAGTTTATGTTCAAATGGCTGTATGGGCTTGGTGATTTTGATGTGCATTAAATTTATATTCAGATATTAACCGTGTAGCGTTATTCTTTGCTAGTAATGTGGCATATTCAGATTTGTGGCGCGATGTATTGTGAGGTGTTCTGCATTGGGTTCCGGCTTCTGGGTACAGTTGTGTGGTACGTGCTTATGCTGATGGTTGGTTTGACTACTGGCATGTGTACAGGGCTGGTGCAGTCTCCCTCAGGTTACTGCTTTGAATGTTGATTTACACTGGTGGCAAGCGATGGGGGACTGTTGTTGTTTTGTGTCATGGAATTTTCAGTTCATTTTGGTGTACTTGCACCTTCAGATGCCTGTGCTGCATCAGTACGGCAATGGTGTGTTGCCAATTGTGGATGGCCACTCACAGGGCACTTGGGGCCCCTGCATGCATTTGTTCGTTGGCATGCATGGGTGACTTCTACATTTCACTGGTTGCATGGTGTGACTGCATTGCGCCTACGAGGAGTTGTGCAATGTGGCCAGGGAGTGGAGTACAGGCACTCAGTAGGGCCATTACGGTTGGTTCGCGATGCCGTAGTTCTCGTCATGGCGGAATGGTACTTTCCGCCATGCTTGATGGCGTTAAGTGAATGTCCACTGGGGTCAGCATTCGCGTACCGTTGCGCCATGGCGGATATTGCGGTTTTGCACGGCGCGCGTGCGCGTACTTGGTGCAGTTAGCGTTGGCGTTCACTACGGTGTCGCTGATCGCATCGTACTTTACGGTGACGGGTCATGATCGCAACGGGCGGTATTCGATGGCGGTATTACATTTCCGCCATCGTTTTTCGTATTCCGCCAGGGTCGTAATGAGGGCCATTGAGATTTCTAAATAGGATATCTGTATGTTTTCAGTGGTACTGCACCTCTCCAAAAAATAATAGTTTCTACAGTAACAGTATCCAGAAATGGGAACCTACATGTAGACCAATGGGGCCAGGAAAGTAGCCCAAATGTAGGCCAACCCCCCTGATTGTGAAAAGAAAAAAACACTGTGCCACCTGCAGCCCCAGTTTTGATTGTGACACAGACACATGACATGATACAGTACTCATGATTGGGGGAACATTAAACAAGTCACTATTGGATTACATCAGCGTAATGGAACAAGAAAAAACATTTAGTGTGCCTGCCGATCATGCCACAGCATTTCCAGTTGTCATACCAACCACAAAATCAGCTTCTGGCACCCCTTTAAACTCTCTCTCTTTTCTGTTCTGTAGCAGTGGTGTTGGCAAAATGTTGTTGGCTGCGCACCCAAAAAGTGTCAAAACCAAAAATGTATACATTTTTTACTAAAACAAAAAAAGAGCAAAGAAGAAAGATACTTTTTTATGCAAATGTAATAAGCGCAAAACCATGCATGCAAACTCTCAAGGGTTGGTCCTGAGTACCAGGGATTTAGTTCCAATCTCAGAGACTCTGATTAGAGGTCGTTTTGTGAGAGTAACCGCCATTTCCTGACTACATGGGTGAATTTTACCATATTGGATCTCCTTTGTTCTTCTCTATTTCCTGGTATGAAGCTGCATACATTTTCTTTTCATATGAAGAAATGTTATCATATATGGTAGCCTAGCTGAACATTTTCTGTTGAATGCGATACCCCCTCCTTTTTTATGCCCCACCCACCAAACCAAAAACAAATCTCAATGGTGGCTCAAAATCAATGTTGCCAGATTGATCAAATGCGGATATGATCCCACAGATCAAACTCATTCTGACTGCAGGGCGTGGCCACGCGGCACCGAAGATAGCGACATATGAGAGAAGCTCTCTCTGACAGAGAGATAACATCATAAATATGGTTTATATTTAGTAACCCCTTTCTTGTTAAAGCCATAGTAGAATGTTGTACAAGCAGCGAACCCCATTTCAATATATACGTATGGCATTTCGTTCTAACTACAACGCTTACTTCGACATAAACAGCTTCAGGTGCATGGAACCGCGACATTCAGCAGCTAGCTCTGATTCCTCGCTCCTTCTTGAGGGCCCGGTGAACAAGGTTTACAGGCAAGTGAGTGTCGAAATTCTTCTTAGCGTGCACTTACTTTCACAGAAAATATCATCGCGAGATAATATATGATGCGTGTGGGTCGCCATTTAACGCGCAACTGCCCTCTGGTGAGGTAACCACGCAGCTGGCACCCGGCACAACATTTGTGGGGGCTTCCTCACTTACCTTGGTGGTGCTGTCTCAAAAGTAAAGGCCCTGTGTTTGACCCAAGGTTTTCCTTTATTAAACCTCAAGGGCCTTGCTGTGACCTGCCAAAGTGCCCTCCAACTTCCACACTCTTCTGCCTAACTTCCTGCTCCATGGCATGATGGATTATGCAACTCCCTGGTCTTAGGAGGCATGCTGCGGCTTACTCAGTGCTACACCCAGTGGCATAATTATATATTACAATCAGCCTCTATGCTTAAATATTGGTCCGAGCAAAACACATTTTCTTGCAAGCATGGCCAATATTGTCAGTACATCCCCTGCTTTAGACAGCTCCTCCCTCAATGTGTGTATGTTGAAAATATTAGAGACATTAAATAATATTCGCTTCTCCATTTCTACTTTTTATTCCAAATCCTCCAACATTCAATGAAATCAAAGACTTTAAACAGGATATAAAAATGTTTTCAGGCAGGCTGAACAAAGCTGAAGAAATAATTTCTTTTGTGGAAGATCGAATGGAAAGCCTAGAAAACATGCAACAAAAAATATGGAAATGGAAGTCACAGATTTGGAAGACAAAAATCGTCGTGATAACCTGCGTTTCTATGGAATTCCTGCAAAATCAGAATTAGACGACCCCATTCTTTTTCTCACAAAATGGATACCTGCAATCTTAGGTATTACTTTCTCCCCTCCTTTAAAATTGCAATGTACCCATCGTATAAGACCAAGAATTTCCTCCAATAGTTCCACACCAAGACCTTTTATTGCTTGCTTCCTTAGACACCAGCAAGCGTGCCAGATTTTGTTAAACTGCCAGGAAAAACTCCCCTATTATGTTTCAAGGTCACAATGTCTTTATTTATTCATCCTTTTCAAAATCAACCCAAGCCAAAAGAAAAACATTCTTGGACATGAGACCTCTCATGAAATCTTTAGGTATCAGATATGGACTACTTGAACCTGCGAAAATGATTATCACTATTCCAGGTTGTCCGGGTTGTCCGACCAAGGAATTAACGGATCACAATGACCTCTTCTTCAGTCACTCCAATTTGCTCCTATGGACACAACATCTTTCCATGATCTAACTTTTGGCACTTCAAACTATGAACACCATTCAGAGCAACCTTTATACAAAAGATTAAAAAGAAAAAACAAAGCAAATTTGGTTCCATACAGAATAGATCAGCTCCTCTGGCTCCAATAGACTCTTCTGCCAACCACAATACCTTCAGAGACAAATCCAGATCTCCTATTAAAATTGCAGAACCTACGCTTGCTGCTTTAAAATCTAGAACCCAATCTTAATCCTTACTCTTGTTCTTATGCTTTGATTTGGTCATACCTCGGCCCTGGGCCCTGCCACTCTCCACTTGCACTGATGCCCTGGAACCCCTTTGCACTGCGGGTCTGTCTCTGTATCCCTACAGCCCCCCTCCCCCAGCACTTGTTCTGCACTTACCTCACACTTGCCACCAGCTGGCCCTATTTATTTATTTATTACGTACGCCTCTTACCTTGTACTGCACTTCCCCCCCTCCCCTTCCCCTTGCACTTTTCCCCTCCCCTACCCCTGCACTTGCGCGATCTGAATGACACCTGGCCTAGTAGGATCATTTTCTGTCTCCCCTTGTACCCCCCTCCCTGCCTAGTCGCGCCTTGAAACACTTGTGTATAGGCGCGTTACAAATACCATATCATATCATATCATATCATACCAATATCATACCTTATCTACTTTTGTTCACTATAATTGTATGGTAATTTAATAATCTATATATTGTCCTAATATTCTTTTATTATTGTTGGATACCATTATCTTCTGTTGGTCTGGCGATCATCTCTTGTAATTAGCCTGTCATTGTGCTCTTGTAACCCCCATGGTATTATTCTTTATTACTGTTTTTGTATGTGGTTACTGCTCAACTATTCTATTCAAGTCTTTTCTTCTATCCTCTTGGATGCAAACACTTTCATTAGTGTCATTCTTTTTGTGTACTTTTTTCCATTTGTTTCCACTCCTACCCTCTTGTGTTTTCCCATTCTCCCCTTCACTGCTGCAATGCTTGGATACCGACACCTTTTCTGTTCTACATCTCTCTTACAATGTATTCATCTATTTTTCTTTATTTGTGGTCACATCTTTTAGCTAAATCCACCACATTCATACAAGATCCATGTCTATTAAGGTAGTCACCTGGAATGTTAAGGGATTAAACCATCCCATTAACCGATGTAAACTCATATCTCAACTCACTAAACCTAAGGTCGACATTGCTTGCCTTCAAGAGACTCATCTGGATTAAGACAATGAAAACTGTAAATTGAAAGCTTCATGGATTTGTGACATCTTTTCTCAAATGCGGTGAACAAAAAAGGAGGCCTCTCTATTTTGATTAATAAACATCTGACTTTCTCCATGGTCAGTAAGAAAAAGACTCTGATGGTCGCTGAATTATATTCAACATGATCATAAGCAACCTACCTGTCTCTATAGTCAATGTGCATGGCCCTACTGCTCTGGATCCCTTTTACTGGTCTGACTTCAAAGTGAAACTTGTTCAGAAAAATGTTGAATGACTTATTTTATGTCACGATGTTAACCAAATTGTTGACTTTACTATGGACCGTAAGTCTGCTTCCAATTTTGTCAATTCCAAGTCTCTTAATAACTTTCTTAATATGGTAGATAACCTTAATTTCATAGACTCATGGTGTTCTTGCCACCCAGATGTTAGAGATTATACCTTATTTTCTCCCCCTCATCAATCTTTTTCTAGAATTGATTACATTTTTGTTAACACTAAATTAACCTCGATGTTAATAAATTCGGACATTGGCCTCATCCCTATTTCTGATCATGCTCCCGTTATTACCAATTTGGAATGGGCTCCTATTACTAAACTCTCCTCAAGATGGAGATTCAATTCTTTCCTTTTAAATGACACCTTTTCCATTGAATAAACACAATCTTTTATTGATGCTTTCTTCCTCCATAATCACCCAGAACATACCTCCTTACACAATAACTGGGATGCTTTCAAAGCTTTTTTATCCAATGTTCTGCCTCTAAAAAAAGACAATTAGAATCTGCTCATAATGAATTGCTATTTTCCATTAAAGATCTTGAAAGATCATATTATAAAAAAACCCAATGATGATGTGCCTAAATCCATGATGAGCAAATACATTGAATTTAACAAACTAAAGATGCAAATTCCATTTTGTGATCAAAAACTAAATGGTATGGCAAGTCTAACAAAGCTGGGAAAATCCTGGTCTCTTATTTAAAAAATTAAAAAATAAAATCACTCATCACACACATCACATCTTTGGATGGTATAAGATTAATAAACGAGAATGATCTTCATAAGGCATTTCTTGATTTATATTCTAATCTATACTCATCTGATCCCTCCATTAAATTATCCAAAATCCTTTCTTTTTTTGATAATAACAAGAAAAACTCCACATACCCCGTTGATTTATCTCCTCTTGATAAACCCATCTCTCTAACGGAAATTTAACAAGCAATTTTTCATCTTAAACCTAACAAAGCTTCAGGTCCTGATGGATTCTCCGTTGACTATTATAAGACGTTCATCGACTCTATTTCTCCGAAACTCTTACAATTATACTCTCATTTAGAAAAAAAATTGTCATAGCTGTGGCTCCTTTGGTGAGGCTCTCCTTATAATATTTCCCAAGCCCGACAAAGATCCTTCACTTGTTAAAACTTTTAGACCCATTTACCTTATTAATCCAGACTCCAAGATATTTGCTAAAGTATTATCTAAACGCTTAGATAGTCTTCTTCCCAAACTCATCCACATCGATCTATCTGGATTCATTCAAAATAGATACACTTCATCCAGCTCTTAAACATTTTATCTCATTCCCAAAAGTCAAATGAACCACTAGCCCTTCTTGCATTAGATGCGGAAAAAGGTTTTGACGTGTTTCATGGCCCTTCATGCTACACTCCTTAAAGTGGCTTGGCTTTTCTTCATTTTCATCAACCTCGTTGAAATACTATACTCATCCCCCTCTACTAGAATTCTTATTAATAATTCTCTTTCTCCCTCTTTTCATATAATCAGAGGTACTCGCCAAGGGTGCCCTCTCTCTCCTTTACTATTTAACCTCACATTAGAACCTCTCCTTCAGAATATACGGTCCTCCCCTGACATAAGAGGGATTTTTGTGAATAATGTAGAAGTCAAGATCTCTGCCTATGCAGATGATATTCTACTTTATCTATCTGACCCTGCCTCTTCCATTCAACACCATATCACTATCATAAATAATGTCTCTAAGGTATCAGGATACAAACTAAACTTAGACAAATTCAAAGTCATGTCTCTCACTAACTCCATTACCCTAACACTCCATTATTTGGTATGACTTGTCAATCCACACATATTAAATATTTAGGCCTACTCATCACCAAAGGTATCCATACTACTATCACTCTTAACACTAATCTTATAATAGAGAAAATTACCAAGCACACTTATGGATGGTCTCTGCTCTTCTTGTCCTTGTGGGGACATCTCAAAATGATGATTACCCCATTATCCTTTATTTTCTATCAATGATCCTTGTAGCTATCCACCCCAATTAGACTCTTTGCTCCTTAAATTCCTATGGAATCAAAACACTCCTAGGATCACCATCAATAAACTAAGACTTCCTAAGCTTGAAGTAGGAGTGAAATTCCCCAACTTTCAGTCATACCACAAAGCATTTATACTCAAGCAACTGACCTCCTTTATTTACTTTGAGAACCATTTCTGTGAGGCCCCTACTTGGATCATTATTGAAGGGAGTATTATTACCCCTCTCTCCCTTTCTCATTTTTTACTCTCCTCCACATGGCCCAATATTACTTCTTATCCTTCATTGCACCTATTTAAATCTATATGGGGAAAACTACCTGCTAATACCTTCTCCATAGTAGATTTGCAGGACACTTTCTTTTTGTATAATAAGTCAGTTTCAATTGAGCCTAACTCTAACACTCTCAAAAGATGGCATTCTTCAGGTTTCATAATTCTACAGTTATCCTGTTCACACAGCTCTGTCGCCAATATATTCTCCCTGAGAATGATTCCTGCTTTCACCAATCTCTTACAAATTCACTAACAAAATCCTTGCCTACCTTAACTAAACAAAAACATCACCTCTACTAACTTCATTAATTGGTAAACCTGCCATCAAAGCTGCCAAATGGCACACCTTTTTAAATGATAACCAACTGAACAATTTGCTAAACTCCAATATCATTAGACAACGGGAATTAGATTGGGATTTACACCCCTCCCCTGACACATGGTCTAAAATATGGAAATGATATTATTCCACATCCATAGCAGCCAACCTAACTCAAACACATTATTTTATCCTCTACCATGCTTTTCTCACCCTCACTAGAATTGCAAAAGTTAACATTAACTCACCCAATAAATGTTGGTATTCTCACACAGTCAATGCTGACTGTAGCAATTTAATATACAACTGAAAATATGCATATTCTTTCTGGAAAGAAGTGTGTAACCTTATGATTGGTCCTATTGCTAATCCGTGTTTACAACTGAGGGATACTCCATACCTATTCGATTTGTTTATTAACATTGCGCATTACAGTATTACCTCCAATTGGAAAGATTTCTCCAAACTATCTTTCTCTTCTTGGTGGAATTATATTTTCTATATACATCGTATCGAAAAATGTCATGCCTCTTTGTATGACGCCATGCACAAGTTTGATAAGAAGTAGAACATTTTAATTTGTTATCCTAGTAATATAGACTTGCATTGATGTTGTTATATCATATTTGCATTAATTACCCCTTCTCTTTTTCCTCCCTATCTGTCCTTAGTCTTTCTATTTTGTATATTTTGTCTATCTCCCCTGTTTGTCCATACTCAACCTTTAATATGAATCTCTCATCACTGCATCTTGCATTTTAAAATGTGTTCATTCATCACTAATTATTTCGTTAACTTTAAAATGTCAAAATGTACATGCTGTATTTTCATTGTTCTTATAACAGATCCAATAAAAATTATTAAACAGGAAACTCATTCTGATTTCCTTGATTTCTGTATCAAACCCATCTTCTCGTCCCACTTCTATCTCCCCTAGTTCACATACATTTCTTCTGTTCTCTCATAGAGTTTTGAAACTGACTGAATGGGATGTATTTCTAGATTAACTTTGCTAAATTAATCTATTTAGCACTTCCCATTGCACTGGGACTATCGCACAACAGGAGTTGGAAAACAGGTTAATTTGCACTCCTAGTCCAACACCACCTCCTTCCCCAGCCTCTTTGGGGGAGACTCTTGGAACCCAAAGCCATTGGTCCCTCTCCACTTACCTACTCTTTGGACATCCCTGGAACCTCTGCCTCTGCTCTCCTCCCAAATCCCCACCCGTACTCCCCCCACCAACTCCCTCTTCCACACCCCCTTCACTCAAATTCCACTCACCCCATATATATACAGACCCATCCCGTCGTATCCCCTTTCACGGTCCATGCATTCCATAAAGGATGTTTCACACTGGATTACACATAACATCCATAAACATGTATAGCATGTACATGTGTTGTTACATGCTATAGTAAGATCCACTGTGCAGAGTGACAACATGCTATGCTTGATTCTATCTAGAGGTTGGGAATTGTGAGGACCCTGGTCGCCAGAGAATGGGGCCTGCTTCATGTTAAAGGTCGTGAGGGAGGTACATGGCAGATCCCACACGCTAGCCACACCATCCCTGTGAAGGAACACATGGTTTGCAGAGCCTGTCTAGTGGCTATTTGTGAACTGCATGGGGTAGAGAAGGAGGAATTGTTCAATATAGGATATCAGCTACTTATTTTATTTATGTATTTATTTATATAGCGCTTAACCCCATGGGCATCAAAGCACTGTAACATACAAAAAACACAAAGAAGAAGAAGCAAGGTATCATAACTTAAAGGAATATTTACGTAAAGAATTCAGTGAAAATTAAGGTTTTCAGCTTGTTCCTGAAGGAAGAGAGAGAAGAATCGGATCTCAAGCAGGTAGGTAGCTGCTCACCCTCTGGTCCGTATGCTTTGGGTAGTCCTAATTGCGCAATTCCATGCAAGTCAAAAACCTGAAACCTTACCCAGGTTATAGGCAGCCTGAGACACTGCCCTTCACAACCCAGATCAACTTCAGCCAGCCTGGCAGCGAATCCAATGTGGCTGCCAGATCTACTATAACATCAGCCAGTGGAGAAGCAGGCAGATTCCTAACTTATATTTAGGATGGAGAAAGAAGACCAGTGGTGAAGGGGAATGTGTCGAGAGTAGAGGTGAGAGAGAGGGAAAGAAGAGCAGGGGGGAAATGGGAGGCATATGAGTCGAGGCAGAAAGGTATCAAAGAAAAGAGGAGGTGAAGACGAGAAAGAGAAGGCTGGAGGAGATAGTGAAGAGTAGCTGGGGAAGAACCAGCGGTGAATGGGAATGTGTCGAGTGTAGAGGTGGGAGAGAGGGAAAGAAGAGCAGGGGGGAAATGGGAGGCATATGAGTCGAGGCAGAAAGGTGTCAAAGAAAAGGGGGTGAAGAAGAGAAAGAGAAGGCTGGAGGAGATAGAGAAGAGTGGCGGGGGAGGAAAAAGTTAGAGACAAGAGTGTGGAGTAAGTGGAAAGGAGAAAACCAAGAAGTAAAAGGAGGAGGCCACGAGTGAAGAAAGATGGCCAAGGAGGATAAGAGCGGGGTGAAAGAGAGAGGGAGACAAAGAAGGAGAGAGAGGGCGCGAGAAAGAGAGAGAGAGAACAGAGATGTCTATCTTTTTGTCACGTGTTTCTTTATCATTCAGCAGGGGTCAAACGGCTGCACTGCATGTTTTTTTCCATAGGACAGCAGACTTGATCCGGGGCCTATAAGGATTCAGGTTTGCTCCCTTCACATTGTGTTGGTGGGCTAGAGGTTGGTAGGCATACCTGTGAACCCCTCAATCAACTGGGGCCAGGTACTGTTGGGTGTTTGTCCATGTCATTGTACACAATGTCATGGCAAACTGTATTTAACCGTGGCTAGTTATTTTTTTTAATGATAAATGATTTTTGTACCTACGACGTATTGTCCACTTAACTCCTGCAACTTTACAAGCAAAAAGGGCATGGCTCTGTTCCAGTGAATGTGTAGGTACTTAACTCCTGAATCACTCCACTGAGCAGGTGAGGATTTACATTCTGATTATAAGCAGTTGAGAGGGCCTGCTTGGCACGGGTAGTATAGCTCGGTAGCAACGCGCAAGTCTTGGAAGCAAGACAACGCAGAGCAACACAGGTTCGAATTCTAGGACTTCACTTAGCGACCTCTTCGGTATTAAGTGTATTATTATTTTTTATAACTTGTACATGTAGAGACTATCCAGCAACTTCCAAGTTCATCGCCCCATAAGCGCCCAATGTGGACTGGGGAACTGGTACTTTCCAGCAATAGGGTCTCTCCAGCTATTAAAACATACCAAGCTAATAACACTACTCCAAGTTCCCATGCTAGCTTCTGATAAGCATTTAGTACTACTGACCTTTGTCTTACTTTGAATATGATTATAGCTAAATATACAAGGATTCAGTGCTTTAAACGGAAAACAAGAAGTGCAGGTACTCACCCCGAATATTCCGGCGCACCACTTACGGCGCTGGCCGTTTTAGCACAGCACCTTGGGCACAGGTCCATTTTAGTCACAATCTGTTGTTTGCAGGCAGCGCCCAATGAGATTAAATTACGTGCCAAGGAGCACACACTTTGGTAAAGCAGTGTATCTGAGATCCTTTCACACAAACCTCCATTTTGTTGTTATGCATTGTGCTATTAAAGTTTGAATATCTATTTAAATGAGACTTTCTTTTTTGTGGAAGGGAGTTTTATTCATCATTGATATTAATTTCCCAGGCTTTCCAAATCAATCCTTGCCCCATCAAAGGACACCAATAGTAACCAGTGAAGCCCTCTTAACGAAACAGTGCTCGGCGCCTAGCGTGCTGTGAGCACAGTAGATGCATGCTTGTCTCACCTTTTGTTCTGCAGGGTGGGCTCTGAAGGATACATTATGGGCACTGTGGGTGGCAGAGAGAGGGGTGGGAGAGGGCGCCGCTTTCCCCAGCCAAGGCTGAAGAACCTTATTCACGATAAAGTGAAACATAGTTGAGTACCGGTACTCTCTTTCAGGCGTTGAGAAGGGCAGGTACTCAAATGCTCAAAAATAAGATGTCCAGGTACTGTGGGCCGGGTAGATCCACCCCGTTTAAAGCACTGCAAGGATTAGAAGTGGACATTTATATATTGCCTCTTTGCACTTGGCATTGGCTTTGGATTCTATTAATCACTATTGGCAATGAAGAACACCTAACCCATTTCGTGGTCCTCAGTGACCCTGGATCCTGATCCAGCCGAGGATGCTAGATTGACAGCAGCTGTGCTAATAGAAGTGTCAGAAATGGTTGCTCAACTGCTTAAATTCTGCTCATGTTATTTTTGAGTGATTTTGATTCTACTCAGTCAACAGGGAGAGCGAATCCTCCGTCTATTCCTGGTACACAATACAGCTACCTGCGTTGCGCTGATTACACTCCCCTTCTTGATCTCACTCCGGGAGGGGTGAAACAAATCCTGTTATATTCCATGCACTTTTTTGAAGTTCATAAATGAAAGTTAAATCTATCTAACCCAAAGATTGCGGTCTTTGATGGAGACCACGATAGATTCTCTTGGCATTTGGAAGGCAAACATAGATTGGATTAATGTGTATCCCTCTCTAGGAGGACTGTTTGATTAAAAACGCACTTGGACTAACTCCCTGCCCCCAGGGACGTCAACTCACAATGCTAGGGGTAGCGGAAGTAGCATCATGTACCCAATCACATCACAGGAAGTGACATCAGAGGTCTTGATGTGACAAAATAAAAAAAAAAAACCTATAGCGTTTCCAATGGAAAAGAAAAACAGAGTGTAAGTACTCTATCAAAAGACTATTTTGAGTTAACCATACATTTGGCACAATGTTGACTTGATATGTCATGGGGCGTAACCATGATATACCAGAGGCACCCCCTTCAGAATGACCATAGGCCAGGAGCACTACTTTCATATGGCCAGAACCTTCCTCTTTATTGTAGTTAAATGCCTTACATACCATTTATAGTCATAATATGGTAAAGGCTGTCTCACATGTCAGGCATTGCTGTTATAAGCTAAGTGCAGCCACAAATACCCAAAACATCTGTGTGATGTTAGGTTAAACATTATATGCCATCTATAGTCGTTAAACGCAAGCAAAAGTCTTACAACACCAAGGCCCTCATTACGACCCTGGCGGAATTCGGAAAACGATGGCGGAAATGCAATACCGCCATCGAATAGCGCTCGGTGCGACTATGACCCGTCACCGCAAAGTACAAAGCCACTAGCGACACCGTAGTGAACGCCAACGGCAACTGCACCAAGCACGCGCGCGCGCGCCATGCCAAACCATAAACACCACCATGGCGCAAGGGTACGCCAATTCCAACCCTAGCGGACATGTACCTAACGCCATCAAGCATGGCGGAATGTACCATTCCGCCATGGTGAGAAGTACGGCATCGCGAATCAACCGTAAACGGCCCCACTGAGTGCCTGTACACCGCTCCCTGCCCACAAAGTACAACTCCCCGTAGGTGCAATGAAGCCACAATGCAACCAGTGAAATGTACAAGTCACCCATGCATGCCAACGAACAAAAAAACACAACAGGGGCCAATGGGAGCTGCAGGGCACAGATGGCACGAATACAGAAGCCATCCCAATGGACATGACCACAGTCCCCCACCAAGAAACGCACGCAAACACAGGCACCTGTGACCAGCAATATTCCGAAAATCACATCATTCCACCAGTCCACCTGGCTGACCGGCATCTATCACACAAAACCCAATCCCCCGCCCCTGAGCATGACAACATTCAAACAGTCATATTGGCAGCCCCCATCCCTGACCTCACGGGCTTCGTAGGCAAACGCGCCCAGTACAGTACCACGCAACTAAACTCCGAAGCTGGAACCCAATGCAGATCTCCTCACAATACATCGCTCCCCAAATAGGCATATGCCACATCACTTGCAAAGAAGAATGCTACACGGGCCAAATCAGAATAGAAATTTAATGCACAACAAAATCACCAAGCCCAAACAGCCATCAGGCCATGAACTCCAAAACACATTTCACCATTGTGGGCTGCATCCGCAAGAAATGACCAGCCACTACTTGTGTGACGCCCTGTTCCATCATGGTACACAGAGCCACATTCACGTACGAAAAGGCAACATGGAAGCGCACAGAACCGCAGGGCCGGCCCAATGGGGAGGCACTAGTCCAGCTGAAAGGCCGAAATGTTGCTCCGAGCCACCAGTACTGCGTAAGGGCATGTGGCCCATTGGCGATCGTCCCATAAGATCGTAATGCTGCTCCACTGATTAACACGAAGCAGCAGGTGTCGGGAGTAAAACCCATCTGCAGGAGTGGCATACAGATGGCAGTGGCAAAAGGGGAGGAGATACCTGTCAACCAAAAGAAAAGAAAAAGAACAGAATGGCCATCAGAACTACATTCCAACAACTCACTTCAATGATCACACTAAATCCACAGCCATATGCATGCTAGCCCACTCCAAAGGTCCATCACCACCCAAAAACCGCTTGCGACTCATAACTATCTATATCGAGGAGTAAACACCATCACAAACGAGTGTACCTGTGCATGCGTCTGTCAAAACAGAATCCATCAGATGGGATTGGTAACGTGCATGGACACAAGTGTCTGAGGGCGCGTCGAGACAGGGAGGGCTCAACAAGGCCAGATAGACGATGGTCCCACTATGGCAGCCCTGCATCGCATAGCGTAGGGGAGGCGGATAGATCCCAAGAAGCCCTGTACATGGCAAACTCTGTATCAAATCACCAGCCCATGCATCCATTCATCATTCCCTCATCCCGGGATCAAAACGCCTGAATATTTACTCACATAACATTAGAAATATCCATTGAGTCTGTGCGTTATGCAGCCTGCAAAATCCACAGTGCCCCAGCCCGTAATTCCAGTGTAGTGAAGTAACATGTATTTGGGAATGTCCGGCCTCATCGCCCACGTCGCTATTGCGCATCCCATACTATTCATATCAATCATTGCATCCTCGCCATGGCCCCTGTCCCAAGGACATTGAACAATAGTACGTTATATTTGCAGTCAGACCTGTGGGCATTTCCTCGCCGCCAGCTGAAAACCGAAAGCGCCGCCCTTCGAATTCCTCATTTGCAACATCACGTCGAAGAGGCATCTGTGGCCGTTTGAAATCACTAATTAATCCATCGAGTGCGGCTGTGTGTGAAAATGGCAACTGCCTTCACCCACAAATGGGACGCCCCGCCCGTCGTTGCAACTCGGTACAGTGATGCATGAGGGCCCACCGTTACTCGAGTACTACGTTCCACTGACCCTTCACAAGTCTGTTCGCGACTGCACAGATAGTATGTGAAACAATGGGACCACAGCAGAATGAACATATCAACCAATGTTACACGGCCATCGGGTACAAATACATGATTGCAATAGCAAGATGCCATTCCCCGAATTGCAGCGTTGTGCGCGGGACGTGCTCGGCCAAAGGGGAGAGCAGTTTGCACAGGTGGAATGAATCACCACAGGTGGAGGCCATACAGCCTGATAACACATAAATTGCACAGCCAGTCTCCTCCCACAACCACACCGAAATGCTACCGGCAGGACTCGCGATGTTGGCCCTGGGGGACATGATAGCACTGCAAGTACTCCAACTCCAAGAAGAAGACGAACACCAACTACAACCGGCCGCACGGAGGAGACGCAGGAGGAGGAGGAGGGCAAGGCAGGGCCAGCAAGGGCCGCCAGCACAGCCACTACCACCACGCAGGCAGCCCGCAATCCCACGCCTCCGAGCACATCCGTTCAACCTCACTGATGAGCAGATCCACACCCTCTACCGTCTGGACCGGGACACCATAGCCGCCATTGTGGACATGACACAGGCTGACCTTGTCAGCATGATAGATAGCCCAACCGCCATCCCACCCCTACTGAAGGTGGTGTCTGTACTACACTTCCTGGCCACAGGCACCTACCAGCACACAGTCGGACAGTTGCATGGCATTTCTCAGCCACTGTTCTCACGGACACTATTGCAAGTGCTCGATGCCCTCCTGCAGCACGCAGACGACTACATCTCCCTACCACGCTCGGAGCAGGAAATTACCAACACAAAAGTGGGATTCCATGCACTTGGCGGCATACCGGGTTGCATTGGTGCCATCGACTGCACCCATGTGGAATTGGTCGTCCCACATGCCATGGAGGCCCAGTACCGCAACCGAAAACAATTTCATTCTCTGAATGTACAAATGGTGTGTGACTCCAACAGGATCATTACACATTGTTGTGCCCGATTCCCTGGATCAACCCATGATTCTATGGTCTTGAGGAACTCTACAATACCACGCTACATGGAGCGACACGCAGGGAACAGATCCTGGCTACTCGGTGAGTCTCATTACATGCATGATAATGTGGGGTATGTGATTCGGCAATGACCTGGCAGGAAGGGGGGGGGTGTGCGTACGTAGCAATGGCATTCCACATCATACGTTTATCGTCCACATACAGGTGATGCTAGATATCCACTGAAGAGATGGCTCCTCACACCAGTCCGGAACCCACGGGACCAGCATGAGGAGGACTACAACCATGCCCACTCACGTACCCGTGTAGTCATTGAACAGGCATTCGGCCTACTGAAGGGTCGTTTCCGCTGCCTCAGCAGGTCTGGGGGGGCACTCCTGTACCGCCATGAGAAGGTTGCAAAGATGGTGATGGCATGTGTCATGCTCCACAACATGTGCGTACGTAGAAATGTGCCCATGCCCCCTGACGCAGAACTGCAAGCACCTGATGATGGTCATGATGAGGGTGGGGATGTGGCAGCACCTCAAGGAGTCTGCAAGGCACCGGAGGGCCGTGACATTCGTCAGCATCTAATTGATGTATGCTTCTAGCACTCACGCCTGGTGGCTGATACATGGACACGGGACTCGTGGCACTGTGTGTGTCTGGGACATGCACAATATGGATTGTACGCCTATGATGGCCTAGTACACAAAGATCAATGTCCACACATCTCATTGGTTGATCGTGCACTGTTTATGGCATATGTGATATCATGTAGTACACCCTATCGACCCGCCACCCAAGTGAGCCCAACACACCCCCTCCACCCTCCTACCTCCCCCCCGAACACCAGTGTCCAAAGATGCTCATTGTCAGTGGGCTGTCGCTATTGCAAGCCCCCTCTGCGGGTATCAGGGGCACCCCTGCCTGTGGAGCGCAGGTTCCTCCCAGATCTACGTTGGGGGCTGCCCTGGACGGAACTTGCAACGGATGATGTCTCTGCCTGCTCACGTCCATGCATGTCCCTAAGGGTTTGCGAGAGCTCAGTGAGCACACGGCGCACTGCGGCAAGTTCGGCACATACGTCCTTGGACGTCGCATGCAGTTCCCCCCTCAGGCTCTCGGTGCTACTCTCCATTTGTGCCCTTAGTGTCTCTGTACCTCTCTCCATTTCTGCCCTAAGTGTCTCAGTTGATGTTTCTATGTCTGCCTTAGTGCCCCCACATTCATCGGCATGGTCCTTGAGGAGCGTGGCCAGTTGCTGCTGTTGCACGATTAACTGGTCGAGGGACTGTTGCCTCTGCTGGGCCATGGCCATTTGCGGGGGTGTCACAGAGGGGCTGTTGTCCTCATGTTGCCTTGCCACAGGGCTTGTGGGGGATGGCCAGTCGTCGTCTTGTGGGTGCCCCTGCGTGGTGTCCTCATGTTGTACGGGATGGGACAGACAGGGGGATTGGGACAGGCCATGGATGGATCTGACTTCGACATCCCCGTCTTCTGTGTCGGAGCTTGCTGCCATCAATGGGGTGTCACCTATGGTGCTGCTGCCACCAGAGGCAGTGCCTTCTGTGGCATCCGTTGGGGGGACCTGTGGTGGTGGTGTTGTGGGCATGCTGGCTGCTGGGGTGCCTGTTGATGTTCCCTCCTCTGTGCTGCCACCTGATGTGTGCTGCTGCCGTGTCTTGATGCGTGCAGCTGAGGTGGAGGGTCTTTGGCCGTTGGTCTTGGCCCTCTTTGCAGGTGTGCTGGTAGGGGTGTCCTGATGCTCGTCGTTTGGATCGGACCCTGTGGTGGAGTAAAGGAGGGCGAGGGTTATTAATGGGTCTGTGGGTATTGGAATGGCATTGTATCACATGCATTGGGGTGGTACCTGAGGGTGATTTGGGTCGGGGCCTTGGAGGTGCTTTCATTTGTGTGTGGGGTGAGGGTGCAGTTGTTTGGCAGCCTGCAGTTAGGGTGTGCCTGCTGCACGTGTAGTGCGTGTTTTAGGGGTTTTTAATTATTTATGTATTTATTGTGGGTTTTAACGTGCGCTATCAGGCCGATGTGTGTGGACGTTCTCCTGGACATGTGTTTCTGTTGCACTATGTGGACACATGGTACTTCACATGGATGGACTTTGTGGATTTGGCATTGTTTTATCTGGCCCACCTACCTGATTCTTCGGATGTCTGCACTCCTTTCTCCATCCCTCCGACTCCCTCTATGCTCTCCATTCCGATGGTGGAGGCACAGATTTCTTCCCAGGGGGTCAACTTGATGGGTGATTCTGGACCTCCCCCGGTGGCTGTGGCAATGTTGCGGTTGGCAGAGAGTATGCTGCGGACGCGTATCCACAGGTCGTCCCATCGCTTTCGGCATTGCTGTGGGTTGCGGGGTGCGGTCCCCACCGCACTTACCCGCTGTGCCACCAGAGCCCATATGGCCTTCTTGTTTGCAAGTGCCGTCCTGGTCATTTGCGTGCAGAAGACGACGGCAGCATTCTCCTGGAGGGTCTCTGTAAGCACGGTGAGTTCCTCAAGGGAGAAGTGGACCTGCCGCTTGCGGTCGCACGCTTTCTTCGCTACTTTTCCCATTTTTCTTGGTTTCGCTAGGGTGGATGTCGGGTTGGGGTGTGTCTCAGGGTAGTGTTTTTAGTGGTTGTGTGGTTTTAGTGGTTTTATAGGTGTACGGCGGGATGTTTCCCGTTCCGGGCACATGTTTTAACTTCCGTTTCCGTATATTTCCGGTCACCATACTTTCCGGTAGGCGCACACTGCGGTGTCCGCTGTGATGGGTGGTGGTATTGCACCTAGGGCGCCGTACGGCGGCGGTGTGGGCCGTTTTGGGGTCATTTCCGCCATCGCGGACTTTGCACTTCCGCCATGCCGTGGTGCTCGTGCCCGATGGGTCGGAATGGGCCGCACTTTGCTCCTTCGTGCAATGGCGGAAACGCTATTTACGCTGTGGCGGTCCGGTCAGTCACTTTCCGCCAGGGTCGTAATGAGGGCCCAAGTGTTCTGAAAGCGCCAGGTGAAAGCACAATTTTCCCAAAAACTGTCATTTTATAACGAGATTAATGATTTAGCTTATTTATTTTGTTATAGTCTACACGATATAGAATGACTTCTAGTTTATCTCAGTTGGAGAAGTTAAGGAAAATGTGACCTTATGATGTAAAGTGATTTTTCCAAGATCACACATGTTGGCCAAGTCGAGAAACCAGGATTTGTGGCATGGTGAACTGTTAAGAAAGAAGCTATTCATTGGGTTAATATTGACAGAGAACACGTGGCCTGGTGAACTGTTAAGAAAGAAGCTATACATTGGGTTAATATTGACAGAGAACACGTCAATTGTTTTTGTAGTTATATATATATATAGTGTAGTTATGGTTAAGTTGCTGTTTCCATAGGAAGAGCACTTTTTGGGCGGCTTATAACTTTGCTCTCCCTGGACGACTCCTCACCAAACTTTGCAAAAAAAGTATATGGCCCAGTCTGAATTTTGGTGAGGTCCAAAGTTATAGGGGGGTCCCAAAATGTCTTTTTTTCCCATAGACTGAATGGGGAAAAAAACTTTGCTCACGCCTACATCCCAAACCGCTGGACAGATTTTCACCAAATCGGCTTGGTCCCGAAAGCATGCTTTTGTAAATTTGGTGAAAATTCGTCCAGTAGTTTTTTAAAAAATGACCAAAAGGTAGGTCACAAAAAATGTGTGATATCTATGTCCGGTCCGCGGACATATTTCCCTGTCCTGATTGGCTAATCGGCTTTCGCCATGTCCGCGGACATGCTACGTGTTCGCTGAATGGATGGTGATGAGCGTGAAGTGCGTCCGATTTTTGGAAACTCCTGCCATCTTGCATTAGCGGACAGCGGCCGATGTCCACGGACATCGCGGTAAAAACATATGAAAAAACACAGCATTCCACTTGTCGAACTTATCAAATAATCTCTGGGGAGGTGAGGGGTGATGAGGATGAGATGGGATATGGCTGCAAGAAGCAGAAAAACCGGGTGTTTTTTGCTGCAAAATTCCGCGAACAGTTTGGATGTTCGCGAACAGTCCTGTGAAAGTTTGCGAACACCTTAGCATTACAGGGTTGGTGAAATGCAGTTCTTGGATGGCTTATAACTTTGGCGCCATTTAATAGAACTGCATGAAATTTTGCATGTTTGCATGTATATTCCTGGGCTGATTCTGAGTGGGTCTACAAAGTTTGGTGGTATTCTGTCATGAGGCGGAAAAATTAGAGGGGGGGTCTCAAAATAATGTAAAGTCTTATAAATGAGGTGCCATTTGACGAATCCTCACTTCATTTGGGAAACTGATAATACATTTTGATATGAATGTTTTCCCAAAGTTTGTTAGGATTTTGTGAAGAGGGGGCAAAATTAGAGGGGGGTCCCAAAATAATGTAAAGGCTTATAAATGAGGTGCCATTTGACGAATCTACACTTAATTTGGCAAACTGATAATAGATCAAGATGTACATGTTTGTGCGAAGTTTGGTGGGATTCTGTGGAGAGGGAGCAAAAATAGAGTGGGGGTCCCAAAATATTGTAAAGGTTTATAAATGTGGTGCCATTTGACAAATCTACACAAAGGTCTGCAAAAAGATTATAGGTCTAGATTTAGATGTTTTCGTAAAGTCTGAATGGATTTTGTCAAGTGGGGGCTAGGTTAGATGACGATTGTATGTGCATACATGTGACACTTTTGAAAAAATAAAACATGGGTGGATTTCCAGCAAACTTGCGTAAGGAGCATTGGCAAGGACCTACAAGCATGCTTTTGCAAATGTGCCAGTGTTTTATTATTTGACAAGTGTCATAATGTAGCTACAAAAAATAGCGGTATACCTTTAGGGACTGAGGGGTAGCCTGTGGCCATGGGCATTGGCCAGATTGTCCGGGTCATGGAATAAGGTCATGATCCGGACAATCTGGCTACTGGCCATGATCACAAGGGACAAAATATAGGATTAAAGTGGCCATGTTCTCCTGGGTCTGGCTTTGTGGTAAAGTTATTCGAAATTAGGATAGCTTTGAAAGGCAAGGAAAATGTGCTCATGGTAATATGGTCATAGGGTTCTCTTTTTGCCTTCTGAAGGCAGCTATGGAAAGCAAAGAGGGGCCCTGTATGGAACCCTCACCTTCCCTTTACATGGTGGCCATCCTGGAAAAGTATTTTCCTTCCTACACCAGGACGCTGCAAGAGTCCCGGTGTTGGAAGAAAAATCCTATTTTTTAGAACCCTGGGTTCCCGCTTTGGGAACCTAGGGTGCTAATGGCCTTCCTCCCCCATTTCAGGGGCTGGAATGGGGGGATAATGGTATAGAGACCTCGTTATCCACCCTCGCTTCGCTTGGTCTGATAACTTGGGCTGCTGGCCCGGTATCCATCGTTCCAGTCCCTGGAACAGAGGATGAACGCCAAAATATTCCCATTAGCATAACACAAAATACAAATGGAAATGTTGGAAAATGTTATTTACTCTATGTACTTTACTGAGAAATATAAAGTAGATGGAGTCTATACATTTATTTATTTTTAGTTCTATTTAAACAAATTTGTCGTTTGTTGTTTTTGGATGTATTTTTTTGGGCAGGAGAGCTGAAAACGAAAGGTGGGGAGGGAAATGAGGGAAGAGCAACCAAACACTAATATGGAGGGGTAGATGGACAAGGGAAAATGTTGCGCGTGTGTTATTTCTAAGTTAGGGGACACTGTTTCTCATGCTCCTTGATTACAGGAGTGGTGGTGGCTCTTGGGGAGGAGGGATGGCATTAGCTGATGCCATTTTAAGATAAATTGCAGTTTTGCTAAAAGTATGTACTGTGTACTAGATTGTTAATGGATAATGAGTAGGAATAGGTGTTGGGGCTGTTGTTTGTGCCCCCCCTGACTAACACGTGTAAAAAATGAATAAGACAGACACTCCCTGGGCAGGGAATAAGGCACAAAAGCGCAGGCTGTGAGAGATTCAAGGAAGGTTTATCTAGATCTCTGAGAGCACTCTGACCACATCAAAGTTACAACACATTTATATAGTACATCTACATTTTTAATATATGATGCTACATTGAACCAGGATTGGTCAGCCATGGTGGGGACTTAGGTGTGGGCATCATCTCTTCCTCCGGGTTGGTTGCTGGGTTGGCGGGAGGATTGACGTCAGACATTTATGCTCCAGATGGGTCAAGGTCAGGTCGCTGTGAAACACGGTGGTCACTATCTAAGCTAAGAAAATACATTCTGATTAATGCATGCACTAAATAACAGTTGATCAAAAAGACTCTCAGTAGTGTATCATGTTGTTATACAAATGACTCAAGGGCTTACACCATGTACACATTTGGGTTACACAGGTCACAGGTTTAAGGGCCTAGACCACTATAATACTGTCATTGAACTATAGGGTTAGTCTCACAAGAATCTCAGGTATGTGGCATTTGTTAGTATTGGGCACGATATACTGCACCGGGGTCTAATGTTAGCTGGGGGGTTTGTTGGGTGGGCTTCATAGTGAGGTTGGCAGTCTGGCACATGAAAGGGATGCCTTGCAAGGACACAAGGTTAGAATGGAAATAAGTTTCGACTGGCGAGGGTAAGAGGGCAAGGACACTTTTGTGGAGATGGACGAGCTCTGTGCTTGGCTCATGTCGGTTCACAAGCAGGACAGTGATCTCACAGGAAAATGGATGTGTTACATTCATTATTTGTTGCAAGCAGCTCCGGCCTCAGTGTGAGAATGGAGCCGCAGAGTTTTCCAGTTGGTGTGGGGACGAGGGTGGGGGCCATGTGCTCCAAGCTGCGGCGGTGGGCAAAGGGGAGAGATGCATTTTGTACTATTGCAGTGAGGCCTAGCTACCAAGATGGAGTCAAAAGGGGGTACAGAAAATGGATGCCCTGTGTCCTGCTCGGTGGTCCTATCTACGCGAATATAACCAAAAGTTAGTATCGCATAAGGGCAAGGGGCGTACCCACCATTAGAGGCACTTGGTCCAAGTTTTGTACTGAGAAGTGATGCTAGAGAGGGGCCCATTGGCCCCTCGCTCCCACACATTCCCCCCTTTCGTTACATCTAAAGTAATTCATTCTTCTACTTTTTATTCTTTTCATTTTCCCTTCGGTAGTACTCAACCTCTGCCACCGCCTCGTCCCAAGCAGGGGTTCCTTTTATGGGCATCCAAGCTCTGCAGACACTTCTTAGGCTGTTCCCTCTTCTGGCATATTCATCTGGGGTACACATTAAGTAAATACCTCCATCCGCATCTAGATCTACCCATACTTTTTGGTACCATTGCAACTCTCTTGGCTCCTTTATTGTCGTGTAATGCAAATTATCCACTATGTCCCCATATTGCCTGTAAATTGCTGTCTTTCTGTACTGTGGTGTGGTGTACTCTCCTGTTTGCATTTGTGCATCTATCATGGTAGCTACCGTTGTCGGTCGGCCCATTGTCACTATCATCCTAGCCGAGGTTGGCATGCTTTTCTCACAACACCGTAGCCCAAGTTGGCACACACAAAAGAACAAGAGCACAAAAACGATGATGGGGATCAGTATTTTCATTGCCACATTTACCCATGATGGTATCCAGCTAAACAAATTGTCGAACCACATACTTTCCTCTGTTCCTCCTTCCGCTCTCATTCTCTCCCCTAGGTTGTGTACTGTGTTTATCACATGGGAGAGTGTCCCGTTATCAGCGTCTTCAGTTGGCACGAATGTGCAACACGCCCCCCCCAGTTTTTCGGCAAACACCACCGTCCATCGCCGTGAGGAGATCAATGACATATCTATTTTGCATCGTCATTAGGCGCAAAGCGCGGAGTTCTATCTTTATCACGTTGAACCCCTCTTCAGTGTCGTTAGCCAATTGAATGAGCTCCCAGCGCACAATCTGCAACCATTTGGCGTTTGCTCGTGCTTGTAGTCCGGGGGCGAGAAGTGAGGCAAAGAATGTCTCTGCTGAGGAAAAGAGCTTGTATTTCTGCGGGATCTCAGCAAGTAGTTTTGATGATTCGGATGAGATGTAATTGGAGGATCTTTTACTTCGTGTCAATCTTTTCTTTAGTTCATATTCTGACAATAGTTCATATGCTGGAGCTTCTGTTCGCATTATTTTGGGCGCTGCCAATGGTTCAGCCGATTGCCCTGCTGCCGATATGCCAGCCAATTGCTCTGCTGCCCCTTGGATGTGGCTCTCTGGTATTACCATCAGGGCTGTGTGGAGGGTCGCTAAAGCACAAGTTCCTTTCCACAATGCGGGGAGGTGCAGGTAAGCTTGTTTGCCGCAAACCCAATACATGGCTATTAGTTCAGCTGTGCCTTTCTTCATGTCGGGGATTATTACCGTCTTGTTACATTTCCTTACTTCTCCCATGTTCACCTTTCCTTCCCCGCGGAAACACAGTTCATGTGGCACTTCTTTTTGTATTTTGATAGGTTTTTCTAATGCTGTGACCCATGTTAGCTTTGCAACGTGTTGCGACCAGATGTGGTCACATGCCCCTTTTATCCATTGGAAAGTGTCATTTGGTAGGCCTTGAAGCGCTTCTGCTTTGCATTGTATTATTTCTTCGTGACATTTATTTTCTGCAAATCGTGTCCCCTTGATGACAAGAAATGGTTCCTTGAGGCAAATTACACCTTGGCGCCGGCTTGTGCATGTTTTCTCGTTCTCCAGCTTTTCCAATGTGACACTGTGTGCCTGGAATGTGCTCTTTATTCTGCATAGAACCAGATGAATCAAACATTGGGCCTCCGACAAGGGCACTTCCTGCGGTACTAACATTTTTAGTGTTCCTGATGCATGCGGGATGAGTGAACAGACGTAGCAGCTCTCATTTGTTGTTTGCTTCGCCGTGGCACTCATGTCAGAATACCATTTATTTGATTGATCAGGGTGCTGGGGATCTTCTATTTCATCTAATCCCAGGTTGTGATAGATGTCGTATCTTTTCCCTCCCGCCCCCCTTTTCCTCCTCCTCTTCCTCCCTTCCTGATCATTGTTTTTCACCCTTTTGTAATGTATCGGAAACATCCCAGCCCATGTTGTATCATTGCTTAAGCAATATGACCCGAGCGGCGGGGGTCATATTGCTTTTAGTACCCCAGCCCGCATTATGTGCGTGACCGGGGCACTAAAAGCATTTTTTTCTGTCCCGAAAAGCGGAGGCGTTTCACGACAGAAAAAATAAATAAAAAAAGACCAAGAAAATGGCCGCCGGGAAAAGGAAAACGGGAGTCCGTTTTCCCTTTCCATGGCGGCCATCGGGAGCGGACGCGCTGGGAACAAAAGTGTTCCCAGTGCGTCCGCTCCCAAAAAAAAAAGAATTAGAAGGTAAGTAGGGTTGGGAGGGCGGGAGGCAGGGGAAGGTTGAAAAAAAATATATATAAAAAAAAAACGTACCTGCGTCCCTGCTAGGGGACGATGCAAGCCTCCAGCCGTGTGTCTCCACACTGCTGGAGCCTGCAATCGTTCCCCAGCGGGGACGCAGCAGCAAAAATGTAAGTGGGGTGGGGGGGTGGTGGGGCGGGGAGGGGGAGAGTTAGGTTAGAAAAAAAAAAAAAGCTTACCAGAGTCCCCGGCAGGGGTGAAGGCAGCCTCTCAGCCGGGGAGGCTTGGAGCGGGGATGGCCCCGCTTCGAGCCTCCTCATTGGCTGAGGGGCTGTCATGCCCCCCGCCGGGGACAAAGGCCATGGAATCCCGACAGAGGGATTCCTGGCCTGCTAATGACTCGTCGAGGGCCAATCAGAATGGCTCTTGCATTCTGAATGCGCCCTCGCCAGGTACTAATATTCAATATGGCATATGTATCATCATTAGAAGCAGCAATTTTGTGCGAGGTAGATTGTATGGTTGTTTGTGCATTAATACTAGTGTTAATTAAATCATTTGTCCAATAATAATCTCCATCATATTCATTATATCCATAAGCATTACTCATATTTACATCGAAATGTAACATTGACACACTTGTTGATTCCACAGTGATGTACTCTGAGGGTTGCATTCCATCTGTTTGGTTAACCTTAAGTTCATTTGACTCCTGCCATATTGTCTTTACCCCAGTCCAAATCATTTGTGATCCTTCTCTTATCAAGTTAGCCCCGCTCCCCCCCTTTGCATGTCATCAACAAGAGATAAAAGGGTATATTACCATGCTGCAAAAAACACCATTACTGACATAAAAATTGCAGCACATTTCAAAATGCATTCAACATCACTGAACCTTTTAGCCCTAATGGGGACCCTATCGCTATCTAACATTAATTCGCTCTCTCCTATCATGGGTCGTTGGGCCATTGTTCACCTGGAGGGGCGATATAAATTTGTTAAGTCATCACAATATATACAAATATTCTTGTTCAACTTCACGTTTAATCATTATTTTCAGTCAGGCTTGTTCTGTTACTCTATTGTTCATGTTCTCTTGCTGTAGAGACAACAGAGGGGGAGAGATAGGTGAGGTATAGATAATATGCTTGGCCAATTGAAGAAGAGAGTGGGGAAGAGGTAGAAAGGAAAGAAGGATGAAGCAAGTTGTGCTGAACAAAATACATATCATCATTTTTATCTCTGCATGTTCTTTTACTGACTCTTTTGTTATTTTCCTACAACCTCATTTGTGGTCCCAGTAGCGCTGTCTTGCTCCTCCGGGGGGATTGTACTACTGTGTGCCCTTCTCACATTGGATAAGTGCACCCAATACTTCAATCCCTTCACTTTCACCGCGGTGGGGGTACTGTAAATGACCTCGTAGGGGCCATGAAACCTGGGTGAATTCCACCTTCTCACAAAGCTGCGGACATACACATGCGCCCCTGGCATTAGCGGCCGGTGTAGTAGTGTCAGTCATCACATTTTCAGTAAAAGGCGGTGCTATTTGTCACGCTATGCTACGTACTGCCCGTGTTAACTGGGTTAGGTATTCCTTGAACTCCTCCCCCAGCACTGTGGCAGCCCTGTGCGCCTCCAAGGCTCTTCTGATTGGGGATACTGGTGTGTGTATTCGCCTCCCAGTCACAATTTCGTGGGGGTTTAGGTGGTGGTCTTTACACGGCTGCGTCCTGAGTTGGAACAGTGCTAGGGGCAAGCAATAAACCCAGTTCTTCTTCAATGTGTTACACAATTTAGACAACTTACTCTTCAATAACCCGTTGATCTTTTCTACCACCCCATTCGTCATTGGGTGATAAATCGAGCATAATTTGTGCTTCACCCCCAAAAGTGATGTCACTTCCTTAAAGAGGTCATTCACAAAGTGCGTGCCATTATCTGATCTAATGACGTCGCATATCCCCCATCGCGAAAACACCTCCCGCACGAGGAATTTGGCCGCACATTTCCCATCTGCGTGGGGACATGGGCCTGCTTCCACCCACCTTGAAAAGGGGCACACCACCGCAATCAAATATCTTGCTCCGTTACACCGGTCTCCCATATCAGCATAGTCTATGTGGAGCTCTCTAAATGGTCCTGTTGGTCGGGGCAAGGTGCCACGTAGTGTTCTTAATGTCATTCCAGAATTATATGTTTGGCATGTTATACATTCTACAATGAATTTTGACAGGTGCTCTTGTAAGTTGGGGACGAACCAGTGTTCTTGAATGTCTGCAGCAATGTGTTGTTTCGCTACATGGCCGGGGAAATGAAACTGCTGGAATGCTATTTCCAGTAACTCTATGGGCATTACAACCTTCCCTGTCGTCTCTGTCTCCAAATGAGATCTGTGGCTGATTGTGTACATCCCTGTTTGCTCCACAGCTCTTGCTCCTCTTGGGACGCACGTTTTTATAACTCTATTATCTGTGCTATTGGGGTATTATTGTATGCTTCCTCTCGTGGGTCTATCGTGGTTGCTTTTGTGATGCACTCAAGTGTTGGTGTCATATTGAAATACAAGGCCTCCTTCGCGGCTGCGTCGGCTGCCGCATTTCCCAATGAGATTGCGTCTGTGTTGTTGGTATGGGCTTGACACATCACCACTGCCACTACTGAAGGTACTGCTAATGCATCTATCAGCTCATTCAACAATTTTGCATGCTGTACTGGAGAACCATCTGCCCTCCTGAATCCTCTTCTACGCCACCGTGACAGCCCTGAGTGCACCGTGGTAGTTGCATAGGCTGAGTCTGACTATATTGTCACCGCACAGCCTTTAGCAGTGCGCAGTGCTTCAATCAATGTAGTTAATTCTGCCGCCCGTGATGAATAATGGGATGGAAGACGCTTTTGCACAATTGTCTCATATTCATCTTCCTCCATGCACACTACCGCCATTCCGATGTGTTTTTCTCCTGTCTTGGGGTCTATTGATGCTGACCCATCTATGAAGTATATTTCTCCCTCCTGTAGGGCATTCTCACTTGCTTTAGGGATGTCGTCACCTTCCCCCTCATACGTGGCACAATCGTGTTCTTGTATGTCCTCTGTCATGCATGGCTCTGTGATAAATGTTGCGGGGTTTACTGTCTTGCACCTCACAACGTGTACGTTGGGGCTTGAGATTATTACTTCATATGCTATTGCTCTTTGGGCCGTTAGTGTTGATTTTGTTCGCTCAAGGATGGCAAACAGGGAATGCTCCGCATATAGCGTTACCGAACATCCCATGACAATGGTGGCGCTTTTTTCAATCGCGAAGGCCGCAGCTGCAAGGGCCTGTTTGCACTCAAAATGACCTTGCATTACTGGATCTAGTGTCCCACTGTAGTAAGCCAATGGTTTGTGACCTAGTGATGTCTTCTGTGTCAGTACTGCTGTCATCAGTGTCCCATTGCAGTGTGAAAACAAGAAAAATTCCCTCTCATAATCTGGGTTCACGAGGAATGGGGCGTCCGCGATAAGGTATTTTAATTTCGAGTACTGTGTTATCATTTCCTGCGTCCATTTTATTGTCGCCCTATTCTTCTGTGCTTCTTTTAATGCTTGTAGTAAGGGGCGTGTGTATGCCGCATAATCAAGGATCCAAGCTTGGCAATAATTACAAGTGCCAAGAAATTTTTGCATGTCTTTCACAGTTTTTGATATTATTATGTTGCGTATAGCAGCAGCTCGGTCTGGGAGTGTTCGCTTCCCATCTTTTGATATTAACTGTCCGAGGTATACAACCTCGGCAAGGCAGTATTGCAATTTCCCTTTGTCTACCTTGTATCCTTTGGCAGCTAGCACATTCAGTAGTGCTATCGAGTCTTCTCAACACTTTTCTTCTGTATGGCTACAGACGAGCAAATCGTCTATATATTGAATGATGGTGCTCTCTACATCTATGTTTCCAATGTCTTTCCGTAATACCCTGTTAAAAATGCTGGGGCTTTCGCAATATCCCTGTGGGAGTCTACAATGTTCATACCTGTTGTTCCCTAATGTAAATGTTGTCAGGTATTGGGATCCTGGGTCAAGTGGTATGGAGAAGAAAGCGTTTTTCAAACCAATCACAGTAAAACATATTGATTCTTTTGGCATGCTACACAGTATAGATGCCAGGTTAGGGACTAGAGGGGACTCTTTTTGAATGACGTCATTGAGTGGGCGGAGATCCTGGATCATCCTCCACGCCCCTCGCTTTGCTTTTTTGATCGGAAAAATCGCTGTATTGCATGGGGAGGTTGATGGCATTATGATGCCTTGTTTCAGGAGTGCATTTATTGTTTCTTTAATTCCCTCCTCCTCTTCTTTTGATATGGGATATTGTTTTACTCTCGACAGCATTGCACCTGGTTTGAGTTTTATTTTTATTGGTGTCACCTCATGCAGCAGCCCTGCATCGTGGGGCCCGGTAGTCCAAATTTCAGGGGCTACTTTTGTCATGTCTTCCTCAAATATAGTCAGTGGGGCTTTAACGCTAGCCATCAAAGGGTTATGTACCTCTCTGTATTGGACCATAATGTCACATGGTATGCTTATTTCCATTATTATTTCTCCATCATCCTCATCATCAGTGAACAATTCCTTATCTGTTATATCTTGTAGCATTACGTTTGGGTCTATGCATAACACAGTCCTCCACTCGCACCCCTGCGCGTCCAGTCCTATGACCACAATACTTTTGCTGGATACTTGAACTGCCTCAATGTCTATGGACATTATCGTGCTTGGTACAATGCCTTTGTGTGCAATTGCGCGAAATGTGAAATCTGATGGTGTTCTCCATTCTTTTCTCGTTATCTCTGGCACCACCCATGCCAACACCTTGATACCATATATGAACATGCTTATATTAATGGGTAACCCTCGCACCACAACTTCATTCATCACTGTGCTGATCATCAACATTGCTTGTACTAGGCACACTCCCGGTGTTGAGCACACTATTCCTCGTTCTGTAAAAGAGATCGTCATATTCAATTTGCTCAACAAATCTCTACCCAGCAGGTTTATTGGCGCGTCTTCGTGGTACAGTAAGGGTGCGCGCACGGTTTTTCCTCCCACCGTTATATCAAGATCTTTAGTGTAAGGAACTTTCAAAATAGCCCCAGAGAACCCCTGCGTCTCTAAATTCCTGCCTGAGAGCGGAAACCGCCCTTCAATAAGGCATGATTTCTCTGCTCCAGAGTCTGCCATGAAGATAAACTGCTTATTTCCTATCTCTGCCCCAACTAGTGGTTCCTCTTCTGCACATAGGGTGGTGGATAGGACTGGAAACGCAAGGGTTCCCTGTGGGCTGTCCTAATCGGAATGTCTTTCTTGCCCTGGCACGGAGAACACATTATCTCCGTTCACTGTCACGCCGCAGTACGGTGCCGGTGCACCATTCGCAGATGTTGCAGAACAATTACTGGTCGCGCTTCCCACTGCATTTTGTCTTACCATTGGTTGTCGTGGTGGTTGCTGTCCTCTCTGTACCTGAGGTTCGTTATAGCAGGAGTCTTGTTCTCTACCACTTCCCATTGGTAGTCCGTAGGGGCTACCTGGGCGCGGACACCCCCAACCTTGTTCGTTCTCCATGGGCTGTTGCCCCTGGAAATACCCTGAAGGCCGCATTCTACAATCTCTAGAGTAGTGTCCCCATCTCCCACAGTTCCAGCATGACCCTCGTGGTCCGCCTCTCATTCCTTGGCTGCCAAATCCCCTATTTCCCATACCTCCAAATCCCCCTCTCTGGCTATGGTACCCACCTCTTCCTCTTGCTGGTCGGTCTTGCCACTGTTGTCCACCGTATTGCTCTTCTCCGTTCCACTGTCCCGACCCTCCTGTAGCCCGCAGTGCTGCTATTGTTGCTGGTCTCTTCCCTGCTCCTTCATCCCCCTCGTTTTCTCGGTCGGTGGTTGCGCTGGCGTTGACCGCGGCGACCTTCATAAATTTGTTCTGTACCAGCTTTGCCTCGTCTGCCAGCCTTTTTTGTGCTATCTACTTTTCTCTCTCTTTGATCCCCCTGCAGTGGTGCACAATTTTACTCTGTATTTCAGGCCAACCCTTGGCTTCTATCCAAGCTATTTTGTCCAAGGCCTTCTCCACCTCCTTCAGGAGCCCCTTCTTGATGATAAAATAAAACAAGGCGGTGGACTGGTTCAACGCCGTGCCAGTTTTGCTTCTCCATAAATCCTGTACCCGCAGTATGAATTGCGTAGGATCCTCGTTCTCTTCCATTGTACACTGCATCACTAAATGTAAATCTGGAATATCTGGAAACGTGCGCCTCAATGCATCCCATACCTGTGCTCGAAAATTATTGAACGCCGATCCGATCACAACTCATCGTCACTCCGGGAATTCCGGCTCTTTCCCACACTGCGTCTGCTTGATCACCAATTGCTGACACTAATAAGCTCTTCACATCCCCTATCGTTAGCGGCACTCCTGCTGTGTTTTTCTCGAAGGCGTGTATCCATTTCCCAGCCCCTCCCAACAGTGGGGGGAGGACCTTCAGCAAGTTGTTTTTATCCATTTGCGCCCACGGAATGTAATGCGGCCTACCTGCTCCTTTATGTATCAATGGCATTTGCAACTTGTGTTTCTTCCCTATCTTACTTACCACCCCTTTCTTTGTCTTACTTACCATCATATTTCCCCCTCGCTGTCTTAGCCTACCCTGCCATAGTGGTGGCGATGGTGTGTCTAGGTACCGGCGGTTTGGCAGTGGGGACCCTGTCTCGGCAGCTGCCTCTTCATATTTGTCTAAGTGACTCAACACTTCTTCTATTTCTGATTCTTGCTCATTGTTCCCTTCACATCCTTCTCCTCTCTCACTTTCTGGGGTAGGTGGGTGCATAATCCTCACGGGTTTGTCATTTAGATGGCATAGGAACTCCCCTGACCGCCACTCCTTCTCTTGTCCTTGTGGTATGCGTGTTCCTTGTGATGATACTGACTGTGCTGGCTCTGAGATCGCTTGCGCCACTTCCCCTGCTGTGCTCAATGTTGGTGTTAGATCCGCTATGGATAATGGTGGCACCTCTCCTCCTCCTGGCAGCATCTGGCTCCTATCGCACAATGCTCGTAGCCGCGTTATCTCCATCTGTGCATGCGCTAGCTGGCGGTCTAATTCTCCAGTGATATGTGCTAAATTCACGGGGGGTGCGCTTGTTGGGCCATACAAACCTACTTTATCATAGGGGGGTGGTGCTGTGGCAACTGCTCCTGTTGTAGGTGTAGGAGTTGGACATGCTGGTACGTACAGGGTCTCACTATATCCTACTGCTGGTTTGGACATTAGAGGGTATATTTTCGTTGTATCGCCTTCAGCTGTAGTGGTTGCGACCTTTGGTGGTCCACTTACCTCTTCCTGTGTTTTCTGTGTTTCATTCACCTTCTACTTACTTACCTCTGCTGCAGGTGCAATTTCCTCAAACATTCGCCATAGGTCTAATACTTCCCTTCTGTTTTGCAATTGTTTCCCCTTATACCTTGCCAACAAATGTGTAGATACTAGATCTAATACTCTTTTGTCGAATGACCCACCTTCTGGCCAGATTGGTGTCACACTGTCCCCTTTTATCTCCGTCAACCATTGATCATGGTATTTTTATATTTTCTCACTGTATAACGGAAGGTGCTGACAGATATGTGCTAGTGGTGTTATTCCTCCCATGACGATGTGTTTCCTTCCCTTCCTATGTCTGTACTTACCTTTTGACCTCCCTTTCCCCTTAATCACTTCTTCACCAGTTGGATAATATACCACGAATTTTGTCAATTACTTGTAATTTGTATGTATATATATGTATCAAGATATATATATCAACCCCCCATTTCAACGTTAACCTTTTAGTTATTGCATGTTCAAATTCAACAGTTCATTATTGCATAGTTTGCCACTTTAACCACAAATTAATCACAGTACTTGGATATCCTTGACAAAAAATGGACAGGACATAAAAGCACATATAACACTTATCATGCACATGCACTACCTGCACGCGTTTTCTTCCCCGTTGCTCCTTTTTCCCACTCCCTTTCCCGTTTCACCTACTCTTCTCATTCACTCCCAACCTCTTACACCTCTTACTCTTTTCCAAGAATCCTTTCATACCCAAAAAAAGAATGTTCTAAATAACTACTCCGAGTCTACTCAATATACGATACTACTACTATTTTCTCTGTAACTTCACTTATTTATTTTGCACTGGACGAGACAATGCTACGCGGTGTCGCCTTCTACCCCGTTTGGGCTAGGATACCACTTCTCTTTTTCTCTTCACTCTTACCAAAACCTAATGGCCATATAAAGGATAGATCAGAAAAGCCTCATCATCACTCACACAGGCCCTACTCTTCCCTGATACCCGTTACCACTTGTCCCCCTTATTTCCCCCTTACCTTTGCTTCGTAACCTTCGCAACCAGCACTCACGTGTTCAGTCAGGTGACCCGAGGGTCGCCGCTCGCAGTCCGACCCCAGTCAGGCTCGCACCCCAACCAAGCCGTGGCCCGCCTCCGTGAGCAGCTTTTCAGTCGGGTATTCGTCAACCAGGAACCCTTGACCCTTCTTCATAGTGTGCACAGGCTGGTCGGCTGCGGAGGCGATGGTTTCACTGGGGGCGTCCCAGATCTTGCCACTCGGCGCCAGCCTTGAGGCACCTCTCCGTTCACGTCGCAGGGGGTCACCAAATGTTTGTGCCCACCCTGACTAACACGTGTAAAAAATGAATAAGAGAGACACTCCCTGGACAGGGAATAAGGCACAAAAGCACAGGCTGCGAGAGTTTCAAGGAAGGTTTATCTAGATCTCTGAGAGCGCTCTGACCACATCAAAGTTACGACACATATATATAGTACATCTACATTTTTAACATATGATGCTACGTTGGACCAGGATTGGGGACTTAGGTGTGGGCATCATCTCTTCCTCCGGGTTGGTTGCTTGGTTGGTGGGAGGATTGACGTCAGACATTTATGCTCCGGATGGATGAAGGTCAGGTCGCTGTGAAACACGGTGGTCACTATCTAAGCTAAGAAAATACATTCTGAATAATGCATGCACTAAATAACAGTTGATCAAAAAGACTCTCAGTAGTGTATCATGTCGTTATACAATTGACTCAAGGGCTTACACCATCTACACATTTGGGTTACACAGGTCACAGGTTTAAGGGCCTTGACCACTATAATACTGTCATTGAACAATAGGGTTAGTCTCACAAGAATCTCAGGTATGTGGCATTTGTTAGTATTGGGCACGATATACTGCACCGGGGTTTAATGTTAGCTGGGGGGTTTGTTGGGTGGGCTTCATAGCGAGTTGGCAGTCTGGCACATGAAAGGAATGCCTTGCAAGGACGCAAGGTTAGAATAGAAATAAGTTTTGACTGGCCAGGGTAAGAGGGCAAGGACACTTTTGTGGAGATGGAAGAGCTCTGTGCTTGGCTCATGTCGGTTCACATGCAGGACAGTGATCTCACAGGAAAAGGGATGTGTTAGATTCATTATTTGTTGCAAGCAGCTCCAGCCTCAGCGTGAGAATGGAGCCGCAGAGTTTTCCAGTTGGTGTGGGGACGAGGGTGGGGGCCATGTGCTCCGAGCTGTGGCGGCGGGCAAAGGCGAGAGATACATTTTGTACTATCGCAGTGAGGCCTAGCTATCAAGATGGAGTCGAAAGGGGGTACAGAAAATGGATGCCCTGTGTCCTGCTCGGTGGTCCCATCTACGTGAATATAACCAAAAGTTAGTATTGCATAAGGGCAAGGGGCGTACCCACCACTAGAGGCACTTGGTCCAAGTGATGTCATCTTTGATGTCCTGGGTGTTAGTCTTAACAATGCACGGTGGTGGCGTGAGTTATGGTTGCTTAGCTTACCATAACTAGCGAATTTCAGGGGTTTTTCGGTTTTACTTTGAATCATAACGTCCCTTTAACAAAGTTTTTTTACTGAATTTCATAGGTTTTTAGTAGCACAACTTAAGCATAACGTCCCTTTAACAAAGTTTTTTATACTGAATTTCATAGGTTTTTAGTAGCGCAACTTAACCATAACGTCCCTTTAACAAAGTTTTTTTTACTGAATTTCAATAGTTTTTAGTAGCGCAATTTAACCATAATGTCTACGAACATCTGACTTCATTGCACACCTTCCAGAGAATGCCACATGACCATATGCTTGTGCACAGCATGACGACGTGTCCGAGAACCCATACGCACTTCTCAATAACATCTGTGCCTCATGGACAGTTTGGAACTACATTTTCTACTGATGTAGGAACTTGCAACTTCAACATTTCCCTTGCACAGCTCCAACACCTATTTGTACTCATCCATTAACAATCTAGTACACAGTACATATTTTTGGCAAAATGGCTATTTACGTTAAAATGACATCAGCTAATGCCATCACTCCTCCCCAAGAGACACCACCACTGCTGTAATCAAGCAGCATGAGAAACACTGCCCCCTAGGCTGGCCAACTCTTTGATAGTCTGTCGCGGGACACTTGGCCACAAGGCAGTGATGACGTCACTTCATTCACTTTTGGCCCGCCTCTTTTTGATATATTTTTTTTAATGGCTCTTAATTCCTGGCTTAATTTAAATACACATGCTTTGTCCTGGGGAGGTGATTGTCACATTTTTCAACTGCAAACATAACCATCACGACCCCAGGAACAAAGCATTAGCATTTGAATTAAGGCAGGTGTGCGAGCGTTACAGCTCGACCTGTAGACTCAAAAGGAGCCAGGCCTGCAGAAGTGCCCAGAGAAAGAAAGCAGCAGGCGGCAGCGCCACGCTGAGCAGATGACCACTTTAGTTTGCAGAGTGGCTGTGCTGGAGGCAGGTTGTCCGACACAAGTCGGGACAACCTACGTCCCGCAAAGCCACATTGATAACCGTGGGACGGAGTCCCTAATTGCGGGACAATCCCGCAAAATTTGGTACACTTGGCCACCATACTACCCCCTACCTTAGAAATAACACACGCACAACATTTCCCCTTTTTCCATCTGCCCCTCCATATTGGTGTTTGGTGCCTCTTCCCTCATTTCCGTCCCCACCTTTTTTTCTTAGCTCTCCTGCCAAAAATAAATCCTTCCTAAAACAAAATAAATGTTCCTTTAGGAACCACCTTTCACAGTTAAAAAATAGAAGTAAAAAAAAACGCATAGACTCCATCTACTTTGTATTTTGCAGTAAAATACATAGACGCAATACGATTTTCCAACATTCCCATTTGCATTTTTTGTTATAGTAATGTGAATATTGTAGTGTTCATGCGCTGTTGCAGGGACTGGAACGGTGGATAATGGCCCAGTAGACCTAGTAATTAAGCCAAGCGAAGCAAGGGTGGATAACGAGGTCTCTGGACAATTACCCCCATTTCAGCCCCTAAAATGGGGGATGAACGCAATTACCAGCCTAGGTTTCCAAAGCGGTAACCTGTGCTACTAAAAAATAGGATTTCTCATCCTATATTGGGACGCGGCATCCTGGTTTAGGAATAAAATCCTTTTCCAAGATGGCCACCATGGAAAAGGAAAGTACCAGTTCCATACAGGGCCCAACTTTCCTTTCCATGGCAACCTTCAAAAGGCAAAAACAATTCCTCTAACCATATTAACATAAGCACATTTTTCTTCCCTTTCAAATCTATCCTAATTGCGAAAAACTTTAAGACAAAGCCAGTTCCAGGTGGACATGACAACTTTATTACTATGTTTTGTCCCTTCTGTTCATGGCCAGCTGCCACATTGTCCGGATCTTAACCATATACCATGACCCCGAAATTCGGTCCACTGCCCATGACTACAGCCTACCCCTCAGGCACTGCACTAAAAAAACCATGCTTCTCGATCCTTGCCAATGAGCCTTCTGCAAAGTTGCTGTAAATCCACCCACGTTTTATTTTTTAAAAACTGTCAAAATAATTCACAAAAAGCAATCGTCATATAAGCTGTGTACAAAATTCAAACAAACTTGGTAAACTCATTCGAAATGATGTCTGAAATATTCCAACCATCATCATCACCCCTCACCTCCCCAAACATTATTGCATAAGTTTCATAAGTACAATGCTCACAAAATATTATTGTCCCGAGGACCATGTATTTTTGTACATACGTTCATTTATCGCAAATATTTCGACATCAGCTTACCGCATTTGTCCTCTTGGAGATACCTATGAAATCTGGCAACAGGGTGCATCCATCTTGTGCTATTGTTAACCATTGCTGCATCGGCCTAAGGTAAACTGGCCGGACGTCACTAAATCATATGCCCCACCCCTGACCCTCACATAACCAACCTCAGTGATAATGAACACCTTTCTCAGTGATGTTCCTCCTCAGCGTAGCCAAATGCGCCCATAACCACCTACGTGACATGACGCAGAACCCAAAAATCTACACACAAACTCTCCGAGAACATCCGACTGTTCCCATATTCAATCAAATTGCAAATTTGTTTCTTCGCTCGTGATCGAAAATCTTAATTGCGAGACACACGTTCTTCTTTTTCCGTACACAAAGTGTTTGTTTTTGATGAAGGAACCCCTTGGGCCCCACAGTGAATTCCAGGGCATCTGCATCAACTTACGCCTAGACCACCATAAAAGATGTTATGTTACTCCTAATCGCTAGTGCAGCGTACGGACACATGGGCCTTGGCCTATCGACCCACAAAACAGTCACAGTAATCCACCCGTTCACGAGTACGTGCACCTGATGAATGACAAATCCATCAGTTGGCACCTGGAATCCATGGCAATCGCATTAAGGCAGCATGTACCTATTTGGAAAACATAACAGAAAATATGTATCAATACGTGACCTTTATTACACTTTATTGCAATATATGTATTATTTTCTTAATTCGGCATAGAGTTTAAACTAACGATTAGCACACACATCAAACAATCTCAAAAAATACAAAAATAACCTACAAACTGATACACAATTCCTTATAGGCATACATGACATTTTAAAGAAATATTAGCGTTGAACCTGGGTGAATCTAGTTATAGTCGACAAACGCCTACATTCTGCACTTCCCATAACCACATAAAAAGGACAACCACACAGAAAAATTGGACTTGAGTTACATTGCCAAAATTAATTTTCAGAGAATAATAGGTTAAAGCTTGTTCCGGTATACAGTCGTCAATAGCAAACTTACAAAATATACACTGTATCCATTGTATTTGTGAAAATCAGTCCGTAATGCTCAATCTGCTTGCATCAAAGAATCTTCATGAACTGAATTCACATGTTCCATACACACTTTTGGAATGCATAACCTTATCACATGTTCTTTAATACAAACCTCCTCTCACTGACTCTTCACGAAAAAATCCCTTTCTCTCAAGGTCAAAAAACAATTGACCCTTCTACTTTCTGTCCCACTTCTGTTCACTCAGAATCTAAATACATTCTCACTTTGCAACAACACGGCTCAACGCACCCATGAGAACTTGTATTGTCATACACGTGCACAGCCGCTGTTTCCACCAAACACTGCAGGTGGCTGCCTCAGATGCCAAACTCTAAGGGACACCAATGTGACTCCAATATTATTTTACATACATTGTAACACAGACACATTACTCCTTCACCGGTAGTTTACGCACAATATATTGAGGAATACCTCCAAATAGGGTGGCCAACTTTGTCACATCCCTTTTTGGGACAAAAGGTGGTGATGACGTCACGGCGTCATTCACCTGGCAGAATGAATGCATTGCATCCGAAGCTACTGACATGACCAGCCTGCAAGCCTGTCAGGTCAGTAGCTATGGTTGCAATGCAATACAATAGGACTCTTATTTACAGATTCGCTGCCACTTG